>NC_083599.1:40548694-41748694 GCF_020882245.1 Rhopalosiphum padi
AAATCCTTTTAATTATATATATTTCATTAAATAGTCCAATAAAATCCTTTAAAACAGTCATTAAATCCATTAAAATTACAAATAATTCATTAAATAGTCTTATTAATTCCTTAAAAAAGCCATTATATCTGTTGTATTTCAATTAAATATATTATAATTCTTCAAAAATTCATAAATTGCCATATAATTCTTTAAAAAGTCCATTAAAATCCTTTAAAAAGCCATATAATCCATTTGAGTTCTTTAAAATTCCTTCAAAAACCCCATAATTCTTTAAAAGAACCCATTAAATCCATTAAAATTACAAATAATTCATTAATTAGTCCTATTAATTCCTTAAAAAAGCCATAATATCTGTTGAATTTCCATAAAATATATTATAATTTTTTAAAAAAACATAAATTGCTATATAAATCTTTAAAAAAAACCCAATAAATCCTTTAAATTCCATTAAATTACTTGTAAATCAAAAAAAAAAAAACACTGTCAACTTTCAAATGTATTGAAAACCATTTATACACCATAGAATTCGTTTAAATAGTGTTAATAATCCGAAAAATTCCATATATTTCATTAAAAAGTCCTATAAATTCCTTATAATGCTATTATATCTGTTTAATTTCCATAAAATATATTATAATTCTTTAAAAATTCATAAATTGCTATATAATTCTTTAAAAAGTCTATTAAAATCCTTTAAAAAGCCATATAATCCATTTGAATTCTATAAAATTCTTTCAAAAACCCCATAATTCTTTATAAGAACCCATTAAATCCTTTTAATTATATATATTTCATTAAATATTCCAATTAAATATTTTAAAACAGTCATAAAATCCAATTAATTCCCAACTAATTCATTAAATAGTCCTATTAATTCCTTAAAAAAGCCATAATATCTGTTGAATTTCCATAAAATATATTATAATTCTTCAAAAATTCATAAATTGCTATATAATTCTTTAAAAAGTCCATTAAAATCCTTTAAAAAGCCATATAATCCATTTGAATTCTATAAAATTCCTTCAAAAACCCCATAATTCTTTAAAAGAACCCATTAAATCCTTTTAATTATATATATTTCATTAAATGTTCCAATTAAATCCTTTAAAACAGTCATAAAATCCAATTAATTCCCAACTAATTCATTAAATATTCCAATTAAATCCTTTAAAACAGTCATTAAATCCTTTAAAATTCCAAATAATTCGTTAAATAGTCATATTAATTCCTTAAAAAAGCCATAATATCTGTTGAATTTCCATAAAATATATTATAATTCTTTAAAAATTCATAAATTGCTATATAATTCTTTAAAAAGTCCATTAAAATCCTTTAAAAAGCCATATAATCCATTTGAATTCTATAAAATTTCTTCAAAAACCCCATAATTCTTTAAAACAACCCATTAAATCCTTTAAATTCCATATATTTCATTAAATATTCCAATTGAATCCTTTAAAACAGTCATTAAATCCATTAAAATTCCAAATAAATCGTTAAATAGTCTTATTAATTCCTTAAAAAAGCCATAATATCTGTTGAATTTCCATAAAATATATTATAATTATTTAAAAAGTCCAATAAAATCCTTTAAAAAGCCATAAAATCCATTTGAATTCTTTAAAATTCCTTCAAAAACCCCATAATTCTTTATAAGAACCGATTAAATCCTTTAAATTCCATATAATTCATTAAATATTCCAATTAAATCCTTTAAAAAGCCATAAAATCCATTTGAATTCTTTAAAATTCCTTCAAAAACCCCATAATTCTTTAAAAGAACCCATTAAATCCTTTTAATTATATATATTTCATTAAATAGTCCAATAAAATCCTTTAAAACAGTCATTAAATCCATTAAAATTACAAATAATTCATTAAATTGTCTTATTAATTCCTTAAAAAAGCCATTATATCTGTTGAATTTCAATTAAATATATTATAATTCTTCAAAAATTCATAAATTGCCATATAATTCTTTAAAAAGTCCATTAAAATCCTTTATAAAGCCATATAATCCATTTGAATTCTTTAAAATTCCTTCAAAAACCCCATAATTCTTTAAAAGAACCCATTAAATCCTTTTAATTATATATATTTCATTAAATATTCCAATTAAATCCTTTAAAACAGTCATAAAATCCAATTAATTCCCAACTAATTCATTAAATATTCCAATTAAATCCTTTAAAACAGTCATTAAATCCAATTAAATCCCAACTAATTTCTTAAATAGTCCTATGAATTCCTTAAAAAAGCCATTTTATCTGTTTAATTTCCATAAAATATATTATAATTCTTCAAAAATTCATAAATTGCCATATAATTCTTTAAAAAGTCCATTAAAATCCTTTATAAAGCCATATAATCCATTTGAATTCTTTAAAATTCCTTCAAAAACCCCATAATTCTTTAAAAGAACCCATTAAATCCTTAAAAACGCCATATAATCCATTTGAATTCTTTAAAATTCCTTCAAAAACCCCATAATTCTTTAAAAGAACCCATTAAATCCTTTTAATTATATATATTTCATTAAATATTCCAATTAATTCCTTAAAAAAGCCATTATATCTGTTTAATTTCAATTAAATATATTATAATTCTTCAAAAATTCATAAATTGCTATATAATTCTTTAAAAAGTCCATTAAAATCCATTTGAATTCTTTAAAATTCCTTCAAAAACCCCATAATTCTTTATAAGAACCGATTAAATCCTTTAAATTCCATATAATTCATTAAATATTCCAATTAAATCCTTTAAAAAGCCATAAAATCCATTTGAGTTCTTTAAAATTCCTTCAAAAACCCCATAATTCTTTAAAAGAACCCATTAAATCCTTTTAATTATATATATTTCATTAAATAGTCCAATAAAATCCTTTAAAACAGTCATTAAATCCATTAAAATTACAAATAATTCATTAAATTGTCTTATTAATTCCTTAAAAAAGCCATTATATCTGTTGAATTTCAATTAAATATATTATAATTCTTCAAAAATTCATAAATTGCCATATAATTCTTTAAAATTCCTTCAAAAACCCCATAATTCTTTAAAAGAACCCATTAAATCCTTTTAATTATATATATTTCATTAAATGTTCCAATTAAATCCTTTAAAACAGTCATAAAATCCAATTAATTCCCAACTAATTCATTAAATATTCCAATTAAATCCTTTAAAACAGTCATTAAATCCTTTAAAATTCCAAATAATTCGTTAAATAGTCATATTAATTCCTTAAAAAAGCCATAATATCTGTTGAATTTCCATAAAATATATTATAATTCTTTAAAAATTCATAAATTGCTATATAATTCTTTAAAAAGTCCATTAAAATCCTTTAAAAAGCCATATAATCCATTTGAATTCTATAAAATTCCTTCAAAAAACCCATAATTCTTTAAAAGAACCCATTAAATCCTTTAAATTCCATATATTTCATTAAATATTCCAATTGAATCCTTTAAAACAGTCATTAAATCCATTAAAATTCCAAATAAATCGTTAAATAGTCTTATTAATTCCTTAAAAAAGCCATAATATCTGTTGAATTTCCATAAAATATATTATAATTATTTAAAAAGTCCAATAAAATCCTTTAAAAAGCCATAAAATTCATTTGAATTCTTTAAAATTCCTTCAAAAACCCCATAATTCTTTAAAACAACCCATTAAATCCTTTAAATTCCATATATTTCATTAAATATTCCAATTGAATCCTTTAAAACAGTCATTAAATCCATTAAAATTCCAAATAAATCGTTAAATAGTCTTATTAATTCCTTAAAATAGCCATAATATCTGTTGAATTTCCATAAAATATATTATAATTATTTAAAAAGTCCAATAAAATCCTTTAAAAAGCCATAAAATTCATTTGAATTCTTTAAAATTCCTTCAAAAACCCCATAATTCTTTAAAAGAACCCATTAAATCCTTTTAATTATATATATTTCATTAAATAGTCCAATAAAATCCTTTAAAACAGTCATTAAATCCATTAAAATTACAAATAATTCATTAAATAGTCTTATTAATTCCTTAAAAAAGCCATTATATCTGTTGTATTTCAATTAAATATATTATAATTCTTCAAAAATTCATAAATTGCCATATAATTCTTTAAAAAGTCCATTAAAATCCTTTAAAAAGCCATATAATCCATTTGAGTTCTTTAAAATTCCTTCAAAAACCCCATAATTCTTTAAAAGAACCCATTAAATCCATTAAAATTACAAATAATTCATTAATTAGTCCTATTAATTCCTTAAAAAAGCCATAATATCTGTTGAATTTCCATAAAATATATTATAATTTTTTAAAAAAACATAAATTGCTATATAAATCTTTAAAAAAAACCCAATAAATCCTTTAAATTCCATTAAATTACTTGTAAATCAAAAAAAAAAAACACTGTCAACTTTCAAATGTATTGAAAACCATTTATACACCATAGAATTCGTTTAAATAGTGTTAATAATCCGAAAAATTCCATATATTTCATTAAAAAGTCCTATAAATTCCTTATAATGCTATTATAACTGTTTAATTTCCATAAAATATATTATAATTCTTTAAAAATTCATAAATTGCTATATAATTCTTTAAAAAGTCTATTAAAATCCTTTAAAAAGCCATATAATCCATTTGAATTCTATAAAATTCTTTCAAAAACCCCATAATTCTTTAAAAGAACCCATTAAATCCTTTAAAAAGCCATATAATTCATTAAATATTCCAATTAAATCGTATAAAAAGCCATATAATCCATTTGAATTCTATAAAATTCCTTCAAAAACCCCATAATTCTTTAAAAGAACCCATTAAAACCTTTAAAGTCCAAATAATTCATAAAATAGTGTTATTAATTCCTTAAAAAAGCCATTATATTTGTTAAATTTCAATAAAATGTATTATATTTCTTTCAAAAAACATAAATTGCTATATAATTTTTAAAAAAAAACCCAAAAAATCCTATAAATTATATAGATTTCATTAAATAATCCAATTAAATCCTTTAAAACAGTCATTAAATCCAATTAAATCCCAACTAATTTCTTAAATAGTCCTATGAATTCCTTAAAAAAGCCATTTTATCTGTTTAATTTCCATAAAATATATTATAATTCTTTAAAAATTCATAAATTGCTATATAATTCTTTAAAAAGTCCAATAAAATCCTTTAAAAAGCCATAAAATTCATTTGAATTCTTTTAAATTCCTTCAAAAACCCCATAATTCTTTAAAAGAACCCATTAAATCCTTTTAATTATATATATTTCATTAAATAGTCCAATAAAATCCTTTAAAACAGTCATTAAATCCATTAAAATTACAAATAATTCATTAAATTGTCTTATTAATTCCTTAAAAAAGCCATTATATCTGTTGAATTTCAATTAAATATATTATAATTCTTCAAAAATTCATAAATTGCCATATAATTCTTTAAAAAGTCCATTAAAATCCTTTATAAAGCCATATAATCCATTTGAATTCTTTAAAATTCCTTCAAAAACCCCATAATTCTTTAAAAGAACCCATTAAATCCTTTTAATTATATATATTTCATTAAATATTCCAATTAAATCCTTTAAAACAGTCATAAAATCCAATTAATTCCCAACTAATTCATTAAATATTCCAATTAAATCCTTTAAAACAGTCATTAAATCCAATTAAATCCCAACTAATTTCTTAAATAGTCCTATGAATTCCTTAAAAAAGCCATTTTATCTGTTTAATTTCCATAAAATATATTATAATTCTTCAAAAATTCATAAATTGCCATATAATTCTTTAAAAAGTCCATTAAAATCCTTTATAAAGCCATATAATCCATTTGAATTCTTTAAAATTCCTTCAAAAACCCCATAATTCTTTAAAAGAACCCATTAAATCCTTAAAAACGCCATATAATCCATTTGAATTCTTTAAAATTCCTTCAAAAACCCCATAATTCTTTAAAAGAACCCATTAAATCCTTTTAATTATATATATTTCATTAAATATTCCAATTAATTCCTTAAAAAAGCCATTATATCTGTTTAATTTCAATTAAATATATTATAATTCTTCAAAAATTCATAAATTGCTATATAATTCTTTAAAAAGTCCATTAAAATCCATTTGAATTCTTTAAAATTCCTTCAAAAACCCCATAATTCTTTATAAGAACCGATTAAATCCTTTAAATTCCATATAATTCATTAAATATTCCAATTAAATCCTTTAAAAAGCCATAAAATCCATTTGAATTCTTTAAAATTCCTTCAAAAACCCCATAATTCTTTAAAAGAACCCATTAAATCCTTTTAATTATATATATTTCATTAAATAGTCCAATAAAATCCTTTAAAACAGTCATTAAATCCATTAAAATTACAAATAATTCATTAAATTGTCTTATTAATTCCTTAAAAAAGCCATTATATCTGTTGAATTTCAATTAAATATATTATAATTCTTCAAAAATTCATAAATTGCCATATAATTCTTTAAAATTCCTTCAAAAACCCCATAATTCTTTAAAAGAACCCATTAAATCCTTTTAATTATATATATTTCATTAAATGTTCCAATTAAATCCTTTAAAACAGTCATAAAATCCAATTAATTCCCAACTAATTCATTAAATATTCCAATTAAATCCTTTAAAACAGTCATTAAATCCTTTAAAATTCCAAATAATTCGTTAAATAGTCATATTAATTCCTTAAAAAAGCCATAATATCTGTTGAATTTCCATAAAATATATTATAATTCTTTAAAAATTCATAAATTGCTATATAATTCTTTAAAAAGTCCATTAAAATCCTTTAAAAAGCCATATAATCCATTTGAATTCTATAAAATTCCTTCAAAAAACCCATAATTCTTTAAAAGAACCCATTAAATCCTTTAAATTCCATATATTTCATTAAATATTCCAATTGAATCCTTTAAAACAGTCATTAAATCCATTAAAATTCCAAATAAATCGTTAAATAGTCTTATTAATTCCTTAAAAAAGCCATAATATCTGTTGAATTTCCATAAAATATATTATAATTATTTAAAAAGTCCAATAAAATCCTTTAAAAAGCCATAAAATTCATTTGAATTCTTTAAAATTCCTTCAAAAACCCCATAATTCTTTAAAACAACCCATTAAATCCTTTAAATTCCATATATTTCATTAAATATTCCAATTGAATCCTTTAAAACAGTCATTAAATCCATTAAAATTCCAAATAAATCGTTAAATAGTCTTATTAATTCCTTAAAATAGCCATAATATCTGTTGAATTTCCATAAAATATATTATAATTATTTAAAAAGTCCAATAAAATCCTTTAAAAAGCCATAAAATTCATTTGAATTCTTTAAAATTCCTTCAAAAACCCCATAATTCTTTAAAAGAACCCATTAAATCCTTTTAATTATATATATTTCATTAAATAGTCCAATAAAATCCTTTAAAACAGTCATTAAATCCATTAAAATTACAAATAATTCATTAAATAGTCTTATTAATTCCTTAAAAAAGCCATTATATCTGTTGTATTTCAATTAAATATATTATAATTCTTCAAAAATTCATAAATTGCCATATAATTCTTTAAAAAGTCCATTAAAATCCTTTAAAAAGCCATATAATCCATTTGAGTTCTTTAAAATTCCTTCAAAAACCCCATAATTCTTTAAAAGAACCCATTAAATCCATTAAAATTACAAATAATTCATTAATTAGTCCTATTAATTCCTTAAAAAAGCCATAATATCTGTTGAATTTCCATAAAATATATTATAATTTTTTAAAAAAACATAAATTGCTATATAAATCTTTAAAAAAAACCCAATAAATCCTTTAAATTCCATTAAATTACTTGTAAATCAAAAAAAAAAAACACTGTCAACTTTCAAATGTATTGAAAACCATTTATACACCATAGAATTCGTTTAAATAGTGTTAATAATCCGAAAAATTCCATATATTTCATTAAAAAGTCCTATAAATTCCTTATAATGCTATTATATCTGTTTAATTTCCATAAAATATATTATAATTCTTTAAAAATTCATAAATTGCTATATAATTCTTTAAAAAGTCTATTAAAATCCTTTAAAAAGCCATATAATCCATTTGAATTCTATAAAATTCTTTCAAAAACCCCATAATTCTTTAAAAGAACCCATTAAATCCTTTAAAAAGCCATATAATTCATTAAATATTCCAATTAAATCGTATAAAAAGCCATATAATCCATTTGAATTCTATAAAATTCCTTCAAAAACCCCATAATTCTTTAAAAGAACCCATTAAAACCTTTAAAGTCCAAATAATTCATAAAATAGTGTTATTAATTCCTTAAAAAAGCCATTATATTTGTTAAATTTCAATAAAATGTATTATATTTCTTTCAAAAAACATAAATTGCTATATAATTTTTAAAAAAAAACCCAAAAAATCCTATAAATTATATAGATTTCATTAAATAATCCAATTAAATCCTTTAAAACAGTCATTAAATCCAATTAAATCCCAACTAATTTCTTAAATAGTCCTATGAATTCCTTAAAAAAGCCATTTTATCTGTTTAATTTCCATAAAATATATTATAATTCTTCAAAAATTCATAAATTGCTATATAATTCTTTAAAAAGTCCATTAAAATCCTTTAAAAAGCCATATAATCCATTTGAATTCTATAAAATTCCTTCAAAAACCCCATAATTCTTTATAAGAACCCATTAAATCCTTTTAATTATATATATTTCATTAAATATTCCAATTAAATCTTTTAAAACAGTCATAAAATCCAATTAATTCCCAACTAATTCATTAAATAGTCCTATTAATTCCTTAAAAAAGCCATAATATCTGTTGAATTTCCATAAAATATATTATAATTCTTCAAAAATTCATAAATTGCTATATAATTCTTTAAAAAGTCCATTAAAATCCTTTAAAAAGCCATATAATCCATTTGAATTCTATAAAATTCCTTCAAAAACCCCATAATTCTTTAAAAGAACCCATTAAATCCTTTTAATTATATATATTTCATTAAATGTTCCAATTAAATCCTTTAAAACAGTCATAAAATCCAATTAATTCCCAACTAATTCATTAAATATTCCAATTAAATCCTTTAAAACAGTCATTAAATCCTTTAAAATTCCAAATAAATCGTTAAATAGTCATATTAATTCCTTAAAAAAGCCATAATATCTGTTGAATTTCCATAAAATATATTATAATTCTTTAAAAATTCATAAATTGCTATATAATTCTTTAAAAAGTCCATTAAAATCCTTTAAAAAGCCATATAATCCATTTGAATTCTATAAAATTCCTTCAAAAACCCCATAATTCTTTAAAACAACCCATTAAATCCTTTAAATTCCATATATTTCATTAAATATTCCAATTGAATCCTTTAAAACAGTCATTAAATCCATTAAAATTCCAAATAAATCGTTAAATAGTCTTATTAATTCCTTAAAAAAGCCATAATATCTGTTGAATTTCCATAAAATATATTATAATTATTTAAAAAGTCCAATAAAATCCTTTAAAAAGCCATAAAATCCATTTGAATTCTTTAAAATTCCTTCAAAAACCCCATAATTCTTTATAAGAACCGATTAAATCCTTTAAATTCCATATAATTCATTAAATATTCCAATTAAATCCTTTAAAAAGCCATAAAATCCATTTGAATTCTTTAAAATTCCTTCAAAAACCCCATAATTCTTTAAAAGAACCCATTAAATCCTTTTAATTATATATATTTCATTAAATAGTCCAATAAAATCCTTTAAAACAGTCATTAAATCCATTAAAATTACAAATAATTCATTAAATTGTCTTATTAATTCCTTAAAAAAGCCATTATATCTGTTGAATTTCAATTAAATATATTATAATTCTTCAAAAATTCATAAATTGCTTTATAATTCTTTAAAAAGTCCATTAAAATCCTTTATAAAGCCATATAATCCATTTGAATTCTTTAAAATTCCTTCAAAAACCCCATAATTCTTTAAAAGAACCCATTAAATCCTTTTAATTATATATATTTCATTAAATATTCCAATTAAATCCTTTAAAACAGTCATAAAATCCAATTAATTCCCAACTAATTCATTAAATATTCCAATTAAATCCTTTAAAACAGTCATTAAATCCAATTAAATCCCAACTAATTTCTTAAATAGTCCTATGAATTCCTTAAAAAAGCCATTTTATCTGTTTAATTTCCATAAAATATATTATAATTCTTCAAAAATTCATAAATTGCCATATAATTCTTTAAAAAGTCCATTAAAATCCTTTATAAAGCCATATAATCCATTTGAATTCTTTAAAATTCCTTCAAAAACCCCATAATTCTTTAAAAGAACCCATTAAATCCTTAAAAACGCCATATAATCCATTTGAATTCTTTAAAATTCTTTCAAAAACCCCATAATTCTTTAAAAGAACCCATTAAATCCTTTTAATTATATATATTTCATTAAATATTCCAATTAATTCCTTAAAAAAGCCATTATATCTGTTTAATTTCAATTAAATATATTATAATTCTTCAAAAATTCATAAATTGCTATATAATTCTTTAAAAAGTCCATTAAAATCCATTTGAATTCTTTAAAATTCCTTCAAAAACCCCATAATTCTTTATAAGAACCGATTAAATCCTTTAAATTCCATATAATTCATTAAATATTCCAATTAAATCCTTTAAAAAGCCATAAAATCCATTTGAATTCTTTAAAATTCCTTCAAAAACCCCATAATTCTTTAAAAGAACCCATTAAATCCTTTTAATTATATATATTTCATTAAATAGTCCAATAAAATCCTTTAAAACAGTCATTAAATCCATTAAAATTACAAATAATTCATTAAATTATCTTATTAATTCCTTAAAAAAGCCATTATATCTGTTGAATTTCAATTAAATATATTATAATTCTTCAAAAGTTCATAAATTGCCATATAATTCTTTAAAATTCCTTCAAAAACCCCATAATTCTTTAAAAGAACCCATTAAATCCTTTTAATTATATATATTTCATTAAATGTTCCAATTAAATCCTTTAAAACAGTCATAAAATCCAATTAATTCCCAACTAATTCATTAAATATTCCAATTAAATCCTTTAAAACAGTCATTAAATCCTTTAAAATTCCAAATAATTCGTTAAATAGTCATATTAATTCCTTAAAAAAGCCATAATATCTGTTGAATTTCCATAAAATATATTATAATTCTTTAAAAATTCATAAATTGCTATATAATTCTTTAAAAAGTCCATTAAAATCCTTTAAAAGCCATATAATCCATTTGAATTCTATAAAATTCCTTCAAAAAACCCATAATTCTTTAAAAGAACCCATTAAATCCTTTAAATTCCATATATTTCATTAAATATTCCAATTGAATCCTTTAAAACAGTCATTAAATCCATTAAAATTCCAAATAAATCGTTAAATAGTCTTATTAATTCCTTAAAATAGCCATAATATCTGTTGAATTTCCATAAAATATATTATAATTATTTAAAAAGTCCAATAAAATCCTTTAAAAAGCCATAAAATTCATTTGAATTCTTTTAAATTCCTTCAAAAACCCCATAATTCTTTAAAAGAACCCATTAAATCCTTTTAATTATATATATTTCATTAAATAGTCCAATAAAATCCTTTAAAACAGTCATTAAATCCATTAAAATTACAAATAATTCATTAAATAGTCTTATTAATTCCTTAAAAAAGCCATTATATCTGTTGTATTTCAATTAAATATATTATAATTCTTCAAAAATTCATAAATTGCCATATAATTCTTTAAAAAGTCCATTAAAATCCTTTAAAAAGCCATATAATCCATTTGAGTTCTTTAAAATTCCTTCAAAAACCCCATAATTCTTTAAAAGAACCCATTAAATCCATTAAAATTACAAATAATTCATTAATTAGTCCTATTAATTCCTTAAAAAAGCCATAATATCTGTTGAATTTCCATAAAATATATTATAATTTTTTAAAAAAACATAAATTGCTATATAAATCTTTAAAAAAAACCCAATAAATCCTTTAAATTCCATTAAATTACTTGTAAATCAAAAAAAAAAAACACTGTCAACTTTCAAATGTATTGAAAACCATTTATACACCATAGAATTCGTTTAAATAGTGTTAATAATCCGAAAAATTCCATATATTTCATTAAAAAGTCCTATAAATTCCTTATAATGCTATTATATCTGTTTAATTTCCATAAAATATATTATAATTCTTTAAAAATTCATAAATTGCTATATAATTCTTTAAAAAGTCTATTAAAATCCTTTAAAAAGCCATATAATCCATTTGAATTCTATAAAATTCTTTCAAAAACCCCATAATTCTTTAAAAGAACCCATTAAATCCTTTAAAAAGCCATATAATTCATTAAATATTCCAATTAAATCGTATAAAAAGCCATATAATCCATTTGAATTCTATAAAATTCCTTCAAAAACCCCATAATTCTTTAAAAGAACCCATTAAAACCTTTAAAGTCCAAATAATTCATAAAATAGTGTTATTAATTCCTTAAAAAAGCCATTATATTTGTTAAATTTCAATAAAATGTATTATATTTCTTTCAAAAAACATAAATTGCTATATAATTCTTTAAAAAGTCCATTAAAATCCTTTAAAAAGCCATATAATCCATTTGAATTCTTTAAAATTCCTTCAAAAACCCCATAATTCTTTAAAAGAACCCATTAAATCCTTAAAAAAGCCATATAATCCATTTGAATTCTTTAAATTTCCTTCAAAAACCCCATAATTCTTTAAAAGAACCCATTAAATCCTTTTAATTATATATATTTCATTAAATAGTCCAATAAAATCCTTTAAAAAGCCATAAAATTCATTTGAATTCTTTAAAATTCCTTCAAAAACCCCATAATTCTTTAAAAGAACCCATTAAATCCTTAAAAAAGCCATATAATCCATTTGAATTCTTTAAATTTCCTTCAAAAACCCCATAATTCTTTAAAAGAACCCATTAAATCCTTTTAATTATATATATTTCATTAAATAGTCCAATAAAATCCTTTAAAACAGTCATTAAATCCATTAAAATTACAAATAATTCATTAAATTGTCTTATTAATTCCTTAAAAAAGCCATTATATCTGTTGAATTTCAATTAAATATATTATAATTCTTCAAAAATTCATAAATTGCCATATAATTCTTTAAAAAGTCCATTAAAATCCTTTATAAAGCCATATAATCCATTTGAATTCTTTAAAATTCCTTCAAAAACCCCATAATTCTTTAAAAGAACCCATTAAATCCTTTTAATTATATATATTTCATTAAATATTCCAATTAAATCCTTTAAAACAGTCATAAAATCCATTTGAATTCTTTAAAATTCCTTCAAAAACCCCATAATTCTTTAAAAGAACCTATTAAATCCTTTTAATTATATATATTTCATTAAATAGTCCAATAAAATCCTTTAAAACAGTCATTAAATCCATTAAAATTACAAATAATTCATTAAATTGTCTTATTAATTCCTTAAAAAAGCCATTATATCTGTTGAATTTCAATTAAATATATTATAATTCTTCAAAAATTCATAAATTGCCATATAATTCTTTAAAAAGTCCATTAAAATCCTTTATAAAGCCATATAATCCATTTGAATTCTTTAAAATTCCTTCAAAAACCCCATAATTCTTTAAAAGAACCCATTAAATCCTTTAAAAAGCCATATAATCCATTTGAATTCTTTAAAATTCCTTCAAAAACCCCATAATTCTTTAAAAGAACCCATTAAATCCTTAAAAAAGCCATATAATCCATTTGAATTCTTTAAAATTCCTTCAAAAACCCCATAATTCTTTAAAAGAACCCATTAAATCCTTTTAATTATATATATTTCATTAAATATTCCAATTAATTCCTTAAAAAAGCCATTATATCTGTTTAATTTCAATTAAATATATTATAATTCTTTAAAAATTCATAAATTGCTATATAATTCTTTAAAAAGTCCATTAAAATCCTTTAAAAAGCCATATAATCCATTTGAGTATTTTAAAATTCCTTCAAAAACCCCATAATTCTTTAAAAGAACCCATTAAATCCATTAAAATTACAAATAATTCATTAAATAGTCCTATTAATTCCTTAAAAAAGCCATAATATCTGTTGAATTTCAATTAAATATATTATAATTCTTCAAAAATTCTTAAATTGCTATATAATTCTTTAAAAAGTCCGTTAAAATCCATTTGATTTCTTTAAAATTCTTTCAAAAACCCCATAATTCTTTATAAGAACCCATTAAATCCTTTTAATTATATATATTTCATTAAATATTCCAATTAAATCTTTTAAAACAGTCATAAAATCCAATTAATTCCCAACTAATTCATTAAATAGTCCTATTAATTCCTTAAAAAAGCCATAATATCTGTTGAATTTCCATAAAATATATTATAATTCTTTAAAAAAACATAAATTTCTATATAAATCTTTAAAAAAACCCAATAAATCCTTTAAATTCCATTATATTTCTTGTAAATCTTTAAAAAAAAAACACTTTGTCAACTTTCAAATGTTTTGAAATCCATTTATACACCATAGAATTCGTTTAAATAGTGTTAATAATCCGAAAAATTCCATATATTTCATTAAAAAGTCCTATAAATTCCTTATAAAGCTATTATATCTGTTTAATTTCCATAAAATATATTAAAATTCTTTAAAAATTCATAAATTGCTAAATAATTCTTTAAAAAGTCCATTAAAATCCTTTAAAAAGCCATATAATCCATTTGAATTCTATAAAATTCCTTCAAAAACCCCATAATTCTTTAAAAGAACCCATTAAATCTTTAAAATTCCATATATTTCATTAAATATTCCAATTAAATCCTTTAAAAAGCCATAAAATCCATTTGAATTCTTTAAAATTCCTTCAAAAACCCCATAATTCTTTAAAAGAACCCATTAAATCCTTTAAATTATATATATTTCATTAAATATTCCAATTAAATCCTTTAAAACAGTCATTAAATCCATTAAAATTCCGAATAATTCGTTAAATAGTCTTATTAATTCCTTTAAAAAGCCATAATATCTGTTGAATTTCAATTAAATATATTAAAATTCTTCAAAAATTCATAAATTGCTATATAATTCTTTAAAAAGTCCATTAAAATCCATTTGAATTCTTTAAAATTCCTTCAAAAACCCCATAATTCTTTATATGAACCGATTAAATCCTTTAAATTCCATATAATTCATTAAATATTCCAATTAAATCCTTTAAAAAGCCATAAAATCCATTTGAATTCTTTAAAATTCCTTCAAAAACCCCATAATTCTTTAAAAGAACCCATTAAATCCTTTTAATTATATATATTTCATTAAATAGTCCAATAAAATCCTTTAAAACAGTCATTAAATCCATTAAAATTACAAATAATTCATTAAATAGTCTTATTAATTCCTTAAAAAAGCCATTATATCTGTTGTATTTCAATTAAATATATTATAATTCTTCAAAAATTCATAAATTGCCATATAATTCTTTAAAAAGTCCATTAAAATCCTTTATAAAGCCATATAATCCATTTGAATTCTTTAAAATTCCTTCAAAAACCCCATAATTCTTTAAAAGAACCCATTAAATCCTTTTAATTATATATATTTCATTAAATATTCCAATTAAATCCTTTAAAACAGTCATAAAATCCAATTAATTCCCAACTAATTCATTAAATATTCCAATTAAATCCTTTAAAACAGTCATTAAATCCTTTAAAATTCCAAATAATTCGTTAAATAGTCATATTAATTCCTTAAAAAAGCCATAATATCTGTTGAATTTCCATAAAATATATTATAATTCTTTAAAAATTCATAAATTGCTATATAATTCTTTAAAAAGTCCATTAAAATCCTTTAAAAAGCCATATAATCCATTTGAATTCTATAAAATTCCTTCAAAAAACCCATAATTCTTTAAAAGAACCCATTAAATCCTTTAAATTCCATATATTTCATTAAATATTCCAATTGAATCCTTTAAAACAGTCATTAAATCCATTAAAATTCCAAATAAATCGTTAAATAGTCTTATTAATTCCTTAAAAAAGCCATAATATCTGTTGAATTTCCATAAAATATATTATAATTATTTAAAAAGTCCAATAAAATCCTTTAAAAAGCCATAAAATTCATTTGAATTCTTTAAAATTCCTTCAAAAACCCCATAATTCTTTAAAAGAACCCATTAAATCCTTAAAAAAGCCATATAATCCATTTGAATTCTTTAAAATTCCTTCAAAAACCCCATAATTCTTTAAAAGAACCCATTAAATCCTTTTAATTATATATATTTCATTAAATATTCCAATTAATTCCTTAAAAAAGCCATTATATCTGTTTAATTTCAATTAAATATATTATAATTCTTCAAAAATTCATAAATTGCTATATAATTCTTTAAAAAGTCCATTAAAATCCATTTGAATTCTTGAAAATTCCTTCAAAAACCCAATAATTCTTTAAAAGAACCCATTAAATCCTTTTAATTATATATATTTCATTAAATAGTCCAATAAAATCCTTTAAAACAGTCATTAAATCCATTAAAATTACAAATAATTCATTAAATTGTCTTATTAATTCCTTAAAAAAGCCATTATATCTGTTGAATTTCAATTAAATATATTATAATTCTTCAAAAATTCATAAATTGCCATATAATTCTTTAAAAAGTCCATTAAAATCCTTTATAAAGCCATATAATCCATTTGAATTCTTTAAAATTCCTTCAAAAACCCCATAAATCTTTAAAAGAACCCATTAAATCCTTTAAATTCCATATAATTCATTAAATATTCCAATTAATTCCTTAAAAAAGCCATTATATCTGTTTAATTTCAATTAAATATATTATAATTCTTCAAAAATTCTTAAATTGCTATATAATTCTTTAAAAAGTCCGTTAAAATCCATTTGAATTCTTTAAAATTCTTTCAAAAACCCCATAATTCTTTATAAGAACCCATTAAATCCTTTTAATTATATATATTTCATTAAATATTCCAATTAAATCTTTTAAAACAGTCATAAAATCCAATTAATTCCCAACTAATTCATTAAATAGTCCTATTAATTCCTTAAAAAAGCCATAATATCTGTTGAATTTCCATAAAATATATTATAATTCTTCAAAAATTCATAAATTGCCATATAATTCTTTAAAAAGTCCATTAAAATCCTTTAAAAAGCCATATAATCCATTTGAATTCTATAAAATTCCTTCAAAAACCCCATAATTCTTTAAAACAACCCATTAAATCCTTTAAATTCCATATATTTCATTAAATATTCCAATTGAATCCTTTAAAACAGTCATTAAATCCATTAAAATTCCAAATAAATCGTTAAATAGTCTTATTAATTCCTTAAAAAAGCCATAATATCTGTTGAATTTCCATAAAATATATTATAATTATTTAAAAAGTCCAATAAAATCCTTTAAAAAGCCATAAAATTCATTTGAATTCTTTAAAATTCCTTCAAAAACCCCATAATTCTTTATAAGAACCCATTAAATCCTTTAAAAAGTCCATTAAAATCCATTTGAATTCTTTAAAATTCCTTTCAAAAACCCCATAATTCTTTAAAAGAACCCATTAAATCCTTTTAATTATATATATTTCATTAAATAGTCCAATAAAATCCTTTAAAACAGTCATTAAATCCATTAAAATTACAAATAATTCATTAAATTGTCTTATTAATTCCTTAAAAAAGCCATTATATCTGTTGAATTTCAATTAAATATATTATAATTCTTCAAAAATTCATAAATTGCCATATAATTCTTTAAAAAGTCCATTAAAATCCTTTATAAAGCCATATAATCCATTTGAATTCTTTAAAATTCCTTCAAAAACCCCATAATTCTTTAAAAGAACCCATTAAATCCTTTTAATTATATATATTTCATTAAATATTCCAATTAAATCCTTTAAAACAGTCATAAAATCCATTTGAATTCTTTGAAAATTCCTTCAAAAAACCCATAATTCTTTAAAAGAACCTATTAAATCCTTTTAATTATATATATTTCATTAAATAGTCCAATAAAATCCTTTAAAACAGTCATTAAATCCATTAAAATTACAAATAATTCATTAAATTGTCTTATTAATTCCTTAAAAAAGCCATTAAATCTGTTGAATTTCAATTAAATATATTATAATTCTTCAAAAATTCATAAATTGCTATATAATTCTTTAAAAAGTCCATTAAAATCCTTTAAAAAGCCATATAATCCATTTGAATTCTATAAAATTCCTTCAAAAACCCCATAATTCTTTATAAGAACCCATTAAATCCTTTTAATTATATATATTTCATTAAATATTCCAATTAAATCTTTTAAAACAGTCATAAAATCCAATTAATTCCCAACTAATTCATTAAATAGTCCTATTAATTCCTTAAAAAAGCCATAATATCTGTTGAATTTCCATAAAATATATTATAATTCTTCAAAAATTCATAAATTGCTATATAATTCTTTAAAAAGTCCATTAAAATCCTTTAAAAAGCCATATAATCCATTTGAATTCTATAAAATTCCTTCAAAAACCCCATAATTCTTTAAAAGAACCCATTAAATCCTTTTAATTATATATATTTCATTAAATGTTCCAATTAAATCCTTTAAAACAGTCATAAAATCCAATTAATTCCCAACTAATTCATTAAATATTCCAATTAAATCCTTTAAAACAGTCATTAAATCCTTTAAAATTCCAAATAATTCGTTAAATAGTCATATTAATTCCTTAAAAAAGCCATAATATCTGTTGAATTTCCATAAAATATATTATAATTCTTTAAAAATTCATAAATTGCTATATAATTCTTTAAAAAGTCCATTAAAATCCTTTAAAAAGCCATATAATCCATTTGAATTCTATAAAATTCCTTCAAAAACCCCATAATTCTTTAAAACAACCCATTAAATCCTTTAAATTCCATATATTTCATTAAATATTCCAATTGAATCCTTTAAAACAGTCATTAAATCCATTAAAATTCCAAATAAATCGTTAAATAGTCTTATTAATTCCTTAAAAAAGCCATAATATCTGTTGAATTTCCATAAAATATATTATAATTATTTAAAAAGTCCAATAAAATCCTTTAAAAAGCCATAAAATCCATTTGAATTCTTTAAAATTCCTTCAAAAACCCCATAATTCTTTATAAGAACCGATTAAATCCTTTAAATTCCATATAATTCATTAAATATTCCAATTAAATCCTTTAAAAAGCCATAAAATCCATTTGAATTCTTTAAAATTCCTTCAAAAACCCCATAATTCTTTAAAAGAACCCATTAAATCCTTTTAATTATATATATTTCATTAAATAGTCCAATAAAATCCTTTAAAACAGTCATTAAATCCATTAAAATTACAAATAATTCATTAAATTGTCTTATTAATTCCTTAAAAAAGCCATTATATCTGTTGAATTTCAATTAAATATATTATAATTCTTCAAAAATTCATAAATTGCCTTATAATTCTTTAAAAAGTCCATTAAAATCCTTTATAAAGCCATATAATCCATTTGAATTCTTTAAAATTCCTTCAAAAACCCCATAATTCTTTAAAAGAACCCATTAAATCCTTTTAATTATATATATTTCATTAAATATTCCAATTAAATCCTTTAAAACAGTCATAAAATCCAATTAATTCCCAACTAATTCATTAAATATTCCAATTAAATCCTTTAAAACAGTCATAAAATCCAATTAATTCCCAACTAATTCATTAAATAGTCCTATTAATTCCTTAAAAAAGCCATAATATCTGTTGAATTTCCATAAAATATATTATAATTCTTCAAAAATTCATAAATTGCTATATAATTCTTTAAAAAGTCCATTAAAATCCTTTAAAAAGCCATATAATCCATTTGAATTCTATAAAATTCCTTCAAAAACCCCATAATTCTTTAAAAGAACCCATTAAATCCTTTTAATTATATATATTTCATTAAATGTTCCAATTAAATCCTTTAAAACAGTCATAAAATCCAATTAATTCCCAACTAATTCATTAAATATTCCAATTAAATCCTTTAAAACAGTCATTAAATCCTTTAAAATTCCAAATAATTCGTTAAATAGTCATATTAATTCCTTAAAAAAGCCATAATATCTGTTGAATTTCCATAAAATATATTATAATTCTTTAAAAATTCATAAATTGCTATATAATTCTTTAAAAAGTCCATTAAAATCCTTTAAAAAGCCATATAATCCATTTGAATTCTATAAAATTCCTTCAAAAACCCCATAATTCTTTAAAACAACCCATTAAATCCTTTAAATTCCATATATTTCATTAAATATTCCAATTGAATCCTTTAAAACAGTCATTAAATCCATTAAAATTCCAAATAAATCGTTAAATAGTCTTATTAATTCCTTAAAAAAGCCATAATATCTGTTGAATTTCCATAAAATATATTATAATTATTTAAAAAGTCCAATAAAATCCTTTAAAAAGCCATAAAATCCATTTGAATTCTTTAAAATTCCTTCAAAAACCCCATAATTCTTTATAAGAACCGATTAAATCCTTTAAATTCCATATAATTCATTAAATATTCCAATTAAATCCTTTAAAAAGCCATAAAATCCATTTGAATTCTTTAAAATTCCTTCAAAAACCCCATAATTCTTTAAAAGAACCCATTAAATCCTTTTAATTATATATATTTCATTAAATAGTCCAATAAAATCCTTTAAAACAGTCATTAAATCCATTAAAATTACAAATAATTCATTAAATTGTCTTATTAATTCCTTAAAAAAGCCATTATATCTGTTGAATTTCAATTAAATATATTATAATTCTTCAAAAATTCATAAATTGCCTTATAATTCTTTAAAAAGTCCATTAAAATCCTTTATAAAGCCATATAATCCATTTGAATTCTTTAAAATTCCTTCAAAAACCCCATAATTCTTTAAAAGAACCCATTAAATCCTTTTAATTATATATATTTCATTAAATATTCCAATTAAATCCTTTAAAACAGTCATAAAATCCAATTAATTCCCAACTAATTCATTAAATATTCCAATTAAATCCTTTAAAACAGTCATTAAATCCAATTAAATCCCAACTAATTTCTTAAATAGTCCTATGAATTCCTTAAAAAAGCCATTTTATCTGTTTAATTTCCATAAAATATATTATAATTCTTCAAAAATTCATAAATTGCCATATAATTCTTTAAAAAGTCCATTAAAATCCTTTATAAAGCCATATAATCCATTTGAATTCTTTAAAATTCCTTCAAAAACCCCATAATTCTTTAAAAGAACCCATTAAATCCTTAAAAACGCCATATAATCCATTTGAATTCTTTAAAATTCCTTCAAAAACCCCATAATTCTTTAAAAGAACCCATTAAATCCTTTTAATTATATATATTTCATTAAATATTCCAATTAATTCCTTAAAAAAGCCATTATATCTGTTTAATTTCAATTAAATATATTATAATTCTTCAAAAATTCATAAATTGCTATATAATTCTTTAAAAAGTCCATTAAAATCCATTTGAATTCTTTAAAATTCCTTCAAAAACCCCATAATTCTTTATAAGAACCGATTAAATCCTTTAAATTCCATATAATTCATTAAATATTCCAATTAAATCCTTTAAAAAGCCATAAAATCCATTTGAATTCTTTAAAATTCCTTCAAAAACCCCATAATTCTTTAAAAGAACCCATTAAATCCTTTTAATTATATATATTTCATTAAATAGTCCAATAAAATCCTTTAAAACAGTCATTAAATCCATTAAAATTACAAATAATTCATTAAATTGTCTTATTAATTCCTTAAAAAAGCCATTATATCTGTTGAATTTCAATTAAATATATTATAATTCTTCAAAAATTCATAAATTGCCATATAATTCTTTAAAAAGTCCATTAAAATCCTTTATAAAGCCATATAATCCATTTGAATTCTTTAAAATTCCTTCAAAAACCCCATAATTCTTTAAAAGAACCCATTAAATCCTTTTAATTATATATATTTCATTAAATATTCCAATTAAATCCTTTAAAACAGTCATAAAATCCAATTAATTCCCAACTAATTCATTAAATATTCCAATTAAATCCTTTAAAACAGTCATTAAATCCAATTAAATCCCAACTAATTTCTTAAATAGTCCTATGAATTCCTTAAAAAAGCCATTTTATCTGTTTAATTTCCATAAAATATATTATAATTCTTCAAAAATTCATAAATTGCCATATAATTCTTTAAAAAGTCCATTAAAATCCTTTATAAAGCCATATAATCCATTTGAATTCTTTAAAATTCCTTCAAAAACCCCATAATTCTTTAAAAGAACCCATTAAATCCTTAAAAACGCCATATAATCCATTTGAATTCTTTAAAATTCCTTCAAAAACCCCATAATTCTTTAAAAGAACCCATTAAATCCTTTTAATTATATATATTTCATTAAATATTCCAATTAATTCCTTAAAAAAGCCATTATATCTGTTTAATTTCAATTAAATATATTATAATTCTTCAAAAATTCATAAATTGCTATATAATTCTTTAAAAAGTCCATTAAAATCCATTTGAATTCTTTAAAATTCCTTCAAAAACCCCATAATTCTTTATAAGAACCGATTAAATCCTTTAAATTCCATATAATTCATTAAATATTCCAATTAAATCCTTTAAAAAGCCATAAAATCCATTTGAATTCTTTAAAATTCCTTCAAAAACCCCATAATTCTTTAAAAGAACCCATTAAATCCTTTTAATTATATATATTTCATTAAATAGTCCAATAAAATCCTTTAAAACAGTCATTAAATCCATTAAAATTACAAATAATTCATTAAATTGTCTTATTAATTCCTTAAAAAAGCCATTATATCTGTTGAATTTCAATTAAATATATTATAATTCTTCAAAAATTCATAAATTGCCATATAATTCTTTAAAATTCCTTCAAAAACCCCATAATTCTTTAAAAGAACCCATTAAATCCTTTTAATTATATATATTTCATTAAATGTTCCAATTAAATCCTTTAAAACAGTCATAAAATCCAATTAATTCCCAACTAATTCATTAAATATTCCAATTAAATCCTTTAAAACAGTCATTAAATCCTTTAAAATTCCAAATAATTCGTTAAATAGTCATATTAATTCCTTAAAAAAGCCATAATATCTGTTGAATTTCCATAAAATATATTATAATTCTTTAAAAATTCATAAATTGCTATATAATTCTTTAAAAAGTCCATTAAAATCCTTTAAAAAGCCATATTATCCATTTGAATTCTATAAAATTCCTTCAAAAAACCCATAATTCTTTAAAAGAACCCATTAAATCCTTTAAATTCCATATATTTCATTAAATATTCCAATTGAATCCTTTAAAACAGTCATTAAATCCATTAAAATTCCAAATAAATCGTTAAATAGTCTTATTAATTCCTTAAAAAAGCCATAATATCTGTTGAATTTCCATAAAATATATTATAATTATTTAAAAAGTCCAATAAAATCCTTTAAAAAGCCATAAAATTCATTTGAATTCTTTAAAATTCCTTCAAAAACCCCATAATTCTTTAAAAGAACCCATTAAATCCTTAAAAAAGCCATATAATCCATTTGAATTCTTTAAATTTCCTTCAAAAACCCCATAATTCTTTAAAAGAACCCATTAAATCCTTTTAATTATATATATTTCATTAAATAGTCCAATAAAATCCTTTAAAACAGTCATTAAATCCATTAAAATTACAAATAATTCATTAAATTGTCTTATTAATTCCTTAAAAAAGCCATTATATCTGTTGAATTTCAATTAAATATATTATAATTCTTCAAAAATTCATAAATTGCCATATAATTCTTTAAAAAGTCCATTAAAATCCTTTATAAAGCCATATAATCCATTTGAATTCTTTAAAATTCCTTCAAAAACCCCATAATTCTTTAAAAGAACCCATTAAATCCTTTTAATTATATATATTTCATTAAATATTCCAATTAAATCCTTTAAAACAGTCATAAAATCCATTTGAATTCTTTAAAATTCCTTCAAAAACCCCATAATTCTTTAAAAGAACCTATTAAATCCTTTTAATTATATATATTTCATTAAATAGTCCAATAAAATCCTTTAAAACAGTCATTAAATCCATTAAAATTACAAATAATTCATTAAATTGTCTTATTAATTCCTTAAAAAAGCCATTATATCTGTTGAATTTCAATTAAATATATTATAATTCTTCAAAAATTCATAAATTGCCATATAATTCTTTAAAAAGTCCATTAAAATCCTTTATAAAGCCATATAATCCATTTGAATTCTTTAAAATTCCTTCAAAAACCCCATAATTCTTTAAAAGAACCCATTAAATCCTTTAAAAAGCCATATAATCCATTTGAATTCTTTAAAATTCCTTCAAAAACCCCATAATTCTTTAAAAGAACCCATTAAATCCTTAAAAAAGCCATATAATCCATTTGAATTCTTTAAAATTCCTTCAAAAACCCCATAATTCTTTAAAAGAACCCATTAAATCCTTTTAATTATATATATTTCATTAAATATTCCAATTAATTCCTTAAAAAAGCCATTATATCTGTTTAATTTCAATTAAATATATTATAATTCTTTAAAAATTCATAAATTGCTATATAATTCTTTAAAAAGTCCATTAAAATCCTTTAAAAAGCCATATAATCCATTTGAGTATTTTAAAATTCCTTCAAAAACCCCATAATTCTTTAAAAGAACCCATTAAATCCATTAAAATTACAAATAATTCATTAAATAGTCCTATTAATTCCTTAAAAAAGCCATAATATCTGTTGAATTTCAATTAAATATATTATAATTCTTCAAAAATTCTTAAATTGCTATATAATTCTTTAAAAAGTCCGTTAAAATCCATTTGATTTCTTTAAAATTCTTTCAAAAACCCCATAATTCTTTATAAGAACCCATTAAATCCTTTTAATTATATATATTTCATTAAATATTCCAATTAAATCTTTTAAAACAGTCATAAAATCCAATTAATTCCCAACTAATTCATTAAATAGTCCTATTAATTCCTTAAAAAAGCCATAATATCTGTTGAATTTCCATAAAATATATTATAATTCTTTAAAAAAACATAAATTTCTATATAAATCTTTAAAAAAACCCAATAAATCCTTTAAATTCCATTATATTTCTTGTAAATCTTTAAAAAAAAAACACTTTGTCAACTTTCAAATGTTTTGAAATCCATTTATACACCATAGAATTCGTTTAAATAGTGTTAATAATCCGAAAAATTCCATATATTTCATTAAAAAGTCCTATAAATTCCTTATAAAGCTATTATATCTGTTTAATTTCCATAAAATATATTAAAATTCTTTAAAAATTCATAAATTGCTAAATAATTCTTTAAAAAGTCCATTAAAATCCTTTAAAAAGCCATATAATCCATTTGAATTCTATAAAATTCCTTCAAAAACCCCATAATTCTTTAAAAGAACCCATTAAATCTTTTAAATTCCATATATTTCATTAAATATTCCAATTAAATCCTTTAAAAAGCCATAAAATCCATTTGAATTCTTTAAAATTCCTTCAAAAACCCCATAATTCTTTAAAAGAACCCATTAAATCCTTTAAATTATATATATTTCATTAAATATTCCAATTAAATCCTTTAAAACAGTCATTAAATCCATTAAAATTCCGAATAATTCGTTAAATAGTCTTATTAATTCCTTTAAAAAGCCATAATATCTGTTGAATTTCAATTAAATATATTAAAATTCTTCAAAAATTCATAAATTGCTATATAATTCTTTAAAAAGTCCATTAAAATCCATTTGAATTCTTTAAAATTCCTTCAAAAACCCCATAATTCTTTATATGAACCGATTAAATCCTTTAAATTCCATATAATTCATTAAATATTCCAATTAAATCCTTTAAAAAGCCATAAAATCCATTTGAATTCTTTAAAATTCCTTCAAAAACCCCATAATTCTTTAAAAGAACCCATTAAATCCTTTTAATTATATATATTTCATTAAATAGTCCAATAAAATCCTTTAAAACAGTCATTAAATCCATTAAAATTACAAATAATTCATTAAATAGTCTTATTAATTCCTTAAAAAAGCCATTATATCTGTTGTATTTCAATTAAATATATTATAATTCTTCAAAAATTCATAAATTGCCATATAATTCTTTAAAAAGTCCATTAAAATCCTTTATAAAGCCATATAATCCATTTGAATTCTTTAAAATTCCTTCAAAAACCCCATAATTCTTTAAAAGAACCCATTAAATCCTTTTAATTATATATATTTCATTAAATATTCCAATTAAATCCTTTAAAACAGTCATAAAATCCAATTAATTCCCAACTAATTCATTAAATATTCCAATTAAATCCTTTAAAACAGTCATTAAATCCTTTAAAATTCCAAATAATTCGTTAAATAGTCATATTAATTCCTTAAAAAAGCCATAATATCTGTTGAATTTCCATAAAATATATTATAATTCTTTAAAAATTCATAAATTGCTATATAATTCTTTAAAAAGTCCATTAAAATCCTTTAAAAAGCCATATAATCCATTTGAATTCTATAAAATTCCTTCAAAAAACCCATAATTCTTTAAAAGAACCCATTAAATCCTTTAAATTCCATATATTTCATTAAATATTCCAATTGAATCCTTTAAAACAGTCATTAAATCCATTAAAATTCCAAATAAATCGTTAAATAGTCTTATTAATTCCTTAAAAAAGCCATAATATCTGTTGAATTTCCATAAAATATATTATAATTATTTAAAAAGTCCAATAAAATCCTTTAAAAAGCCATAAAATTCATTTGAATTCTTTAAAATTCCTTCAAAAACCCCATAATTCTTTAAAAGAACCCATTAAATCCTTAAAAAAGCCATATAATCCATTTGAATTCTTTAAAATTCCTTCAAAAACCCCATAATTCTTTAAAAGAACCCATTAAATCCTTTTAATTATATATATTTCATTAAATATTCCAATTAATTCCTTAAAAAAGCCATTATATCTGTTTAATTTCAATTAAATATATTATAATTCTTCAAAAATTCATAAATTGCTATATAATTCTTTAAAAAGTCCATTAAAATCCATTTGAATTCTTGAAAATTCCTTCAAAAACCCAATAATTCTTTAAAAGAACCCATTAAATCCTTTTAATTATATATATTTCATTAAATAGTCCAATAAAATCCTTTAAAACAGTCATTAAATCCATTAAAATTACAAATAATTCATTAAATTGTCTTATTAATTCCTTAAAAAAGCCATTATATCTGTTGAATTTCAATTAAATATATTATAATTCTTCAAAAATTCATAAATTGCCATATAATTCTTTAAAAAGTCCATTAAAATCCTTTATAAAGCCATATAATCCATTTGAATTCTTTAAAATTCCTTCAAAAACCCCATAAATCTTTAAAAGAACCCATTAAATCCTTTAAATTCCATATAATTCATTAAATATTCCAATTAATTCCTTAAAAAAGCCATTATATCTGTTTAATTTCAATTAAATATATTATAATTCTTCAAAAATTCTTAAATTGCTATATAATTCTTTAAAAAGTCCGTTAAAATCCATTTGAATTCTTTAAAATTCTTTCAAAAACCCCATAATTCTTTATAAGAACCCATTAAATCCTTTTAATTATATATATTTCATTAAATATTCCAATTAAATCTTTTAAAACAGTCATAAAATCCAATTAATTCCCAACTAATTCATTAAATAGTCCTATTAATTCCTTAAAAAAGCCATAATATCTGTTGAATTTCCATAAAATATATTATAATTCTTCAAAAATTCATAAATTGCCATATAATTCTTTAAAAAGTCCATTAAAATCCTTTAAAAAGCCATATAATCCATTTGAATTCTATAAAATTCCTTCAAAAACCCCATAATTCTTTAAAACAACCCATTAAATCCTTTAAATTCCATATATTTCATTAAATATTCCAATTGAATCCTTTAAAACAGTCATTAAATCCATTAAAATTCCAAATAAATCGTTAAATAGTCTTATTAATTCCTTAAAAAAGCCATAATATCTGTTGAATTTCCATAAAATATATTATAATTATTTAAAAAGTCCAATAAAATCCTTTAAAAAGCCATAAAATTCATTTGAATTCTTTAAAATTCCTTCAAAAACCCCATAATTCTTTATAAGAACCCATTAAATCCTTTAAAAAGTCCATTAAAATCCATTTGAATTCTTTAAAATTCCTTTCAAAAACCCCATAATTCTTTAAAAGAACCCATTAAATCCTTTTAATTATATATATTTCATTAAATAGTCCAATAAAATCCTTTAAAACAGTCATTAAATCCATTAAAATTACAAATAATTCATAAAATTGTCTTATTAATTCCTTAAAAAAGCCATTATATCTGTTGAATTTCAATTAAATATATTATAATTCTTCAAAAATTCATAAATTGCCATATAATTCTTTAAAAAGTCCATTAAAATCCTTTATAAAGCCATATAATCCATTTGAATTCTTTAAAATTCCTTCAAAAAACCCATAATTCTTTAAAAGAACCTATTAAATCCTTTTAATTATATATATTTCATTAAATAGTCCAATAAAATCCTTTAAAACAGTCATTAAATCCATTAAAATTACAAATAATTCATTAAATTGTCTTATTAATTCCTTAAAAAAGCCATTAAATCTGTTGAATTTCAATTAAATATATTATAATTCTTCAAAAATTCATAAATTGCCATATAATTCTTTAAAAAGTCCATTAAAATCCTTTATAAAGCCATATAATCCATTTGAATTCTTTAAAATTCCTTCAAAAACCCCATAATTCTTTAAAAGAACCCATTAAATCCTTTTAATTATATATATTTCATTAAATATTCCAATTAAATCCTTTAAAACAGTCATAAAATCCAATTAATTCCCAACTAATTCATTAAATATTCCAATTAAATCCTTTAAAACAGTCATTAAATCCTTTAAAATTCCAAATCATTCGTTAAATAGTCATATTAATTCCTTAAAAAAGCCATAATATGTGTTGAATTTCTATAAAATATATTATAATTCTTTAAAAATTCATAAATTGCTATATAATTCTTTAAAAAGTCCATTAAAATCCTTTAAAAAGCCATATAATCCATTTGAATTCTATAAAATTCCTTCAAAAACCCCATAATTCTTTAAAAGAACCCATTAAATCCTTTAAAAAGCCATATAATTCATTAAATATTCCAATTAAATCGTATAAAAAGCCATATAATCCATTTGAATTCTATAAAATTCCTTCAAAAACCCCATAATTCTTTAAAAGAACCCATTAAAACCTTTAAAGTCCAAATAATTCATAAAATAGTGTTATTAATTCCTTAAAAAAGCCATTATATTTGTTAAATTTCAATAAAATGTATTATATTTCTTTCAAAAAACATAAATTGCTATATAATTTTTAAAAAAAAACCCAAAAAATCCTATAAATTATATAGATTTCATTAAATAATCCAATTAAATCCTTTAAAACAGTCATTAAATCCAATTAAATCCCAACTAATTTCTTAAATAGTCCTATGAATTCCTTAAAAAAGCCATTTTATCTGTTTAATTTCCATAAAATATATTATAATTCTTCAAAAATTCATAAATTGCCATATAATTCTTTAAAAAGTCCATTAAAATCCTTTATAAAGCCATATAATCCATTTGAATTCTTTAAAATTCCTTCAAAAACCCCATAATTCTTTAAAAGAACCCATTAAATCCTTAAAAAAGCCATATAATCCATTTGAGTATTTTAAAATTCCTTCAAAAACCCCATAATTCTTTAAAAGAACCCATTAAATCCATTAAAATTACAAATAATTCATTAAATAGTCCTATTAATTCCTTAAAAAAGCCATAATATCTGTTGAATTTCAATTAAATATATTATAATTCTTCAAAAATTCTTAAATTGCTATATAATTCTTTAAAAAGTCCATTAAAATCCATTTGAATTCTTTAAAATTCCTTCAAAAACCCCATAATTCTTTATAAGAACCGATTAAATCCTTTAAATTCCATATAATTCATTAAATATTCCAATTAAATCCTTTAAAAAGCCATAAAATCCATTTGAATTCTTTAAAATTCCTTCAAAAACCCCATAATTCTTTAAAAGAACCCATTAAATCCTTTTAATTATATATATTTCATTAAATAGTCCAATAAAATCCTTTAAAACAGTCATTAAATCCATTAAAATTACAAATAATTCATTAAATTGTCTTATTAATTCCTTAAAAAGGCCATTATATCTGTTGAATTTCAATTAAATATATTATAATTCTTCAAAAATTCATAAATTGCCATATAATTCTTTAAAAAGTCCATTAAAATCCTTTATAAAACCAAATAATCCATTTGAATTCTTTAAAATTCCTTCAAAAACCCCATAATTCTTTAAAAGAACCCATTAAATCCTTTTAATTATATATATTTCATTAAATGTTCCAATTAAATCCTTTAAAACAGTCATAAAATCCAATTAATTCCCAACTAATTCATTAAATATTCCAATTAAATCCTTTAAAACAGTCATTAAATCCTTTAAAATTCCAAATAATTCGTTAAATAGTCATATTAATTCCTTAAAAAAGCCATAATATCTGTTGAATTTCCATAAAATATATTATAATTCTTTAAAAATTCATAAATTGCTATATAATTCTTTAAAAAGTCCATTAAAATCCTTTAAAAAGCCATATAATCCATTTGAATTCTATAAAATTCCTTCAAAAAACCCATAATTCTTTAAAAGAACCGATTAAATCCTTTAAATTCCATATAATTCATTGAATATTCCAATTAAATCCTTTAAAACCGTCATTAAATCCATTAAAATTACAAATAATTCATTAAATAGTCTTATTAATTCCTTAAAAAAGCCATTATATCTGTTGAATTTCAATTAAATATATTATAATTCTTCAAAAATTCATAAATTGCCATATAATTCTTTAAAAAGTCCATTAAAATCCTTTAATAAGCCATATAATTCCTTTGAATTCTATAAAATTCCTTCAAAAACCCCATAATTCTTTTTAAAGAACCCATTAAATCCTTTAAAAAGCCATATAATCCATTTGAATTCTTTAAAATTCCTTCAAAAACCCCATAATTCTTTAAAAGAACCCATTAAATCCTTTAAAAAGCCATATAATCCATTTGAATTCTTTAAAATTCCTTCAAAAACCCCATAATTCTTTAAAAGAACCCATTAAATCCTTTTAATTATATATATTTCATTAAATATTCCAATTAAATCCTTTAAAACAGTTATTAAATCCTTTAAAGTTCAAATAATTCATTAAATAGTGTTATTAATTCCTTAAAAAAGCCATTATATCTGTTGAATTTCCATAAAATGTATTATAATTCTTTAAAAATTCATAAATTGCTATATAATTCTTTAAAAAGTCCATTAAAATCCGTTAAAAAGCCATATAATCCATTTGAATTCTATAAAATTCCTTCAAAAACCCCATAATTCTTTAAAAGAACCCATTAAATCCTTTTAATTATATATATTTCATTAAATATTCCAATTAAATCCTTTAAAACAGTTATTAAATCCTTTAAAGTTCAAATAATTCATTAAATAGTGTTATTAATTCCTTAAAAAAGCCATTATATCTGTTGAATTTCCATAAAATGTATTATAATTCTTTAAAAATTCATAAATTGCTATATAATTCTTTAAAAAGTCCATTAAAATCCGTTAAAAAGCCATATAATCCATTTGAATTCTATAAAATTCCTTCAAAAACCCCATAATTCTTTAAAAGAACCCATTAAATCCTTTAAATTCCATATATTTCATTAAATATTCCAATTAAATCCTTTAAAACAGTCATTAAATCCATTAATATTCCAAATAATTGGTTAAATAGTCTTATTAATTCCTTAAAAAAGCCATTTTATCTGTTTAATTTCCATAAAATATATTATAATTCTTTAAAAAGTCCATTAAAATCCTTTAAAAAGCCATATAATCCATTTGAATTCTATAAAATTCCTTCAAAAACCCCATAATTCTTTAAAAGAACCCATTAAATCCTTTAAAAAGCCATATAATCCATTTGAATTCTTTAAAATTCCTTCAAAAACCCCATAATTCTTTAAAAGAACCCATTAAATCCTTTTAATTATATATATTTCATTAAATATTCCAATTAATTCCTTAAAAAAGCCATTATATCTGTTTAATTTCAATTAAATATATTATAATTCTTCAAAAATTCATAAATTGCTATATAATTCTTTAAAAAGTCCATTAAAATCCATTTGAATTCTTTAAAATTCCTTCAAAAACCCCATAATTCTTTAAAAGAACCCATTAAATCCTTTAAAAAGCCATATAATCCATTTGAATATTCCAATTAAATCCTTTAAAACCGTCTTTAAATCCATTAAAATTACAAATAATTCATTAAATAGTCTTATTAATTCCTTAAAAAAGCCATTATATCTGTTGAATTTCAATTAAATATATTATAATTCTTCAAAAATTCATAAATTGCCATATAATTCTTTAAAAAGTCCATTAAAATCCTTTAAAAAGCCATATAATCCATTTGAATTCTATAAAATTCCTTCAAAAACCCCATAATTCTTTTTAAAGAACCCATTAAATCCTTTAAAAAGCCATATAATCCATTTGAATTCTTTAAAATTCCTTCAAAAACCCCATAATTCTTTAAAAGAACCCATTAAATCCTTTAAAAAGCCATGTAATCCATTTGAATTCTTTAAAATTCCTTCAAAAACCCCATAATTCTTTAAAAGAACCCATTAAATCCTTTTAATTATATATATTTCATTAAATATTCCAATTAATTCCTTAAAAAAGCCATTATATCTGTTTAATTTCAATTAAATATATTATAATTCTTTAAAAATTCATAAATTGCTATATAATTCTTTAAAAAGTCCATTAAAATCCTTTAAAAAGCCATATAATCCATTTGAATTCTATAAAATTCCTTCAAAAACCCCATAATTCTTTAAAAGAACCCATTAAATCCTTTTAATTATATATATTTCATTAAATATTCCAATTAAATCCTTTAAAAGAGTCATTAATTCCATTAAAATTACAAATAATTCATTAAATAGTCTTATTAATTCCTTAAAAAAGCCATTATATCTGTTGAATTTCAATTAAATATATTATAATTCTTTAAAAATTCATAAATTGCCATATAATTCTTTAAAAAGTCCATTAAAATCCTTTAAAAAGCCATATAATCCATTTGAGTATTTTAAAATTCCTTCAAAAACCCCATAATTCTTTAAAAGAACCCATTAAATCCTTTTAATTATATATATTTCATTAAATATTCCTATTAATTCCTTAAAAAAGCCATAATATCTGTTGAAATTCCATAAAATATATTATAATTCTTCAAAAATTCATAAATTGCCATATAATTCTTTAAAAAGTCCATTAAAATCCTTTAAAAAGCCATATAATCCATTTGAATTCTTTAAAATTCCTTCAAAAACCCCATAATTCTTTAAAAGAACCCATTAAATCCTTTTAATTATATATAATTCATTAAATATTCCAATTAAATCCTTTAAAACAGTCATTAAATCCATTAAAATTCCAAATAATTGGTTAAATAGTCCTAATAATACCTTAAAAAAGCCATTATATATGTTGAATTTCAATTAAATATATTATAATTCTTCAAAAATTCATAAATTGCCATATAATTCTTTAAAAAGTCCATTAAAATCCTTTAAAAAGCCATATAATCCATTTGAATTCTATAAAATTCCTTCAAAAACCCCATAATTCTTTAAAAGAACCCATTAAATCCTTTAAAAAGCCATATAATCCATTTGAATTCTTTAAAATTCCTTCAAAAACCCCATAATTCTTTAAAAGAACCCATTAAATCCTTTTAATTATATATAATTCATTAAATATTCCAATTAAATCCTTTAAAACAGTCATTAAATCCATTAAAATTCCAAATAATTGGTTAAATAGTCCTAATAATTCCTTAAAAAAGCCATTATTTATGTTGAATTTCAATTAAATATATTATAATTCTTCAAAAATTCATAAATTGCCATATAATTCTTTAAAAAGTCCATTAAAATCCTTTAAAAGTCCATTAAAATCCATTTGAATTCTTTAAAATTCCTTCAAAAACCCCATAATTCTTTATAAGAACCGATTAAATCCTTTAAATTCCATATAATTCATTAAATATTCCAATTAAATCCTTTAAAACCGTCATTAAATCCATTAAAATTACAAATAATTCATTAAATAGTCTTATTAATTCCTTAAAAAAGCCATTATATCTGTTGAATTTCAATTAAATATATTATAATTCTTTAAAAATTCATAAATTGCTATATAATTCTTTAAAAAGTCTATTAAAATCCTTTAAAAAGCCATATAATCCATTTGAATTCTTTAAAATTCCTTCAAAAACCCCAATTATTCTTTAAAAGAACCCATTAAATCCTTTAAAAAGCCATATAATCCATTTTAATTCTTTAAAATTCCTTCAAAAACCCCATAATTCTTTAAAAGAACCCATTAAATCCTTTTAATTATATATATTTCATTAAATATTCCAATTAATTCCTTAAAAAAGCCATTATATCTGTTTAATTTCAATTAAATATATTATAATTCTTTTAAAATTTATAAATTGCTATATAATTCTTTAAGAAGTCCATTAAAATCCTTTAAAAAGCCATATAATCCATTTGAATTCTTTAAAATTCCGTCAAAAACCCCATAATTCTTTAAAAGAACCCATTAAATCCTTTTAATTATATATATTTCATTAAATATTCCAATTAATTCATTAAAAAAGCCATTGTATCTGTTTAATTTCAATTAAATATATTATAATTCTTCAAAAATTGCTATATAATTCTTAAAAAAGTCCATTAAAATCCTTTAAAAAGCCATATTATCCATTTGAATTCTATAAAATTCCTTCAAAAACCCCATAATTCTTTAAAAGAACCCATTAACTCCTTTAAAAAGCTATATAATCCATTTAAATTCTTTAAAATTCCTTCAAAAACCCCATAATTCTTTAAAAGAACCCATTAAATCCTTTTAATTATATATATTTCATTAAATATTCCTATTAATTCCTTAAAAAAGCCATAATATCTGTTGAAATTCCATAAAATATATTATAATTCTTTAAAAAAACATAAATTGCTATATAAATCTTTAAAAAAAAACCCAATAAATCCTTTAAATTCCATTATATTACTTGTAAATCAAAAAAAAAAAAACACTTTGTCAACTTTCAAATGTATTGAAAACCATTTATACACCATAGAATTCGTTTAAATAGTGTTAATAATCCGAAAAATTCCATATATTTCATTAAAAAGTCCTATAAATTCCTTATAATGCTATTATATCTGTTTAGTTTCCATAAAATATATTATAATTCTTTAAAAATTCATAAATTGCTATATAATTCTTTAAAAAGTCTATTAAAATCCTTTAAAAAGCCATATAATCCATTTGAATTCTTTAAAATTCCTTCAAAAACCCCATAATTCTTTAAAAGAACCCATTAAATCCTTTAAAAAGCCATATAATCCATTTGAATTCTTTAAAATTCCTTCAAAAACCCCATAATTCTTTAAAAGAACCCATTAAATCCTTTTAATTATATATATTTCATTAAATATTCCAATTAATTCCTTAAAAAAGCCATTATATCTGTTTAATTTCAATTAAATATATTATAATTCTTTAAAAATTCATAAATTGCTATATAATTCTTTAAAAAGTCCATTAAAATCCTTTAAAAAGCCATATAATCCATTTGAATTCTATAAAATTCCTTCAAAAACCCCATAATTCTTTAAAAGAACCCATTAAATCCTTTTAATTATATATATTACATTAAATATTCCAATTAAATCCTTTAAAACAGTCATTAAATCCATTAATATTCCAAATAATTGGTTAAATAGTCTTATTAATTCCTTAAAAAAGCCATTTTATCTGTTTAATTTCCATAAAATATATTATAATTCTTTAAAAAGTCCATTAAAATCCTTTAAAAAGCCATATAATCCATTTGAATTCTTTAAAATTCCTTCAAAAACCCCATAATTCTTTAAAAGAACCCATTAAATCCTTTAAATTATATATATTTCATTAAATATTCCATTTAAATCCTTTAAAACAGTCATTAAATCCCAACTAATTCATTAAATAGTCCTATTAATTCCTTAAAAAAGCCATAATATCTGTTTAATTTCCATAAAATATATTATAATTCTTTTAAAATTTATAAATTGCTATATAATTCTTTAAGAAGTCCATTAAAATCCTTTAAAAAGCCATATAATCATTTTGAATTCTTTAAAATTCCGTCAAAAACCCCATAATTCTTTAAAAGAACCCATTAAATCCTTTTAATTATATATATTTCATTAAATATTCCAATTAATTCATTAAAAAAGCCATTATATCTGTTTAATTTCAATTAAATATATTATAATTATTCAAAAATTGCTATATAATTCTTAAAAAAGTCCATTAAAATCCTTTAAAAAGCCATATTATCCATTTGAATTCTATAAAATTCCTTCAAAAACCCCATAATTCTTTAAAAGAACCCATTAACTCCTTTAAAAAGCTATATAATCCATTTAAATTCTTTAAAATTCCTTCAAAAACCCCATAATTCTTTAAAAGAACCCATTAAATCCTTTTAATTATATATAATTCATTAAATATTCCAATTAAATCCTTTAAAACAGTCATTAAATCCATTAAAATTCCAAATAATTGGTTAAATAGTCTTATTAATTCCTTAAAAAAGCCATTTTATCTGTTTAATTTCCATAAAATATATTATAATTCTTTAAAAAGTCCATTAAAATCCTTTAAAAAGCCATATAATACATTTGAATTCTATAAAATTCCTTCAAAAACCCCATAATTCTTTAAAAGAACCCATTAAATCCTTTAAATTCCATATAATTCATTAAATATTCCAATTAAATCCTTTAAAACAGTCATTAAATCCATTAAAATTCCAAATAATTGGTTAAATAGTCTTATTAATTCCTTAAAAAAGCCATTTTATCTGTTTAATTTCCATAAAATATATTATAATTCTTTAAAAAGTCCATTAAAATCCTTTAAAAAGCCATATAATACATTTGAATTCTATAAAATTCCTTCAAAAACCCCATAATTCTTTAAAAGAACCCATTAAATCCTTTAAATTCCATATAATTCATTAAATATTCCAATTAAATCCTTTAAAACAGTCATTAAATCCATTAATATTCCAAATAATTGGTTAAATAGTCTTATTAATTCCTTAAAAAAGCCATTTTATCTGTTTAATTTCCATAAAATATATTATAATTCTTTAAAAAGTCCATTAAAATCCTTTAAAAAGCCATATAATCCATTTGAATTCTTTAAAATTCCTTCAAAAACCCCATAATTCTTTAAAAGAACCCATTAAATCCTTTTAATTTTATATATTTCATTAAATATTCCAATTAATTCATTAAAAAAGCCATTATATCTGTTTAATTTCAATTAAATATATTATAATTCTTTAAAAATTCATAAATTGCTATATAATTCTTTAAAAAGTCCATTAAAATCCTTTAAAAAGCCATATAATCCATTTTAATTCTTTAAAATTCCTTCAAAAACCCCATAATTCTTTAAAAGAACCCATTAAATCCTTTTAATTATATATATTTCATTAAATATTCCAATTAAATCCTTTAAAACAGTCATTAAATCCCAACTAATTCATTAAATAGTCCTATTAATTCCTTAAAAAAGCCATAATATCTGTTTAATTTCCATAAAATATATTATAATTCTTTTAAAATTTATAAATTGCTATATAATTCTTTAAGAAGTCCATTAAAATCCTTTAAAAAGCCATATAATCATTTTGAATTCTTTAAAATTCCGTCAAAAACCCCATAATTCTTTAAAAGAACCCATTAAATCCTTTTAATTTTATATATTTCATTAAATATTCCAATTAATTCATTAAAAAAGCCATTATATCTGTTTAATTTCAATTAAATATATTATAATTATTCAAAAATTGCTATATAATTCTTAAAAAAGTCCATTAAAATCCTTTAAAAAGCCATATTATCCATTTGAATTCTATAAAATTCCTTCAAAAACCCCATAATTCTTTAAAAGAACCCATTAACTCCTTTAAAAAGCTATATAATCCATTTAAATTCTTTAAAATTCCTTCAAAAACCCCATAATTCTTTAAAAGAACCCATTAAATCCTTTTAATTATATATATTTCATTAAATATTCCAATTAAATCCTTTAAAACAGTCATTAAATCCATTAAAATTCCAAATAGTTCATTAAATAGTGATATTAATTCCTTAAAAAAGCAGTAATATCTGTTTAATTTCCATAAAATATATTATGATTCTTTAAAAATTCATAAATTGCTATATAATTCTTTAAAAAGTCCATTAAAATCCTTTAAAAAGCTATATAATCCATTTGAATTCTATAAAATTCCTTCAAAAACCCCATAATTCTTTAAAAGAACCCATTAAAATCCTTTAAAAAGCTATATAATCCATTTGAATTCTATAAAATTCCTTCAAAAACCCCATAATTCTTTAAAAGAACCCATTAAATCCTTTTAAAAGCCATATAATCCATTTGAATTCTTTAAAATTCCTTCAAAAACTCCATAATTCTTTAAAAGAACCCATTAAATCCTTTTAATTATATATATTTCATTAAATATTCCAATTAATTCCTTAAAAAAACCATTATATCTGTTTAATTTCAATTAAATATATTATAATTCTTTAAAAATTCATAAATTGCTATATAATTCTTTAAAAAGTCCATTAAAATCCTTTAAAAGTCCATTAAAATCCATTTGAATTCTTTAAAATTCCTTCAAAAACCCCATAATTCTTTATAAGAACCGATTAAATCCTTTAAATTCCATATAATTCATTAAATATTCCAATTAAATCCTTTAAAACCGTCATTAAATCCATTAAAATAACAAATAATTCATTAAATAGTCTTATTAATTCCTTAAAAAAGCCATTATATCTGTTGAATTTCAATTAAATATATTATAATTCTTTAAAAATTCATAAATTGCTATATAATTCTTTAAAAAGTCTATTAAAATCCTTTAAAAAGCCATATAATACATTTGAATTCTATAAAATTCCTTCAAAAACCCCATAATTCTTTAAAAGAACCCATTAAATCCTTTAAATTCCATATAATTCATTAAATATTCCAATTAAATCCTTTAAAACAGTCATTAAATCCATTAAAATTCCAAATAATTGGTTAAATAGTCTTATTAATTCCTTAAAAAAGCCATTTTATCTGTTTAATTTCCATAAAATATATTATAATTCTTTAAAAAGTCCATTAAAATCCTTTAAAAAGCCATATAATACATTTGAATTCTATAAAATTCCTTCAAAAACCCCATAATTCTTTAAAAGAACCCATTAAATCCTTTAAATTCCATATAATTCATTAAATATTCCAATTAAATCCTTTAAAACAGTCATTAAATCCATTAATATTCCAAATAATTGGTTAAATAGTCTTATTAATTCCTTAAAAAAGCCATTTTATCTGTTTAATTTCCATAAAATATATTATAATTCTTTAAAAAGTCCATTAAAATCCTTTAAAAAGCCATATAATCCATTTGAATTCTTTAAAATTCCTTCAAAAACCCCATAATTCTTTAAAAGAACCCATTAAATCCTTTAAATTATATATATTTCATTAAATATTCCAATTAAATCCTTTAAAACAGTCATTAAATCCATTAAAATTCCAAATAATTCATTAAAAAGTCCTAATAATTCCTTAAAAAAGCCATTATATCTGTTGAATTTCAATTAAATATATTATAATTCTTCAAAAATTCATAAATTGCCATATAATTCTTTAAAAAGTCCATTAAAATCCTTTAAAAAGCCATATAATCCATTTGAATTCTATAAAATTCCTTCAAAAACCCCATAATTCTTTAAAAGAACCCATTAAATCCTTTAAAAAGCCATATAATCCATTTGAATTCTTTAAAATTCCTTCAAAAACCCCATAATTCTTTTAAAGAACCCATTAAATCCTTTTAATTATATATATTTCATTAAATATTCCAATTAATTCCTTAAAAAAGCCATTATATCTGTTTAATTTCAATTAAATATATTATAATTCTTTAAAAATTCATAAATTGCTATATAATTCTTTAAAAAGTCCATTTAAATCCTTTAAAAAGCCATATAATCCATTTGAATTCTATAAAATTCCTTCAAAAACCCCATAATTCTTTAAAAGAACCCATTAAATCCTTTTAATTATATATATTTCATTAAATATTCCAATTAAATCCTTTAAAAGAGTCATTAAATCCATTAAAATTACAAATAATTCATTAAATAGTCTTATTAATTCCTTAAAAAAGCCATTATATCTGTTGAATTTCAATTAAATATATTATAATTCTTCAAAAATTCATAAATTGCCATATAATTCTTTAAAAAGTCCATTAAAATCCTTTAAAAAGCCATATAATCCATTTGAGTATTTTAAAATTCCTTCAAAAACCCCATAATTCTTTAAAAGAACCCATTAAATCCTTTTAATTATATATATTTCATTAAATATTCCTATTAATTCCTTAAAAAAGCCATAATATCTGTTGAAATTCCATAAAATATATTATAATTCTTTAAAAATTCATAAATTGCAATATAATTCTTTAAAAAGTCTATTAAAATCCTTTAAAAAGCCATATAATCCATTTGAATTCTTTAAAATTCCTTCAAAAACCCCATAATTCTTTAAAAGAACCCATTAAATCCTTTAAAAAGCCATATAATCCATTTGAATTCTTTAAAATTCCTTCAAAAACCCCATAATTCTTTAAAAGAACCCATTAAATCCTTTTAATTATATATATTTCATTAAATATTCCAATTAATTCCTTAAAAAAGCCATTATATCTGTTTAATTTCAATTAAATATATTATAATTCTTTAAAAATTCACAAATTGCTATATAATTCTTTAAAAAGTCCATTAAAATCCTTTAAAAAGCCATATAATCCATTTGAATTCTATAAAATTCCTTCAAAAACCCCATAATTCTTTAAAAGAACCCATTAAATCCTTTTAATTATATATATTACATTAAATATTCCAATTAAATCCTTTAAAACAGTCATTAAATCCATTAAAATTCCAAATAATTCATTAAAAAGTCCTAATAATTCCTTAAAAAAGCCATTATATCTGTTGAATTTCAATTAAATATATTATAATTCTTCAAAAATTCATAAATTGCCATATAATTCTTTAAAAAGTCCATTAAAATCCTTTAAAAAGCCATATAATCCATTTGAATTCTATAAAATTCCTTCAAAAACCCCATAATTCTTTAAAAGAACCCATTAAATCCTTTAAAAAGCCATATAATCCATTTGAATTCTTTAAAATTCCTTCAAAAACCCCATAATTCTTTTAAAGAACCCATTATATCCTTTAAAAAGCCATATAATCCATTTGAATTCTTTAAAATTCCTTCAAAAACCCCATAATTCTTTAAAAGAACCCATTAAATCCTTTAAATTCCATATAATTCATTAAATATTCCAATTAAATCCTTTAAAACAGTCATTAAATCCATTAATATTCCAAATAATTGGTTAAATAGTCTTATTAATTCCTTAAAAAAGCCATTTTATCTGTTTAATTTCCATAAAATATATTATAATTCTTTAAAAAGTCCATTAAAATCCTTTAAAAAGCCATATAATACATTTGAATTCTATAAAATTCCTTCAAAAACCCCATAATTCTTTAAAAGAACCCATTAAATCCTTTAAATTCCATATAATTCATTAAATATTCCAATTAAATCCTTTAAAACAGTCATTAAATCCATTAATATTCCAAATAATTGGTTAAATAGTCTTATTAATTCCTTAAAAAAGCCATTTTATCTGTTTAATTTCCATAAAATATATTATAATTCTTTAAAAAGTCCATTAAAATCCTTTAAAAAGCCATATAATCCATTTGAATTCTTTAAAATTCCTTCAAAAACCCCATAATTCTTTAAAAGAACCCATTAAATCCTTTAAAAAGCCATATAATCCATTTTAATTCTTTAAAATTCCTTCAAAAACCCCATAATTCTTTAAAAGAACCCATTAAATCCTTTTAATTATATATATTTCATTAAATATTCCAATTACATCCTTTAAAACAGTCATTAAATCCCAACTAATTCATTAAATAGTCCTATTAATTCCTTAAAAAAGCCATAATATCTGTTTAATTTCCATAAAATATATTATAATTCTTTTAAAATTTATAAATTGCTATATAATTCTTTAAGAAGTCCATTAAAATCCTTTAAAAAGCCATATAATCATTTTGAATTCTTTAAAATTCCGTCAAAAACCCCATAATTCTTTAAAAGAACCCATTAAATCCTTTTAATTTTATATATTTCATTAAATATTCCAATTAATTCATTAAAAAAGCCATTATATCTGTTTAATTTCAATTAAATATATTATAATTATTCAAAAATTGCTATATAATTCTTAAAAAAGTCCATTAAAATCCTTTAAAAAGCCATATTATCCATTTGAATTCTATAAAATTCCTTCAAAAACCCCATAATTCTTTAAAAGAACCCATTAACTCCTTTAAAAAGCTATATAATCCATTTAAATTCTTTAAAATTCCTTCAAAAACCCCATAATTCTTTAAAAGAACCCATTAAATCCTTTTAATTATATATATTTCATTAAATATTCCAATTAAATCCTTTAAAACAGTCATTAAATCCATTAAAATTCCAAATAGTTCATTAAATAGTGATATTAATTCCTTAAAAAAGCAGTAATATCTGTTTAATTTCCATAAAATATATTATGATTCTTTAAAAATTCATAAATTGCTATATAATTCTTTAAAAAGTCCATTAAAATCCTTTAAAAAGCTATATAATCCATTTGAATTCTATAAAATTCCTTCAAAAACCCCATAATTCTTTAAAAGAACCCATTAAAATCCTTTAAAAAGCTATATAATCCATTTGAATTCTATAAAATTCCTTCAAAAACCCCATAATTCTTTAAAAGAACCCATTAAATCCTTTTAAAAGCCATATAATCCATTTGAATTCTTTAAAATTCCTTCAAAAACTCCATAATTCTTTAAAAGAACCCATTAAATCCTTTTAATTATATATATTTCATTAAATATTCCAATTAATTCCTTAAAAAAAACCATTATATCTGTTTAATTTCAATTAAATATATTATAATTCTTTAAAAATTCATAAATTGCTATATAATTCTTTAAAAAGTCCATTAAAATCCTTTAAAAAGCCATATAATCCATTTGAATTCTATAAAATTCCTTCAAAAACCCCATAATTCTTTAAAAGAACCCATTAAATCCTTTTAATTATATATAATTCATTAAATATTCCAATTAAATCCTTTAAAACAGTCATTAAATCCATTAAAATTCCAAATAATTGGTTAAATAGTCTTATTAATTCCTTAAAAAAGCCATTTTATCTGTTTAATTTCCATAAAATATATTATAATTCTTTAAAAAGTCCATTAAAATCCTTTAAAAAGCCATATAATACATTTGAATTCTATAAAATTCCTTCAAAAACCCCATAATTCTTTAAAAGAACCCATTAAATCCTTTAAATTCCATATAATTCATTAAATATTCCAATTAAATCCTTTAAAACAGTCATTAAATCCATTAATATTCCAAATAATTGGTTAAATAGTCTTATTAATTCCTTAAAAAAGCCATTTTATCTGTTTAATTTCCATAAAATATATTATAATTCTTTAAAAAGTCCATTAAAATCCTTTAAAAAGCCATATAATCCATTTGAATTCTTTAAAATTCCTTCAAAAACCCCATAATTCTTTAAAAGAACCCATTAAATCCTTTAAATTATATATATTTCATTAAATATTCCAATTAAATCCTTTAAAACAGTCATTAAATCCATTAAAATTCCAAATAATTCATTAAAAAGTCCTAATAATTCCTTAAAAAAGCCATTATATCTGTTGAATTTCAATTAAATATATTATAATTCTTCAAAAATTCATAAATTGCCATATAATTCTTTAAAAAGTCCATTAAAATCCTTTAAAAAGCCATATAATCCATTTGAATTCTATAAAATTCCTTCAAAAACCCCATAATTCTTTAAAAGAACCCATTAAATCCTTTAAAAAGCCATATAATCCATTTGAATTCTTTAAAATTCCTTCAAAAACCCCATAATTCTTTTAAAGAACCCATTAAATCCTTTTAATTATATATATTTCATTAAATATTCCAATTAATTCCTTAAAAAAGCCATTATATCTGTTTAATTTCAATTAAATATATTATAATTCTTTAAAAATTCATAAATTGCTATATAATTCTTTAAAAAGTCCATTAAAATCCTTTAAAAAGCCATATAATCCATTTGAATTCTATAAAATTCCTTCAAAAACCCCATAATTCTTTAAAAGAACCCATTAAATCCTTTTAATTATATATATTTCATTAAATATTCCAATTAAATCCTTTAAAAGAGTCATTAAATCCATTAAAATTACAAATAATTCATTAAATAGTCTTATTAATTCCTTAAAAAAGCCATTATATCTGTTGAATTTCAATTAAATATATTATAATTCTTCAAAAATTCATAAATTGCCATATAATTCTTTAAAAAGTCCATTAAAATCCTTTAAAAAGCCATATAATCCATTTGAGTATTTTAAAATTCCTTCAAAAACCCCATAATTCTTTAAAAGAACCCATTAAATCCTTTTAATTATATATATTTCATTAAATATTCCTATTAATTCCTTAAAAAAGCCATAATATCTGTTGAAATTCCATAAAATATATTATAATTCTTTAAAAATTCATAAATTGCAATATAATTCTTTAAAAAGTCTATTAAAATCCTTTAAAAAGCCATATAATCCATTTGAATTCTTTAAAATTCCTTCAAAAACCCCATAATTCTTTAAAAGAACCCATTAAATCCTTTAAAAAGCCATATAATCCATTTGAATTCTTTAAAATTCCTTCAAAAACCCCATAATTCTTTAAAAGAACCCATTAAATCCTTTTAATTATATATATTTCATTAAATATTCCAATTAATTCCTTAAAAAAGCCATTATATCTGTTTAATTTCAATTAAATATATTATAATTCTTTAAAAATTCACAAATTGCTATATAATTCTTTAAAAAGTCCATTAAAATCCTTTAAAAAGCCATATAATCCATTTGAATTCTATAAAATTCCTTCAAAAACCCCATAATTCTTTAAAAGAACCCATTAAATCCTTTTAATTATATATATTACATTAAATATTCCAATTAAATCCTTTAAAACAGTCATTAAATCCATTAAAATTCCAAATAATTCATTAAAAAGTCCTAATAATTCCTTAAAAAAGCCATTATATCTGTTGAATTTCAATTAAATATATTATAATTCTTCAAAAATTCATAAATTGCCATATAATTCTTTAAAAAGTCCATTAAAATCCTTTAAAAAGCCATATAATCCATTTGAATTCTATAAAATTCCTTCAAAAACCCCATAATTCTTTAAAAGAACCCATTAAATCCTTTAAAAAGCCATATAATCCATTTGAATTCTTTAAAATTCCTTCAAAAACCCCATAATTCTTTTAAAGAACCCATTATATCCTTTAAAAAGCCATATAATCCATTTGAATTCTTTAAAATTCCTTCAAAAACCCCATAATTCTTTAAAAGAACCCATTAAATCCTTTTAATTTTATATATTTCATTAAATATTCCAATTAATTCCTTAAAAAACCATTATATCTGTTTAATTTCAATTAAATATATTATAATTCTTTAAAAATTCATAAATTGCTATATAATTCTTTAAAAAGTCCATTAAAATCCTTTAAAAAGCCATATAATACATTTGAATTCTATAAAATTCCTTCAAAAACCCCATAATTCTTTAAAAGAACCCATTAAATCCTTTAAATTCCATATAATTCATTAAATATTCCAATTAAATCCTTTAAAACAGTCATTAAATCCATTAATATTCCAAATAATTGGTTAAATAGTCTTATTAATTCCTTAAAAAAGCCATTTTATCTGTTTAATTTCCATAAAATATATTATAATTCTTCAAAAATTCATAAATTGCCATATAATTCTTTAAAAAGTCCATTAAAATCCTTTAAAAAGCCATATAATCCATTTGAATTCTTTATAATTCCTTCAAAAACCCCATAATTCTTTAAAAGAACCCATTAAATCCTTTTAATTATATATAATTCATTAAATATTCCAATTAAATCCTTTAAAACAGTCATTAAATCCATTAAAATTCCAAATAATTGGTTAAATAGTCCTAATAATACCTTAAAAAAGCCATTATATATGTTGAATTTCAATTAAATATATTATAATTCTTCAAAAATTCATAAATTGCCATATAATTCTTTAAAAAGTCCATTAAAATCCTTTAAAAAGCCATATAATCCATTTGAGTATTTTAAAATTCCTTCAAAAACCCCATAATTCTTTAAAAGAACCCATTAAATCCTTTAAAAAGCCATATAATCCATTTGAATTCTTTAAAATTCCTTCAAAAACCCCATAATTCTTTAAAAGAACCCATTAAATCCTTTTAATTATATATATTTCATTAAATATTCCAATTAATTCCTTAAAAAAGCCATTATATCTGTTTAATTTCAATTAAATATATTATAATTCTTTAAAAATTCATAAATTGCTATATAATTCTTTAAAAAGTCCATTAAAATCCTTTAAAAAGCCATATAATCCATTTGAATTCTATAAAATTCCTTCAAAAACCCCATAATTCTTTAAAAGAACCCATTAAATCCTTTTAATTATATATATTACATTAAATATTCCAATTAAATCCTTTAAAACAGTCATTAAATCCATTAATATTCCAAATAATTGGTTAAATAGTCTTATTAATTCCTTAAAAAAGCCATTTTATCTGTTTAATTTCCATAAAATATATTATAATTCTTTAAAGAACCCATTAAATCCTTTTAATTATATATATTACATTAAATATTCCAATTAAATCCTTTAAAACAGTCATTAAATCCATTAATATTCCAAATAATTGGTTAAATAGTCTTATTAATTCCTTAAAAAAGCCATTTTATCTGTTTAATTTCCATAAAATATATTATAATTCTTTAAAGAACCCATTAAATCCTTTTAATTATATATATTACATTAAATATTCCAATTAAATCCTTTAAAACAGTCATTAAATCCATTAATATTCCAAATAATTGGTTAAATAGTCTTATTAATTCCTTAAAAAAGCCATTTTATCTGTTTAATTTCCATAAAATATATTATAATTCTTTAAAAAGTCCATTAAAATCCTTTAAAAAGCCATATAATCCATTTGAATTCTTTAAAATTCCTTCAAAAACCCCATAATTCTTTAAAAGAACCCATTAAATCCTTTAAATTATATATATTTCATTAAATATTCCAATTAAATCCTTTAAAACAGTCATTAAATCCATTAAAATTCCAAATAATTCATTAAAAAGTCCTAATAATTCCTTAAAAAAGCCATTATATCTGTTGAATTTCAATTAAATATATTATAATTCTTCAAAAATTCATAAATTGCCATATAATTCTTTAAAAAGTCCATTAAAATCCTTTAAAAAGCCATATAATCCATTTGAATTCTATAAAATTCCTTCAAAAACCCCATAATTCTTTAAAAGAACCCATTAAATCCTTTAAAAAGCCATATAATCCATTTGAATTCTTTAAAATTCCTTCAAAAACCCCATAATTCTTTTAAAGAACCCATTAAATCCTTTTAATTATATATATTTCATTAAATATTCCAATTAATTCCTTAAAAAAGCCATTATATCTGTTTAATTTCAATTAAATATATTATAATTCTTTAAAAATTCATAAATTGCTATATAATTCTTTAAAAAGTCCATTAAAATCCTTTAAAAAGCCATATAATCCATTTGAATTCTATAAAATTCCTTCAAAAACCCCATAATTCTTTAAAAGAACCCATTAAATCCTTTTAATTATATATATTTCATTAAATATTCCAATTAAATCCTTTAAAAGAGTCATTAAATCCATTAAAATTACAAATAATTCATTAAATAGTCTTATTAATTCCTTAAAAAAGCCATTATATCTGTTGAATTTCAATTAAATATATTATAATTCTTCAAAAATTCATAAATTGCCATATAATTCTTTAAAAAGTCCATTAAAATCCTTTAAAAAGCCATATAATCCATTTGAGTATTTTAAAATTCCTTCAAAAACCCCATAATTCTTTAAAAGAACCCATTAAATCCTTTTAATTATATATATTTCATTAAATATTCCTATTAATTCCTTAAAAAAGCCATAATATCTGTTGAAATTCCATAAAATATATTATAATTCTTTAAAAATTCATAAATTGCAATATAATTCTTTAAAAAGTCTATTAAAATCCTTTAAAAAGCCATATAATCCATTTGAATTCTTTAAAATTCCTTCAAAAACCCCATAATTCTTTAAAAGAACCCATTAAATCCTTTAAAAAGCCATATAATCCATTTGAATTCTTTAAAATTCCTTCAAAAACCCCATAATTCTTTAAAAGAACCCATTAAATCCTTTTAATTATATATATTTCATTAAATATTCCAATTAATTCCTTAAAAAAGCCATTATATCTGTTTAATTTCAATTAAATATATTATAATTCTTTAAAAATTCACAAATTGCTATATAATTCTTTAAAAAGTCCATTAAAATCCTTTAAAAAGCCATATAATCCATTTGAATTCTATAAAATTCCTTCAAAAACCCCATAATTCTTTAAAAGAACCCATTAAATCCTTTTAATTATATATATTACATTAAATATTCCAATTAAATCCTTTAAAACAGTCATTAAATCCATTAAAATTCCAAATAATTCATTAAAAAGTCCTAATAATTCCTTAAAAAAGCCATTATATCTGTTGAATTTCAATTAAATATATTATAATTCTTCAAAAATTCATAAATTGCCATATAATTCTTTAAAAAGTCCATTAAAATCCTTTAAAAAGCCATATAATCCATTTGAATTCTATAAAATTCCTTCAAAAACCCCATAATTCTTTAAAAGAACCCATTAAATCCTTTAAAAAAGCCATATAATCCATTTGAATTCTTTAAAATTCCTTCAAAAACCCCATAATTCTTTTAAAGAACCCATTATATCCTTTAAAAAGCCATATAATCCATTTGAATTCTTTAAAATTCCTTCAAAAACCCCATAATTCTTTAAAAGAACCCATTAAATCCTTTTAATTTTATATATTTCATTAAATATTCCAATTAATTCCTTAAAAAAACCATTATATCTGTTTAATTTCAATTAAATATATTATAATTCTTTAAAAATTCATAAATTGCTATATAATTCTTTAAAAAGTCCATTAAAATCCTTTAAAAAGCCATATAATACATTTGAATTCTATAAAATTCCTTCAAAAACCCCATAATTCTTTAAAAGAACCCATTAAATCCTTTAAATTCCATATAATTCATTAAATATTCCAATTAAATCCTTTAAAACAGTCATTAAATCCATTAATATTCCAAATAATTGGTTAAATAGTCTTATTAATTCCTTAAAAAAGCCATTTTATCTGTTTAATTTCCATAAAATATATTATAATTCTTCAAAAATTCATAAATTGCCATATAATTCTTTAAAAAGTCCATTAAAATCCTTTAAAAAGCCATATAATCCATTTGAATTCTTTATAATTCCTTCAAAAACCCCATAATTCTTTAAAAGAACCCATTAAATCCTTTTAATTATATATAATTCATTAAATATTCCAATTAAATCCTTTAAAACAGTCATTAAATCCATTAAAATTCCAAATAATTGGTTAAATAGTCCTAATAATACCTTAAAAAAGCCATTATATATGTTGAATTTCAATTAAATATATTATAATTCTTCAAAAATTCATAAATTGCCATATAATTCTTTAAAAAGTCCATTAAAATCCTTTAAAAAGCCATATAATCCATTTGAGTATTTTAAAATTCCTTCAAAAACCCCATAATTCTTTAAAAGAACCCATTAAATCCTTTAAAAAGCCATATAATCCATTTGAATTCTTTAAAATTCCTTCAAAAACCCCATAATTCTTTAAAAGAACCCATTAAATCCTTTTAATTATATATATTTCATTAAATATTCCAATTAATTCCTTAAAAAAGCCATTATATCTGTTTAATTTCAATTAAATATATTATAATTCTTTAAAAATTCATAAATTGCTATATAATTCTTTAAAAAGTCCATTAAAATCCTTTAAAAAGCCATATAATCCATTTGAATTCTATAAAATTCCTTCAAAAACCCCATAATTCTTTAAAAGAACCCATTAAATCCTTTTAATTATATATATTACATTAAATATTCCAATTAAATCCTTTAAAACAGTCATTAAATCCATTAATATTCCAAATAATTGGTTAAATAGTCTTATTAATTCCTTAAAAAAGCCATTTTATCTGTTTAATTTCCATAAAATATATTATAATTCTTTAAAGAACCCATTAAATCCTTTTAATTATATATATTACATTAAATATTCCAATTAAATCCTTTAAAACAGTCATTAAATCCATTAATATTCCAAATAATTGGTTAAATAGTCTTATTAATTCCTTAAAAAAGCCATTTTATCTGTTTAATTTCCATAAAATATATTATAATTCTTTAAAAAGTCCATTAAAATCCTTTAAAAAGCCATATAATCCATTTGAATTCTTTAAAATTCCTTCAAAAACCCCATAATTCTTTAAAAGAATCCATTAAATCCTTTAAATTATATATATTTCATTAAATATTCCATTTAAATCCTTTAAAACAGTCATTAAATCCCAACTAATTCATTAAATAGTCCTATTAATTCCTTAAAAAAGCCATAATATCTGTTTAATTTCCATAAAATATATTATAATTCTTTTAAAATTTATAAATTGCTATATAATTCTTTAAGAAGTCCATTAAAATCCTTTAAAAAGCCATATAATCATTTTGAATTCTTTAAAATTCCGTCAAAAACCCCATAATTCTTTAAAAGAACCCATTAAATCCTTTTAATTTTATATATTTCATTAAATATTCCAATTAATTCATTAAAAAAGCCATTATATCTGTTTAATTTCAATTAAATATATTATAATTATTCAAAAATTGCTATATAATTCTTAAAAAAGTCCATTAAAATCCTTTAAAAAGCCATATTATCCATTTGAATTCTATAAAATTCCTTCAAAAACCCCATAATTCTTTAAAAGAACCCATTAACTCCTTTAAAAAGCTATATAATCCATTTAAATTCTTTAAAATTCCTTCAAAAACCCCATAATTCTTTAAAAGAACCCATTAAATCCTTTTAATTATATATATTACATTAAATATTCCAATTAAATCCTTTAAAACAGTCATTAAATCCATTAAAATTCCAAATAATTCATTAAAAAGTCCTAATAATTCCTTAAAAAAGCCATTATATCTGTTGAATTTCAATTAAATATATTATAATTCTTCAAAAATTCATAAATTGCCATATAATTCTTTAAAAAGTCCATTAAAATCCTTTAAAAAAGCCATATAATCCATTTGAATTCTATAAAATTCCTTCAAAAACCCCATAATTCTTTAAAAGAACCCATTAAATCCTTTAAAAAGCCATATAATCCATTTGAATTCTTTAAAATTCCTTCAAAAACCCCATAATTCTTTTAAAGAACCCATTATATCCTTTAAAAAGCCATATAATCCATTTGAATTCTTTAAAATTCCTTCAAAAACCCCATAATTCTTTAAAAGAACCCATTAAATCCTTTTAATTTTATATATTTCATTAAATATTCCAATTAATTCCTTAAAAAACCATTATATCTGTTTAATTTCAATTAAATATATTATAATTCTTTAAAAATTCATAAATTGCTATATAATTCTTTAAAAAGTCCATTAAAATCCTTTAAAAAGCCATATAATACATTTGAATTCTATAAAATTCCTTCAAAAACCCCATAATTCTTTAAAAGAACCCATTAAATCCTTTAAATTCCATATAATTCATTAAATATTCCAATTAAATCCTTTAAAACAGTCATTAAATCCATTAATATTCCAAATAATTGGTTAAATAGTCTTATTAATTCCTTAAAAAAGCCATTTTATCTGTTTAATTTCCATAAAATATATTATAATTCTTCAAAAATTCATAAATTGCCATATAATTCTTTAAAAAGTCCATTAAAATCCTTTAAAAAGCCATATAATCCATTTGAATTCTTTAAAATTCCTTCAAAAACCCCATAATTCTTTAAAAGAACCCATTAAATCCTTTTAATTATATATAATTCATTAAATATTCCAATTAAATCCTTTAAAACAGTCATTAAATCCATTAAAATTCCAAATAATTGGTTAAATAGTCCTAATAATACCTTAAAAAAGCCATTATATATGTTGAATTTCAATTAAATATATTATAATTCTTCAAAAATTCATAAATTGCCATATAATTCTTTAAAAAGTCCATTAAAATCCTTTAAAAAGCCATATAATCCATTTGAATTCTATAAAATTCCTTCAAAAACCCCATAATTCTTTAAAAGAACCCATTAAATCCTTTAAAAAGCCATATAATCCATTTGAATTCTTTAAAATTCCTTCAAAAACCCCATAATTCTTTAAAAGAACCCATTAAATCCTTTTAATTATATATAATTTATTAAATATTCCAATTAAATCCTTTAAAACAGTCATTAAATCCATTAAAATTCCAAATAATTGGTTAAATAGTCCTAATAATTCCTTAAAAAAGCCATTATATATGTTGAATTTCAATTAAATATATTATAATTCTTCAAAAATTCATAAATTGCCATATAATTCTTTAAAAAGTCCATTAAAATCCTTTAAAAGTCCATTAAAATCCATTTGAATTCTTTAAAATTCCTTCAAAAACCCCATAATTCTTTATAAGAACCGATTAAATCCTTTAAATTCCATATAATTCATTAAATATTCCAATTAAATCCTTTAAAACCGTCATTAAATCCATTAAAATTACAAATAATTCATTAAATAGTCTTATTAATTCCTTAAAAAAGCCATTATATCTGTTGAATTTCAATTAAATATATTATAATTCTTCAAAAATTCATAAATTGCCATATAATTCTTTAAAAAGTCCATTAAAATCCTTTAAAAAGCCATATAATCCATTTGAGTATTTTAAAATTCCTTCAAAAACCCCATAATTCTTTAAAAGAACCCATTAAATCCTTTTAATTATATATATTTCATTAAATATTCCTATTAATTCCTTAAAAAAGCCATAATATCTGTTGAAATTCCATAAAATATATTATAATTCTTTAAAAAAACATAAATTGCTATATAAATCTTTAAAAAAAACCCAATAAATCCTTTAAATTCCATTATATTACTTGTAAATCAAAAAAAAAAAACACTTTGTCAACTTTCAAATGTATTGAAAACCATTTATACACCATAGAATTCGTTTAAATAGTGTTAATAATCCGAAAAATTCCATATATTTCATTAAAAAGTCCTATAAATTCCTTATAATGCTATTATATCTGTTTAGTTTCCATAAAATATATTATAATTCTTTAAAAAAACATAAATTGCTATATAAATCTTTAAAAAAAAACCCAATAAATCCTTTAAATTCCATTATATTACTTGTAAATCAAAAAAAAAAAACACTTTGTCAACTTTCAAATGTATTGAAAACCATTTATACAGCATAGAATTCGTTTAAATAGTGTTAATAATCCGAAAAATTCCATATATTTCATTAAAAAGTCCTATAAATTCCTTATAATGCTATTATATCTGTTTAGTTTCCATAAAATATATTATAATTCTTTAAAAATTCATAAATTGCTATATAATTCTTTAAAAAGTCTATTAAAATCCTTTAAAAAGCCATATAATCCATTTGAATTCTATAAAATTCCTTCAAAAACCCCATAATTCTTTAAAAGAACCCATTAAATCCTTTTAATTATATATATTACATTAAATATTCCAATTAAATCCTTTAAAACAGTCATTAAATCCATTAATATTCCAAATAATTGGTTAAATAGTCTTATTAATTCCTTAAAAAAGCCATTTTATCTGTTTAATTTCCATAAAATATATTATAATTCTTTAAAAAGTCCATTAAAATCCTTTAAAAAGCCATATAATCCATTTGAATTCTTTAAAATTCCTTCAAAAACCCCATAATTCTTTAAAAGAACCCATTAAATCCTTTAAATTATATATATTTCATTAAATATTCCAATTAAATCCTTTAAAACAGTCATTAAATCCCAACTAATTCATTAAATAGTCCTATTAATTCCTTAAAAAAGCCATAATATCTGTTTAATTTCCATAAAATATATTATAATTCTTTTAAAATTTATAAATTGCTATATAATTCTTTAAGAAGTCCATTAAAATCCTTTAAAAAGCCATATAATCATTTTGAATTCTTTAAAATTCCGTCAAAAACCCCATAATTCTTTAAAAGAACCCATTAAATCCTTTTAATTTTATATATTTCATTAAATATTCCAATTAATTCATTAAAAAAGCCATTATATCTGTTTAATTTTTAATTAAATATATTATAATTATTCAAAAATTGCTATATAATTCTTAAAAAAGTCCATTAAAATCCTTTAAAAAGCCATATTATCCATTTGAATTCTATAAAATTCCTTCAAAAACCCCATAATTCTTTAAAAGAACCCATTAACTCCTTTAAAAAGCTATATAATCCATTTAAATTCTTTAAAATTCCTTCAAAAACCCCATAATTCTTTAAAAGAACCCATTAAATCCTTTTAATTATATATATTTCATTAAATATTCCAATTAAATCCTTTAAAACAGTCATTAAATCCATTAAAATTCCAAATAGTTCATTAAATAGTGATATTAATTCCTTAAAAAAGCAGTAATATCTGTTTAATTTCCATAAAATATATTATAATTCTTTAAAAATTCATAAATTGCTATATAATTCTTTAAAAAGTCCATTAAAATCCTTTAAAAAGCTATATAATCCATTTGAATTCTATAAAATTCCTTCAAAAACCCCATAATTCTTTAAAAGAACCCATTAAAATCCTTTAAAAAGCTATATAATCCATTTGAATTCTATAAAATTCCTTCAAAAACCCCATAATTCTTTAAAAGAACCCATTAAATCCTTTTAAAAGCCATATAATCCATTTGAATTCTTTAAAATTCCTTCAAAAACTCCATAATTCTTTAAAAGAACCCATTAAATCCTTTTAATTATATATATTTCATTAAATATTCCAATTAATTCCTTAAAAAAAACCATTATATCTGTTTAATTTCAATTAAATATATTATAATTCTTTAAAAATTCATAAATTGCTATATAATTCTTTAAAAAGTCCATTAAAATCCTTTAAAAAGCCATATAATCCATTTGAATTCTATAAAATTCCTTCAAAAACCCCATAATTCTTTAAAAGAACCCATTAAATCCTTTTAATTATATATAATTCATTAAATATTCCAATTAAATCCTTTAAAACAGTCATTAAATCCATTAAAATTCCAAATAATTGGTTAAATAGTCTTATTAATTCCTTAAAAAAGCCATTTTATCTGTTTAATTTCCATAAAATATATTATAATTCTTTAAAAAGTCCATTAAAATCCTTTAAAAAGCCATATAATACATTTGAATTCTATAAAATTCCTTCAAAAACCCCATAATTCTTTAAAAGAACCCATTAAATCCTTTTAATTATATATATTACATTAAATATTCCAATTAAATCCTTTAAAACAGTCATTAAATCCATTAATATTCCAAATAATTGGTTAAATAGTCTTATTAATTCCTTAAAAAAGCCATTTTATCTGTTTAATTTCCATAAAATATATTATAATTCTTTAAAAAGTCCATTAAAATCCTTTAAAAAGCCATATAATCCATTTGAATTCTTTAAAATTCCTTCAAAAACCCCATAATTCTTTAAAAGAACCCATTAAATCCTTTAAATTATATATATTTCATTAAATATTCCAATTAAATCCTTTAAAACAGTCATTAAATCCCAACTAATTCATTAAATAGTCCTATTAATTCCTTAAAAAAGCCATAATATCTGTTTAATTTCCATAAAATATATTATAATTCTTTTAAAATTTATAAATTGCTATATAATTCTTTAAGAAGTCCATTAAAATCCTTTAAAAAGCCATATAATCATTTTGAATTCTTTAAAATTCCGTCAAAAACCCCATAATTCTTTAAAAGAACCCATTAAATCCTTTTAATTTTATATATTTCATTAAATATTCCAATTAATTCATTAAAAAAGCCATTATATCTGTTTAATTTCAATTAAATATATTATAATTATTCAAAAATTGCTATATAATTCTTAAAAAAGTCCATTAAAATCCTTTAAAAAGCCATATTATCCATTTGAATTCTATAAAATTCCTTCAAAAACCCCATAATTCTTTAAAAGAACCCATTAACTCCTTTAAAAAGCTATATAATCCATTTAAATTCTTTAAAATTCCTTCAAAAACCCCATAATTCTTTAAAAGAACCCATTAAATCCTTTTAATTATATATATTTCATTAAATATTCCAATTAAATCCTTTAAAACAGTCATTAAATCCATTAAAATTCCAAATAGTTCATTAAATAGTGATATTAATTCCTTAAAAAAGCAGTAATATCTGTTTAATTTCCATAAAATATATTATAATTCTTTAAAAATTCATAAATTGCTATATAATTCTTTAAAAAGTCCATTAAAATCCTTTAAAAAGCTATATAATCCATTTGAATTCTATAAAATTCCTTCAAAAACCCCATAATTCTTTAAAAGAACCCATTAAAATCCTTTAAAAAGCTATATAATCCATTTGAATTCTATAAAATTCCTTCAAAAACCCCATAATTCTTTAAAAGAACCCATTAAATCCTTTTAAAAGCCATATAATCCATTTGAATTCTTTAAAATTCCTTCAAAAACTCCATAATTCTTTAAAAGAACCCATTAAATCCTTTTAATTATATATAATTCATTAAATATTCCAATTAAATCCTTTAAAACAGTCATTAAATCCATTAAAATTCCAAATAATTGGTTAAATAGTCTTATTAATTCCTTAAAAAAGCCATTTTATCTGTTTAATTTCCATAAAATATATTATAATTCTTTAAAAAGTCCATTAAAATCCTTTAAAAAGCCATATAATCCATTTGAATTCTTTAAAATTCCTTCAAAAACCCCATAATTCTTTAAAAGAACCCATTAAATCCTTTAAATTATATATATTTCATTAAATATTCCAATTAAATCCTTTAAAACAGTCATTAAATCCCAACTAATTCATTAAATAGTCCTATTAATTCCTTAAAAAAGCCATAATATCTGTTTAATTTCCATAAAATATATTATAATTCTTTTAAAATTTATAAATTGCTATATAATTCTTTAAGAAGTCCATTAAAATCCTTTAAAAAGCCATATAATCATTTTGAATTCTTTAAAATTCCGTCAAAAACCCCATAATTCTTTAAAAGAACCCATTAAATCCTTTTAATTTTATATATTTCATTAAATATTCCAATTAATTCATTAAAAAAGCCATTATATCTGTTTAATTTTTAATTAAATATATTATAATTATTCAAAAATTGCTATATAATTCTTAAAAAAGTCCATTAAAATCCTTTAAAAAGCCATATTATCCATTTGAATTCTATAAAATTCCTTCAAAAACCCCATAATTCTTTAAAAGAACCCATTAACTCCTTTAAAAAGCTATATAATCCATTTAAATTCTTTAAAATTCCTTCAAAAACCCCATAATACTTTAAAAGAACCCATTAAATCCTTTTAATTATATATATTTCATTAAATATTCCAATTAAATCCTTTAAAACAGTCATTAAATCCATTAAAATTCCAAATAGTTCATTAAATAGTGATATTAATTCCTTAAAAAAGCAGTAATATCTGTTTAATTTCCATAAAATATATTATAATTCTTTAAAAATTCATAAATTGCTATATAATTCTTTAAAAAGTCCATTAAAATCCTTTAAAAAGCTATATAATCCATTTGAATTCTATAAAATTCCTTCAAAAACCCCATAATTCTTTAAAAGAACCCATTAAAATCCTTTAAAAAGCTATATAATCCATTTGAATTCTATAAAATTCCTTCAAAAACCCCATAATTCTTTAAAAGAACCCATTAAATCCTTTTAATTAAATATATTTCATTAAATATTCCAATTAATTCCTTAAAAAAACCATTATATCTGTTTAATTTCAATTAAATATATTATAATTCTTTAAAAATTCATAAATTGCTATATAATTCTTTAAAAAGTCCATTAAAATCCTTTAAAAAGCCATATAATCCATTTGAATTCTATAAAATTCCTTCAAAAACCCCATAATTCTTTAAAAGAACCCATTAAATCCTTTTAATTATATATAATTCATTAAATATTCCAATTAAATCCTTTAAAACAGTCATTAAATCCATTAAAATTCCAAATAATTGGTTAAATAGTCTTATTAATTCCTTAAAAAAGCCATTTTATCTGTTTAATTTCCATAAAATATATTATAATTCTTTAAAAAGTCCATTAAAATCCTTTAAAAAGCCATATAATCCATTTGAATTCTTTAAAATTCCTTCAAAAACCCCATAATTCTTTAAAAGAACCCATTAAATCCTTTAAATTATATATATTTCATTAAATATTCCAATTAAATCCTTTAAAACAGTCATTAAATCCCAACTAATTCATTAAATAGTCCTATTAATTCCTTAAAAAAGCCATAATATCTGTTTAATTTCCATAAAATATATTATAATTCTTTTAAAATTTATAAATTGCTATATAATTCTTTAAGAAGTCCATTAAAATCCTTTAAAAAGCCATATAATCATTTTGAATTCTTTAAAATTCCGTCAAAAACCCCATAATTCTTTAAAAGAACCCATTAAATCCTTTTAATTTTATATATTTCATTAAATATTCCAATTAATTCATTAAAAAAGCCATTATATCTGTTTAATTTCAATTAAATATATTATAATTATTCAAAAATTGCTATATAATTCTTAAAAAAGTCCATTAAAATCCTTTAAAAAGCCATATTATCCATTTGAATTCTATAAAATTCCTTCAAAAACCCCATAATTCTTTAAAAGAACCCATTAACTCCTTTAAAAAGCTATATAATCCATTTAAATTCTTTAAAATTCCTTCAAAAACCCCATAATTCTTTAAAAGAACCCATTAAATCCTTTTAATTATATATATTTCATTAAATATTCCAATTAAATCCTTTAAAACAGTCATTAAATCCATTAAAATTCCAAATAGTTCATTAAATAGTGATATTAATTCCTTAAAAAAGCAGTAATATCTGTTTAATTTCCATAAAATATATTATAATTCTTTAAAAATTCATAAATTGCTATATAATTCTTTAAAAAGTCCATTAAAATCCTTTAAAAAGCTATATAATCCATTTGAATTCTATAAAATTCCTTCAAAAACCCCATAATTCTTTAAAAGAACCCATTAAAATCCTTTAAAAAGCTATATAATCCATTTGAATTCTATAAAATTCCTTCAAAAACCCCATAATTCTTTAAAAGAACCCATTAAATCCTTTTAAAAGCCATATAATCCATTTGAATTCTTTAAAATTCCTTCAAAAACTCCATAATTCTTTAAAAGAACCCATTAAATCCTTTTAATTATATATATTTCATTAAATATTCCAATTAATTCCTTAAAAAAACCATTATATCTGTTTAATTTCAATTAAATATATTATAATTCTTTAAAAATTCATAAATTGCTATATAATTCTTTAAAAAGTCCATTAAAATCCTTTAAAAAGCCATATAATCCATTTGAATTCTATAAAATTCCTTCAAAAACCCCATAATTCTTTAAAAGAACCCATTAAATCCTTTTAATTATATATAATTCATTAAATATTCCAATTAAATCCTTTAAAACAGTCATTAAATCCATTAAAATTCCAAATAATTGGTTAAATAGTCTTATTAATTCCTTAAAAAAGCCATTTTATCTGTTTAATTTCCATAAAATATATTATAATTCTTTAAAAAGTCCATTAAAATCCTTTAAAAAGCCATATAATACATTTGAATTCTATAAAATTCCTTCAAAAACCCCATAATTCTTTAAAAGAACCCATTAAATCCTTTTAATTATATATATTACATTAAATATTCCAATTAAATCCTTTAAAACAGTCATTAAATCCATTAATATTCCAAATAATTGGTTAAATAGTCTTATTAATTCCTTAAAAAAGCCATTTTATCTGTTTAATTTCCATAAAATATATTATAATTCTTTAAAAAGTCCATTAAAATCCTTTAAAAAGCCATATAATCCATTTGAATTCTTTAAAATTCCTTCAAAAACCCCATAATTCTTTAAAAGAACCCATTAAATCCTTTAAATTATATATATTTCATTAAATATTCCAATTAAATCCTTTAAAACAGTCATTAAATCCCAACTAATTCATTAAATAGTCCTATTAATTCCTTAAAAAAGCCATAATATCTGTTTAATTTCCATAAAATATATTATAATTCTTTTAAAATTTATAAATTGCTATATAATTCTTTAAGAAGTCCATTAAAATCCTTTAAAAAGCCATATAATCATTTTGAATTCTTTAAAATTCCGTCAAAAACCCCATAATTCTTTAAAAGAACCCATTAAATCCTTTTAATTTTATATATTTCATTAAATATTCCAATTAATTCATTAAAAAAGCCATTATATCTGTTTAATTTCAATTAAATATATTATAATTATTCAAAAATTGCTATATAATTCTTAAAAAAGTCCATTAAAATCCTTTAAAAAGCCATATTATCCATTTGAATTCTATAAAATTCCTTCAAAAACCCCATAATTCTTTAAAAGAACCCATTAACTCCTTTAAAAAGCTATATAATCCATTTAAATTCTTTAAAATTCCTTCAAAAACCCCATAATTCTTTAAAAGAACCCATTAAATCCTTTTAATTATATATATTTCATTAAATATTCCAATTAAATCCTTTAAAACAGTCATTAAATCCATTAAAATTCCAAATAGTTCATTAAATAGTGATATTAATTCCTTAAAAAAGCAGTAATATCTGTTTAATTTCCATAAAATATATTATAATTCTTTAAAAATTCATAAATTGCTATATAATTCTTTAAAAAGTCCATTAAAATCCTTTAAAAAGCTATATAATCCATTTGAATTCTATAAAATTCCTTCAAAAACCCCATAATTCTTTAAAAGAACCCATTAAATCCTTTAAAAAGCCATATAATCCATTTGAATTCTTTAAAATTCCTTCAAAAACCCCATAATTCTTTTAAAGAACCCATTAAATCCTTTAAAAAGCCATATAATCCATTTGAATTCTTTAAAATTCCTTCAAAAACCCCATAATTCTTTAAAAGAACCCATTAAATCCTTTTAATTATATATATTTCATTAAATATTCCAATTAATTCCTTAAAAAAAACCATTATATCTGTTTTATTTCAATTAAATATATTATAATTCTTTAAAAATTCATAAATTGCTATATAATTCTTTAAAAAGTCCATTAAAATCCTTTAAAAAGCCATATAATCCATTTGAATTCTATAAAATTCCTTCAAAAACCCCATAATTCTTTAAAAGAACCCATTAAATCCTTTTAATTATATATAATTCATTAAATATTCCAATTAAATCCTTTATAACAGTCATTAAATCCATTAAAATTCCAAATAATTGGTTAAAAAGTCTTATTAATTCCTTAAAAAAGCCATTTTATCTGTTTAATTTCCATAAAATATATTATAATTCTTTAAAAAGTCCATTAAAATCCTTTAAAAAGCCATATAATACATTTGAATTCTATAAAATTCCTTCAAAAACCCCATAATTCTTTAAAAGAACCCATTAAATCCTTTAAATTCCATATAATTCATTAAATATTACAATTAAATCCTTTAAAACAGTCATTAAATCCATTAATATTCCAAATAATTGGTTAAATAGTCTTATTAATTCCTTAAAAAAGCCATTTTATCTGTTTAATTTCCATAAAATATATTATAATTCTTTAAAAAGTCCATTAAAATCCTTTAAAAAGCCATATAATCCATTTGAATTCTATAAAATTCCTTCAAAAACCCCATAATTCTTTAAAAGAACCCATTAAATCCTTTAAATTATATATATTTCATTAAATATTCCAATTAAATCCTTTAAAACAGTCATTAAATCCCAACTAATTCATTAAATAGTCCTATTAATTCCTTAAAAAAGCCATAATATCTGTTTAATTTCCATAAAATATATTATAATTCTTTTAAAATTTATAAATTGCTATATAATTCTTTAAGAAGTCCATTAAAATCCTTTAAAAAGCCATATAATCCATTTGAATTCTTTAAAATTCCGTCAAAAACCCCATAATTCTTTAAAAGAACCCATTAAATCCTTTTAATTATATATATTTCATTAAATATTCCAATTAATTCATTAAAAAAGCCATTATATCTGTTTAATTTCAATTAAATATATTATAATTCTTCAAAAATTGCTATATAATTCTTAAAAAAGTCCATTAAAATCCTTTAAAAAGCCATATTATCCATTTGAATTCTATAAAATTCCTTCAAAAACCCCATAATTCTTTAAAAGAACCCATTAACTCCTTTAAAAAGCTATATAATCCATTTAAATTCTTTAAAATTCCTTCAAAAACCCCATAATTCTTTAAAAGAACCCATTAAATCCTTTTAATTATATATATTTCATTAAATATTCCAATTAAATCCTTTAAAACAGTCATTAAATCCATTAAAATTCCAAATAATTCATTAAATAGTGATATTAATTCCTTAAAAAAGCAGTAATATCTGTTTAATTTCCATAAAATATATTATAATTCTTTAAAAATTCATAAATTGCTATATAATTCTTTAAAAAGTCCATTAAAATCCTTTAAAAAGCTATAAAATTCATTTGAATTCTTTAAAATTCCTTCAAAAACCCCATAATTCTTTAAAAGAACCCATTAAATCCTTTTAATTATATATATTTCATTAAATATTCCTATTAATTCCTTAAAAAAGCCATAATATCTGTTGAAATTCCATAAAATATATTATAATTCTTTAAAAAAACATAAATTGCTATATAAATCTTTAAAAAAAACCCAATAAATCCTTTAAATTCCATTATATTACTTGTAAATCAAAAAAAAAAAACACTTTGTCAACTTTCAAATGTATTGAAAACCATTTATACACCATAGAATTCGTTTAAATAGTGTTAATAATCCGAAAAATTCCATATATTTCATTAAAAAGTCCTATAAATTCCTTATAATGCTATTATATCTGTTTCGTTTCCATAAAATATATTATAATTCTTTAAAAATTCATAAATTGCTATATAATTCTTTAAAAAGTCTATTAAAATCCTTTAAAAAGCCATATAATCCATTTGAATTCTATAAAATTCCTTCAAAAACCCCATAATTCTTTAAAAGAACCCATTAAATCCTTTTAATTATATATATTACATTAAATATTCCAATTAAATCCTTTAAAACAGTCATTAAATCCATTAAAATTCCAAATAATTCATTAAAAAGTCCTAATAATTCCTTAAAAAAGCCATTATATCTGTTGAATTTCAATTAAATATATTATAATTCTTCAAAAATTCATAAATTGCCATATAATTCTTTAAAAAGTCCATTAAAATCCTTTAAAAAGCCATATAATCCATTTGAATTCTATAAAATTCCTTCAAAAACCCCATAATTCTTTAAAAGAACCCATTAAATCCTTTAAAAAGCCATATAATCCATTTGAATTCTTTAAAATTCCTTCAAAAACCCCATAATTCTTTTAAAGAACCCATTAAATCCTTTAAAAAGCCATATAATCCATTTGAATTCTTTAAAATTCCTTCAAAAACCCCATAATTCTTTAAAAGAACCCATTAAATCCTTTTAATTATATATATTTCATTAAATATTCCAATTAATTCCTTAAAAAAAACCATTATATCTGTTTAATTTCAATTAAATATATTATAATTCTTTAAAAATTCATAAATTGCTATATAATTCTTTAAAAAGTCCATTAAAATCCTTTAAAAAGCCATATAATCCATTTGAATTCTATAAAATTCCTTCAAAAACCCCATAATTCTTTAAAAGAACCCATTAAATCCTTTAAATTCCATATAATTCATTAAATATTCCAATTAAATCCTTTAAAACAGTCATTAAATCCATTAATATTCCAAATAATTGGTTAAATAGTCTTATTAATTCCTTAAAAAAGCCATTTTATCTGTTTAATTTCCATAAAATATATTATAATTCTTTAAAAAGTCCATTAAAATCCTTTAAAAAGCCATATAATCATTTTGAATTCTTTAAAATTCCGTCAAAAACCCCATAATTCTTTAAAAGAACCCATTAAATCCTTTTAATTATATATATTTCATTAAATATTCCAATTAATTCATTAAAAAAGCCATTATATCTGTTTAATTTCAATTAAATATATTATAATTATTCAAAAATTGCTATATAATTCTTAAAAAAGTCCATTAAAATCCTTTAAAAAGCCATATTATCCATTTGAATTCTATAAAATTCCTTCAAAAACCCCATAATTCTTTAAAAGAACCCATTAACTCCTTTAAAAAGCTATATAATCCATTTAAATTCTTTAAAATTCCTTCAAAAACCCTATAATTCTTTAAAAGAACCCATTAAATCCTTTTAATTATATATATTTCATTAAATATTCCAATTAAATCCTTTAAAACAGTCATTAAATCCATTAAAATTCCAAATAATTCATTAAATAGTGATATTAATTCCTTAAAAAAGCCATTATATCTGTTGAATTTCCATAAAATGTATTATAATTCTTTAAAAATTCATAAATTGCTATATAATTCTTTAAAAAGTCCATTAAAATCCGTTAAAAAGCCATATAATCCATTTGAATTCTTTAAAATTCCTTCAAAAACCCCATAATTCTTTTAAAGAACCCATTAAATCCTTTAAAAAGCCATATAATCCATTTGAATTCTTTAAAATTCCTTCAAAAACCCCATAATTCTTTAAAAGAACCCATTAAATCCTTTTAATTATATATATTTCATTAAATATTCCAATTAATTCCTTAAAAAAACCATTATATCTGTTTAATTTCAATTAAATATATTATAATTCTTTAAAAATTCATAAATTGCTATATAATTCTTTAAAAAGTCCATTAAAATCCTTTAAAAAGCCATATAATCCATTTGAATTCTATAAAATTCCTTCAAAAACCCCATAATTCTTTAAAAGAACCCATTAAATCCTTTTAATTATATATAATTAATTAAATATTCCAATTAAATCCTTTAAAACAGTCATTAAATCCATTAAAATTCCAAATAATTGGTTAAATAGTCTTATTAATTCCTTAAAAAAGCCATTTTATCTGTTTAATTTCCATAAAATATATTATAATTCTTTAAAAAGTCCATTAAAATCCTTTAAAAAGCCATATAATACATTTGAATTCTATAAAATTCCTTCAAAAACCCCATAATTCTTTAAAAGAACCCATTAAATCCTTTAAATTCCATATAATTAATTAAATATTCCAATTAAATCCTTTAAAACAGTCATTAAATCCATTAAAATTCCAAATAATTGGTTAAATAGTCTTATTAATTCCTTAAAAAAGCCATTTTATCTGTTTAATTTCCATAAAATATATTATAATTCTTTAAAAAGTCCATTAAAATCCTTTAAAAAGCCATATAATCATTTTGAATTCTTTAAAATTCCGTCAAAAACCCCATAATTCTTTAAAAGAACCCATTAAATCCTTTTAATTATATATATTTCATTAAATATTCCAATTAATTCATTACAAAAGCCATTATATCTGTTTAATTTCAATTAAATATATTATAATTATTCAAAAATTGCTATATAATTCATAAAAAAGTCCATTAAAATCCTTTAAAAACCCATATTATCCATTTGAATTCTATAAAATTCCTTCAAAAACCCCATAATTCTTTAAAAGAACCCATTAACTCCTTTAAAAAGCTATATAATCCATTTAAATTCTTTAAAATTCCTTCAAAAACCCTATAATTCTTTAAAAGAACCCATTAAATCCTTTTAATTATATATATTTCATTAAATATTCCAATTAAATCCTTTAAAACAGTAATTAAATCCATTAAATTTCCAAATAATTCATTAAATAGTGATATTAATTCCTTAAAAAAGCAGTAATATCTGTTTAATTTCCATAAAATATATTATAATTCTTTAAAAATTCATAAATTGCTATATAATTCTTTAAAAAGTCCATTAAAATCCTTTAAAAAGCTATAAAATTCATTTGAATTCTTTAAAATTCCTTCAAAAACCCCATAATTCTTTAAAAGAACCCATTAACTACTTTAAAAAGCTATATAATCCATTTAAATTCTTTAAAATTCCTTCAAAAACCCTATAATTCTTTAAAAGAACCCATTAAATCCTTTTAATTATATATATTTCATTAAATATTCCAATGAAACCCTTTAAAACATTTATTAAATCCATTAAAATTCCAAATAATTCGTTAAATAGTCTTATAAATTCCTTATAAAGCTATTATATCTGTTGAATTTCCATAAAATCTATTATAATTCTTTAAAAATTCAATTCTTTAAAAGAACCCATTAAATCCTTTAAAGTTCAAATAATTCATTAAATAGTGTTATTAATTCCTTAAAAAAGCCATTATATCTGTTGAATTTCCATAAAATATATTATAATTCTTTAAAAAGTCCATTAAAATCCGTTAAAAAGCCATAAAATCCATTTGAATTCTATAAAATTCCTTCAAAAACCCCATAATTCTTTAAAGAACCCATTAAATCCTTTTAATTATATATATTTCATTAAATATTCCAATTAAATCCTTTAAAACAGTCATTAAATCCATTAAAATTCCAAATAAATCGTTAAATAGTCTTATTAATTCCTTAAAAAAGCCATAATATCTGTTGAATTTCCATAAAATGTATTATAATTCTTTAAAAATTCATAAATTGCTATATAATTCTTTAAAAACTCCATTAAAATCCTTTAAAAAGCCATATAATCCATTTGAATTCTATAAAATTCCTTCAAAAACCCCATAATTCTTTAAAAGAACCCATTAAATCCTTTAAAGTTCAAATAATTCATTAAATAGTGTTATTAATTCCTTAAAAAAGCCATTATATCTGTTGAATTTCCATAAAATATATTATAATTCTTTAAAAAGTCCATTAAAATCCTTTAAAAAGCCATATAATCCATTTGAATTCTTTAAAACTCCTTCAAAAACCCCATAATTCTTTAAAAGAACCCATTAAATCCTTTTAATTATATATATTTCATTAAATATTCCAATTAATTCCTTAAAAAAGCCATTATATCTGTTAAATTTCAATAAAATGTGTTATATTTCTTTCAAAAAACATAAATTGCTATATAATTCTAAAAAAAAACCCAAAAAATCCTATAAATTCCATATATTTCATTAAATATTCCAATTAAATCCTTTAAAACAGTCATTAAATCCATTAAAATTCCAAATAATTCGTTAAATATTCCAATTAATTCCTTAAAAAAACCATTATATCTGTTTTATTTCAATTAAATATATTATAATTCTTTAAAAATTCATAAATTGCTATATAATTCTTTAAAAAGTCCATTAAAATCCTTTAAAAAGCCATATAATCCATTTGAATTCTATAAAATTCCTTCAAAAACCCCATAATTCTTTAAAAGAACCCATTAAATCCTTTTAATTATATATAATTCATTAAATATTCCAATTAAATCCTTTATAACAGTCATTAAATCCATTAAAATTCCAAATAATTGGTTAAAAAGTCTTATTAATTCCTTAAAAAAGCCATTTTATCTGTTTAATTTCCATAAAATATATTATAATTCTTTAAAAAGTCCATTAAAATCCTTTAAAAAGCCATATAATACATTTGAATTCTATAAAATTCCTTCAAAAACCCCATAATTCTTTAAAAGAACCCATTAAATCCTTTAAATTCCATATAATTCATTAAATATTCCAATTAAATCCTTTAAAACAGTCATTAAATCCATTAATATTCCAAATAATTGGTTAAATAGTCTTATTAATTCCTTAAAAAAGCCATTTTATCTGTTTAATTTCCATAAAATATATTATAATTCTTTAAAAAGTCCATTAAAATCCTTTAAAAAGCCATATAATCCATTTGAATTCTATAAAATTCCTTCAAAAACCCCATAATTCTTTAAAAGAACCCATTAAATCCTTTAAATTATATATATTTCATTAAATATTCCAATTAAATCCTTTAAAACAGTCATTAAATCCCAACTAATTCATTAAATAGTCCTATTAATTCCTTAAAAAAGCCATAATATCTGTTTAATTTCCATAAAATATATTATAATTCTTTTAAAATTTATAAATTGCTATATAATTCTTTAAGAAGTCCATTAAAATCCTTTAAAAAGCCATATAATCCATTTGAATTCTTTAAAATTCCGTCAAAAACCCCATAATTCTTTAAAAGAACCCATTAAATCCTTTTAATTATATATATTTCATTAAATATTCCAATTAATTCATTAAAAAAGCCATTATATCTGTTTAATTTCAATTAAATATATTATAATTCTTCAAAAATTGCTATATAATTCTTAAAAAAGTCCATTAAAATCCTTTAAAAAGCCATATTATCCATTTGAATTCTATAAAATTCCTTCAAAAACCCCATAATTCTTTAAAAGAACCCATTAACTCCTTTAAAAAGCTATATAATCCATTTAAATTCTTTAAAATTCCTTCAAAAACCCCATAATTCTTTAAAAGAACCCATTAAATCCTTTTAATTATATATATTTCATTAAATATTCCAATTAAATCCTTTAAAACAGTCATTAAATCCATTAAAATTCCAAATAATTCATTAAATAGTGATATTAATTCCTTAAAAAAGCAGTAATATCTGTTTAATTTCCATAAAATATATTATAATTCTTTAAAAATTCATAAATTGCTATATAATTCTTTAAAAAGTCCATTAAAATCCTTTAAAAAGCTATAAAATTCATTTGAATTCTTTAAAATTCCTTCAAAAACCCCATAATTCTTTAAAAGAACCCATTAAATCCTTTTAATTATATATATTTCATTAAATATTCCTATTAATTCCTTAAAAAAGCCATAATATCTGTTGAAATTCCATAAAATATATTATAATTCTTTAAAAAAACATAAATTGCTATATAAATCTTTAAAAAAAACCCAATAAATCCTTTAAATTCCATTATATTACTTGTAAATCAAAAAAAAAAAACACTTTGTCAACTTTCAAATGTATTGAAAACCATTTATACACCATAGAATTCGTTTAAATAGTGTTAATAATCCGAAAAATTCCATATATTTCATTAAAAAGTCCTATAAATTCCTTATAATGCTATTATATCTGTTTCGTTTCCATAAAATATATTATAATTCTTTAAAAATTCATAAATTGCTATATAATTCTTTAAAAAGTCTATTAAAATCCTTTAAAAAGCCATATAATCCATTTGAATTCTATAAAATTCCTTCAAAAACCCCATAATTCTTTAAAAGAACCCATTAAATCCTTTTAATTATATATATTACATTAAATATTCCAATTAAATCCTTTAAAACAGTCATTAAATCCATTAAAATTCCAAATAATTCATTAAAAAGTCCTAATAATTCCTTAAAAAAGCCATTATATCTGTTGAATTTCAATTAAATATATTATAATTCTTCAAAAATTCATAAATTGCCATATAATTCTTTAAAAAGTCCATTAAAATCCTTTAAAAAGCCATATAATCCATTTGAATTCTATAAAATTCCTTCAAAAACCCCATAATTCTTTAAAAGAACCCATTAAATCCTTTAAAAAGCCATATAATCCATTTGAATTCTTTAAAATTCCTTCAAAAACCCCATAATTCTTTTAAAGAACCCATTAAATCCTTTAAAAAGCCATATAATCCATTTGAATTCTTTAAAATTCCTTCAAAAACCCCATAATTCTTTAAAAGAACCCATTAAATCCTTTTAATTATATATATTTCATTAAATATTCCAATTAATTCCTTAAAAAAACCATTATATCTGTTTAATTTCAATTAAATATATTATAATTCTTTAAAAATTCATAAATTGCTATATAATTCTTTAAAAAGTCCATTAAAATCCTTTAAAAAGCCATATAATCCATTTGAATTCTATAAAATTCCTTCAAAAACCCCATAATTCTTTAAAAGAACCCATTAAATCCTTTAAATTCCATATAATTCATTAAATATTCCAATTAAATCCTTTAAAACAGTCATTAAATCCATTAATATTCCAAATAATTGGTTAAATAGTCTTATTAATTCCTTAAAAAAGCCATTTTATCTGTTTAATTTCCATAAAATATATTATAATTCTTTAAAAAGTCCATTAAAATCCTTTAAAAAGCCATATAATCATTTTGAATTCTTTAAAATTCCGTCAAAAACCCCATAATTCTTTAAAAGAACCCATTAAATCCTTTTAATTATATATATTTCATTAAATATTCCAATTAATTCATTAAAAAAGCCATTATATCTGTTTAATTTCAATTAAATATATTATAATTATTCAAAAATTGCTATATAATTCTTAAAAAAGTCCATTAAAATCCTTTAAAAAGCCATATTATCCATTTGAATTCTATAAAATTCCTTCAAAAACCCCATAATTCTTTAAAAGAACCCATTAACTCCTTTAAAAAGCTATATAATCCATTTAAATTCTTTAAAATTCCTTCAAAAACCCTATAATTCTTTAAAAGAACCCATTAAATCCTTTTAATTATATATATTTCATTAAATATTCCAATTAAATCCTTTAAAACAGTCATTAAATCCATTAAAATTCCAAATAATTCATTAAATAGTGATATTAATTCCTTAAAAAAGCAGTAATATCTGTTTAATTTCCATAAAATATATTATAATTCTTTAAAAATTCATAAATTGCTATATAATTCTTTAAAAAGTCCATTAAAATCCTTTAAAAAGCTATAAAATTCATTTGAATTCTTTAAAATTCCTTCAAAAACCCCATAAATCTTTAAAAGAACCCATTAAATCCTTTTAATTATATATATTTCATTAAATATTCCAATTAAATCCTTTAAAACATTTATTAAATCCATTAAAATTCCAAATAATTCGTTAAATAGTCTTATTAATTCCTTAAAAATCCATAATATCTGTTGAATTTCCATAAAATATATTATAATTCTTTAAAAAGTCCATTAAAATCCTTTAAAAAGCCATATAATCCATTTGAATTCTTTAAAACTCCTTCAAAAACCCCATAATTCTTTAAAAGAACCCATTAAATCCTTTTAATTATATATATTTCATTAAATATTCCAATTAATTCCTTAAAAAAGCCATTATATCTGTTAAATTTCAATAAAATGTGTTATATTTCTTTCAAAAAACATAAATTGCTATATAATTCTAAAAAAAAACCCAAAAAATCCTATAAATTCCATATATTTCATTAAATATTCCAATTAAATCCTTTAAAACAGTCATAAAATCCAATTAATTCCCAACTAATTCATTAAATAGTCCTATTAATTCCTTAAAAAAGCCATAATATCTGTTGAATTTCCATAAAATATATTATAATTCTTTAAAAAAACATAAATTGCTATATAAATCTTTAAAAAAAACCAATAAATCCTTTAAATTCCATTATATTACATGTAAATCAAAAAAAAAAAAACACTTTGTCAACTTTCAAATGTATTGAAAACCATTTATACACCATAGAATTCGTTTAAATAGTGTTAATAATCCGAAAAATTCCATATATTTCATTAAAAAGTCCTATAAATTCCTTATAAAGCTATTATATCTGTTGAATTTCCATAAAATCTATTATAATTCTTTAAAAATTCAATTCTTTAAAAGAACCCATTAAATCCTTTAAAGTTCAAATAATTCATTAAATAGTGTTATTAATTCCTTAAAAAAGCCATTATATCTGTTGAATTTCCATAAAATATATTATAATTCTTTAAAAAGTCCATTAAAATCCGTTAAAAAGCCATAAAATCCATTTGAATTCTATAAAATTCCTTCAAAAACCCCATAATTCTTTAAAAGAACCCATTAAATCCTTTTAATTATATATATTTCATTAAATATTCCAATTAAATCCTTTAAAACAGTCATTAAATCCATTAAAATTCCAAATAAATCGTTAAATAGTCTTATTAATTCCTTAAAAAAGCCATAATATCTGTTGAATTTCCATAAAATGTATTATAATTCTTTAAAAATTCATAAATTGCTATATAATTCTTTAAAAAGTCCATTAAAATCCGTTAAAAAGCCATATAATCCATTTGAATTCTTTAAAATTCCTTCAAAAACCCCATAATTCTTTTAAAGAACCCATTAAATCCTTTAAAAAGCCATATAATCCATTTGAATTCTTTAAAATTCCTTCAAAAACCCCATAATTCTTTAAAAGAACCCATTAAATCCTTTTAATTATATATATTTCATTAAATATTCCAATTAATTCCTTAAAAAAACCATTATATCTGTTTAATTTCAATTAAATATATTATAATTCTTTAAAAATTCATAAATTGCTATATAATTCTTTAAAAAGTCCATTAAAATCCTTTAAAAAGCCATATAATCCATTTGAATTCTATAAAATTCCTTCAAAAACCCCATAATTCTTTAAAAGAACCCATTAAATCCTTTTAATTATATATAATTAATTAAATATTCCAATTAAATCCTTTAAAACAGTCATTAAATCCATTAAAATTCCAAATAATTGGTTAAATAGTCTTATTAATTCCTTAAAAAAGCCATTTTATCTGTTTAATTTCCATAAAATATATTATAATTCTTTAAAAAGTCCATTAAAATCCTTTAAAAAGCCATATAATACATTTGAATTCTATAAAATTCCTTCAAAAACCCCATAATTCTTTAAAAGAACCCATTAAATCCTTTAAATTCCATATAATTAATTAAATATTCCAATTAAATCCTTTAAAACAGTCATTAAATCCATTAAAATTCCAAATAATTGGTTAAATAGTCTTATTAATTCCTTAAAAAAGCCATTTTATCTGTTTAATTTCCATAAAATATATTATAATTCTTTAAAAAGTCCATTAAAATCCTTTAAAAAGCCATATAATCATTTTGAATTCTTTAAAATTCCGTCAAAAACCCCATAATTCTTTAAAAGAACCCATTAAATCCTTTTAATTATATATATTTCATTAAATATTCCAATTAATTCATTACAAAAGCCATTATATCTGTTTAATTTCAATTAAATATATTATAATTATTCAAAAATTGCTATATAATTCTTAAAAAAGTCCATTAAAATCCTTTAAAAACCCATATTATCCATTTGAATTCTATAAAATTCCTTCAAAAACCCCATAATTCTTTAAAAGAACCCATTAACTCCTTTAAAAAGCTATATAATCCATTTAAATTCTTTAAAATTCCTTCAAAAACCCTATAATTCTTTAAAAGAACCCATTAAATCCTTTTAATTATATATATTTCATTAAATATTCCAATTAAATCCTTTAAAACAGTAATTAAATCCATTAAATTTCCAAATAATTCATTAAATAGTGATATTAATTCCTTAAAAAAGCAGTAATATCTGTTTAATTTCCATAAAATATATTATAATTCTTTAAAAATTCATAAATTGCTATATAATTCTTTAAAAAGTCCATTAAAATCCTTTAAAAAGCTATAAAATTCATTTGAATTCTTTAAAATTCCTTCAAAAACCCCATAATTCTTTAAAAGAACCCATTAACTACTTTAAAAAGCTATATAATCCATTTAAATTCTTTAAAATTCCTTCAAAAACCCTATAATTCTTTAAAAGAACCCATTAAATCCTTTTAATTATATATATTTCATTAAATATTCCAATGAAACCCTTTAAAACATTTATTAAATCCATTAAAATTCCAAATAATTCGTTAAATAGTCTTATAAATTCCTTATAAAGCTATTATATCTGTTGAATTTCCATAAAATCTATTATAATTCTTTAAAAATTCAATTCTTTAAAAGAACCCATTAAATCCTTTAAAGTTCAAATAATTCATTAAATAGTGTTATTAATTCCTTAAAAAAGCCATTATATCTGTTGAATTTCCATAAAATATATTATAATTCTTTAAAAAGTCCATTAAAATCCGTTAAAAAGCCATAAAATCCATTTGAATTCTATAAAATTCCTTCAAAAACCCCATAATTCTTTAAAGAACCCATTAAATCCTTTTAATTATATATATTTCATTAAATATTCCAATTAAATCCTTTAAAACAGTCATTAAATCCATTAAAATTCCAAATAAATCGTTAAATAGTCTTATTAATTCCTTAAAAAAGCCATAATATCTGTTGAATTTCCATAAAATGTATTATAATTCTTTAAAAATTCATAAATTGCTATATAATTCTTTAAAAACTCCATTAAAATCCTTTAAAAAGCCATATAATCCATTTGAATTCTATAAAATTCCTTCAAAAACCCCATAATTCTTTAAAAGAACCCATTAAATCCTTTAAAGTTCAAATAATTCATTAAATAGTGTTATTAATTCCTTAAAAAAGCCATTATATCTGTTGAATTTCCATAAAATATATTATAATTCTTTAAAAAGTCCATTAAAATCCTTTAAAAAGCCATATAATCCATTTGAATTCTTTAAAACTCCTTCAAAAACCCCATAATTCTTTAAAAGAACCCATTAAATCCTTTTAATTATATATATTTCATTAAATATTCCAATTAATTCCTTAAAAAAGCCATTATATCTGTTAAATTTCAATAAAATGTGTTATATTTCTTTCAAAAAACATAAATTGCTATATAATTCTAAAAAAAAACCCAAAAAATCCTATAAATTCCATATATTTCATTAAATATTCCAATTAAATCCTTTAAAACAGTCATTAAATCCATTAAAATTCCAAATAATTCGTTAAATAGTCTTATTAATTCCTTAAAAAAGCCATTATATCTGTTGAATTTCCATAAAATATATTATAATTCTTTAAAAATTCATAAATTGCTATATAATTCTTTAAAAAGTCCATTAAAATCCTTTAAAAATCCATAAAATTCATTTGAATTCTTTAAAATTCCTTCAAAAACCCCATAATTCTTTAAAAGAACCCATTAAATCCTTTTAATTATATATATTTCATTAAATATTCCAATTAATTCCTTAAAAAAACCATTATATCTGTTTTATTTCAATTAAATATATTATAATTCTTTAAAAATTCATAAATTGCTATATAATTCTTTAAAAAGTCCATTAAAATCCTTTAAAAAGCCATATAATCCATTTGAATTCTATAAAATTCCTTCAAAAACCCCATAATTCTTTAAAAGAACCCATTAAATCCTTTTAATTATATATAATTCATTAAATATTCCAATTAAATCCTTTATAACAGTCATTAAATCCATTAAAATTCCAAATAATTGGTTAAAAAGTCTTATTAATTCCTTAAAAAAGCCATTTTATCTGTTTAATTTCCATAAAATATATTATAATTCTTTAAAAAGTCCATTAAAATCCTTTAAAAAGCCATATAATACATTTGAATTCTATAAAATTCCTTCAAAAACCCCATAATTCTTTAAAAGAACCCATTAAATCCTTTAAATTCCATATAATTCATTAAATATTCCAATTAAATCCTTTAAAACAGTCATTAAATCCATTAATATTCCAAATAATTGGTTAAATAGTCTTATTAATTCCTTAAAAAAGCCATTTTATCTGTTTAATTTCCATAAAATATATTATAATTCTTTAAAAAGTCCATTAAAATCCTTTAAAAAGCCATATAATCCATTTGAATTCTATAAAATTCCTTCAAAAACCCCATAATTCTTTAAAAGAACCCATTAAATCCTTTAAATTATATATATTTCATTAAATATTCCAATTAAATCCTTTAAAACAGTCATTAAATCCCAACTAATTCATTAAATAGTCCTATTAATTCCTTAAAAAAGCCATAATATCTGTTTAATTTCCATAAAATATATTATAATTCTTTTAAAATTTATAAATTGCTATATAATTCTTTAAGAAGTCCATTAAAATCCTTTAAAAAGCCATATAATCCATTTGAATTCTTTAAAATTCCGTCAAAAACCCCATAATTCTTTAAAAGAACCCATTAAATCCTTTTAATTATATATATTTCATTAAATATTCCAATTAATTCATTAAAAAAGCCATTATATCTGTTTAATTTCAATTAAATATATTATAATTCTTCAAAAATTGCTATATAATTCTTAAAAAAGTCCATTAAAATCCTTTAAAAAGCCATATTATCCATTTGAATTCTATAAAATTCCTTCAAAAACCCCATAATTCTTTAAAAGAACCCATTAACTCCTTTAAAAAGCTATATAATCCATTTAAATTCTTTAAAATTCCTTCAAAAACCCCATAATTCTTTAAAAGAACCCATTAAATCCTTTTAATTATATATATTTCATTAAATATTCCAATTAAATCCTTTAAAACAGTCATTAAATCCATTAAAATTCCAAATAATTCATTAAATAGTGATATTAATTCCTTAAAAAAGCAGTAATATCTGTTTAATTTCCATAAAATATATTATAATTCTTTAAAAATTCATAAATTGCTATATAATTCTTTAAAAAGTCCATTAAAATCCTTTAAAAAGCTATAAAATTCATTTGAATTCTTTAAAATTCCTTCAAAAACCCCATAATTCTTTAAAAGAACCCATTAAATCCTTTTAATTATATATATTTCATTAAATATTCCTATTAATTCCTTAAAAAAGCCATAATATCTGTTGAAATTCCATAAAATATATTATAATTCTTTAAAAAAACATAAATTGCTATATAAATCTTTAAAAAAAACCCAATAAATCCTTTAAATTCCATTATATTACTTGTAAATCAAAAAAAAAAAACACTTTGTCAACTTTCAAATGTATTGAAAACCATTTATACACCATAGAATTCGTTTAAATAGTGTTAATAATCCGAAAAATTCCATATATTTCATTAAAAAGTCCTATAAATTCCTTATAATGCTATTATATCTGTTTCGTTTCCATAAAATATATTATAATTCTTTAAAAATTCATAAATTGCTATATAATTCTTTAAAAAGTCTATTAAAATCCTTTAAAAAGCCATATAATCCATTTGAATTCTATAAAATTCCTTCAAAAACCCCATAATTCTTTAAAAGAACCCATTAAATCCTTTTAATTATATATATTACATTAAATATTCCAATTAAATCCTTTAAAACAGTCATTAAATCCATTAAAATTCCAAATAATTCATTAAAAAGTCCTAATAATTCCTTAAAAAAGCCATTATATCTGTTGAATTTCAATTAAATATATTATAATTCTTCAAAAATTCATAAATTGCCATATAATTCTTTAAAAAGTCCATTAAAATCCTTTAAAAAGCCATATAATCCATTTGAATTCTATAAAATTCCTTCAAAAACCCCATAATTCTTTAAAAGAACCCATTAAATCCTTTAAAAAGCCATATAATCCATTTGAATTCTTTAAAATTCCTTCAAAAACCCCATAATTCTTTTAAAGAACCCATTAAATCCTTTAAAAAGCCATATAATCCATTTGAATTCTTTAAAATTCCTTCAAAAACCCCATAATTCTTTAAAAGAACCCATTAAATCCTTTTAATTATATATATTTCATTAAATATTCCAATTAATTCCTTAAAAAAACCATTATATCTGTTTAATTTCAATTAAATATATTATAATTCTTTAAAAATTCATAAATTGCTATATAATTCTTTAAAAAGTCCATTAAAATCCTTTAAAAAGCCATATAATCCATTTGAATTCTATAAAATTCCTTCAAAAACCCCATAATTCTTTAAAAGAACCCATTAAATCCTTTAAATTCCATATAATTCATTAAATATTCCAATTAAATCCTTTAAAACAGTCATTAAATCCATTAATATTCCAAATAATTGGTTAAATAGTCTTATTAATTCCTTAAAAAAGCCATTTTATCTGTTTAATTTCCATAAAATATATTATAATTCTTTAAAAAGTCCATTAAAATCCTTTAAAAAGCCATATAATCATTTTGAATTCTTTAAAATTCCGTCAAAAACCCCATAATTCTTTAAAAGAACCCATTAAATCCTTTTAATTATATATATTTCATTAAATATTCCAATTAATTCATTAAAAAAGCCATTATATCTGTTTAATTTCAATTAAATATATTATAATTATTCAAAAATTGCTATATAATTCTTAAAAAAGTCCATTAAAATCCTTTAAAAAGCCATATTATCCATTTGAATTCTATAAAATTCCTTCAAAAACCCCATAATTCTTTAAAAGAACCCATTAACTCCTTTAAAAAGCTATATAATCCATTTAAATTCTTTAAAATTCCTTCAAAAACCCTATAATTCTTTAAAAGAACCCATTAAATCCTTTTAATTATATATATTTCATTAAATATTCCAATTAAATCCTTTAAAACAGTCATTAAATCCATTAAAATTCCAAATAATTCATTAAATAGTGATATTAATTCCTTAAAAAAGCAGTAATATCTGTTTAATTTCCATAAAATATATTATAATTCTTTAAAAATTCATAAATTGCTATATAATTCTTTAAAAAGTCCATTAAAATCCTTTAAAAAGCTATAAAATTCATTTGAATTCTTTAAAATTCCTTCAAAAACCCCATAAATCTTTAAAAGAACCCATTAAATCCTTTTAATTATATATATTTCATTAAATATTCCAATTAAATCCTTTAAAACATTTATTAAATCCATTAAAATTCCAAATAATTCGTTAAATAGTCTTATTAATTCCTTAAAAATCCATAATATCTGTTGAATTTCCATAAAATATATTATAATTCTTTAAAAAGTCCATTAAAATCCTTTAAAAAGCCATATAATCCATTTGAATTCTTTAAAACTCCTTCAAAAACCCCATAATTCTTTAAAAGAACCCATTAAATCCTTTTAATTATATATATTTCATTAAATATTCCAATTAATTCCTTAAAAAAGCCATTATATCTGTTAAATTTCAATAAAATGTGTTATATTTCTTTCAAAAAACATAAATTGCTATATAATTCTAAAAAAAAACCCAAAAAATCCTATAAATTCCATATATTTCATTAAATATTCCAATTAAATCCTTTAAAACAGTCATAAAATCCAATTAATTCCCAACTAATTCATTAAATAGTCCTATTAATTCCTTAAAAAAGCCATAATATCTGTTGAATTTCCATAAAATATATTATAATTCTTTAAAAAAACATAAATTGCTATATAAATCTTTAAAAAAAACCAATAAATCCTTTAAATTCCATTATATTACATGTAAATCAAAAAAAAAAAAACACTTTGTCAACTTTCAAATGTATTGAAAACCATTTATACACCATAGAATTCGTTTAAATAGTGTTAATAATCCGAAAAATTCCATATATTTCATTAAAAAGTCCTATAAATTCCTTATAAAGCTATTATATCTGTTGAATTTCCATAAAATCTATTATAATTCTTTAAAAATTCAATTCTTTAAAAGAACCCATTAAATCCTTTAAAGTTCAAATAATTCATTAAATAGTGTTATTAATTCCTTAAAAAAGCCATTATATCTGTTGAATTTCCATAAAATATATTATAATTCTTTAAAAAGTCCATTAAAATCCGTTAAAAAGCCATAAAATCCATTTGAATTCTATAAAATTCCTTCAAAAACCCCATAATTCTTTAAAAGAACCCATTAAATCCTTTTAATTATATATATTTCATTAAATATTCCAATTAAATCCTTTAAAACAGTCATTAAATCCATTAAAATTCCAAATAAATCGTTAAATAGTCTTATTAATTCCTTAAAAAAGCCATAATATCTGTTGAATTTCCATAAAATGTATTATAATTCTTTAAAAATTCATAAATTGCTATATAATTCTTTAAAAAGTCCATTAAAATCCGTTAAAAAGCCATATAATCCATTTGAATTCTTTAAAATTCCTTCAAAAACCCCATAATTCTTTTAAAGAACCCATTAAATCCTTTAAAAAGCCATATAATCCATTTGAATTCTTTAAAATTCCTTCAAAAACCCCATAATTCTTTAAAAGAACCCATTAAATCCTTTTAATTATATATATTTCATTAAATATTCCAATTAATTCCTTAAAAAAAACCATTATATCTGTTTAATTTCAATTAAATATATTATAATTCTTTAAAAATTCATAAATTGCTATATAATTCTTTAAAAAGTCCATTAAAATCCTTTAAAAAGCCATATAATCCATTTGAATTCTATAAAATTCCTTCAAAAACCCCATAATTCTTTAAAAGAACCCATTAAATCCTTTTAATTATATATAATTAATTAAATATTCCAATTAAATCCTTTAAAACAGTCATTAAATCCATTAAAATTCCAAATAATTGGTTAAATAGTCTTATTAATTCCTTAAAAAAGCCATTTTATCTGTTTAATTTCCATAAAATATATTATAATTCTTTAAAAAGTCCATTAAAATCCTTTAAAAAGCCATATAATACATTTGAATTCTATAAAATTCCTTCAAAAACCCCATAATTCTTTAAAAGAACCCATTAAATCCTTTAAATTCCATATAATTAATTAAATATTCCAATTAAATCCTTTAAAACAGTCATTAAATCCATTAAAATTCCAAATAATTGGTTAAATAGTCTTATTAATTCCTTAAAAAAGCCATTTTATCTGTTTAATTTCCATAAAATATATTATAATTCTTTAAAAAGTCCATTAAAATCCTTTAAAAAGCCATATAATCATTTTGAATTCTTTAAAATTCCGTCAAAAACCCCATAATTCTTTAAAAGAACCCATTAAATCCTTTTAATTATATATATTTCATTAAATATTCCAATTAATTCATTACAAAAGCCATTATATCTGTTTAATTTCAATTAAATATATTATAATTATTCAAAAATTGCTATATAATTCTTAAAAAAGTCCATTAAAATCCTTTAAAAACCCATATTATCCATTTGAATTCTATAAAATTCCTTCAAAAACCCCATAATTCTTTAAAAGAACCCATTAACTCCTTTAAAAAGCTATATAATCCATTTAAATTCTTTAAAATTCCTTCAAAAACCCTATAATTCTTTAAAAGAACCCATTAAATCCTTTTAATTATATATATTTCATTAAATATTCCAATTAAATCCTTTAAAACAGTAATTAAATCCATTAAATTTCCAAATAATTCATTAAATAGTGATATTAATTCCTTAAAAAAGCAGTAATATCTGTTTAATTTCCATAAAATATATTATAATTCTTTAAAAATTCATAAATTGCTATATAATTCTTTAAAAAGTCCATTAAAATCCTTTAAAAAGCTATAAAATTCATTTGAATTCTTTAAAATTCCTTCAAAAACCCCATAATTCTTTAAAAGAACCCATTAACTACTTTAAAAAGCTATATAATCCATTTAAATTCTTTAAAATTCCTTCAAAAACCCTATAATTCTTTAAAAGAACCCATTAAATCCTTTTAATTATATATATTTCATTAAATATTCCAATGAAACCCTTTAAAACATTTATTAAATCCATTAAAATTCCAAATAATTCGTTAAATAGTCTTATAAATTCCTTATAAAGCTATTATATCTGTTGAATTTCCATAAAATCTATTATAATTCTTTAAAAATTCAATTCTTTAAAAGAACCCATTAAATCCTTTAAAGTTCAAATAATTCATTAAATAGTGTTATTAATTCCTTAAAAAAGCCATTATATCTGTTGAATTTCCATAAAATATATTATAATTCTTTAAAAAGTCCATTAAAATCCGTTAAAAAGCCATAAAATCCATTTGAATTCTATAAAATTCCTTCAAAAACCCCATAATTCTTTAAAGAACCCATTAAATCCTTTTAATTATATATATTTCATTAAATATTCCAATTAAATCCTTTAAAACAGTCATTAAATCCATTAAAATTCCAAATAAATCGTTAAATAGTCTTATTAATTCCTTAAAAAAGCCATAATATCTGTTGAATTTCCATAAAATGTATTATAATTCTTTAAAAATTCATAAATTGCTATATAATTCTTTAAAAACTCCATTAAAATCCTTTAAAAAGCCATATAATCCATTTGAATTCTATAAAATTCCTTCAAAAACCCCATAATTCTTTAAAAGAACCCATTAAATCCTTTAAAGTTCAAATAATTCATTAAATAGTGTTATTAATTCCTTAAAAAAGCCATTATATCTGTTGAATTTCCATAAAATATATTATAATTCTTTAAAAAGTCCATTAAAATCCTTTAAAAAGCCATATAATCCATTTGAATTCTTTAAAACTCCTTCAAAAACCCCATAATTCTTTAAAAGAACCCATTAAATCCTTTTAATTATATATATTTCATTAAATATTCCAATTAATTCCTTAAAAAAGCCATTATATCTGTTAAATTTCAATAAAATGTGTTATATTTCTTTCAAAAAACATAAATTGCTATATAATTCTAAAAAAAAACCCAAAAAATCCTATAAATTCCATATATTTCATTAAATATTCCAATTAAATCCTTTAAAACAGTCATTAAATCCATTAAAATTCCAAATAATTCGTTAAATAGTCTTATTAATTCCTTAAAAAAGCCATTATATCTGTTGAATTTCCATAAAATATATTATAATTCTTTAAAAATTCATAAATTGCTATATAATTCTTTAAAAAGTCCATTAAAATCCTTTAAAAATCCATAAAATTCATTTGAATTCTTTAAAATTCCTTCAAAAACCCCATAATTCTTTAAAAGAACCCATTAAATCCTTTTAATTATATATATTTCATTAAATATTCCAATTAAATCCTTTAAAACAGTCATTAAATCCATTAAAATTCCAAATAATTCGTTAAATAGTCTTATTAATTCCTTAAAAAAGCCATAATATCTGTTGAATTTCCATAAAATGTATTATAATTCTTTAAAAATTCATAAATTGCTATATAATTCTTAAAAAAAGTCCATTAAAATACTTTAAAAAGCCATATTATCCATTTGAATTCTATAAAAATCCTTCAAAAACCCGATAATTCTTTAAAAGAACCCATTAAATCCTTTAAATTCCATATATTTCATTAAATATTCCAATTAAATCCTTTAAAACAGTCATTAAATCCCAACTAATTCATTAAATAGATCTATTAATTCCTTAAAAAAGCAGTAATATCTGTTTAATTTCCATAAAATATATTATAATTCTTTAAAAATTCATAAATTGCTATATAATTCTTTAAAAAGTCCATTAAAATCCGTTAAAAAGTTATAAAATCCATTTGAATTTTTTAAAATTCCTTCAAAAACCCCATAATTCTTTAAAAGAACCCATTAGATCCTTTAAATGCCATATATTTCATTAAATAGTCCAATAAAATCCTTTAAAACAGTCATTAAATCCAATAAAATTACAAATAATTCATTAAATAGTCTTATTAATTCCTTAAAAAAGCCATTACATCTGTTGAATTTCAATTAAATATATTATAATTCTTCAAAAATTCATAAATTGCCATATAATTCTTTAAAAAGTCCATTAAAATCCTTTAAAAAGCCATATAATCCATTTGAATTCTTTAAAATTCCTTCAAAAACCCCATAATTCTTTAAAAGAACCCATTAAATCCTTTTAATTATATATATTTCATTAAATATTCTAATTAATTCCTTACAAAAGCCATTATATCTGTTTAATTTCAATTAAATATATTATAATTCTTCAAAAATTCATAAATTGCTATATAATTCTTTAAAAAGTCCATTAAAATCCATTTGAATTCTTTAAAATTCCTTCAAAAACCCCATAATTCTTTAAAAGAACCCATTAAATCCATTAAAATTCCAAATAATTCATTAAAAAGTCCTATTAATTCCTTAAAAAAGCCATTATATCTGTTGAATTTCAATTAAATATATTATAATTCTTCAAAAATTCATAAATTGCCATATAATTCTTTAAAAAATCCATTAAAATCCTTTAAAAAGCCATAAAATTAATTTGAATTCTTTAAAATTCCTTCAAAAACCCCATAATTCTTTAAAAGAACCCATTAAATCCTTTAAATTCCATATAATTCATTAAATATTCCAATTAAATCCTTTAAAAAGCCATATAATCCATTTGAATTCTATAAAATTCCTTCAAAAACCCCATAATTCTTTAAAAGAACCTATTAAATCCTTTAAAGTCCAAATAATTCATTAAATAGTCTTATTAATTCCTTAAAAAAGCCATTATATCTGTTAAATTTCAATAAAATGTGTTATATTTCTTTCAAAAAACATAAATTGCTTTATAATTCTAAAAAAAAACCCAAAAAATCCTATAAATTATATAGATTTCATTAAATATTCCTATTAAATCCTTAAAAAAGCCATTATATCTGTTTAATTTCAATTAAATATATTATAATTCTTTTAAAATTTATAAATTGCTATATAATTCTTTAAGAAGTCCATTAAAATCCTTTAAAAAGCCATATAATCCATTTGAATTCTTTAAAATTCCTTCAAAAACCCCATAATTCTTTAAAAGAACCCATTAAGTCCTTTAAAAAGCTATATAATCCATTTAAATTCTTTAAAATTCCTTCAAAAACCCCATAATTCTTTAAAAGAACCCATTAAATCCTTTTAATTATATATATTTCATTAAATATTCCAATTAAATCTTTTAAAACAGTCATTAAATCCATTAAAATTCCAAATAATTCATTAAATAGTGATATTAATTCCTTAAAAAAGCAGTAATATCTGTTTAATTTCCATAAAATATAGTATAATTCTTTAAAAATTCATAAATTGCTATATAATTCTTTAAAAAGTCCATTAAAATCCTTTAAAAAGCTATAAAATTCATTTGAATTCTTTAAAATTCCTTCAAAAACCCCATAATTCTTTAAAAGAACCCATTAAATCCTTTTAATTATATATATTTCATTAAATATTCCTATTAATTCCTTAAAAAAGCCATAATATCTGTTGAAATTCCATAAAATATATTATAATTCTTTAAAAAAACATAAATTGCTATATAATTCTTAAAAAAAGTCCATTAAAATACTTTAAAAAGCCATATTATCCATTTGAATTCTATAAAAATCCTTCAAAAACCCGATAATTCTTTAAAAGAACCCATTAAATCCTTTAAATTCCATATATTTCATTAAATATTCCAATTAAATCCTTTAAAACAGTCATTAAATCCCAACTAATTCATTAAATAGTCCTATTAATTCCTTAAAAAAGCAGTAATATCTGTTTAATTTCCATAAAATATATTATAATTCTTTAAAAATTCATAAATTGCTATATAATTCTTTAAAAAGTCCATTAAAATCCGTTAAAAAGTTATAAAATCCATTTGAATTTTTTAAAATTCCTTCAAAAACCCCATAATTCTTTAAAAGAACCCATTAGATCCTTTAAATGCCATATATTTCATTAAATAGTCCAATAAAATCCTTTAAAACAGTCATTAAATCCAATAAAATTACAAATAATTCATTAAATAGTCTTATTAATTCCTTAAAAAAGCCATTACATCTGTTGAATTTCAATTAAATATATTAAAATTCTTCAAAAATTCATAAATTGCCATATAATTCTTTAAAAAGTCCATTAAAATCCTTTAAAAAGCCATATAATCCATTTGAATTCTTTAAAATTCCTTCAAAAGCCCCATAATTCTTTAAAAGAACCCATTAAATCCTTTTAATTATATATATTTCATTAAATATTCTAATTAATTCCTTACAAAAGCCATTATATCTGTTTAATTTCAATTAAATATATTATAATTCTTCAAAAATTCATAAATTGCTATATAATTCTTTAAAAAGTCCATTAAAATCCATTTGAATTCTTTAAAATTCCTTCAAAAACCCCATAATTCTTTAAAAGAACCCATTAAATCCATTAAAATTCCAAATAATTCATTAAAAAGTCCTATTAATTCCTTAAAAAAGCCATTATATCTGTTGAATTTCAATTAAATATATTATAATTCTTCAAAAATTCATAAATTGCCATATAATTCTTTAAAAAATCCATTAAAATCCTTTAAAAAGCCATAAAATTAATTTGTATTCTTTAAAATTCCTTCAAAAACCCCATAATTCTTTAAAAGAACCCATTAAATCCTTTAAATTCCATATAATTCATTAAATATTCCAATAAAATCCTTTAAAAAGCCATATAATCCATTTGAATTCTATAAAATTCCTTCAAAAACCCCATAATTCTTTAAAAGAACCTATTAAATCCTTTAAAGTCCAAATAATTCATTAAATAGTCTTATTAATTCCTTAAAAAAGCCATTATATCTGTTAAATTTCAATAAAATGTGTTATATTTCTTTCAAAAAACATAAATTGCTTTATAATTCTAAAAAAAAACCCAAAAAATCCTATAAATTATATAGATTTCATTAAATATTCCTATTAAATCCTTAAAAAAGCCATTATATCTGTTTAATTTCCATAAAATATATTATAATTCTTTAAAAAGTCCATTAAAATCCTTTAAAAAGCCATATAATCCATTTGAATTCTTTAAAATTCCGTCAAAAACCCCATAATTCTTTAAAAGAACCCATTAAATCCTTTTAATTATATATATTTCATTAAATATTCCAATTAATTCATTAAAAAAGCCATTATATCTGTTTAATTTCAATTAAATATATTATAATTATTCAAAAAATGCTATATAATTCTTAAAAAAGTCCATTAAAATCCTTTAAAAAGCCATATTATCCATTTGAATTCTATAAAATTCCTTCAAAAACCCCATAATTCTTTAAAAGAACCCATTAACTCCTTTTAATTATATATATTTCATTAAATATTCCAATTAAATCTTTTAAAACAGTCATTAAATCCATTAAAATTCCAAATAATTCATTAAATAGTGATATTAATTCCTTAAAAAAGCAGTAATATCTGTTTAATTTCCATAAAATATATTATAATTCTTTAAAAATTCATAAATTGCTATATAATTCTTTAAAAAGTCCATTAAAATCCTTTAAAAAGCTATAAAATTCATTTGAATTCTTTAAAATTCCTTCAAAAACCCCATAATTCTTTAAAAGAACCCATTAAATCCTTTTAATTATATATATTTCATTAAATATTCCTATTAATTCCTTAAAAAAGCCATAATATCTGTTGAAATTCCATAAAATATATTATAATTCTTTAAAAAAACATAAATTGCTATATAAATCTTTAAAAAAAACCCAATAAATCCTTTAAATTCCATTATATTACTTGTAAATCAAAAAAAAAAAACACTTTGTCAACTTTCAAATGTATTGAAAACCATTTATACACCATAGAATTCGTTTAAATAGTGTTAATAATCCGAAAAATTCCATATATTTCATTAAAAAGTCCTATAAATTCCTTATAATGCTATTATATCTGTTTAGTTTCCATAAAATATATTATAATTCTTTAAAAATTCATAAATTGCTATATAATTCTTTAAAAAGTCTATTAAAATCCTTTAAAAAGCCATATAATCCATTTGAATTCTTTAAAATTCCTTCAAAAACCCCATAATTCTTTAAAAGAACCTATTAAATCCTTTAAAGTCCAAATAATTCATTAAATAGTCTTATTAATTCCTTAAAAAAGCCATTATATCTGTTAAATTTCAATAAAATGTGTTATATTTCTTTCAAAAAACATAAATTGCTTTATAATTCTAAAAAAAAACCCAAAAAATCCTATAAATTATATATATTACATTAAATATTCCAATTAAATCCTTTAAAACAGTCATTAAATCCATTAAAATTCCAAATAATTCATTAAAAAGTCCTAATAATTCCTTAAAAAAGCCATTATATCTGTTGAATTTCAATTAAATATATTATAATTCTTCAAAAATTCATAAATTGCCATATAATTCTTTAAAAAGTCCATTAAAATCCTTTAAAAAGCCATATAATCCATTTGAATTCTTTAAAATTCCTTCAAAAACCCCATAATTCTTTTAAAGAACCCATTAAATCCTTTAAAATGCCATATAATCCATTTGAATTCTTTAAAATTCCTTCAAAAACCCCATAATTCTTTAAAAGAACCCATTAAATCCTTTTAATTATATATATTTCATTAAATATTCCAATTAATTCCTTAAAAAAACCATTATATCTGTTTAATTTCAATTAAATATATTATAATTCTTTAAAAATTCATAAATTGCTATATAATTCTTTAAAAAGTCCATTAAAATCCTTTAAAAAGCCATATAATCCATTTGAATTCTATAAAATTCCTTCAAAAACCCCATAATTCTTTAAAAGAACCCATTAAATCCTTTAAATTCCATATAATTCATTAAATATTCCAATTAAATCCTTTAAAACAGTCATTAAATCCATTAATATTCCAAATAATTGGTTAAATAGTCTTATTAATTCCTTAAAAAAGCCATTTTATCTGTTTAATTTCCATAAAATATATTATAATTCTTTAAAAAGTCCATTAAAATCCTTTAAAAAGCCATATAATCCATTTGAATTCTTTAAAATTCCTTCAAAAACCCCATAATTCTTTAAAAGAACCCATTAAATCCTTTAAATTATATATATTTCATTAAATATTCCAATTAAATCCTTTAAAACAGTCATTAAATCCCAACTAATTCATTAAATAGTCCTATTAATTCCTTAAAAAAGCCATAATATCTGTTTAATTTCCATAAAATATATTATAATTCTTTTAAAATTTATAAATTGCTATATAATTCTTTAAGAAGTCCATTAAAATCCTTTAAAAAGCCATATAATCATTTTGAATTCTTTAAAATTCCGTCAAAAACCCCATAATTCTTTAAAAGAACCCATTAAATCCTTTTAATTATATATATTTCATTAAATATTCCAATTAATTCATTAAAAAAGCCATTATATCTGTTTAATTTCAATTAAATATATTATAATTATTCAAAAATTGCTATATAATTCTTAAAAAAGTCCATTAAAATCCTTTAAAAAGCCATATTATCCATTTGAATTCTATAAAATTCCTTCAAAAACCCCATAATTCTTTAAAAGAACCCATTAACTCCTTTAAAAAGCTATATAATCCATTTAAATTCTTTAAAATTCCTTCAAAAACCCTATAATTCTTTAAAAGAACCCTTTAAATCCTTTTAATTATATATATTTCATTAAATATTCCAATTAAATCCTTTAAAACAGTCATTAAATCCATTAAAATTCCAAATAATTCATTAAAAAGTCCCATTAATTCCTTAAAAAAGCGATTATATCTGTTGAATTTCAATTAAATATATTATAATTCTTCAAAAATTCATAAATTGCTATATAGTTCTTTAAAAAGTCCATTAAAATCCGTTAAAAAGCCATAAAATCCATTTGAATTCTATAAAATTCCTTCAAAAACCCCATAATTCTTTAAAAGAACCCATTAAATCCTTTTAATTATATATATTTCATTAAATATTCCAATGAAACCCTTTAAAACATTTATTAAATCCATTAAAATTCCAAATAATTCGTTAAATAGTCTTATTAATTCCTTAAAAAAGCCATAATATCTGTTGAATTTCCATAAAATATATTATAATTCTTTAAAAATTCAATTCTTTAAAAGAACCCATTAAATCCTTTAAAGTTCAAATAATTCATTAAATAGTGTTATTAATTCCTTAAAAAAGCCATTATATCTGTTGAATTTCCATAAAATATATTATAATTCTTTAAAAAGTCCATTAAAATCCGTTAAAAAGCCATAAAATCCATTTGAATTCTATAAAATTCCTTCAAAAACCCCATAATTCTTTAAAGAACCCATTAAATCCTTTAAATTATATATATTTCATTAAATATTCCAATTAAATCCTTTAAAACAGTCATTAAATCCATTAAAATTCCAAATAAATCGTTAAATAGTCCTATTAATTCCTTAAAAAAGCCATAATATCTGTTGAATTTCCATAAAATGTATTATAATTCTTTAAAAATTCATAAATTGCTATATAATTCTTTAAAAAGTCCATTAAAATCCTTTAAAAAGCCATATAATCCATTTGAATTCTATAAAATTCCTTCAAAAACCCCATAATTCTTTAAAAGAACCCATTAAATCCTTTAAAGTTCAAATAATTCATTAAATAGTGTTATTAATTCCTTAAAAAAGCCATTATATCTGTTGAATTTCCATAAAATATATTATAATTCTTTAAAAAGTCCATTAAAATCCTTTAAAAAGCCATATAATCCATTTGAATTCTTTAAAACTCCTTCAAAAACCCCATAATTCTTTAAAAGAACCCATTAAATCCTTTTAATTATATATATTTCATTAAATATTCCAATTAATTCCTTAAAAAAGCCATTATATCTGTTAAATTTCAATAAAATGTGTTATATTTCTTTCAAAAAACATAAATTGCTATATAATTCTAAAAAAAAACCCAAAAAATCCTATAAATTCCATATATTTCATTAAATATTCCAATTAAATCCTTTAAAACAGTCATTAAATCCATTAAAATTCCAAATAATTCGTTAAATAGTCTTATTAATTCCTTAAAAAAGCCATTATATCTGTTGAATTTCCATAAAATATATTATAATTCTTTAAAAATTCATAAATTGCTATATAATTCTTTAAAAAGTCCATTAAAATCCTTTAAAAATCCATAAAATTCATTTGAATTCTTTAAAATTCCTTCAAAAACCCCATAATTCTCTAAAAGAACCCATTAAATCCTTTTAATTATATATATTTCATTAAATATTCCAATTAAATCCTTTAAAACAGTCATTAAATCCATTAAAATTCCAAATAATTCGTTAAATAGTCTTATTAATTCCTTAAAAAAGCCATAATATCTGTTGAATTTCCATAAAATGTATTATAATTCTTTAAAAATTCATAAATTGCTATATAATTCTTAAAAAAAGTCCATTAAAATACTTTAAAAAGCCATATTATCCATTTGAATTCTATAAAAATCCTTCAAAAACCCGATAATTCTTTAAAAGAACCCATTAAATCCTTTAAATTCCATATATTTCATTAAATATTCCAATTAAATCCTTTAAAACAGTCATTAAATCCCAACTAATTCATTAAATAGTCCTATTAATTCCTTAAAAAAGCAGTAATATCTGTTTAATTTCCATAAAATATATTATAATTCTTTAAAAATTCATAAATTGCTATATAATTCTTTAAAAAGTCCATTAAAATCCGTTAAAAAGTTATAAAATCCATTTGAATTTTTTAAAATTCCTTCAAAAACCCCATAATTCTTTAAAAGAACCCATTAGATCCTTTAAATGCCATATATTTCATTAAATAGTCCAATAAAATCCTTTAAAACAGTCATTAAATCCAATAAAATTACAAATAATTCATTAAATAGTCTTATTAATTCCTTAAAAAAGCCATTACATCTGTTGAATTTCAATTAAATATATTATAATTCTTCAAAAATTCATAAATTGCCATATAATTCTTTAAAAAGTCCATTAAAATCCTTTAAAAAGCCATATAATCCATTTGAATTCTTTAAAATTCCTTCAAAAACCCCATAATTCTTTAAAAGAACCCATTAAATCCTTTTAATTATATATATTTCATTAAATATTCTAATTAATTCCTTACAAAAGCCATTATATCTGTTTAATTTCAATTAAATATATTATAATTCTTCAAAAATTCATAAATTGCTATATAGTTCTTTAAAAAGTCCATTAAAATCCGTTAAAAAGCCATAAAATCCATTTGAATTCTATAAAATTCCTTCAAAAACCCCATAATTCTTTAAAAGAACCCATTAAATCCTTTTAATTATATATATTTCATTAAATATTCCAATGAAACCCTTTAAAACATTTATTAAATCCATTAAAATTCCAAATAATTCGTTAAATAGTCTTATTAATTCCTTAAAAAAGCCATAATATCTGTTGAATTTCCATAAAATATATTATAATTCTTTAAAAATTCAATTCTTTAAAAGAACCCATTAAATCCTTTAAAGTTCAAATAATTCATTAAATAGTGTTATTAATTCCTTAAAAAAGCCATTATATCTGTTGAATTTCCATAAAATATATTATAATTCTTTAAAAAGTCCATTAAAATCCGTTAAAAAGCCATAAAATCCATTTGAATTCTATAAAATTCCTTCAAAAACCCCATAATTCTTTAAAGAACCCATTAAATCCTTTAAATTATATATATTTCATTAAATATTCCAATTAAATCCTTTAAAACAGTCATTAAATCCATTAAAATTCCAAATAAATCGTTAAATAGTCCTATTAATTCCTTAAAAAAGCCATAATATCTGTTGAATTTCCATAAAATGTATTATAATTCTTTAAAAATTCATAAATTGCTATATAATTCTTTAAAAAGTCCATTAAAATCCTTTAAAAAGCCATATAATCCATTTGAATTCTATAAAATTCCTTCAAAAACCCCATAATTCTTTAAAAGAACCCATTAAATCCTTTAAAGTTCAAATAATTCATTAAATAGTGTTATTAATTCCTTAAAAAAGCCATTATATCTGTTGAATTTCCATAAAATATATTATAATTCTTTAAAAAGTCCATTAAAATCCTTTAAAAAGCCATATAATCCATTTGAATTCTTTAAAACTCCTTCAAAAACCCCATAATTCTTTAAAAGAACCCATTAAATCCTTTTAATTATATATATTTCATTAAATATTCCAATTAATTCCTTAAAAAAGCCATTATATCTGTTAAATTTCAATAAAATGTGTTATATTTCTTTCAAAAAACATAAATTGCTATATAATTCTAAAAAAAAACCCAAAAAATCCTATAAATTCCATATATTTCATTAAATATTCCAATTAAATCCTTTAAAACAGTCATTAAATCCATTAAAATTCCAAATAATTCGTTAAATAGTCTTATTAATTCCTTAAAAAAGCCATTATATCTGTTGAATTTCCATAAAATATATTATAATTCTTTAAAAATTCATAAATTGCTATATAATTCTTTAAAAAGTCCATTAAAATCCTTTAAAAATCCATAAAATTCATTTGAATTCTTTAAAATTCCTTCAAAAACCCCATAATTCTTTAAAAGAACCCATTAAATCCTTTTAATTATATATATTTCATTAAATATTCCAATTAAATCCTTTAAAACAGTCATTAAATCCATTAAAATTCCAAATAATTCGTTAAATAGTCTTATTAATTCCTTAAAAAAGCCATAATATCTGTTGAATTTCCATAAAATGTATTATAATTCTTTAAAAATTCATAAATTGCTATATAATTCTTAAAAAAAGTCCATTAAAATACTTTAAAAAGCCATATTATCCATTTGAATTCTATAAAAATCCTTCAAAAACCCGATAATTCTTTAAAAGAACCCATTAAATCCTTTAAATTCCATATATTTCATTAAATATTCCAATTAAATCCTTTAAAACAGTCATTAAATCCCAACTAATTCATTAAATAGTCCTATTAATTCCTTAAAAAAGCAGTAATATCTGTTTAATTTCCATAAAATATATTATAATTCTTTAAAAATTCATAAATTGCTATATAATTCTTTAAAAAGTCCATTAAAATCCGTTAAAAAGTTATAAAATCCATTTGAATTTTTTAAAATTCCTTCAAAAACCCCATAATTCTTTAAAAGAACCCATTAGATCCTTTAAATGCCATATATTTCATTAAATAGTCCAATAAAATCCTTTAAAACAGTCATTAAATCCAATAAAATTACAAATAATTCATTAAATAGTCTTATTAATTCCTTAAAAAAGCCATTACATCTGTTGAATTTCAATTAAATATATTATAATTCTTCAAAAATTCATAAATTGCCATATAATTCTTTAAAAAGTCCATTAAAATCCTTTAAAAAGCCATATAATCCATTTGAATTCTTTAAAATTCCTTCAAAAACCCCATAATTCTTTAAAAGAACCCATTAAATCCTTTTAATTATATATATTTCATTAAATATTCTAATTAATTCCTTACAAAAGCCATTATATCTGTTTAATTTCAATTAAATATATTATAATTCTTCAAAAATTCATAAATTGCTATATAATTCTTTAAAAAGTCCATTAAAATCCATTTGAATTCTTTAAAATTCCTTCAAAAACCCCATAATTCTTTAAAAGAACCCATTAAATCCATTAAAATTCCAAATAATTCATTAAAAAGTCCTATTAATTCCTTAAAAAAGCCATTATATCTGTTGAATTTCAATTAAATATTTTATAATTCTTCAAAAATTCATAAATTGCCATATAATTCTTTAAAAAATCCATTAAAATCCTTTAAAAAGCCATAAAATTAATTTGAATTCTTTAAAATTCCTTCAAAAACCCCATAATTCTTTAAAAGAACCCATTAAATCCTTTAAATTCCATATAATTCATTAAATATTCCAATTAAATCCTTTAAAAAGCCATATAATCCATTTGAATTCTATAAAATTCCTTCAAAAACCCCATAATTCTTTAAAAGAACCTATTAAATCCTTTAAAGTCCAAATAATTCATTAAATAGTCTTATTAATTCCTTAAAAAAGCCATTATATCTGTTAAATTTCAATAAAATGTGTTATATTTCTTTCAAAAAACATAAATTGCTTTATAATTCTAAAAAAAAACCCAAAAAATCCTATAAATTATATAGATTTCATTAAATATTCCTATTAAATCCTTTAAAACAGTCATAAAATCCAATTAAATCCCAACTAATTCATTAAATAGTCCTATTAATTTCTTAAAAAAGCCATAATATCTGTATATAATTCTTTAAAAAAAACCCAATAAATCCTTTAAATTCCATAATATTACTTTAAAATCCTTAAAAAAAAACTCTTTGTCAACTTTCATATGTATTGATCACCATTTATGCACCATAGAATTCTTTTAAATAGCGTTAATAATCCGAAAAATTCCATATATTTCATTAAAATGTCCTATTAATTCCTTATAAAGCCATTATATCTGTTGAATTTCAATTAAATATATTATAATTCTTCAAAAATTCATAAATTGCCATATAATTCTTTAAAAAGTTTATTAAAATTATCCAGCTTTTCCAAAATCACTAAGGGAGTCAATTGAATAACTTAAAGCAATGGTAGATGACGATATAATAAATTTCCAAGGTAAACAATTTGTTTTCTTTCACGACAATAAATTGTTTGTTACGGAACAAAATCTTACTTTTATGTAAAGTACAAGTGAATTTTTCGCTGATAGTACTTTCAATTATGTACCAAAATTTTTTGTTCATCTTTATACAATCAATTGTTTTAAATATGGGTATATAAAATACCTGTATAGTATATTTTTTATTACCAAAAAAATCAAAGCAAATTTACGTAGACATGTTATTGTTTTTACAAGAATTATGTGAACAATTTATTTTTAAAAATGTATTGGTTCTTATACTACATTTGGATTTTAAAATCGGCGTCCATGAAGTGGCAAAAGAAGTTTTCCTTAACATTGAAATATATGCATGTCGTATTTATTTAGAACTGCCCTGGTGGCGCAAAGTGAGTTTATTGAATTAAATAAATTTAAATCAATATGTACATTTGGGATATTATGTAGATTAATTCTGAAAAAGAACTTCGTTTAGCCTACATAAAAAACTCCGGTTTGGAAAAATGGTTAAAACTTTTTTTTGAATTACCATTTTTACCCTTTCAAAATATCCAAAATGCGTTTAGTGAACTTATATCAATTTGTCCCGATTTAAATATCAGGAGTTTATTTTCCGACGAATTTTTAAATACATACGTGGAGGATGATTGTTTATTTCACCGGAAATTTGGGCACAAGAGCCAACCAAAAATTCCCGGTAAACATTCATATATAATAAAATGTCTATAATAAAAATAAATTTTGATTTGTTGCATGTTTTTTTTTTTTTTTTTTTGAAGTACGATAAATGGATCCGAAAGTTTTCATCGAACGTACAATGCCCAATTTCATTGCTCCCATCCTTCTGTCCATGTAGTTATTTCAATTCTAAAAGAAACGCAAGAGGAAACGTTTACCAAAATTAAATAAGTATTTAAAGAGGTTGGGTTAAAAAATAGAAAATGCTAATTTAATAAAAGAAACTATAAAAGAATATAAAAAGTATAAAATGCATAACAATATTATAACATATTTATCAAAAATTAATTATTTAAGAGGTACCAATGTATAACATTTTAAATTGAAATAAATATTATTATAATTATTATTTTTAATTATTTTATTGTATATACTTATAATATATTTGTCAACAATTATTTTTTAAGCGGTATCAATGAATCAATGTATAACATTTGGAATTGAAATAACTTATTATTTTTAATTATTTTATTTTATATACTATATTATACCTAACATATTTGTTAACATATTATTTTTAAATATTTTGGACTTAATTCATTTTTTCAATATTAGATTTTTATTGATCACAATAAATTTTAATCTTAATGTGGCAACGTTGTACAGCAAATCGTACGCAATCGTTTAACTTTTTGGGTAAATATTAAAGTTAATTGTTTAACGTACGCAATCGTGTTCCTTAAAAAATGCATCGTACGCAATCATGTGGTAGCCTAGCCAATAGGTGTGTTCAATTTGAAATTAATGATATATATTATTGTATACAAAAAACGATTCTTAGTAGAGACAATCAGTCAGCCTATATTAAAAAATAGGTAACATATATTTTTGAAATATGATTCATATATGATTTAATTTTTAATGAGTTTTGACGTATCGTTCATAATTATGCATTATAATAACTAAATAAGTTATTAACATTTGAATTTTGTATTTAATTTATAAAATGTCATCAATGAATAATAATAATAATAATATACATTTGTGCTTCTGTTATACGCCGATGCATTTGTGTACAACCTTAATAATCTTTAAGCTACCTAACTATCAATTTATTATAGTCATAAAATGTGTGTTTGGTATCTTAATTTAAGCTTAATATTACATAGATAAAATCGCATGATTGTATTGAAAAAAAAACAACGCATTAGATAATATAAAATAACCACATAATATTACAATACGTAATATATTGTATATTGTTCTATTTACAATCATAACATAATATTTGTTATTTATAATATAAAACGCATATCATACAGTAAATAAATAGGCAATAGCTATTTATACCAAATTGTTGTATAAATTATATTATACAGCATACAATTATTTAAAATTTATACAAATAGGTATTTTTCGACAAATTTAAGTACCTAAATATATTTTTTAATTTAAATAATAGGTAATAACTAGGGCCCGGAAGTTCATGCATCTACATGTTTTTACTGAGTAAATCAAAACGTTGCTGGATGAGATAAAAAATTTTAAAAATATATTCATACTTTAAAATAAAATTGCATTTTACTGCATTTTATTGAATTTTAGTACTATTTTTTTTATTATTATTATTATTATTAATATTTCATGATAATGTCGGACTTTGAGTATATTTCAATTTTCAAAATGTATTTGTTGAAAAATATGTGCGTATAACGTTGCCAATATAAAATAAAAACCTGATTAAAATTTTAGGTCGTTGCTTGGTCGGGTTAATAATTGTCATTCATTTGTATTTGAAACCCTATCAAAATATTAAAAATCCTTAGTTGTAAATTTTAATCTTAAAGTAAATATAACATATTAAATTATATTAAAATTGTGGATATTTTTCCCATCTTTTAATTATTATTTTTACCAAAAACGAAAAACACTTAAAACGTAAAAAAAACAAAACACATATTTTAATTATTTTAAACGCATATTTTGATAGTTTTTAATGCATAAACTTTCAGGCCCTATTAATACTATTATCATACCTACTTTTATATTTTGTTTGAATAAACTTAACATTAGATATACCATTTCTAAACACTGCAAAATGACAACATTGATTTCAAAAATTTGTATGATTAAATTTCGCGTTCAACATATAGCTAAATGATGCATAAAAATCAAACAGTTTTTGAAAGAACATCACCTTTTCACAATATAAAGATATGATTTATCCAATATTAAATAATAATAACTAAGGCTTGGATATTGTTACAACGATAAAAGTTATCAAATACTTAAGGTTATAGCTAGACTTCGTCACTTGGGAACTTGATCACATAAAATTCACACAATATTTACTTAACATTGGTAAAATACATTACATATAAATATATAATAAGTACCAATAAGAATTTTAATTTTTAAACTACATTTACATGACATTGTTTTCCTCTAATAAGTAAACTGTTTAATACATGCAAACTATATAGCTGCATATACATATTTATAAATATAATCAAGTCTGTCTAACTAGTAAACTAGTAATTACGTGTTTACGTTCCTGAGGAAAACTGTTAACTATCAATAAACAATATGTAAAGAAAATTAAAAATGATAAACAAAAATTGTAAATGATAAAAAAATATTGTAAGTGTTAATGTACCCTACCAACTGTAATTTTAATACTTCATATTATGTAGTTAAATAAAACTTGAGGCAGCAACATCGATCATTAGAACTTAAATAAAAACTCTTATGTATTTAATAATAATAATACAAAGAAAATAATTATACCTATAATTATAATACGTAAAAATAGAGTAATTTAAATTATAATATTTAAAAAAAAATTATATTATATTTTTAAAATTATATTTAAGTTTATAGTTATTATTATTAAATTTAATATATTATTACTTATTAGTACCACTTTTAAATGTTATACTATTGTTTTAAGTCTGGGATTAATGGAGAATTCGTTCTGATTTTTTGAACACATGTTTATCATTATTCATATTTTGCATAATAATTGCAAAATAAAAATTGATTAAACTTGGTCATCAAATTTGGAATAGATTTTTCATAATCCTAAGCTAATAAATTGTATTAACATTTTATATTAGTGGTCATTAATAATATATAAATAAATCAATGCAAATGGTTTTAACGCAAACAATTAATATTGTAAAACGTGAAAATATTTATGCATTAATAATACTACATAATATTATATCTATTGTCTGTGAATATGTTAATACATATAAATACTTTGAAAATTATATTGAGTATTTAAATATTTATAGTATATTTATAGTATTTATTATGAAAAAATGAAATGTCATCAATACAAGAAAATTATACAACTGATTACCCATTATCTAAATTAGATATTACAATATGTTATTATTGGTTTGACGTAGAAACTACAGGTACAAAATTCATCACTTGCGTCGATAGTCGATAACGAGTTTATTACTTATTATGAAAATATGTACCTCTTATTATTTATTAATTATTATTTATTACCCATGTGACTACTAGTACCTATTCAGAAACAAGAGGTATTATTAAAACCGAAAACCACCCAACTTTGAAAAACTGTATCTCGCTAACGAATTAACGAAAAATAATAATTTGTACGTTAAGATTCATAAAAAGAAATGCCTTACTATTTTATGACATTTTAAGTATAGGTTGCCATTTGAAAATCAAAAGTTGATAGTGATTTTACTATTAAATATATAAAGGTGAAAAAAATAAAAATATTATATAGTTTTAGAAAACCATGAAACTAAATATTTTGAAAAAAAAATTAAAAAAAGCTAACACTTTATGAAATAATGAGAGTACAATGATAAAATAATCACTCTGTATAAAGAAAAACAAATTAAAAATAAGTTTCCGTAACGTTTCCTCTGGTTGACGTACTAATTTATTATTCGACAAAGATACGTCTTTCACAAGAAGAAAAACAAAAATAATTGATCTACAGCTTATCAAAGTTCCTAAAATAGATAACGATAAATACATAACAATTAATAATATCTAGTAAATCATTACTTATTTTAGTAGCTGCCAAACCTATGTATTTTTATTGTTAGGTACTTAAATATTAATATTTTTATTTATTTGATATTTAGATAAATAGATCAGTTAATTATAATATGTTATATTTCAAGTAATAAAAATTTTCTTTTAAGTGTGTTAAATTCATTGAGTGTTGACTGTTGATCTATTTATCTAAATATCAAATAAATAAAAATATTAATATTTAAGTACATAACAATAAAAACACATAGTTTTAGCCGCTACTATAATAAGTGATATATGATTATATAATTTACAGATACACCATTTCCTCAAATTGACATACTTGAAATTAGTCGATACAATTAGAAACGTCTTTCACGAGAAGAAAGACGAAAATAAATAATTTATGATGGAGCTTACCAGTTTTAAAAACGAACGACATTATTTAGAGTACTTCTTTTGACTATTCCAGATCTTTTGACCATTCCAGATTTTTCCACTAAGCACATCAATATAATAATTGTATTAACTTAGAGTTTAAACACATTTTGTCCAAATATAATATGCTATTTCTAAATCAAGGATTATTATAATAAATCTATAAATAATATATTGTATAACTTTTTATGTATATTATTAAAATATAGCTTTCGTTTTTGCAATCGTTTTTTGTTATACCGATAGTACTGTGAATTTAAATTTAAAAATTAGATTTAGTTATCAGTGCTCGAATCGGTAAAAGAAATGAATGAACGTGACGTCAGATTGTTTTAACGGTTTGTATTATTTACTACCTACGTTTATAATGTTTATATGCAGCAGTTAATGCGCGCATTGTGTTAATTCGCAAAAACTGCTGCATATAAACGTAGTAATTGATACGTATAGTATATTGATAGAAAATAATGATATACGACCCACATTGCCAATATTCAAACCACTGGTAACCAGTAAAGCTTTAGAAGTAGGTAAAAAAAATATTGACAAATAAAATGTGTACAATATTACAATGTTATACCTCTATAACAATTTCGTTATTTTTCGTTAATTTTTTGAACTCCATGTCATATTTTTTTTCGTCCTTGTGTGAGACGTATCGAATTATCGGTGATTCATGGTGATGTATTCCCGAGGACTGCTATAAATAAATAGTTTTTAATTTTGCTATAAACTGTCATTAATTTTTTTTTACATTTATTAATATTTATTATTATTATTATTATTATTTACTAATTGATCACATCTTTATCATAATTGACATAACTATTTTAATTTCTGACACGGACTAAGATATACTATATCTAGTACTAGTTATAGTATATCTTAGTCTGTGATTTCTGACTTCTTTTCAAGGCTTCGTTGATTATACGTGTATAATATGCCTATATATTATAATACCAACGTTGTAGCCGCGAATCGAGCTATGATAAAGGAACTATAAGTTAACCATATTTTAAATAGGAATAACAAATTAACAACAAATAAAAATAATAATGACATAGATAAAAACATACATTTATTAATACAAAATTATTTAATTATTAGCCATTTTGTAGAGTTCATTTTTCTGAAAATATTGACGCTTCAACATTTGAATTTCATTAATCTCCTGATTTTTAATATTTTTTTCTAGTTTCAAAAAAAAAAACTGTGATTAATGGTATCAATGTATCAAACGTGTGGCCCAAGTGCTCGTACGACCGGCGAACGCTTTCAGTGTAATTCACAGTTTTTCTCGAAACTAAAAAAAATATTAAAAATCAGGAGATTAATGAAATTAAAATGTTGAAACGTCAAAAAATAACTCTACAAAGTAGCTATCTTCAATTTTTTTGAAAATAATTAAATAAAAAAATATATTTTTTAACTTTTTTACAAAAACATTAAAATAAATAAAAACACGAAATATTCGTAGTTCTTGTCCCCGCAAATCTTAAGACCAGAACTATAATATCTCTATTATTTCAGGAAATATCGCAATGGGTAAATCCACGCGAGACACCCGGTATAAATAATATATATGATGATTCATTAAAATTAGTTCAGGCTCGATTAATAATACATGAATAGAGAAATAAATTGTGTTGGTATAAAGTTACTCAAAATCTCTTTGTTTTGCGTATTAAAATATAATATTATAATATTATTATATTATTAGAATACGTTTTATGCATATTAAAATATTGTATTCGTCTTTGCTATCGTTTTTGTTATACCGATAGTACTGTGAATTTAAATTTAAAAACAAGATTTAGTCATCAGTGCTTGAATCGGTAAAAGTAATGAAGGAGACGTCAGATTGTTCTAACGGTTTATATTACTGTAAAATAAATAGAGCTAATGTAATTTGGACAGTTAGCATTATAGATAGAAAATAATGATAAACCTACAACCCACATTGCCAATATTCAAACACTATAGTAACCAGTAAAGCTATAAAAGTAGGTAAAAAAATATTGACAAATAAAATGTGTACAATATTACAATGTTATACCTCTATAACAATTTCGTTATTTTTCGTTAATTTTTTGAACTCCATGTCATATTTTTTTTCGTCCTTGTGTGAGACGTATCGAATTATCGGTGATTCATGGTGATGTATTCCCGAGGACTGCTATAAATAAATAGTTTTTAATTTTGCCATAAACTGTCATTAATTTTTTTTTACATTTATTAATATTTATTATTATTATTATTTACTAATTGATCACATCTTTATCATAATTGACATAACTATTTTAATTTCTGACACGGACTAAGATATACTATATCTAGTACTAGTTATAGTAGGTGTATCCTCGTACGTGATTTCTGACTTCTTATCAAGGCTACGGTGATTATACGTATATAATATGCCAGATGCCTATGTATAATACCAACGTTGTAGCCGTGAATCGAGCTAACCATATAAGTTTTAACAAAAAAATAATAATAATAATGACAGATAAAAATATTAGTTTTTTTTCTATCATGTTAATGCAGGCATGGACCAATTACGCGCTTTATATTTAGGGATAATTAGTATACCAATCGCGCTTGTATAACATATGCTAAAATGATTGCAAATTAAAACTAATTTATTGATCAATTGATTACTGATTAAAGTGACTGGGTATTTTATAACAGTGTCGGGAATCTTATGAAACGAATTATAATGTAATGTAACTGGTATTTAATTTTGAATAATTGACGATCAAAAAATAACTTGTAAAACGCGAAAAAAAATATTTATTTATTTATATTATATTATGAATTAAATATTTATACTCACAAAAAATCGGTTAGCGTTTTCATTTATGATATAATAATTATACCTAACTAATAGATTTTCCTTAGATATTGTAAAATGTTTTTAGCGCAACTAGTCTATCAACCCTAAAATGTTTAAAGCGCAATTGATAAACTGCCGTTAATGCATTGACACATTGTATATTAAAATTACTTATGTTTTTTTATCTCAATATGTAATTTATTTATTGAAATATAAATATTTATGTTAAAATTATAGGAAAAATTAAGTGAAAAAGAATTGGATTTATCAATGTTTAAAAAACCTGGTGTTTTAGATAGCTGTTTCGAGTTCTAAAAAAAGTGCAATATTTAATAAAGAACTCTCGTATTAGTTTGTTTTGCTATATTATTTATGTGCAAATTTTATTTTAATAAATTTAAAAATCAATAAACAAAATTGTAATTTTTAAAACTGTATATGGGGGAAGGGATTTGATCCATCTATACTCTATATAGCCTTTAAAAAAATACTAGTAATACTTGTTTTTATGTCTAATATTAGATATTATAATAATATTAAATAAATTTCCCAGGCCGAAAAATTGTGCCTATCCGTCCCAGCGTGTCGATTAATATCAAGTATGTCAACTGGAGAAGATGGTGCGTTACGGAAACTCATTGAACTTATTATAAATTGCCCGGTCTATACAAGTATTAACATATAAAATATAATGTCCATAATTTAACATACTAATATACTATATTATACTACAGGGTTATTAAAAATTAATATTTTTTGTTATTTCGGATTATTTAATATTTTATTAACTTGATTTTATTATTAATTGTGAGGTTTTGAAGTTTGAACTGTATGAGTCGGTGAAGCACACTATTACAATTTAGTAATTAGTACGATTGCGCTCGATGGCCTCAAGCCTATATAATGTGGGCCATTCTAACAATTTTCCAATATTATCTATAAGTCAGACTTGGTTAACTCGAAGTCGAAATTCAGTGAAGTTCAATTGTATACTTTATTAATACATTAATGCATTATACACATTTGTCATATCTTTTTTTCATAAACGTATTTTCTTAATATGTAAAAAATATGACAAATATTTATAATGTCAATACGGCCTACAGGCAATACCTATATTTAGGCTCAAGCGCAATTATTGTGGTCTGTTTTTACAGGTAAAAAGATAAAACGGGCCCAATCAAGCTAATTACTAGATCGCAATCCCGTTGGGATTTTCGCATACATGAGTAGGCGGGCGCTATCATATTACACCCGTATGAGCACCTCAGTACATAATAAGGGAAAAGCTACAACATTGTTTTATATTATACTCATATATAATTTATGGGTACACCGGGTAATTCCTTTATAACCAACCGTATAAGTACCTCAGTATTTTTCTCTAGCACAAGAATATTAAGTATAAACTATGAAATATTTATACTTACTAATAGCCGGAACAAAGCAGCTAATTGTAACGCCATTAATCCAACTATTTCTATTATAAAATAAAACATTATGAATTATTATAAATCAGCAAATATATAATAAAACGTTCGATTGTCAGAAGGGAGAGAAGTATGATAGGGGGACCGTCGACCGACTATATAAGGGGGCCCTGGAGAGGACTCCGATAGACGTGATTTACCAGAGTTAGCACAAACATCTTCACATAAGTCGATATCATTATTCAGTCATTTGGACTTAATTTTAACTTTAATTTTTGGTCTAATTTTCAGATTGTAAAACACTTATAATAATTTTCAATAAATAAACACTTAGAAAATATTTGCAAAATATTATTTCATTACACCGCGATTACAACATCACTATTCAATGAACAGTATCAGTTGATTGGCCCACTACAGTAAATAGTAAATATAAATAAAATGACAAAATGATAAGAATAATTGTATTTTATATAAAGGAAAAAACGGAGGAACTTCATCACGTTTCAATTAGAATTACCCATAGAAAGAGAAAAGCATTATTTTTACTATATTAGGGGTAGACAAAATATCTAAATTCCTAAAGACATATATAAACACCACTAATCAACAAAAAAATTGTAGGAAAACTTATGGATAACCTTGTATTGGATTTTTGAACCTTAAGTATAAATCACAAAAATTTTATGAATTTTCAACTTCAAAATTCCTTGCAAATTTTCTCAATTTTGATATATTTCGTAAACATTTGAACTTTAAATAAATATAAACAAAAATTGTGACTAACGATTTTTAATTTTTTTTACTACGATAGGTATAACTTATAATAAACCTTGAATTAAATTTTAAAGATTTTTTGAATAGCCAAATTTTTTTTATTGGCATTTTAAGAAAAAAAACTTAGAAAAGTCAAAATTTTCAATTGTCTATAAGTGCAGGGGCGTATTTAGGCACAGGCCCTATAGGCCCGGGCCTAGAGCGGCAACATTTGGAGGGCGGCAAATTTTAACGATATTTTTTCACAAAATTACAATAAGTATTTTTCATTTGATGAAATCAAACGTATAACTAATTTTTTGTTCGCACAAAATTAAACATCTATTTACATGTACCTACTATATTTATACAAATTTGCCGAGGAAAAAAGTAGAAGAAAAAATTTAAAGTTTTAATATTTGTAATTTAATGTTCATTAATAATGTATATTTTTTAATATAATATTATAATATAATAAATTGTATATTTAAATATGTTTTATAAATAATTTTAGGAGTGATGGAGGGGGAGGCGGCAAATTGGAAAGTGCCTATAGGCAGAAAAACCTTAAATACGCCACTGTATAAGTGGCTTAAAAAAGGTCAAAATATTTTGAAAATTTAATCGTAAATAGATAACCATATAAACATTTGGTGTAAATTTCAAGTATTTACAATGATTCGTTTTTGAGTTACAGTAAAATCAAAAAATCGATTTTGTCGAAAAGTGGTTATGCATAAAAATTCCCGTTTTTCCGTTATTTTTTCAAGGTTTTTCCCGACGCTTTTGAAAACTACTGAACATTTTTTACTTTTGACCCCCCCCCAAAGTACTTACTAGATGAATTTTCATATTCAAAGAGGGGCTGAAGTTAAAAATCGAAGCATTATTACTACTCCAAAACGTGATGACAGACACAAAAAAAAAAATAAAAAATAAAAAAAGAACACACATCATTGTAAAATCAATACATTCATCACTCCATTCAGAATCTAAAACGAGAAACGAATATAGAAATTAGAGATGTAACTGATTATGATAAAATATATAGACAATAATATTTTATTATGAGCCATTTATTGATTTTTATATTACTAAACCATTAACTATACACAATATATAAGATTAAGTTTTTTTTTTTAATACTCATTAATGTATACACTTATTATTCCCAATTCGGAGAAATATAGTGTTTATAATGTAAAATACATATGAGATTTAGAAATATAAAAAAAAAATACTTATGTATGCAATTTATTTATATTTTATTATATTTATTTTAATCTAACATAATACTATCAAAATATACCTACTATTTTAATAACAACTTTTATTTATATTATATCATTATTTATTACTTATGATTTTTATTTTATTTTATTATAGGTATTATACTATTTACCACTAATTCTTTTATGTTATATGATTACCTACATTAATCACATATTTTATTGTATTTATAGAAAAAATTATCATGTAATTACTAACCAGTAGGTTCAATCATATAATCAATTTAAAACTTATTGTCAAATATGTATTAGAATATTAGATAAAACGCATATATACTTGGATGTTAAATCGAAAATTATTACGAGTATATAAATATGATAATAAAATGTGAAAACTTATGAATAATTGTAAAAATCTATGTCTTTTTCAAATTAAAAAAATATTTTAAACAAGTTTAAATAACTTGTATTTTTATTTTTTACTGAATTATAGCTTAACTAAACTCGTGCTAGAAAGATTTCTGTCTTGAGGATATAAATTTTTGTTTATGGGGAAATTCTACGTGCTCTAATGTTCTATATAATACAGGTAATGCGAAATAGACTTATAGATTTCAATACATATATACATAATAAGGGAAAAGCTACAACATTATTTTATATTATATTCAAAAATCAAAAATAATTAATGGGTACACTGGGTATTTCCTTCATCAACAATAGATAAGTACCTCTATATTTTTCCCTAGCAAAAGAATATAAACTATGAAATATTTTTACTAACCAAATAGCCGGAATGAAACACATAATTGAATCACCATTAATACAATTATTTCCATTATAAAATAAAACATTATGAATTATTATAAATTAGCAAATATATAATTAAACGTAAAATAATATATTTAATAATAATTAAAAACAAAATACAAGCAGCATATTGTCATGACACTTGGCTGAGTGTCTACAATTTATAGTAACAAATGGCCAGATAGTTGTTGAATATAGCGATTTTTATATGTTTATTAAAACTATTAATAATTAATACAAAATACATTAAAAAATTAATTTGTATTTCCCTAAAAAAATTCAATCGATATGCATCATATTAGTGTATTTTTATAGTCCTATAGAGATAGACATCCCATATCAAAACTAAAGGGAGGTCCTTTAGTTTAATTCATTCATAATTTTAAATATATTTCAATATACCTATAGTTAATAAATTAATTTAATTTAAATATCATAGTTATCGTACATAAATCACCGATTTCCTCATGAGTTTTCTTATTGAAATTAAAAACAATAATTTGCAATTTTATTTAAGCCCTTGAAAATCAAATTTTGATATTATTGAATATTTAAACGAAAAATATCGATTTGTTCTCAATCTCATACAGTTTTTATTATTCTGTTAAAATAATAAAAAAAAAAATAATCATAGAGACTTGAAACTTTTTTCTTATATTTATTTCATTATTTTCTATGCATCATATAATTTTCATAATATTAGTATAAATTTTAAGCTATGTACAATTGTACCACGAATCTATATTTTTCAACATTATATATGGCATGTAGTGTTCGGTGTTGACTTATTTAATTATAATAACAATTAAACAATACCTCTTTAATGATATAATATAATATACGATGATTCATTAACATTAGTTATTAACCAATAGGTTAAATTATGTAGCTAATCAATGTAAAACTTATTTTCAAATTGTGTAGTAGATAATACTTGATGTTAAATTGAAAATTATTATATGGCGATAAAATGTGAAAACTTATGAATAATTCTAAAAATATACATCTTATTTAAAATTAAAATATATTGTAAGCGAGTTTAAGAAACTTGTATTTTTACTGAATTATAACTCAACCAGACTTATACTATAGAGTTTGAAAAATTTCTATCTTGAGGATATAAACTATTTTCGTAGGGAAATGCTACATGCTCTAATGTCTTATACAATAGAGATACTGTGACGTAGACTTAAACTGCTACGTGCTCTGATGTATACCAATAATATAGTACACAATAAAGGATACTACGACGTAGGCTTAAGTACTAGGATAACAATTACCCATAATATATTATAATAACATGACGCGCAATAAGAATACTACGACATAGAAATAAACATACTACCAAATAATGCGAGAGGGGTAGCTATCGTACCGAAACGGTATTGTGTCAGGTCTAAAAACAATAACAAAAACCACTTTTGACTCTTACCCTCGTGACTGGGAGATGAACAAATCCAGTGATGCATTAACCTAACCCAACCATAACCATAAGCCAACAATTATATATTATAAACATATTTTTAATCACATTTCGAGTTCTGGGAACTCGGACACAGTGATTGCGGTTGACCACCTGTGCGTGGGCAGATCGCCAACGGATGTCATATTGAGATTAATCATCGCACGTGCACTATATTTTATATTATACTAGCTGTTCCCGTGCACTTCGTCGCCACTACAAAATGTACCAGTGTTAAGTTTGGTTGCCTATAATGCTAACAATGCTAACATTTAGCATAAGGATAACAACTATTTTTGGTTTTCTCATTTGGTGTTTTCAGTATTGTATATAGATTATATCTCAGACATATCAATTTTACATGACTGCTCCGCCTAAAGTTGCATATTTTCACAGGATTCAAGGATATAATGTTAAAACCGACATATAATATATGGAATTTAAAAATTCAAAATTATTTCTTTGTTTTGGTGTTGGTTATATTATAATGTTAATATCTTATTATTTTCACCAGAATTAGATTTTTGTTTCTTATGTAGCCTATTGCCGCGTTAGTCCAATTGCATTGTCTTCAAAACTGTCCAAAAACTCGGAGAATGTATAAGATACCTACTTAGATTTGCCAAATAATATTTAAAATTTTAAACTTAATATAAATTTTAATAAATTTGTATATAATATGTACATAATAGTACAAATTGTCCACGTTTTGCAATGTATCTTTTTACCCGACCGTACAAAGTAACCTAGAACCAATTAGAAGATTCGCATATTATTTACAGTGCATACTGCATACCTACTAGTTGCCTCCAATGACCAGATAGTTCAAAATTATATACGAGTTTCCCCCAGGAATTTTCATATTAGTTGTCTCTCGTATAAAATAATTAAGTAGTGGTTCATAAAATCATACACTTCACTAAATAATTATGATTATAATTATATAAATTAAGTTTACATTAACATAATAATTACATAACTAATATTTTACTTATTTTAAGTTGACTCTAAATTGACAAATTTTTCCTATCATAATAGTATTTATCAACTACTATATTTTTATTATGATGATGAACAAATAGTAATTTATTTTTAGTTTATACTGTTATTAATTATTATAATTTTATATCATAAATTCATAAATTATATTGTTATTAACTTAAAAGTCAATACTACGTGTTGTAGAATGATTTAAATAAATTGTGGTATAAAAAGGTTAAAACTAGTTCAAATTTCTGAGTTACAGCACAATAACTAAAATCGCTAAAGCAAAAATAGTATATTATTAAATATCTAATTTTGTAAAAGTTAGTAGGTACTTCAAATGTTAATAAAAGAAAATAATTTCTGATATTTGAAAAATACTATAAAATCAACTCAAAAGGAGCTTAATAATATGTTAATGCTTGACTATTTATTTGAAAATTGAATTGATTTTTAATAAAATTTCGTGATATTGATCAATTTTATTAAAACATGAACGAAAAAACTTATGAAAAAAATTGTGGTTATTTATTTTTGATATTTTTTTAAAATTACTTTAAGTGAAATTTTCTAGGAAATTTGACATTTTGTATTTATTTTTAAACTATTTTTACTCAAAAATTTCATATTTATAATAATAACTTAAAAAACTAAAATATTTTCGATATTATATTATAACATCATATTAATCATCAAATTCTAATATACATGTTTAATGATAATTTCAAATCTCTACGGTTATTCATTTAAGATTTATACCAAAAAAATAAAAACGATTTTATCGAAAACAAGTTAAAACGTAGTTTCTGGTTTTCGTTTAACGATTATTTTATTTAAGTACAATAACTATCATAACTAAAGTATTTACCATCAAATTTTCGTATTACGAAACATTTATATACCTATTTAATTAAAATTTTAAAAAGTTCTTCCAATTGTTTACTATTTACCCTCCTCAATAACGTTCAACTATATTTGTTTTATTATCAATAAGACCACCTTTAAAGTTGGAATCCTTTTTATTGCTTTTAAAAGCGATGAGTGATGACAGACACAAAAAGAAATAATAATAATAATACATACCTATCATTGTAAAATCAATATTACATTATTACCTATAACAATTTGTTACTAGTTATTAAAATAAAATATTACTCCATAAAAATAAATAAATACATTAATTACTCAGAGCTCATGCAATCATTCCTTGTCCGTATATATATTTTAAATTTTATTTTAATCTTATTCGGAAATCAAATGCTTGTACAATTTTAACTTCAAAGATATAAGCTTTATATTCATAAATTGGTACAATTGTCTATATTAATTTGAGTTTTAAGCCGAACAATGTAAAACATTTCTAATAAACATACTATGGTCGACTGTGGACTGTCATTGAACAAGTTGTTGTATAAAAAATATTTCATAAATCATAATAATAAAAGCATTCTTATTAATTACTGAATTTAAGTAATAGTATTAGACGACAGTCGACACATGTACAAATATACGATACACTGGCGGACTTTAACTTTAACTTGGAAATGGTAAATATCGTCAAAGATGATATTGTACTGTACTAAATACATCTATGAATACGATATAATATTATTCTGTGGGTGCAACAACCAGACATCTCCACTTTTTTCGAAAATCACTTTTTTGTGTATTCCTACAGAAAAAAAAAATCACCGTCGATTGGTGCAACAATCAGACATATCCGATCGTTAGATACGGAGATATAATACAAATGGAGATTCTGTTTTTTTTTTTGTTGTAAGAACAAGACTTCTCCGGAGATGTCTTGTTGTTGCGCCGAACATTGGTCATACTGTGTTGACTGTTCTTATCACTGATATGAAATTAATGTTATATTGTTATCATATATTAATTTCTAAATATTGTAGATTTGTAGTTTTATTAAGTATTATTAACTTTAAACTTATAACAAGTTAGTTGTTGTTTGATGTATACAAGTAGTTAAGTTCCTACTTCTTAGTTTAGTACCTACTAACCAGTTGGATGTGAAATTTTATGATAAAAATGAGTGTTTCGACTAAGTTTACGAATAGTTTTGATGACTCTGATTATAATCCATTCTCGCCGGTTGAAGTGTCTGATATATCTATCATATCTGATTTTAATAGCAATCTTGGTTATATTTTAGCTTATGACAGTGACCTTGAAACAATAAGTAACAATAATAATGTCGAAGATGACGGCATTCGTACCATAGAAGATTCCGATGAAGAAAACAGAACTCAAGGTAAAAATAAACGTAAGAATATTTACAGATGGAAACGTAATGTAAGTAAAACTTTGAAGACTGTAAATGTATCCGCAAATGTTTTACCAAAGTATTTGACAGTGAAAAGAGTAAAATTTTAAAATTATTTAATGAAACCTCACAAGGAGAAACAAGATACTTTTCTTGGTGGTTTAATAAAAGTTAATAAAATTATAAGAAAACGTCCCAAGGATTCTAGTAAACCAAAATCTTGTTCTTGTATTTATAAAATCAGAGTTGATCAAAGTGAAAAAGTAGTGTGCAAGAAAGCATTCTGTTTTCTGTTTGGCATACATAAATCTAGAGTGGAAAGGATCATAAAATCAATGCAGAATAATATACCAAGTCCAGTAGATAAGCGGGGAAAACATTTTAATAGAGGAAATTCTAAAAGTGAGAAAACTATTTTTCAGGTAGACACCCACATTAGAAGTTTACCAGCTCATGAATCTCATTATAGTCGCAATAAAAATGAATCTGTTAGATACCTATCTTCTGATCTTAATATGTATAAAATGTATGAGCTTTACATGTTGAAATATGAAAATGAAAATTGGCAACAAGTACTAGAAAATAAGAATATGAAACCAAATCTTTCCTATGACTTCTATCGAAGATACTTTTTAACTAATTTTAAACTTTCTTTTGGCTATCCACGTTCTGACACCTGTCAGGTGTGTGATAAGCTTCAAAATTTAATTAAAGTGGAAACCAATGAAGAATTAAAAAATAAACTACAGACTGAAAAACAATTGCACCTCTCTAAAGCTGAAGTATTGTTTTTAAATACCTGTTAATAAAATTAAGGTAATTAGGTAGTAAGGTTTTATTTTAACAAAAAAAGCAAGTACTTACCTACAGTTGTCTGTTATTTATATTTTATATTAGTTTTTTTTTTCATGATTAATATACGTAATTTGTTTTGTATATCAACAAAAAACATGTATACCTACTACTATTTTCTCTTATTTATTTTTATATTGTTTTTTATCATGTTAACTATTATTATAATTTGTTTTATTTTATTGTTTTTAAATACCTGTTAATAAAATTAAGGTAATAGTTTTATTTTAACAAAAAAAGCAAGTACTTACCTACAATTGTCTGTTATTTATATTTTATATTGTTTTTTTTTTTTCATGAATACTATTATAACTTGTTTTATAATTACTAATAAAATGAAGGAAACATTTTTATTTTTTATTTATTTGTATAGATGTATCAATGTTTAAAACAATGCATATATTATAATGTATTGTTACCGATAATAACATTTTTAGTGCAACAACCAGACATCTCCAAATTGTTTTTGGTTTTGTGAGTACAGAAATTTTATTTTGACAATTTGAGTGTTGGCATCAGTTATAAGACCAAAATTGGATTTAAATTATATTTTTTACAAATTTTTACAATTTTTAGTTATTTTTTAAAACACTATTTTGTCTCTGCTGAACATTTTCATAATATGGAGATGTCTGGTGGTTGCACCCACCTCTTCAATTTTAGTATTTTTAAACGAAAATAATATTATTGTTGTTGTGGTGAACTTACTATGAATTAGTTAAACACATATATAATTAATTGTGCGAGAACCTAATGACGATACGGTGACAGAGTCGATCTACGAAATACTCGAAGTAGACGGACAATCCAACGCGGTACAAGCACTTAACGCGTTATTATAATTTATAAAATTATTTACTTTTTCTTATTTCTTATTTGCTTACTATATGCTGTATTTTAGTAGGAAAGTAATACTTATTCATTTAAAAGGTTACATTTATTCAGTTGTTGTAATATTGTTTTATTTATATTTCATAATTTGTATTATTATTCGATCAGTTTAACTGAGATGAAACGTTAAAGAATAACGCCAAAACCCACTAATACAAAAATCTAGTTCTACTACAGTCTACAGAAAACAATGTTAAATATCAATAAAATTATGTTTAACATTTTTAAGTCTAACGAAAAATTATAGTTGTTTACAATTTCATTAAATTATTCATTAAAACACTTTAAAAGAATCTCAAATATTGGTAGCTATATACATTTTATAAATTTATTTAAAATATTACTCTACACAAATATTGTAAATTGAGATAATGATTGGATTCATTTTTAACTTTTGATTTTAAATTTGTAATACTAATATTAAGTATTTATTATGTTTATGTAAATTTAAAGTATTACATTTTTACTCAACAATATCAGTCTAGTAATAAATAATATTGTTTTCTAAAAATAAAATCTATTCAACAACGCTATTTACAACATTTTGATTTTGTTGAATGTGTATTATCAATAATCACCATATTGTGTAAAATTTAATAATCTATTAAATATACAATTCGATTGTTCAATGTTAATAATTGAGGAAATAAGTTTATTCTAATTGATTTTATACCTGTATGTTCAATAAAATAATTATTTTCATTCATCTACTATAAACAATTTGGAATTCATTAAACAATTAATATATGTATATTTTTTAACTGCAGTTAAAATCTAAATTATGAACAGTTAAATAATTTTTGATATTACAGGTTATATTTTTTTATGTATAAATTGTTTGGATTAATATTTGTATTTTCATTAATTTTAAATAGTAATAATTTAGTATTGACTATACAAATAAAATTTTTGGTAGATAGCTAAATCGATGATTATGAATGCAAATAAAACACAGTATTAAAATATGTCAATCAATATCGTTATATATTAAATAAACACCAATATAATGTATAAAATATGATTCTGAAATTATGTCGGAATGACTAATTTCCATGACTTGTTCAAAATAATTTAATATTATAAAATCCCTTATTATACATCAAATTTAAACTTAATAATTATAACATAAACAGTGCTTTAGTTTAAAAACTGGTGGTCAATAAAAATTATGGTAAATATAATACCTAATACTAAAGTACATTTTAAAAATTAAATTTACCTTAACAGTGTACGGAATTGGACAGTGATCCTCACACAAACAAAAAAAGGAACAATTCTTAAGAATTATTTTCAAAACTTAAAATTGGAATATGTTACAGACTAAATGCATAGATTAGAGATACACATAATACAAAAATAAAAATATAGAGATTGGATGTTATACTTTTATTTTTTTAAGTTTGAAATAGGTAATAAAATTCACAAGGAGCTTTCAGCCATAAATATGATTTTAGTTATAAAATATATGGCAAATTAGAAATGTTTTAAAAAGAAAATGTAACTAATAAAGATATTATTACAATCATATATTATATATTATCAATTTATGATGATAAATCTTCATTTTTTTAAATAAAGACACTTATGAAAATCATATAATAAGTAGGTTTATTTTATATCATTATGGATTTTTGATTTATTACCAAATTCTTTTTAAGCAAAAGTTTATTGTGTGAATGATTCTTTCAATTATATAAAATAGATAAAATTGAATTAAATACTTAATTTTAAATGAATCTCTACTTATCTCTATAATATTTTTGGTATGATTAAATAAATACCTAATTGGAATGAACAAAATTATTTTAAAATTTGTTATTTAATAATTACTTATTATTATTATTATTATTATTAATTTCTTTTAATATTAAATAAAGCCATAACACCCATACTCCAATAACAATAGTTCCTCATTCCTTACAACATAAAAACTAGCTGAGAGGTTATTATAAACTAAGTATATCATAAAAATACATTCATGTGAATAAAAGTGCTTTAATAGACCTTTTAAAACCATTTATAAATGAAAAACACATTTAAATTCAAACTTTTAATTATGATAACAGAGATTATGATTTATTATACTTTTTTTAATATTACTATTTTATTTTAGTTACATTTGGAAACTACATTTTTGTAGTTAGTAACAGGTCTTAAACCAACTGTTTATTTTTGTTATACAAAACTTATTGAAAGTTAAAACAAATTAACAAAATGTATTAATTAAGGTCATTTTGTACTAGAATTCAAAATAATTCAGAAGAAATTTAGAAATATACAACAATTATTGTTCATAAGACAATTTTAATATTAAAATATAACTGTTATCAATGTTATGAATCATGTAAAATATTAAAGAATTTTAGTGAATTACATGAATTTTCAAAGAAAATCTTGTCTTGTGGATATCTATTTTATAAGTTAGATTCATCACAGACAATAATATGAACTATTCAATAATAATATAAAATGTTTCATACATTTTTAATTATGTCATTAGGTTGATAATAAATTTAAAATAGCATTTAAATTATTGAGAAATGGCAACACATTTTTGGAATAAGTTCAATCTAAGTTAAATTTCCTATATTTTAGTTTGTTACTTCTTTGTTTTCCCATAACAAATACATCAATTACACACATTCAATAAACATCTTATTTTATACACCCATTATATCCATTTTAATTAAATATAATGGTCAACTTTGGTAATAGAATAATTATTTTTAAAATAATATATTATTCTAAAAAAAAAATTAAACAAATTAAAATTAATAGCATTATAAACCATAAGTTTAATTTCTTTTAAAAGCAATTACAGATATGAAAAAATTATACATCATGATGAAATAAGTAAAATGAAATGTGCCGCTTTATCTTTTCACAATGTTAGTTTTTCCATCAACAACAAAATTTGTTCCTTTGCTTCCTGTAAAATAATTAAAATATATTATAATATTTAAAAAAAATTTTGTATTGAAGTCAGAATAAATTAAAAAAAATATATATTTAAAAATAATAAACATTTATGACCATGCATGCAGAATCTGATAATAGTTTGATAACAAGTTTAATAATAAGTAATTAACTGTAAATCTATAAGTCATTTTAAGAGGACGCCACACTTGCATGTGTCGTCTCCGTCTTATAAATGTAAAACTTAACACAAACTGTTTTACACGGGAAAGAACCGAGAAGGTTACAGTCATAATAACTAGAGCTAGGATTTATATGCAATAAAAAATTGTAAAATATGCATTTTATTTACCAAACTATGCAAAAACAATTTTTTTTAAATATTAGTTGTTAATAATATTACATGCTATTATTAAATTATGTTTTTTTTAAATTTTCAAATATGAATGACCGGCAATTAAATCAAAGATTTATATTGGACGAAACTGCTTTCCATATCACACAATGTTGTTGGAGCATAATTAAATGACATGATTTATTCCGGATCTAAAGTACGAGTACCTAACATTAACATTTATTTCTTCCGTTTTATAATCACTATTTATAATATGTTACACATTTTTAGAAATGTTTTAAATCCCTTAGTAATCTTCCTTTGTATTAAGTTCATTTTAGTTTAAATAGGTTGTATATTTCCAACAATTCAACAAATAAACGATTAATTATACACGTTTATTAATAAATACTAGTTAAAATTAACAAGATAATCAAAAATTTATATACATGCAATTATATGCATTATGTTCAAAATATGCAAAAAAAAATTGTACTATTATTTAATCAAGAATAAACTAAATCGTGGACATATTTGACAACCAAACAATTTGGACTTAAGGAAAAAAACATGCAAAAGCATAGAAATCTTAACCCTCATTAATAATAACACTTTGTTAAATATTATAATTTTCTTTAAAAACACTGAACAACCGGAATACTCAAAGGTATTCTCCCATTTTATTTGAATTATGCATAAATTATAATTTTACAATTTTAAGACACTCAAAAATATTACTTTTTGCTGATTTAGAAATTTAGAATTTCATTTAGACTTGGATAACATTTTTAATTGATGTTCATATAATGATATTGAACTCAATTTAAACTAATGCTCCGTAATGCTTTTTAATATAAAACAAATACTAATCGTAATTTTATTTTTAATTAAAGTATAGATACAACATGTGTCATTAGGTGATATAGTTATTTTATTTGATACAAAATTAAAATTTAATGAACATAAAAGAAACATTTTAAATAAATCATCCTCAAAACTAGGTTTTCTTAAACACTGTCACTCAGATTTAATAACCCATTTGCATTGAAAAAAATTGAAATTTATCTTAAGGGGATTGGAAGCGATGATTTTCTGTCTATGTCGAACACACACGCAACATAGGATTATCGACGTGTTCTATTTCCAACGCACCGATTGATATTATGAAGCGATGAGAATTCTGAATATGACTTTTCCATATTTTTGATTTTTTGATTTTTACTACTCCAAAAATTGAAATATGTCAATTTTTAATGTAACGTTTTTCGGATTTTGGGAGGATAAAATCAAAAATGTGAGGAAATCAAGTAGACTTTATGACGAATTCAAATCTGTATTCAGAATTCTTATCGCTTCATTATATCAATCGGTACGTTTGAAATAGAACATATCTATAATCCTATGTTGCGTGTGTGTTAGACAAAGACAGAAAATCATCGGTTTCAATCCCCTTAATTTTGATCTCAATTAGAATACAGAATATGCTTTACTATTATCTAGTTTCTTAGTCCTTTAACAATTACTCAAAACCTCGAATCTATCCAATACTCTCACTATTTATTTTTTTTAAATTAAGAGTAAAAACATAATATTGTAAAAGTTATAAATGGAATTTTAGAAATTTTCAATATTACTTTCCTAAAAACTTGTAAAAAATATCTAGATTTAAATTGTTTATTTAAACTATTCAATATAAAATATATTCCTCTTTATTAGAAAATTTTTTTTAAATTCAATGTTAAAAACAGTCAATAATTTTTTTTTTACAAAACTCACATTCTATTTGTTAAATTAATTTACCAAAATATGTTAACTTCATTAGATAATATTCTGCTATATTTTTTTTTTTACTTTTTTATATTTGATACTAAACAAACTTGTAATATAATTTGTAATTTCATTTTATAATGTTATCATTTCTATTACTTTATTTTTTATTACACCTATGTATATTAATTTCATATTTATATAAATATATTCTTACACCATATACACTATACACATATTATTAATTCATATTGTACCTACAACTATAATATTCAATATAATTTTTGTTAACGGTATTTCTGAAGTTTTGTTTCAATTATAACATAAAGATTGATGATTTTTGGGTACAAATATGTATTATTTAGTCAAAAAACCATTAACAAAATAACTTGCCTCATATTTTGATTTATTTGAATATAAATCTCGTAATGAAATCAATGCTTGCTTAAAATCTTCTACCGAAGAGCATATTTCTTTGACTCTGACTGGTGACAAATGGATGAATTGGTTCAATGTTAATAAAACCAAGGTATGATGATTTGAATCAACAATATTTTCCATGCCCATGATTATTGAACTAATAATTTCAACAACTCCATTATCAATATACAGTTCTGAAAATATTATTTATTTTAAAAGCTGCATAGCAGTATTAATACCAATCATAACTTACCCGCTACAACATTACCCATATTACAAACTGTTGAGAAAATTAATAATACCGCTTTAATCTTCAATTTATTAATGGATGTTTGCAATGAATTAAGAATTAAATCTTTTCCTCCATGTGCAATGAATTGCCAAAACACAGATACGTTTCTATGAACAAGACCTAAGAAATTTAAATATTAAACAATTGATATTATCAAAATACAATTATTAAATTGATCACAACATGTTAATAGTGACTCACCGTAAATTGCAAATAGTGCCTTGGTACGCACTTCATAATCATTATCATTTTCTACCAAATACATCAAAGCTTGAAGTTTTGTATTAACAATTGTATTTGTATTTTCCATGAACTTGTTCTGGCAGAATGGATTATTCTGAACCAATTTAAAAATAAAATTGCATATTTTGATACGCACAGACGAATGCTCTGAACGAAAGCAAGGTAAAAAGATATGGAAACCGCCAAGCTTTACAAACTCTGAAAAATACTTTGTTAGATTAATATGTTTATACGGATAAAAAGAAAAATGAAATAGAACATTGGTACCATTTGCATAATCAATTTTGTTAATAATTTCATCAATAACATCTAACGCAAAGTTGAGTTCCTCCACTGGTTTGTTATTTTCGAACAAAATGTTAATGGAATTGTTCATTTCCTCGTGCACATGCTAAAAATTGTATAATAATTTATAAATAGGTTGGAACCCAAATTGGTTAAGTTCCTAATGGAACATTTATAAAACAATTGGAAATATTTTAATCTATTTGAACAGAATAACAAGTACTTGATTGAAATAATCGTCGTCGCTGTCCTCGTCTGTGTTGCTTAAATCGTTGAAGGCGGCACCGTCGGTGTCCGAGCGGAGGTGATGTCTGCGACGGATATATCGGTGACGAAGCGTTGCGACTAAATGGTCTTGGGTCGTCTCCGCCTTCAGCCGGTTGTGCAACAGCGTGACGCGTCGGCTAGGAGGCGGAGACCTGATGACTTGGAGCCAAGGGAAATCGTCACTGAACCTTAACAAACCGCCGATGTTGTTCGACCCCATGTGAAATTTTGTTGAAACTGACGGTGACGGTAAGTGAAGCGATGACTAGTGACAACGAGCGTGAGCGCGTGGTTATAGGTTGTGCGGCCGCGCCGAAATCAATCGCGATCGTAGACGCGGCTGATTATCGGACAAAAAATAGATACCGAACGAGAGCCAAAGGCGGCGGTACCGAATCGCTGTGCGCGTCGTTTCGGTGGAGAGCGTCGGATACGGGGCAAGCACGTGGTTTGAGGATAATAGAACGGACCGAAACGCGGGCGGGCTGATCGGATAATACGGATCGACCAGTGTTATCGTGCGCTGCCGACGTCGCGATCAACAGGCCGTACTACGCGCATGCGTTCTAAGTTCTAACCTCACCAAACCTCTATCACAAAATAACAAAAAAAAAAAGCTGATTTACAGAATAACCAGAAGGGACACGTTTTTAGTCTAACACGGGTTCTTATGGGGCACAGATATGCTACACCTGTTGATATATCAGTGTGACCAGTGGAAAGGTAATTTTCCATTATCGGCGCCACTCCAACGTTCCGTGCGCCATGTCAGCCCGTAAATCAGCTTTTTTTTTTATCTTTGTCCTCCGAGTCACGCCGATAACGTCTTTACCCGCGTTTTTCGGCCATGCCAACGTTTTCCTGTCGTCGTGGTGATTTTGTGATTTTGATAGAGGTTTGGTGAGGTTAGAACTTAGAACGCATGCGCGTAGTACGGCCTGTTGATCGCGACGTCGGCAGCGCACGATAACACTGGTCGATCCGTATTATCCGATCAGCCCGCCCGCGTTTCGGTCCGTTCTATTATCCTCAAACCACGTGCTTGCCCCCGTATCCGACGCTCTCCACCGAAACGACGCGCACAGCGATTCGGTACCGCCGCCTTTGGCTCTCGTTCGGTATCTATTTTTTGTCCGATAATCAGCCGCGTCTACGAATCGCGATTGATTTCGGCGCGGCCGCACAACCTATAACCACGCGCTCACGCTCGTTGTCACTAGTCATCGCTTCACTTACCGTCACCGTCAGTTTCAACAAAATTTCACATGGGGTCGAACAACATCGGCGGTTTGTTAAGGTTCAGTGACGATTTCCCTTGGCTCCAAGTCATCAGGTCTCCGCCTCCTAGCCGACGCGTCACGCTGTTGCACAACCGGCTGAAGGCGGAGACGACCCAAGACCATTTAGTCGCAACGCTTCGTCACCGATATATCCGTCGCAGACATCACCTCCGCTCGGACACCGACGGTGCCGCCTTCAACGATTTAAGCAACACAGACGAGGACAGCGACGACGATTATTTCAATCAAGTACTTGTTATTCTGTTCAAATAGATTAAAATATTTCCAATTGTTTTATAAATGTTCCATTAGGAACTTAACCCAATTTGGGTTCCAACCTATTTATAAATTATTATACAATTTTTAGCATGTGCACGAGGAAATGAACAATTCCATTAACATTTTGTTCGAAAATAACAAACCAGTGGAGGAACTCAACTTTGCGTTAGATGTTATTGATGAAATTATTAACAAAATTGATTATGCAAATGGTACCAATGTTCTATTTCATTTTTCTTTTTATCCGTATAAACATATTAATCTAACAAAGTATTTTTCAGAGTTTGTAAAGCTTGGCGGTTTCCATATCTTTTTTACCTTGCTTTCGTTCAGAGCATTCGTCTGTGCGTATCAAAATATGCAATTTTATTTTTAAATTGGTTCAGAATAATCCATTCTGCCAGAACAAGTTCATGGAAAATACAAATACAATTGTTAATACAAAACTTCAAGCTTTGATGTATTTGGTAGAAAATGATAATGATTATGAAGTGCGTACCAAGGCACTATTTGCAATTTACGGTGAGTCACTATTAACATGTTGTGATCAATTTAATAATTGTATTTTGATAATATCAATTGTTTAATATTTAAATTTCTTAGGTCTTGTTCATAGAAACGTATCTGTGTTTTGGCAATTCATTGCACATGGAGGAAAAGATTTAATTCTTAATTCATTGCAAACATCCATTAATAAATTGAAGATTAAAGCGGTATTATTAATTTTCTCAACAGTTTGTAATATGGGTAATGTTGTAGCGGGTAAGTTATGATTGGTATTAATACTGCTATGCAGCTTTTAAAATAAATAATATTTTCAGAACTGTATATTGATAATGGAGTTGTTGAAATTATTAGTTCAATAATCATGGGCATGGAAAATATTGTTGATTCAAATCATCATACCTTGGTTTTATTAACATTGAACCAATTCATCCATTTATCACCAGTCAGAGTCAAAGAAATATGCTCTTCGGTAGAAGATTTTAAGCAAGCATTGATTTCATTACGAGATTTATATTCAAATAAATCAAAATATGAGGCAAGTTATTTTGTTAATGGTTTTTTGACTAAATAATACATATTTGTACCCAAAAATCATCAATCTTTATGTTATAATTGAAACAAAACTTCAGAAATACCGTTAACAAAAATTATATTGAATATTATAGTTGTAGGTACAATATGAATTAATAATATGTGTATAGTGTATATGGTGTAAGAATATATTTATATAAATATGAAATTAATATACATAGGTGTAATAAAAAATAAAGTAATAGAAATGATAACATTATAAAATGAAATTACAAATTATATTACAAGTTTGTTTAGTATCAAATATAAAAAAGTAAAAAAAAAAATATAGCAGAATATTATCTAATGAAGTTAACATATTTTGGTAAATTAATTTAACAAATAGAATGTGAGTTTTGTAAAAAAAAAATTATTGACTGTTTTTAACATTGAATTTAAAAAAAATTTTCTAATAAAGAGGAATATATTTTATATTGAATAGTTTAAATAAACAATTTAAATCTAGATATTTTTTACAAGTTTTTAGGAAAGTAATATTGAAAATTTCTAAAATTCCATTTATAACTTTTACAATATTATGTTTTTACTCTTAATTTAAAAAAAATAAATAGTGAGAGTATTGGATAGATTCGAGGTTTTGAGTAATTGTTAAAGGACTAAGAAACTAGATAATAGTAAAGCATATTCTGTATTCTAATTGAGATCAAAATTAAGGGGATTGAAACCGATGATTTTCTGTCTTTGTCTAACACACACGCAACATAGGATTATAGATATGTTCTATTTCAAACGTACCGATTGATATAATGAAGCGATAAGAATTCTGAATACAGATTTGAATTCGTCATAAAGTCTACTTGATTTCCTCACATTTTTGATTTTATCCTCCCAAAATCCGAAAAACGTTACATTAAAAATTGACATATTTCAATTTTTGGAGTAGTAAAAATCAAAAAATCAAAAATATGGAAAAGTCATATTCAGAATTCTCATCGCTTCATAATATCAATCGGGTGCGTTGGAAATAGAACACGTCGATAATCCTATGTTGCGTGTGTGTTCGACATAGACAGAAAATCATCGCTTCCAATCCCCTTAAGATAAATTTCAATTTTTTTCAATGCAAATGGGTTATTAAATCTGAGTGACAGTGTTTAAGAAAACCTAGTTTTGAGGATGATTTATTTAAAATGTTTCTTTTATGTTCATTAAATTTTAATTTTGTATCAAATAAAATAACTATATCACCTAATGACACATGTTGTATCTATACTTTAATTAAAAATAAAATTACGATTAGTATTTGTTTTATATTAAAAAGCATTACGGAGCATTAGTTTAAATTGAGTTCAATATCATTATATGAACATCAATTAAAAATGTTATCCAAGTCTAAATGAAATTCTAAATTTCTAAATCAGCAAAAAGTAATATTTTTGAGTGTCTTAAAATTGTAAAATTATAATTTATGCATAATTCAAATAAAATGGGAGAATACCTTTGAGTATTCCGGTTGTTCAGTGTTTTTAAAGAAAATTATAATATTTAACAAAGTGTTATTATTAATGAGGGTTAAGATTTCTATGCTTTTGCATGTTTTTTTCCTTAAGTCCAAATTGTTTGGTTGTCAAATATGTCCACGATTTAGTTTATTCTTGATTAAATAATAGTACAATTTTTTTTTGCATATTTTGAACATAATGCATATAATTGCATGTATATAAATTTTTGATTATCTTGTTAATTTTAACTAGTATTTATTAATAAACGTGTATAATTAATCGTTTATTTGTTGAATTGTTGGAAATATACAACCTATTTAAACTAAAATGAACTTAATACAAAGGAAGATTACTAAGGGATTTAAAACATTTCTAAAAATGTGTAACATATTATAAATAGTGATTATAAAACGGAAGAAATAAATGTTAATGTTAGGTACTCGTACTTTAGATCCGGAATAAATCATGTCATTTAATTATGCTCCAACAACATTGTGTGATATGGAAAGCAGTTTCGTCCAATATAAATCTTTGATTTAATTGCCGGTCATTCATATTTGAAAATTTAAAAAAAACATAATTTAATAATAGCATGTAATATTATTAACAACTAATATTTAAAAAAAATTGTTTTTGCATAGTTTGGTAAATAAAATGCATATTTTACAATTTTTTATTGCATATAAATCCTAGCTCTAGTTATTATGACTGTAACCTTCTCGGTTCTTTCCCGTGTAAAACAGTTTGTGTTAAGTTTTACATTTATAAGACGGAGACGACACATGCAAGTGTGGCGTCCTCTTAAAATGACTTATAGATTTACAGTTAATTACTTATTATTAAACTTGTTATCAAACTATTATCAGATTCTGCATGCATGGTCATAAATGTTTATTATTTTTAAATATATATTTTTTTTAATTTATTCTGAAATCAATACAAAATTTTTTTTAAATATTATAATATATTTTAATTATTTTACAGGAAGCAAAGGAACAAATTTTGTTGTTGATGGAAAAACTAACATTGTGAAAAGATAAAGCGGCACATTTCATTTTACTTATTTCATCATGATGTATAATTTTTTCATATCTGTAATTGCTTTTAAAAGAAATTAAACTTATGGTTTATAATGCTATTAATTTTAATTTGTTTAATTTTTTTTTTAGAATAATATATTATTTTAAAAATAATTATTCTATTTCCAAAGTTGACCATTATATTTAATTAAAATGGATATAATGGGTGTATAAAATAAGATGTTTATTGAATGTGTGTAATTGATGTATTTGTTATGGGAAAACAAAGAAGTAACAAACTAAAATATAGGAAATTTAACTTAGATTGAACTTATTCCAAAAATGTGTTGCCATTTCTCAATAATTTAAATGCTATTTTAAATTTATTATCAACCTAATGACATAATTAAAAATGTATGAAACATTTTATATTATTATTGAATAGTTCATATTATTGTCTGTGATGAATCTAACTTATAAAATAGATATCCACAAGACAAGATTTTCTTTGAAAATTCATGTAATTCACTAAAATTCTTTAATATTTTACATGATTCATAACATTGATAACAGTTATATTTTAATATTAAAATTGTCTTATGAACAATAATTGTTGTATATTTCTAAATTTCTTCTGAATTATTTTGAATTCTAGTACAAAATGACCTTAATTAATACATTTTGTTAATTTGTTTTAACTTTCAATAAGTTTTGTATAACAAAAATAAACAGTTGGTTTAAGACCTGTTACTAACTACAAAAATGTAGTTTCCAAATGTAACTAAAATAAAATAGTAATATTAAAAAAAGTATAATAAATCATAATCTCTGTTATCATAATTAAAAGTTTGAATTTAAATGTGTTTTTCATTTATAAATGGTTTTAAAAGGTCTATTAAAGCACTTTTATTCACATGAATGTATTTTTATGATATACTTAGTTTATAATAACCTCTCAGCTAGTTTTTATGTTGTAAGGAATGAGGAACTATTGTTATTGGAGTATGGGTGTTATGGCTTTATTTAATATTAAAAGAAATTAATAATAATAATAATAATAATAAGTAATTATTAAATAACAAATTTTAAAATAATTTTGTTCATTCCAATTAGGTATTTATTTAATCATACCAAAAATATTATAGAGATAAGTAGAGATTCATTTAAAATTAAGTATTTAATTCAATTTTATCTATTTTATATAATTGAAAGAATCATTCACACAATAAACTTTTGCTTAAAAAGAATTTGGTAATAAATCAAAAATCCATAATGATATAAAATAAACCTACTTATTATATGATTTTCATAAGTGTCTTTATTTAAAAAAATGAAGATTTATCATCATAAATTGATAATATATAATATATGATTGTAATAATATCTTTATTAGTTACATTTTCTTTTTAAAACATTTCTAATTTGCCATATATTTTATAACTAAAATCATATTTATGGCTGAAAGCTCCTTGTGAATTTTATTACCTATTTCAAACTTAAAAAAATAAAAGTATAACATCCAATCTCTATATTTTTATTTTTGTATTATGTGTATCTCTAATCTATGCATTTAGTCTGTAACATATTCCAATTTTAAGTTTTGAAAATAATTCTTAAGAATTGTTCCTTTTTTTGTTTGTGTGAGGATCACTGTCCAATTCCGTACACTGTTAAGGTAAATTTAATTTTTAAAATGTACTTTAGTATTAGGTATTATATTTACCATAATTTTTATTGACCACCAGTTTTTAAACTAAAGCACTGTTTATGTTATAATTATTAAGTTTAAATTTGATGTATAATAAGGGATTTTATAATATTAAATTATTTTGAACAAGTCATGGAAATTAGTCATTCCGACATAATTTCAGAATCATATTTTATACATTATATTGGTGTTTATTTAATATATAACGATATTGATTGACATATTTTAATACTGTGTTTTATTTGCATTCATAATCATCGATTTAGCTATCTACCAAAAATTTTATTTGTATAGTCAATACTAAATTATTACTATTTAAAATTAATGAAAATACAAATATTAATCCAAACAATTTATACATAAAAAAATATAACCTGTAATATCAAAAATTATTTAACTGTTCATAATTTAGATTTTAACTGCAGTTAAAAAATATACATACATTAATTGTTTAATGAATTCCAAATTGTTTATAGTAGATGAATGAAAATAATTATTTTATTGAACATACAGGTATAAAATCAATTAGAATAAACTTATTTCCTCAATTATTAACATTGAACAATCGAATTGTATATTTAATAGATTATTAAATTTTACACATGGTGATTATTGATAGTACACATTCAACAAAATCAAAATTTTGTAAATAGCGTTGTTGAATAGATTTTATTTTTAGAAAACAATATTATTTATTACTAGACTGATATTGTTGAGTAAAAATGTAATACTTTAAATTTACATAAACATAATAAATATTTAATATTAGTATTACAAATTTAAAGTCAAAAGTTAAAAATGAATCCAATCATTATCTCAATTTACAATATTTGTGTAGAGTAATATTTTAAATAAATTTATAAAATGTATATAGCTACCAATATTTGAGATTCTTTTAAAGTGTTTTAATGAATAATTTAATGAAATTGTAAACAACTATAATTTTTCGTTAGACTTAAAAATGTTAAACATAATTTTATTGATATTTAACATTGTTTTTTGTAGACTGTAGTAGAACTAGATTTTTGTATTCGTGGGTTTTGGCGTTATTCTTTAAGGTCAAACTACGTGTAGAAAACGGCTAAGTAAAAAAAACAGTTCTTTAAGCACTATAAAGATGTGATATCATAAATAAATGCTAAGTAAATTGATTTAAAGTACACTTATTTTGTTTCAATAATTTTTTTACTCGGCGAGAAATTATATAGTAAGTACTTTATATGACGCGGCACAAGAAATAACGTGAAAAAAATAAACAAAAGGCATTAAAAGTTCATTATAATTTAAAATATTATAATGAACATTTCTACTCAAAATAATTTCTCGCCAAGTAAATAAATTATTAAAACAAAATAAGAGTACTTTAATTAAATTATTTACTTAGCATTTATTTAGATAACATCTTTATATAGTGCTTAAAGATCTGGTTTTTTTTTTTTTACTTAGCCGTTTTTTACACGAAGTGTTTTTGTTGTACGTACTACGTAGCTACCTATATTGTTTCAGTTAAAATGATCACACATTCATATGTATAGCTTTTACTTAATATTAACTTGTTAAAATGTTAACGATAATAATAATAATATTAATAAACCTTTACAGTTAATTGTTATTAAAAATCAAACAGAACATAATATAGTTACTAAAACAAACATTAATAAATCATAATCAGACATATCAATAATATTTCCGTGTACTTATATGTGCGAATAAGTAAAAACAATATGTATGTTAGATATACAAAAAATATAAAATAATCATATTATTATAAAATAATTTTATATCGGCTTTAATTTACTATTTCAGATTTCAGATATATTTTAATAAAAATAATATCAGAACAGTATACAGTGCCCCTTAATCCGGGTCTTATATAGTAACCAGTTACCTTGCTACAGCTTGTACACGATAAAATTAATTAAAAAAAATATAATATATTATATTAATTTTCCTTCCGAGAATCGGATGGGTATAATAATATTATATCTTATATAGCGTCATATACAAGTGGGTAAATGTACGATCGACCGCAATGAAGTGTGTAAATAAAGATATATAATCATTGTGTGTATTTGTTGTCTCCATCTCATTGTGATACAACTTACAAACGCTTGACATTAAAAATTTACGTCCAGCAGTTCACGTTTCAAATAGTCAGTAAGACAGCAAATATAAATAAAATTAATATACATAAAATAAAATATTATAAAATATCCTTAGAAATATAGTCTTACATTAGGAAATCATTTTTTGTACCTATATACCTAATATTATAATGGGAATTTAATTTAACTAATCCATTATAGAAATCTACTCAATGACGAGTATACTCGGCACCTATACGCAGTGACTCCTTGATTTTTTATTTATAATCCTTTTTTCAAACTTTTATACATTTTTTACGTCAAATTTTATTGGCACTCATTTATAACTAACTACTGTTAAATGCCGGTAAACACTCTTATAATATATTTTTTTTGAGAATTACGATGCACATATAAATAAATATAGGTTAGACATTTTTTATTTTCATGGATTTAAGTTTTATACCCGGTTTAAAATGTAAATGCGCCGATTAACGTATTAAAAAGTAGAACGATGGAAGCTAATCTGTTGTATAGTAGATTTAGAGTGCAGATTTTTGTTATTAAGATAAAGTTTAATCAGTTTAAAAATAGTTTTGGATCACTTTGCACAGTCAAACATTATATAATATAGGAAACGTGAAAATGTGTGCGGTCAGGTAAAAATTTAAATCGCGGAACGGTCATAGCCGTTTTCGACCAAAAATGTACCCTTCCCTTTACGGTCTATTCCCTTTTCGACAGAAAACGACCTTTCCCCTTTCGTTCAAAAACGTACCTTTCCCTTTTCGGCCGATTCACTTTTCGACTAAATTTAAAAAATGCCGATTCCCTTTTCGGCCAAAACAAAAATGTATATAATTTATATAAAAAAAATAAAATAATTGATTTTTCTAATAATTATATTTATGTTTTACATCATTTTTTTTATTATTTCTAAAATGTGTTATTCATTATTTTGTCATAGTTCAAAAACATTATTCACGGGGACTTAAAACACTTATGTATATTTTTATATTTTCTACACATAATGATAATTTTCAAATGCGATGTTTTCGACATAAATTATTAAAATTATACTATATTACTAATAGTAAAATAAGTTACATTACCATTAAAGAACGATATTAAAACATAATATGAAATAAATTTAATGATAAAGGCTGATAGACCATCTCTGCTCAGAATCGTTTTTCACATACAATAATCTATCATTGAATTTGAATTTTTACACATCCGTTATAATGACCATACAGTAGAACGGTATCCATTTGTTCACCTTCTTAAAAGTCACATAGGACTTTTCGGTGTTTGTCTTCAGAGGAACCGATTTACCTATTAAAAGTAGTATCTTTACAAATTGTCTGTGAGACTGCGAAAGTGAAGTTTGTAACATACTTTATAGTTCATACCTAGTCAATACATAGAATAATATGATACAATTGTAGACGTATAATTTTCCTTAAATAAAAGTACAATAATAAGAAACCTATTTATTATTAGAGTTCTTCAAACTGTCAACCTATATCTGTAATCCGTAAAGGACTTACCCAACACACTGCTGAACGCTTATTTCCAAAAGAATACCTAAACAAAACTTAGTTTTATGTCAATGCTGGTCGCTGGAGACTGACGCTCGCCGTACATTTGTATACGAACCACATTATCTGCATGCTAGAAGGCAAATTAAAAGGAAATGTTTTTGGTATAGTACCTACCACCTACAGACATTTTGATTGTGTTGGAGAATCAAACGACAGTACGACACGTATTATATGAGTACATGGATAAATGTACTTATATCAGCAAAACTTACTGTCGCCGTAGATATTTCTGCATATCACAGCTACATTGGCATTTTATACTCAGATACATAGCGCGTCGGGAGGTATATTAAAAATATATTATTATATTATTAATTTATGGTTTTAATCCGGAAAGGAGCCAGTATTCTTTATACTAGAATTTAACAAAATAATATATAGATTGTATACTCACTACTCCCCAAATGTTTTAAATAAAACATCCAAAACTATATATTTATTATTTTTTTATAATTTAAAAACATTATTCTTCATAATTTAAACTTTTATATATTTTATAATATTGTGGATTTCACTATAAAGAACATTTTTAATTTATTTTAAAATATTATTCAATATGTTAATATTAATAATATGTTTTAATTACTTTACGGTATTTACAGGTCAATGTTGTAAAATTTTAAATAATATAAAATAATATAATAAAGTACCTATAAATATTAAATATATATTATTATAACAATTAAATACTAATAATATAATAAATGTAATAATTTCGAAAATAATTATATTATCCTTCTAAAATTTTAAAAGTAAAATCAATTAAGTACTTAAATAATTAGGTATGTACTTGTATCAGATAAAAATATCATTGTGATATATAGGCTGATAGACCGTTTCCGATTAGAATCGTTTTTCGTATACAATGATATATCATTGAATTCAAATTTAACAAACTTATAATAGTGACCCACTCGATATCGACGATGTCCAATGTGTAGCAAAGCGATACCCATGCCCCAATTGCTTACCATTTTAATCATTATTAGATGGTTAGGTATCTATAGTTAATTATAATGACATTTAATTGTTAAGTTAATGGTATAAAGTATAAACTAAATAATTTAGCAATAGTTTGATCAGCTGATTATAATTATAAATTATAATTGACAATTGATAAGCAAAAAAAAAAAAAACAGTTTTTTGTGTATCCAATTAAAATATCGTTTTTCGTAAAATGCTTCATAAATCATATTAATTTTATATTTTCTTCAATGCATATCTATATTATTTTTCTATTTTTGGTATGGTGGTTCCTGGTTCATGTTAACTAACATGTATAAAGTAGGTACAAAAGTAGGCTACAATTAGAACTATGGTCCGAGTTATAGATAAATGCTAAACAGATTTACAAGTCATAGCTATTTGTGAAACTATTATTATCTGAGTGGTAGGTAAGAGGCCAAATTTATCTTCTATACGGGCATAAGTGGTAAATATTTTAGTCTCTACTGAATAACTGAATACGTATACACTCTAAATCTATTCTATACAGCGGATCGACATACCAAGATTTTATTCAATTCAATACAATATAACAATAATACACGAGTACTGCGAAATCGACTTGTTTCGACCTTCTTCAGAATTGTCATTAAATTGTATACTCTTATATTTTATAAATGAAAAAAATATCTGTACAATACGCCTATAATAATGGCCTATACGACTCTGTATGGGCCATCGAATGATACTGTATATAAAATCAGGGAATAATACATTCCAGCACTGTACCTAACGCAGTGACACTTTTGAACTACATCCTATAATAATATAATGGAGTTTTAGAATAAAACACGTCCATTCACAGCTGGAACATCGAACGGCGCCGATGAGACGGAAAAAAAAACTATACGTGCCCGTGACAATGGATATTGGTATCTCAGCAACAATACGAATTTTTATCTTGCCTGCGTTCTTCACCGTTTTCTACGTATCGGTCGGTTTTCGGGACAATCTTATAGTCAGGGTGGCTGGGTGTGGGTGAGGGTTGCTGGACCGTACACTACACTAAGAAAACGTTTTTTTTTTATCGTGACGATAAGACACGTCGATTCAGACACACAGTTTCGGTTATTTTAATATAATTTATAACTAGGGCTCGGATTTATATTTTTTCCTACATATTTTGACAATTTGTTCATTTACGACTTTTTAATAATTATTAATTATGTACGATTGTATTTTACAATACAAACAATTTCCCAAAAGTACAAAATAGTAACAAAATAATACCAATTATTGAATTTAATCTACGGTAGATATAACTTGCTCCTTCAGACATAGTCAAAATGTAATACTGTCCAATAACATCAGTGGAAGCCGAAAGATCATTTAGTCGGTATAAGGCAATTTTACGACCAAATCGAAGATCTTTTTAATTTAAAAATTTAAAAATGGCTGTTATCATAAATTGTAATTTTTTTAGCACATATTTATGTACATATTTTACTAACGTAAATACATATTTTGGTTTCATAAATACATATAAATCCGAGCCCTATTTATAACTATATATAGTGTACAGTTTACTCATGTCTCATTGTTGATTTTCGGTAAGGTACTCTTCGATTTTGTATTTGATCTCGCCTTTGTCACTACGGCGCGTTACAATGGAAATTGAAAACCTACGTATATCATTGCGTATTTTAAGTGTAGTTACACTAAACCATGACAAGTACGACTATATAATATTATAGTTACGAGTTACGACATATTAGTATGTTATATTATGCGCTTTGTGTTCTAACATTCGATTTAGTCGCTATGAAAATCAATTTAAAGGAAGACACATGAGTTACTAAAGTCGAAAACAACCTATTACGAAATCTAAGTCTTCGTAAAATGTGTCAAATAACACAATTCGAAAATGCTTACTTTTTCCCTCCAAATAAAGTCGTATTTCCTCATTGAATCGTATAAAATAAATACCAGTTTATGATAACAGCTTGCCTATAGCCTCTCCCAACTTTACGAACTAATACTCGTCGACCGTCGTGGACTTTATCACTGCTTAGTGCTTGGACAAAACTCAAAAAGATTCAAAATATTTTGAATATATCCATATCTGCATATTCATATTTTATGAAAATGTCATGTTTAAATGCGGTTGTTAATTTTTATATATAACAATAAAAAAAACAAAATCGATTGTTGTAAAGTGATGTGTGTATTTTTTTCTTTAGTACTGCAATTTTTACTTTTGAATTACATAAATCTAGTTTGTGCTACTGTTTACCAGATATCACTTTTAAATTTTAAAATTGAACTATTGAAGCATTTTCGTTTTAATTGTTCCTAAAAGAGGCGGCATACATGCGTTCGGAAACACACACACATAGGTACACATAAGACACGTATCATTATAAAACCAATACGAAGATTCCGCCCAGAATCTTAAATTATTCTCTATAATCAAGATAAAATTATAAATTATTAATATAGTAACTTACAACCGCTAATAAAACATTGAAGATTTCTGGCTGGACTGTGAAAAAATGTACAATGACATTTTACGAAAATAGTCAGTATTATAATAAAAACAACAGCAACAGCATTGCATATTTTAATCTCAGTTTCACTTTTCCTATATCGGAATATCTATCGTAATCATTTTCATGTATCACGTTTTTCGCACACATATTGACAACTAATTTCTAAATAAAATTTTAATATTCGATTTTGAATATCATATACCTAATATCTTATCGTCAATATTTTTATTACGGATATCCAAAAAGTAGACATGCGATAAGATGTCGTATTAGTAGTGTATGTTTCGATTTCGAGGTTTAATCTGTGTTTGTTTTTAATTTTTAGTATACGTAAAAAATAATACTTAATAATACTTAATAATTAATACTTTAATACTATATTATATTAGTAGAATTTTTAATGCGTGTAATAAGGCCTCATAAGGCCATACATGTAATGAATGAACGGTAATTTAATAGCATTTTAAATACTTAATTCGAAATAATATTTTTATGAAATATTCAAGTACATATTATACAATTTTTCATTAGTATTGAAGTATGGTAAACCACATACAATAATATTTTTAAAAGGTTTAACGTATCGGTTTTGTATTATTTTTATTATATTTTAACTATTTTAAGTATATACAATACACATAATACATATTACGAGTATATATTATTATATTGTAATTTTTACAACAAGTAATTTGCTACCAATATTATTCAAAAACATAAACAATGGTTTTGCGGTAATGCATTTTGTTTATACTGCGTAATAGCTAGAGAAAGAAAACAAAATCTAGTGTCAGTACATCCTCTCGACTCTCGAGTCAACTGCACCGGCTTATTTTATATTTCTGCTGCGGAATTATTATAGGTCTAAAGGACCAGGACGACGACATGGCAGAATGGGTTTCGATTAATGTTTTTGAATACATTTTACAGCATGAGCACCAAAAAATAACCAAACTTATAATAATGATAATAATATAAATAATAATATGAATGATTCTATGAATCAAATCAACGTCGCCCCGTACCCGCGGGCCGTGCCCACTTCCAAAACCACAGAGTTGCAATCGTCTCCGTTGCCCGTGTCGAGCGCTACGATACGCTCGACGGCCCTTCCCGTATTATGAATTCCTGCAGAGGGCACTGAGTGCAAACCGGTTCCGTCCAGCACTGTGCTCTGAGACTGTTTCGTCTTCACCCGTCAGTTGTTTTCGAGTCGCACTTTTCGACACTTGTACTGAAATTTTTATTCGTCACCGACGTTTTCATCGTAAAAGGTATGTTATACGTTTTATTTATTTGTTTTAAGAGGATATCGACGCAATGTAATAGAGAACTCATTCGTATGATTTTTCGAGTAATTTTTGCGTAAATATTACTTTATTAGAAATATTAATATTTTTGAAGGTTTGACGTGATCCATTTAATATTTTAATATTATTGTTTGACCTTTAAATTTTTTTTTTAATTTAAATTTATTTGAGACAATATTTAGACATAATATTATCCTTTTATAAATACTATTATCTCCCTTTGAATATTAATGCTCCAACATTTTTTTGTATTACTTTTTTTTTAAGAGGACGTAGAACCTGCATGTGTTGTCTCCGTCTTACACACGTGCGACTGACCTATTATAAAATTTAAAGGTAAGATAATTATCCAGGCTCCACGTAGTCTTTTATTGATAATTATCTTACCTTTAAATTTTAGTGTCAGTTCACTCTAATATCAAAACTAACAGCACAATATTGAAAATGGTGAACGAAAATTTCCCATGTCGCACGTGTGTAAGACGGAGACAACACATGCGGATTCTACGTCCTCTTAAACGCGGTGCTTATTATTTTTCTTTCGTGCCGTAAAGGACATTGCTATTTGCTAAAAAGCCATGAAATAAATTAATATTAAAATATTTATTTAATTATCATATTAGTGAATATTAAATACGGCTAACTTTTGGAACATATTAAATCTGAACGTTTTAGTTACAAATACCGGATTGTGCTCTCTTACTTTCAGCTTATAAAATATCCCAATTTCCATTCTACACATATAGTTTGAATCGGCCAAATTCAATTAAAAACAATCACTGATTATGGACTTATTTAACCAATAACTCATAATATAAATTAAATAACAATATGTATAAATATATTATTTCATAACAGTGAACAAAATGAAATTGTTATTAATTAATTTATTTAAAAAATAATATACTCAAAAAAGGTAAATTAATATACAATGTACATGAAAAAAAAGTTTATTTTTATATTAATTAGGCATTTAAGTACAAATATTTGTGTTCCAATGTTGAAATAATAAAATATGTTTAATTTTAATTATAATAACCTATATAGGTAGTAAGAATTAATTTCTAAATTAAAATTTTTCTTGAAGGGCAGAAATAGTGTTCAAGATTTGTATTGGATTTTCAGTATGGACCTGATTATTAACATATTGTATTATTATAAGTATAACCATTTAGTTTATTTATATAAATAAAGCAAATACTTAAAATATAGTGCTATAATATTTTACCAAAATCAAGGCTTTGCACATCTTTACCATTGGTTATAGAATAAGTAATCTATTTTAAAGTCAATAACTATTTGTACCTAATTGAATGCATCTAATAAAATTTAGCCTGACCCAAAAAAATAACTTAAGATTGGGTGTCTAGAAATCAGTCTTTGTAATACACATAATATATAAACTTAGTTGTTAGGTATGAATTGTGATGATCATTTTTATATGCTTAAGGTAGAGTATAGTATTTATAATATTATTTTTGCTTTACAAATGTTCATCAAATATTTCATAATTCAATTTTTTTTCATATGTCCACCCAACTTTAAATGATCTATAGAGCACATGCTATATTTTATTCTTAGTTAAACTTTTAGAAATAAAAACTGATTTTAGTAGAATAATTTTAAATAGATCAAATTAGACCTTCAAGGGGAAAAGCTCGTGGAAGTCCTCAAGTAGCAACAAATCAACCTGATTTATCAGGTGGATTTCCTCAATTACCAACAAATTAACAGGGGTTTTCTCAGGGAGTTGGAGGACCTAGGCTTAAATTTTCTACATAATCACTACAAACACCAATTACAGGTATAGCTATGCAACGTCCATCTCGTCAGATACAACCACGTGCTGCTGGTGCCCCGCAGCTAATAGCCCCTAGGCTTATTGGACCAAGACCTGTAGTATTCAGCTATGACAATACAGCTCATAGGCAAAATCCAATAGCAAGAGTAAGAATCCTTTTGAAATTTTATACTACTTACATACATTTATATGCAATGTTTTTTAAAGATGCAACACATTACGGGAGGAATTAACACTTTGGGTGCAGGTAATACATTATTTATATATCAAGCTCTTGTATGTATTATGTATATTAAAATTTTCTTAAATTTTCTACATAATCACTGCAAAACCAATTACAGGTGTACCTATGCTACGTCCATCTCGTCAGATGCAGCCACGTGCTGCTGGTGCCCCGCAGCTAAGAGCCTCTAGGCTTATTGGACCAAGACCTGCAGTATTCAGATATAAAAATACAGCTCATAGGCAAAACCCAATAGCAAGAGTAAGAATCCTTTTGAAATTTTATACTACTTACATACATTTATATGCAATGTTTTTTAAAGATGCAACACATTACGGGAGGAATTAACACTTTGGGTGCAGGTAATACATTATTTATATATCAAGCTCTTGTATGTATTATGTATATTAATATTGTCTTAAATTCTATAAATTCAAGTTCTTGTTTATACTTAATAACTTAATATTGAAGTTATTCTTGTTATTATATAATTCAACAATTTGTTTTAGTTTAATTAATTTTTTTTTTTAATTTCATAGATAACTTATAATAATAATTTTTTTACATTTATAAAAACTTAGAAGATACACTTGTACCTTTAGGGCGTGTTGCAGTATGAGGACAAAGACAAATTAATATTGAATATTTTAGGATACCAAGACCTGAATCTTCATTAGGAAAAGTTGGAAAACAGTATAAGATATAATTTAAATAAACTTTTAAATATATTATTAATGTATAATAATTTACATAAGCATTATAATTTTAAAATACTAGTACTGGGTTGCATATGAGAATAATAATCACTTTAAAAATTAAACAAATTAATAGTGATGGCTAATGATTATTAACTAATAGCTAATTGCCTCTTGAATATTTAGTGTCTCCATGACTGGTCCAATTTATTTTACCATTATATTGATCAATTTTTCATGCAACCTAGTTTTAATTTGTATCAGGGTTTTAATTTATAATAAACATGCTAAGAAATATTTTTCCTCCCAAGACAAAGATCATTAATTTTAAATTATCTGTAAGTACTTAAAATAATAATGGTATCTATTTAAAAAAATAAGATTTAATAGAATAATTTAATAAATTTACTATCATTATCAGGTATATAAAATATTATAATATTGGAAAAACTGATTGTGCATTATTTAAAACTATATATACATTTAAAACAATGTTCTCAGCAATTTAGAAAACTGAAATATGTATTATTACATTATAACAAATTTTTATTTTATTATTAATTACATTGAAAATTTAATAACAAGCCCTAACTAAAAACTAACCATAAGCCGCAGTGCTGTTTGTTGAGGTGCACACACTTATGAAACCAATTTGTACAATTTCTTTGGTCTATAGTCTATACAAGCACTTTTATAATATAAATGAATATAATTGTTCTTAGGGAATGTATTTATATTTTTTTGCCCATTTTATGACATAGTCAATGACAGTGTTAATTAAACGAGTTTCTAATGTATTATGATATCTGCATATTAATACTATTTATATTATAAATATGATATCTTTTTCTCAGGAAGTTCTGGGCAGCCAGTAAAATTGTTGGCAAATTATTTTCAAATCCCTTCGTTTACAAATTGGTGTTTGTATCAGTATAAAATTTATTTCAATCCTGAAGAAGATAGAATTGATACTAAAAGAGACTTATTATGTCAGCACCGAGAACGTTTGGGAATATATTTATTTGATGGTTCAATGTTGTTTTCTGGAAGTCGATATGATCCACCAGTAAGTTGTTAAAAGTAAAATATAATCTATTAAATGTTTTTATATTTTATTGATTATTGTTTTCATGATATTAGATTATAAGAAATCAGGAATAATTTAATAGGTAGCAATTTTTTTTTTTATAATTGATTAAATGATAGCCGCTAAATTATGTTAAGGGTTGTTTGTAAAATAATGTTTAATGATTATTTAAGCAACCAAACTTTATGATATTATATTAATTTCAATATTTTGACTTAGACTTTTGATCTTACATCTATACGTCACCAAGATGATCAAAAGGTTGTTATTACAGTGAAATTTACAAATGTAATAGAAACTGGGGATAACGCCAACATTCAAGTGTTCAACTTACTTGTATGTAATTCCCTTCGACAGCTGAGTCTAACATTAGATGGAAATGGCTTTTACAATTCACGAGCTAAAGTACATTTCTTATTCCAAAAATATTTTGTTTATTATTTTTCTGACTCCTTATAATTGCTTTAGATTGATAAGGTTCTACACAAGCTTCAACATTGGCCAGGATACGAAACAACCATTGGCAAACCATTGGTACAACACAGGTAGTCCATTTAAAATTAACTTAACTTAATTCTTATCAAACTTATTTGTAAACAATTGTTTTAAATTACAGAAATAATTACACACCTATGAAAGATATGGCTATAGATACCCCTTTGATTCCCAAAGAACGCATAGATAGACTTACAAATTTGGCAAATCGCCTTGATGATAGAAATACACTTGATGTAAGTTATTTTCATTCTATTTAACTTATGATACATTATACATTTGTTTTTATTCTAATTCAATTTTTGCAAACATTTTTTAATTGATTACAATAATTATGTTATTTAGTTTGTTACTAAATTGAAGGAATGGAATCTGACATTAAGTAATAGACTTGTTGAACTAACTGCTCGAACTTTACCACCAGAACCGATTCTTAGTCGTACTCGAGGGTATAATGGTGGTAATGAAACAGACTGGACAAGGCATTTACGTGCTTTACCAATGTTCACCTCTGCAATTGTGAAGCATTGGGTTATTTTAGCTCCGAGAGACTGTTGTAAAGAAGTTGATGCATGTGCTCAATCTTTTTTAAAGGCTGCGCAAGGAATAACATTTACATTATCTAGGCCTGTCATGTAAATATTTTTTAATGTAATATTTTCTTAAAAACTTACTACAAGTATAATTTTTAGAGTTCCCATGAATGATGGCCGAGTCAATACATTTTTAACGCATATTGAACAAGTAATCAATGAATCGAATCCAACATTGATTTTATGTGTTATTCCATCAGCACCTGATGATATTTATAGTTTGATTAAACGTAAACTATGTATTGATAGAGCAGGTACATTTCTTATATATTTATAATTTATTGTTGTATGTATTTTTCATAAATACTTGTTTTCAGTACCATTCCAAGTAGTACTGTTGAAAAATGTGCATAAAAACAACTTTTCAATACTCGTATGCACCAAGATTACTATACAAATGAATTGCAAATTGTAATATATAGTTTTTGTATGCTTAAAGAATAAGGGATTCAACTTATTAATTCTTTTTATGAATTAATATTTAAATATTTTCATTTTATTTATTTTTAATAATATTGTATGATAAATTACCGGTTTTTTTTTTAACTTTAAGAAAAGCTATTTTTCATATTATTTGGATAATATTAATTTTAACATTTGACAACATTATTGCTATTAAAAAATGTCAACAACTACTATTAATATTTTTTATATTATTGAATAAAGTTTTATAGATTGTATCTTTTTAAATATGTGTATTATTCTTACAATAACTGTCAAATCATTACTTATATAATTATTTATTAATTGGTGTTTATGTGTGTCTCAGCTATCGCACAATTTAATTTTGATGGCAAACAGAACGTAATTTGGCATACGTCTTCTTATTTGGAACAAAGTGTAGTGAAAAATATGGTGTGCACAGTTTTGTTCGCTTTATCTTTATTATTTAAATAGATAGTTAAATAGAATAACATTTTATGAAAATAAATTATAAAATGAAATCTCTTACTTTTGTCTCATTTGACTATTCAAACTAAATATTTTTCAGTAAGTGTATTTACAAAAAAATTGTTTAGGTACATAATATATTTGGTACAGATTTTAAACAATATTAATACTAATCTTGGAGATAGTTAATAGCGGAAAATACACGAACAATTAGCAAATAAGGTTTTTATAACTGATTCACAAATTATCAGTAGTTTTATCATTTGCTTAATACAATAATAATCATGACATATTATGTTATATTATGTTAGTATGGTGTTAGATATGAGATTTACTCATGCAGGGGTGATGTACATTTTTATTTACCTCTGTACATTATACTAAATATTTTAGATTCTGTTATAAAGAATAGTTTAATCAGCACAACTATATTCTATTTAGTTTAAGTTGACCCACTTTATGCATACCAACTGAGTTGCCAGAACAGCCAGATCCCTTCCCCTAAACCAGTGATAGTTGAATAGTTCAGTGATCAATCGCTGGTGTCTGGGTGTTTGGTGATCATCATTAGTAACAGTGCCTGGTTGCAGAAGTCATTCATCATACAACCAAATAATGAATTGCTAGTATTTTTTTTACAATTTTTAGCTTTGCATGACCCACACTTCCTAGTATTAAATAATTTATTATGAATAAGAATTCAATAGAATATTTTATCAGAAACATTTCATGTTTTATTTGTGAAAATATTGTATAATAGGTATATTATGTTTTATATGTAAAGAAAGTACTTAAGTACAATCATAAAATGATTTGTAGCATATTTTGATTAGCGCGCCCGCACTACCTAATGCATACTACAACACAAGTATGTTGAATAATGGCACAAATTAGTATTGAGACTATGAATAATTTGATTATTATTTTAAATCAATTTTTTTACTTAACCAGTGACTATTTAGCTAATGAGTTATTATTTAGAAAAATTTAAAAATTAATTAATTTTTTTTTTAATTTTTGATAACAAAGAACAACAGTAACTGCAGTAACTGATGTAGACATGTGGTTGAGCCAATGAGGAGATTATTTAGTTTGGAATCACTTATGGCTATTCTGACTAAGCATAATCGTTTAACCTTAAGGTTACACTACCTTAGTTCATATTATACTGTAATTTATACTGAATTACTAGTGTAGTGTCACTATTTTTAATAAAAGTTATTTTGTGAACTATCAACATTATATTGTAGTTTATATACTTGGCCTTAATATTATTTGATGTACCTACTTCAAAAGCAATATTATTTTCATTACTCTTCGATTAACCATCTGCTACTTTTATGAAAATTTTTATCTCAATTTGATATTATTCATAATAGTTAAACTATTTTAAAGAACAATAGATATCATATAATTTATTGACTGAAATGTTTATTTTTAAATACTAAATAATATGATTGTACATTTGTACTTAATTACTTTGGTTTTTAGTTTCATATCATATTAAATATAAGCATATTTATTCAGTTTGATTTTTTAGTCTACCCTAATTTATGTATTTACTGTTTGACAAATAAGTTGATGTAATTATTCTATATTTTTGTAAATATATATCCAAACTATTAAGCTTAATCTGTAGATATGCATACAATACATTTAACTGGCTAAAATTGTTAATGACTGATCAATTAAGTCTAATAAAAAAGCAAAAAATTACAACAAATGATTAGAAATTTTATTCCTATAGTGAACTTGCTAAGAGATAGTATATAAAATATAGAAATGTAAGACACTACTGTAACATATAACATGCTACCATTCGAAATTTAAAACAGTCTTTTCCAAGCACTTAATGCATTTTTTAATATGTTGTGGATCACCGCAATTTCAAAAAAAAATATTTTGCTTAAAAATAAGAATACATTGTTCTCATTTTTTGAGTAGAAATCTAAAACTTTACATACACTGTATTATTTTATTAGTATTTCAGATATTTAGAGGATGTCAGCGCATTGATCAAAAGACATTTTGCAAGTAAATAATTATTATTGCTATAATTTCTAAAAGCCAAATCATTTTTTTTTTCGTGAATTTATGAAACATTTTTCAATGATCAAGAGAAGAGATTATCGATGTCTTTTATAAGTATAAATATTAAAATATACGATATCAATTAAGTAAATCAATATCGTGATTGGACGTCGAGCCGTCACTTCAAAAATTTGTTTTATCCTTGCATTTCCCACAAAGAAATATAATGTTCTCTCTCTGGCCCATGCAGAGCCGGATTAATAAAATGAGTGGTCCTGGGCTAACATATTATTAGGGGCCCTAATTTTAAAAATACATTTTTATACTCATATACTTATTAATATTTAGTAGTTCAACAACAACAAAAAAACATTCTCCCTTAAAAAGTAAATTTATATTAAATTATTTATTTATTAAAAATATAATTTAATTAAAATGTTAATATATAAAAAGGCAATAATACAAAAATTACAAATAACTATACAATTAGAAGATTATGTAAAATTCGAACGTTTCGAAGCCGGATATTCTTTATTTCTGTTTTGAAAATACACAGATCCTAATGTTATGCATTCTTCTCTAAAATTAGTATCTATTGTTTCAGGCCAAAGACCAGGATCTTTTGATATTTTTATTTTATTGGAATGCAATATAGATAGATTATTTATGGAAGCACTACTGTTATTAATTAATATTGATTCTGATGAGATTTCGTCTAAATTGTTTAAATTAATTTCTACTTCAAGATCTTTAACTATAGTATTACTATTAAAAGAAGAATTAATTGTTTCATTACTTTTTGTATCGTTTTGTGGTTTGAAAAATTTAAAAATAGTTGGATGATTTTTTACTTCGTCATCTTTTTGTTGTTTTAATTTTCGTTTCTCTGCACCAGAAAGATACTTTCTTGAGGACATTTTATTTTATTAAATTATTTTAAAATTAACATTTACTTTTAAAATAAACGTATAACACGGTGTACAGATTGACGCGACGTTACTTACGAGCATGAACGACAAACTGTTACTGAGTAGGTAAATACAATTACGGTATATTGGTATAATATGTATAATAGAAAATTAAAAGATAATAAAATTAATCATAAAATATATGATATAATTATTAGATATAATCTTTAAATGATACGATTATGATTAACGATAAATGATTGTAATTCCAGGTTTATTTTTATGCGAAAAACCCTCATATCTGGAACTATAAAATAATACATATGAAATAATGAAGTATATTGTGTATAATGTAATTCGAATATTACTATTGTAGGCAATTTTAAATTATTTATATGAATGTATCTAACAATATAAATTGTTATAATTTCTTTTTAAAATTGTACAAAAATTACAATTTTATAATTTTTTTGGGGGCCCTGGGCTATAGCCCTCTTAGCCCCCCCTTAATCCGGCTCTGGGCCCATGTGTAACATAATATACAAAACGCATTTATGCAGAATCGTTTTTTTTTTAATGTTTTAGAGCTATCTTAGAGTAAAATCACCAATCATAAAAACGATAGAGAATACAAATTTGAGGGTATTTGTCTAACTATAGGCACCTAGTCTCAAAACAATTTTATTTTTTTATAATTTATTTTGAAAGTCAAGTACTTATAATAACAATTATTACAAATTTTACTATACAGAATGATATTATTAAATGTTGTATTGTATACGTGGATATTATATAAATGTATATAATATATATACATTATAATAATAAATACGAATAATATAATATTTCATGAAATTTATTTGGTGATATAATATGCTTAATATGCTGTAACAGACCGTATCCGCTCAGAATTCTTTTTCCAATACCTACAATAATTAGTATACAATGATACGTCATTGAATTCAAATTGATTACACCTACTTCGACTAAACGCCGACTATACATAAGAGCAGTACCTAATTTATTGCTAATATTCTAATAATAACGATTTTTATTTTTAAGAACGTCGCATATATTATATTATTTTTCAACATAATAAAAAATTTTTAAACACTAGTTTGAATAATAAAATTCTTATGATTTTATAACTTAAACATCTATTATTACTTGCAACTTATTGTGATATTCACGAATTTTGTTACAACTCTAATAGATATTTAACGCTTATAAAAAAGAATCAAATTAATACGTTCATAATATTTTTGTAATTTAATATGTTCTTATTATTTTATATACCTACTTTAAATTATATACTTATGTGACATATTTTATATGATTTTAAGGCATATACAATATTATATAATTATATATTATTACATTTTATTCATATAATTTTTTAATTCAATCAAATATGTTATAGCGTATAGTAAATAGAAGTTTCAAGTCCCTATACATTTTATTTTTGGGGATATTATAATAAGATCATTTTTAAATAAAAAATAATTGAAAATTGGAAAATTGAAAACATTGCACATTTTTATTTTTAAGATTTTTTTATTACCGTTGTCAAAACCACTTATAATATATTTTCAGCTATAAAAAGTAGAAATCAAATATGTTTTATTATTAAAAAAGAACAATTGAATAAGACACGAATCGAAAAAAAATCGAACGTTTCAAATGTCTATATATAGCGGCCCGCGGGCCGGATCCGGCCCGTGACCATTTTATAAAAATTAGAAATTTGTATAGGTGTAAAAAAAAATTATTATTTATAAAAAAATGTATTTTATTAAGTTTTTAAGAAAATATTTTACAATTTTTAATTTTTATATAAAAAAAATGCATTGGATTTTAGAATATTAATATAAATAAATTAGTGTAATAGATGCTACCTACAAATAAATAGATAATTTAATAATTTAAGTATATAGATTTTAGAATATTAATAAAAAAAAATTAGTGTGAAATTTGGGCTTGTTAACAAAGAAGTTCTAAGATTCCCTAAAAATATATTTTTAAGCATTTATTTCTACACTTAGTTAGCGAAATACCTAAATACCCTCTTCAAAAAAATAAAAAAATATGATAAATATTTACCTTCACAATTGACGTATTTGTTTTGATGTTTACTTTCATAATGTCTTTTAATATTAAATTCTTTAAATACCGCCACAGTTTCGTAGCATATCAAACACATAGCTTTATTTCGATACTCGATAAAAAAATAACTTAGATTCCAATTATCATTAAAAACACGGCATTCGGTATCAATTTTGCGCTTTTTATTTTGAGACATCTTAATGTGCACCTACAATTTCTAATGACGAAAAGTCGAAAATAAACTAACAACTATAGCGTCAAATATTGAGAGCTTTAAATACATACGATTTGAGTTATAAATTCGATAAGTGAACAAAGATAATATTATATCGGATATAATATATCCGATAAAATGTACAATAGATATACCTATGACTATATATAGTCTATATTTTATCGAAATGAACAAAAAAAAACCCGTGAAGCATATACGGCCCGCAGTATAAATATAAATTTTGAATGTGGCCCGCAAGTTGAAAAAGGTTGGGCACGCCTGATATATAGTATAAAAAGATACGAAATATTTTTAAAATTATATAATTTCCAATAATTGCTTTTATAAATAAAATCAATGATTTAAGTCTCTTTATTACTTTTTTTAAAAATAGAATTATTACAAAAATAACAAAATCGATTTTTCGAAAACTGGATTTGCGTGAAAATTCCTGTTTTCTAAGTTTTTAAATTATCTTTTATAAATAATAGGCATTACATGTCTACATGCACAACTCTTTGATGTGTGACTGTATGAGACATTCCATAGGTACATTAAAAAATATATTTATTACCAATTATACAAATCAATAGCTTATATTCTCCATTTTTACCAAACTTTAATTGGTAATTGCTAAAGTAATTATATTTTAAGAATATATTAAAAATCGAGAATATTAAAAAAATTATGTTTTAAATAATAAATATTTTCCTAATACTTATTATACGTTTAATATTATTACACAAAATGATATACATTTTTGATTAAATATACTCGTATTGTTTATTAGTTTATTACCAATAATAGTTCATAAATACAAATTAAAACTTATAAATAATATTAAATAGTTAAACACTGTTTAAAGCTAATATTGTTTACTAATTTTTGTATCAAATAAAATATAATTGTCTAATGTACAATGCTTGAATAATTATGAAGAACCGTGCAACACAAATAAACCGACTATTTTCCTATTACCGTTTAACAATTAATAATTAATCTATTATTAGTTGAGAGTTTGAGACATAATTAGTTCATTTTACGTTTAACCTTGAACAAACTATAGTCATTAGTCAGATTGAAAAAAAAATTCCTATAAAGATAAAAATATTGTTTTTAATTCAATATTGGTTTAAAAATACAATTAATAATTGTTTAAATTTAATAATACAACCGGAATTGAAACATTAAATATTGTTTCTTCGAATCCATTATATTTATAAAAATATGTCTACTGCATTATCATTTTTATAGTTAAAAATAATAATTAATAGTTATATACTTATGTCTTATATCTATTTACTTTTTATATGCGCGATTCACAGTGATTTTTGTAAAATACTATGTGATTGATCGCCGCGACAAATCTTGCGATGTATGTTCAGTAAAGTTGTTTGCCGCGACTCGCGTGGACAAGATATAAGGTTACCAAAATTAATAACAAATTATTATGATCATAAATTAGTTGCGAATTCGCAATATATATATATATAAAAATATGACACTGTCGCAAAGTGTTACAAATATAATATTATAATAATACGGGGGCCCCAAAATAATAATAATAATAACATATGAATAATTACAGTCATATGAGTTTTACAATAAATTATATCATAAATAATTAATTTAACTTTAAGGCAAAAAAGTGTATAATACGATATAAAAAAAAAATAAACCTGATTTCCGGTAGCGGTGTCGATCTATCTTCCCGGGTCCGAGTTGGCAATCTTCATTGGTATAATAAAATATTAGGATTAACTTGACGACGTAGCAATATAATATTATAATAAATACCTATATATAGAAAATACGGTCGCAGCGGTTACCGTATATATATTACAACAACCGAAAATGGTAGTTGGCCGATAAATGGATAAAAACGCGATCGCACGTTGAATATCAGAATATGACATACAAATCACAATTATATCGGTTCGCACACGACGCAACAATAATAAATAAAAGTAATACAACTGAATACGAACGCGAACAATGAAAACGCGAACTTAGCGTGTGTGAAAAAACACCCGTTTTTCAGGTGTCACCAGACATAAGAACCCGGGCACACGGGTACAGTGCGTGAAGCCTACCGTGGCAACACACAAGTCGACCGGTTTGACGAAAGTCAGAAAAAGGTGTGAAGATGGCGCGACAAAGTTGACGCGTCGACCGAGACGGCGGCGACAAGTTCGCGGCGACAAGTTCGCGGCGATCACAGCTTGACCACTCGGGAGGGAAATAGACAAGTGTGATGACCGGACTGTCACTTGCGTTGTGATGGCCTTTGACCCGGCTGAAACGCGCCAAGAGGATCGGTGTTCGTACACTATGTATATATGATTGCTAAATATTGTTAAAAGTTAATATTATCTACTTATTTTTGTATCGAATAATACATAATTTTTGAATAGGTATAAATAATATGATTTACAGTATGTAATACGTATATTTTTTTATTATTGATGGTTATATAATAATAATTTTGTTATTAATAAACCATAAACGCTGTTTACCGCACTAACGACTGACTTTGAATTGGTAACATAGTGCAATCTAATTTTTAAATATTCTTTACTAACAGGCAACAATCGTTGCACTATAGTTGTGTAGTGTGAGCACGAATAATCTCGTCATTCAGCGGAGCGGCAGTTTGTCTGTAGTGATTATCAAATTAAGTCAAAATGTCCTATTAACGCTAATCGTAGGTACCAGAATATGACACATTCATACATTATATAACTGCATCATATTGAGAACTAATTGCTACAAGTGGATATGAAAAACGGGTCACGGCCCACGGGAGGGGGGGACGCTCATTTTTCGTACTCCTGTCTAAAATCACAATAATTTATGGTATTTGTAATTTGTCGCAGTATAAATTATCCTTGTCGTAAAATTAAATGTCAATTCTATGAGTGATTTTTCAACAAATTTTGTAACTTTTCTTTGTAATAACAATTGGCCACAGTTGAGTTAATTGCTCATTTTTTATAGGAAATCTATGAAAAAAATAATAGGTGCTTATAAACAATAAACCTAACTAAATTAACGTGGATATAAATGTAGTACCAAAAAAAAAATTTAGTATAATAGAAAATTATTATAAGTTACAAACACTGAGTAACGTTTTTGTAATGTGTACATATTGTACACATATTGTTTCGAACAGATTCGTATGTCATTCAACGAAGTCGCAGCCACCGAATAATCGGATCAGAATCGAATCGCACGGTTGTCAGTTCATTATAGCGGCACACGAGACAGGCAGTTCAAACGATAACGATGCACCCGTAACGCGGGACTGACGAGTCACTGGAACGTCTGGAACTGTGCCATCTGCTCACTAGATCCGACGTACGCGCGACCCGTCATTTCTGCGGAACGTAACCCGCCGTAGCTCCGCCGCAGGGCCAGATTTAGGACTAGGCTACCTAGGCTATAGCCTAAGGGCGCCACGACTTGGGCGGCGCTAAGCCGTGGATGGTGAAATTTTTTTTTTTTTTGTAAATACTATAATATAAATACTATCTGCAAATTTAATTTACGAGAATTTATATAGTTGAACTTAAATATTAGTAATGAATAATGTTAATTATTATAAATTAATTCGCTATTGTAAATATATATTATGTTACGAGCAATGTGGAATACCGGGCAATGTATACACTGCCCGGTTAATGTAAATCACGAATTTTTTTTTTAACCAACTAATATTATTTTTTATTATTATTATAAGTTATAATTATAACCTATTTATAGTATTGATTTTTTTTAAAAACAATGATTATTAATTTTATTGTATCATATAATATTACAAATATTTTGACGGTATAACAAAACAAATTAACAAGTATGTACATCATTTTATTTTTATAAACGACACTATATACTTCATTACTTTGTACTTTGTCATGTTTTAAAAATGGAATCCAAATTTTACGAACATTTGAACAAAGTTATCGAAACGAAAAATATTAACAGTACTTGTATTAGTAAATCTAAATATTATGAAATAATTAATTATTTAAAACAACTGAAGCTAGAGAAGAAAATCAATTAAAAATTAATGAAAAATATGACGTAATAACAGTATTAGGAGAAGAAAAATTAATTATGCCAGTAGGTAACTGTAGAAGGTAATTGTGTAAAATTATATGCTTATAATGAAGAGTTATTTAAAATTTTACATGAAATACATTTATCTATTGGGCACGGTGGTGAAAATCGTATGGAATATGAAATAAATATAAAATTTAAAAATATAACTAGAGAAATAATAATGTCATATTTAAATTTTTGCGAGTCATTATGTGAGAGAAAAGTAAATACATTGAAAAAGGGATTGGTGGTTAGACCAATTATTTCTTTGGAACTATAGTGTCGTTTTCAGTACAAAAACTCTACTGGTTAGTCGAAAATATCAATTATTGTTCATTTGTATTGTTGACTGAAAATTTTTAATTTAATCATTATACATTTTTGTATAACCATAAAATTGGTAAATTAATAAGGAGAGGGACTCTCAACTCTTATTGAATAAATGATGTTCCAAGGAATAGGGGCGTTTGTTTTTTATTAGCCTAGGGGAGCCTTTTAAGTAAATCCGGCCCTGGCTCCGCGCATGTCGAAAATGACGATGACGCACAGGGAAACGAGTTTTTACGAATATACGTTCTGTTTGTGAAACATAATAATTAAACACTTACGAATAATGTATTCCTAAGAGTGACTGTATGTCGCATAATACGTGAATAAAAAGAAATAAAATATGCAACGCAAATATTTAATACAGATGTGACGATCGGTGTTCAGTGTTCACGCAAACAAAACACACCAAATACTGATGCACTGTCCGAACGGTGCCCGACTTATACATAGGCCACGGTAGAATTTTGTTTGTGCATTCCAGAACTTGAGCTAAGGAAATGTTAGAGCTGCGAATAAGTATGAATATAGATATGAATAAAATCACTATTTAATAATACAAGCAATATAGTGTGCAAGCAACATAATATGCTAAAAATCAAAGATTCTTTTTGACAAAAAATATATACCTGCAGTTTCAAAGTTAAGAATAGCGTTATTAGTGGTTGTTTAAATATTGTACTGCGCAGTAAACAATACAATACTTAATATCGAAAATTATATTATAATATAAAAATAAAAATGTTAATAAGCCAACTATTTTTGTGATAAATAAAAATAAATCCTTGAATGGATCGGAATAAATACACTATTTAATAATAAAACAATATGTGCGTTTTTTAATCGAAAATTATTCTAAGTCCAAATGACCAAACCCTGATATATATACTGGCGACTGGCCACTGGCTTAAAGGCGTTTACGAAATTTAAAAGAATAAAATATAAGTTTTATTTATTTTATTTGATATTTAATGGTGTAGAGTAGATTAGTTTACAGTAAAGGCTGCCTTTCCTAATCGCGCAAGTCTGCCCGGGGTGGGTCTTGCTACGATACGACGGAGGAAAGACAATGAATGTCAATGCTGGTCGTTTCGCCGGGCTTTTTATATCTGGTTCATTAGCGATTAAACCCAACTGGTCTCGTGTTCTGTGACAGATGACACGAAGTCAAGAAACCTCAATAGTGCAATCACCGATGAACGCACAATTTCAATAAAAGTTATTATAAGAATAAGATAATTATAATAATAACAAGGAGAATGATAATAAAAAAAAGCCAAAAGGTAATAAACGGCATTGTCCATACATTATAATTATAAAGAACCGTGTAAACTGTGTAACACGAATAAATCGATATGAAATATTAGCCTATCTTATACGAATCTTTCTTCCGTACCTTTCCCCCCTGATACAATGGACGTTTCATAAAATGAAACAGTTTTATTAGTTTTTTTTTTGTCTAATGATCGATAACAAATTTCTGCTCAATCAAAATTTTAAAAAATTAATACACTTTGTAATGATAATTATTATTAAAAAAAAAAAGTCAGTAGTAATCGTTCGTTTCAGTAAAGAAACTTTCTTTCAATCTTTAACATAGGGGCATAGGCGCAACTTACTAAGCCCGCCCAGTTTTTGTTAGTGTCAATAATTAATACTAGTGAATATAGTTATGTATAATGTATATTATAAATATGATGCATGATATAAATATGTGTATAATATAAATTTAGCCTACCCAGAAATAAAACTCCAGTTGCACTTATGCATAGGGCCATAGGGGGCTATTTTGGGTAAAATATTAAAATAAATTGATCTAGTTAGTAAACTTGTTAGGTACTTAACTAGGTATCTCATAAACTAAATAATCGAATTTCGATTTTTATGTATCGAAATTATTCAAAAATTACTCTACTTCAGAATATGAAATCAAAAATGAATGTTTCATTCAAAATAATAAAAACTTTAAAAATAAAGACAATATATATATATATATATATATGTGTGTATATATTTTAGAAAGCAATTTGTTTAATTTTGATTAGAAATTTCACAAAAACGGTAAAAGCTTTGAAATAATGAATGCTGTTGAATAAATAAATTATCCAGTACATTCACATTTACGTATTAATTATTTTCTTAAAATTTTACATTTTCGAATTTATTTTAGATAATCTCATTAAATAAATGTATTTTCTATTATAAGTATTCACTAGTGATACTACACGTTCCAACGGGATGCTTTAAAATATAATATTCAATAAATGTGTTGAACATACAAACAATTTATTGATTTATTAGATCAAATAAATGTTAAATTGGTTTAAATGATAAACGGTGTATAAATAATTATAAATATGAACGGTTACAAATCAATACCGATATAAGTTAAATATAATGAGTTTTATCTCATCTCTCTTATTTTATCCGTATTCATATGTTGTATTTGTATATATTATATTATATTATATTATACTCAATACTCATCAATTCATAATTATTGTTTAAATTTATTATTTGGATCCCGCATTTTTTAAGGATATGATTATATTATAGATGGGCTCCATTTAAATTATTATACCTATGTCCTTGTGAGCGAATCACCACGTTATAGATTATATTATTCAGTGAAACCTCCCGTAACAGACACCTCTAAATAGCGGACATTTTTTGGGAAACGGGGACATTTTTACTACTTTTCTATAAGAAAACCTCTTAATAACAGACACATTTATGGCATTTTAACGTTTGATTTTAATCATTTCTATCGTAACTTTGTGGAATTATAAAATGCATCAACATACAAAATGACTTCGCGTCAAAATACGAAACAATCTAAAATAACTGATTTTTTTAATATATTATGTTAGTTTTAATTTTTATATTATCAATTGACAATATTTTTTATCTTTTTACCTTAGGATTTTATAACGATAATAGCAATAAATGATAAATAAATAAATACCGGACACCTCCAAATACCGTAATCATTAATAATACAAAAATATATTTGTTTTATTAACTCTGACTTTATACTACCGTCATGTAAATATTATCTATATTGTAAATTGGAATACATTTTTACATCAATAAAAATTATTATTATTATTATTATTTTATTTATAATATATTGCTTATTTGTCTGCTAATCTCAAAAGTTGTTATACACAGTCGTCAATTGTTTTAAATCTTTTATTTTTTTTTTAAACAACTATATACCAACGTGTAAATACACGTATTTTTCTACGTGAATAGCTGAAATTTTCTTTTAAATTTGGTGTTCGGGCACCTTCCGATTATCGTATACTAAATTATTGTATCGGCCAATCGGTCAGATTATACTGCTAATATAACTATATTATAGGTGGTTATATACGAGGGTGACTAAAATCGCAAAACTCAATACCAGGATCACATACATAGGATATTTGTCTTGGCAGCCGGTCAACCATCTCGGGGCCGACTGTGGTTTACAATGACTTTAACGCATTGTGGCGATATCGGAGCACCGCCACTACGCGCGCCCTAAATTATTGTATTATATTTTTGTTAACTAAATTGTATTATATTTTTGTATGCCGTACGGCAGTATTATTGTATTATTATTACCGTGTTGTCCACCTGTTTTCATGTCTCCCCCCCCTCACTCTACCGCGCACGACGCGCTCGACGTAGTTTCGACGGCTCCGGCGGTCATCACCTCCAACACTCTTTTTCTTGCGCCCGAATCGCAACGTACGCGCTCCACTTTTACGTAACGTTTCGTCCGACTCGTACGACCCCACGCCTCCATAACGCGAAATACGTTTTACGTCGTTTATTAATCGCCACGATGTCAGAAGACGGTGTAGTAAAGGTTACGACGAGCTCGACCGCGTCGACAAAAGCTGAACCGAGCATCACGGTGCAAACCGCGACCACGTTGTTGCCGTCGTCCACAGAGTTGGCCGCCGTCACACACGTGCGTCTGCCCGGTTTCTGGCACCACTCCCCGCAACAGTGGTTTACACACGCGGATGCTGTTTTCCACTCAAGCCGAATTCGCAGCGATCTATCACGCGTCAACCATGTTCTCGCATCGCTCGACGAAGACGGCATTCGCGCAGTGTCCGACATTTTGGGCGAAGACGCCAAGTATGACGCCTTACGCGCGAGGCTCATCAGCACGTATACCGTCCCCCGCGCCACGCGTTTCCAATCCATTATGCAGCCGGGTGGTATGGGCGATCGCACGCCATCGCGCCTGCTGCGTGACATGCGAGACGTCTATCCGGACGATATGGACGACGCGTCGCTGGAGCAATTCTGGATGCAAGAGCTCCCCCCAGCCGTTCGCACCGTCATCGCCGGACTCTCCGGCCCGCTGGACGCTCTTGCCGAACGCGCAGACCGCGTCATGGAGGCAGCTCGTGGAGGCACAGAGTTGGCCGCCGTCAACGCAACACCCAGGTTCCGCATCGCCGCGGTTTTCCCACCATCAGGCGTACTAGAGCCGGAAGAGGCTCGGGAAGTCGCCGCCGCGAACAACAACATCGACGCACGATTCAACGCGCTCGAGAGCGCTATTCACACGCTAAGCGCACAAGTCGCAACACTTACCTCGAACCACCCAGCACGCGACGCTCCACAGCCACCAGCGCCCACACGCAGCAACACCACGACGGCCGGCTGGTGTTATTATCACGGGCGCTACGGCCCTGACGCGCGGAAGTGCCGCGACCCTTGCACTTTTGTGCCCGCTACGTTGAAAAATCCGTAAGGCGGCGGTGTTCGAACAACACCTCGCCGCTCGAACCGCTCACCGACTCTTCGTCAACGACACCCGTTCCGGACGTCGATTTCTTATTGACTCCGGCGCGGAAATTTCGGTGATCCCACCCGACGCATTTTCCACTCAATCTCATACCGACATCAAACTGGTAGCCGCCAACAGCATACGAATAAAAACCTACGGGCCCAAACAACTACAGCTCGACCTAGGTCTCAAACGACTTTTCGCCTGGACTTTCGAAATGGCAGACGTAGCTCGACCGATCATAGGAGCAGATTTTCTCCACTACTTCGGGCTATTGGTAGACATACGGCACAATCGTCTAGTCGACCTCACACAAAAATCCTCCGTGAAAGCAATTTCCGCCGCGGACACGCCAGACACCTCAATCTGCGCTGTGGCTCGACCATCGAAGTGGACATCATTACTGCTCGACTACCCCGAAGTCACTCGCGAATCGCCAGTTCCAACCAAATTTTTGCATGATGTCGTACACGAGCTTCATACGACAGGACCGCCGCTGTTCGCACGGCCACGACGATTACCGCTCGATCGCCTCCAAGTAGCACGTACGGAGTTCGAATATATGCGACAAAAGGGTATTTGTCGACCATCGTCGAGCGCGTGGGCCAGCCCGTTGCTTCTCGTTGCTAAAAAGGACGGCACCTTTCGACCGTGCGGAGACTACCGTCGACTTAACGCCGTGACAATCGCCGACCGTCATCCGCTCCCGCACCTACACGATTTCACCGCGAATTTAGTCGGAAAAACCATTTTTACGAAACTCGACCTCGTTCGCGCGTATCACCAAGTACCGATCGCGCCACAAGATATGCATAAAACCGCTGTCACGACACCGTTCGGTCTCTTCGAATTTCCTGTAATGTGTTTCGGCTTACGTAACGCCGCGCAAACTTTCCAACGAGTGATAAACGACATTTTACGCGGGTTAGATTTCGTGTTCGCGTACATCGACAACGTACTGATTACGTCACGCGACCCGGACGAGCACATCAGACATGTCCGCACCGTACTCGAACGCTTCCAAAAACACGGCATCGCAATAAACCCCGCGAAGTGCGTTTTCGCAACCGACACCATGCCTTTCCACGGACACGTCATCGATAAGGACTCGTGTCAACCGAACGCCGAACGCGTTGCAGCGATACACGAGTGGACGCGGCCAAATACAAAGAAAGAATTACAACGCTTTCTGGACACGTTGAACTCTTACCACCGCTTCATACCTAAAGTCGCTGAACTACAAGCACCGCTCTACGACCTCGCCGCCGAAATCAAAAAACGAAACGGCCCGCTGCAGTGGTCAGATGCAACACGCGCCTGTTTCGACACCTGCCGTCGAGCCCTCGTGGGTACCGCGCAACTCACTCGCCCGGACTCCGCGTTACGGCTCAACACCGACACGTCGAATATCACCGTAGGCGCAGTGCTCGAACAATGCGTCAACAACCAGTGGCAACCACTCGGATTTTTCTAAAAAAAACTGCCGAGCAGAAATACAGCACGTACGACAGGGAGCTCCTCGCCGCGTACTTGGGAACGCGTCATTTCGTACACATGATCGAAGGACGAATCACGACACTCCGCACCGACCACAAGCCGCTCACATACATGTTCACGCTCAAAACCGAAAAAATTATCGACCGACAGGTACGCCAAATCTCGTTCTTATCGCAATTTTTACACGGCGTCGAATACGTACAAGGGAAGGACAACGTAGTTTCCGACGCACTATCGAGAATCGAGATCGCCGAATCAACAGAATTACCGTCCTTACATCAATGGGCACGCGATCAGGCCAACGACCCGCAGCTGCAACGCATCATCACGGACAATTCGGCGAGTTCACTTCAACTTCTACCACGCACAACGCCCGACGGAGTCCTTTACGCCGACTATTCAACAGGTAACGCCCGTATGTACGTGCCGGCCAAACACCGCCGCCTGGTTTTCAACGCGCTACACGGACAGGCTCACGGCGGATGTCGCGCGACACTGCGACTCATCAAATCTCGATATTGCTGGACGGATATGGACCGGGAAATCACACGGTGGACACGATGCTGCGAACCATGTCAACGAGCCAAGGTAAATAAACACACGTCATTGTCGATCACTCGGTTCGCCCCGCCCGAGCGCCGTTTCGGTCACATTCACGTCGACCTAGTCGGCCCGTTGCCGCCGTCCAACGGGTTTAAGTATTTACTCACCGTCGTCGACAGATTTACACGCTGGCCCGAAGCATGGCCGATCGAAAACATTTCCGCCCATGCAGTCGCGCGTTTGCTTACGACAAACTGGATAGCGCGTTTCGGCGTACCCGACGCGCACCGTTTTCCTTTTTTTTTTTCTCTTTCCGAGGGGGAGTAATGTGGCGATATCTGAAAACCGCCACTACGCACGCCCTAAATTATTGTATTATTAACTAAATTGTATTATATTTTTGTATGCCGTACGGCAGTATTATTGTATTATTATTACCGTGTTGTCCACCTGTTTTCATGTCTCCCCCCTCACTCTACCGCGCACGACGCGCTCGACGTAGTTTCGACGGCTCCGGCGGTCATCACCTCCAACACTCTTTTTCTTGCGCCCGAATCGCAACGTACGAGCTCCACTTTTACGTAACGTTTCGTCCGACTCGTACGACCGCACGTAACGACCCCACGCCTCCATAACGCGAAATACGTTTTACGTCGGTTCCGACATTGTACCAATTGTACCACAGTGTTCTAATTTAATTTTGTTTTCTGCCGTGTAATAAACGTCTGTATCGTCGAACGACGCTCAACAACTTTTGCGAGTCAAGTTATTTATTGGACTCCACACGACCTCGTGCCACTTTCCTAACCGCTTCTACGAGCGTTTTATTAGCCGTTCGTGTTGTGTGGTATTGTAGGGGAAAATTCCCCAGATCGCCTACAGCTTCACAACACCCACACTAAAGCATTATTGTCCTTTGTGAATAGAACCAAGTACCGTTTACGAATGGATTGTAGTGGTCAATCGGTCAGGCTATACTGCTAATATAACTATATAGATGATGTTATTTAGGAGGGTGACTTAAAACGCTATATTCGGTACCAGGACCACAAGATATGTAAGATATGCAGAACGATCATCCCGGTCTACAGAATAAGAATATCGGTAGATCGGCCGAGCAGGGTGGTAGGTAATAGCTGGTATATGTAAATTTTTATTTTACACTTATATAATAAATAATATACTGCAGAGACAGCAAAATCTACCACCGTAGGTTCTAAATAAGTAATCTTCTAAATGATATATTATTTCAATATCATCAGTTTGATAACTTATATACTATAATTATTTAATTAAAATGTATGAAAATGAAATGTACAATAATATTTTCATTTTTAAGACATTATCATCAGTTTGATAACTTATAATATTATATAAAATTTAGTATATTTTTTTTACATAGTACCTGTCTTTCGCCGTGTAAGAACTTACATACGTATCTTTATTACGTGTAGGAACTTTTATACACCATATATTATGTAGGAATTAACGTATGTAATTCTTTACCTGTTACTCTCGTGCAGAAACTTACAATTCCTCATAATAATTATGTTCTACTCAACACTTCACAGCTGTAATAACCATTGGGTCTAACACCTGAAAAACTCAAACCATCCAACTTTAAGCAGCTATAAGTCGCGGACGGTTAAATGAAAAAAAATAATATTAACGTTTAAATTCATAAAAAATAGCCTTATCATTTCGTAATATTTAAAATATAGGTTGTCATTTGAAAATCAAAAGTTGATAGTAGTTTCACTATTGAATATAAGAGAGAAAAAAATAAAAATGTTATATAGTTGAGAAAAGCATAAAACTAAAATTTTTGAAAAAAAAATTGAAAAAAGTCAACACTTTTTTAAATTTTGATTATAGGTACAATGAATTATGATAAAAGAATCACTCTGTATAAGCTTCTATATACAATTTTGTTACTGGGTCAAAATTGAATTCAAGATCTCACATACTTTATCGTATGTTTGTTAACAAATTTAAAAAATATACATAGACACACTGTTTAGAAATAAGTTTTAAGTTTTTGAGTAAATATATAGACAATTTAAAAATGTTTTTATTTTCAATTATAAAAATCAATAGTTTATATTCTCCATTTTTACCAAACTTTAATTTGTAATTGCTAAAATTGCTAATGTAATTATATTTTAAGAATATATTAAAAATCGAGAATATTTAAAAAATTATACTTTAAATAATAAATATTTTCCTTTAGGTACTTTTGATATTCTTATGCAAAATTATACACATTTTAGATAATACTCGTATTATTTATTAGTTTATTACCAATAGTTCATAAATACAAATTAAAATAACTTATAAATAATATTAAATTTGTAAACACTGTTTAAAGCTAATATTATTGTCTACTCATTTTTGTATCAAATAAAATATAATTTGGACAATGTACGACAATGTTCGCATAATTATGAAAAACCGTGCAACACAAATAAACCGACTATTTTCCTATTACCGTTTATCAATGTATGTATTATTTATTGAGACATAATTAATTAATTTTACATTTAACCTTGAACAAACTATTATGGTCAGATTGGAAAAAAATCATTCCTATGAACTATAAAGATAAAATGATTATTTTTTTATTCAATATTGGTTTAAAAATACAAATTATTGTTTAAATTATACAACCGGAATCGAAACATTAAATATTGTTTCTTCGAATCGAATCCGTTATATTTATAAACATATGTCTACCACATGCATTATAATTTTTATAGTTTATCATTCTGTAGATTTTTGAGTCACAGAGATTTTTGTATAATTATAAAATATATATGATTACTAAACATTGATAAAAGTTAATATTTTCTACTTATTTTTGTATCGAATAAAATATAAATCTCGAATAAATGGCATTAACCATTTTATAAAGAACTGTACATGAAATGAACCAATATTAAATATTAGACATTTTACATATTTCATTTCATTTTTATTATGTGTGAATAAAAAAATTTTTTTTTTACTTTGTGAAAAATCCCAAAAAATTAATACAAGTTTCCTCATATTATGTTTAGTTATTACTGGAATTAAAAAGTAAAATTTATATAAATGTTTTTTATGAGTGCCTGAAGTTAAAAATTTGATGAAATTAGATTCATGTATAAAATAATGATTTCTAATGAAACAGTTTTATTAGTTTTTTTGTCTAATGATTGATAACAAATTTTGGCCTATTCAAAAGTGTTGATAAATTAATACGCTTTGTAATGATAATAATTAATATTAAAAAAAAAAAGTCATAGTTAATAGCTATCGTTTCAGTAAAGAAGCTTTCTTTCAATCTTTAACATAGGCGGTTTTTTCGGATAAAATAAATTGATCTAGTTATATATAGTTAGGTATAACTTAACTAGTTATCTCATAAACTAAACAATCAAATTTCGATTTTTATGTATCGAAATAATTCAAAGAATATTCTACTTCAGAATATGAAATCAAAAATGAATTTTCCATTCAAAATAATAAAAACTTTAAAAATAAAGACAAAATATAATAAAAAATATATTTTTTTTTTAGAAAACATGTTGTTTAACTTCGATTAGAAATCAAATAAAAAAAATATTTCTCAAAAATGTTAATAGCTTTGAAATAATGAATGTTGTTGAATAAATGAATTACCCAGTATATTTACATTTACGTATTAATTATTTTCTGAAATTGTTACATTTTAGAATTTATTTTAGATAATCTTAATGTATTTTCTATTATAAGTATACACTCTGGATAGGCTACACGTGCCAACGGTGAACGGGATGCTTTTAAATATAATATTCAATAAATGTGTTGAACATACAATTTATTGATTTATTAGATCAAATAAATGTTAAATTGGTTTAAATGATAAACGGTGTAGGTTTAATTATAAATATTAACGATTACAAATCAATACCGATATAAATTAATTATAATGATAAAAGTTATATCTATATTCGTATGTACACAGAATATACCAATATGTATGTAGTTGTATACATAATAATATTATATAATTGCCTCTGAGATTTTTTGAAAAGGGGAGTAGGTGGTGGTCGTTGGGTCACTAGTTGAAAGTGTAATATGATATACTAAATAGGTAGTCAATAATGATCTGAAATAATATAATAAGTTGTATTATATTATAATGCATTTATGCATTAATTAATTAAACATTTAAAAGATACTTTACAGGATTTTTTTTAAAGCCCCACTCCCTCTACCTTCCGCAATAATAGTGGTGAATGAGTACATGGGGTATTTGTAACTTGTCTCTGGAAAATTTTTAGTTTGCCACGCCACTGTATAATATTATACACAATACTCATCATTGTTTAATTTTATTATTTGTATCACGCATTTTTTAAAAATATGATTACATTGTGTGCCACCGTGTAGTCTCCATTTAAGTTATTATACCTGTATCCTTGCGAACGAATCACCACGTTATAAATTATATTATATTCGTGTTTGCTGATCGATGAGTTTGTTTTAATTATAAATATACCTAAATAGCTACTCTACTGACTGTGTGAGCAAATCACTTATTTTTTTTTATTTATCTATCCACCAAATTACTATCATTAATAATAGGTACAAAAATCTATTTGGTTTATTAACTCTAACTTTGTACACTTATAACCGTCACTGTAAATATTATTCTGTATGACTGTATTCTAAATTGGAATACATTTTTACGTCACTAAAAATTATTATTAAATTTAAATATTTTATTTTTCTAAACAACTATATACCAAATACACGTATTTTACTACGGGAACAGCTGCATTTCTTTTCAGGTACCTTCCAATTGTCGTATACTAAAATATTATTATAGTGGCCAATCGATCAGATTATACTGCTAATATACCTGTATAGGCATAGGCGTGTCCACGGGGGGTGCAGAGTATGCACCTGCACACTCTGCGATTTCAGGTGACACCATGAATTAAGAAAGATTGTTCAAAAAAGGGGGCTAAAGCCCCTTAGCCCCATGGGTACGCACCAGGTTGCACACTCTGCGTCAAAGATCGGGACACGCCTATGCTGTATAGGTGGTGTTATATAGGAGGGTGACAAAAATCGCAAAACTCAATACCAGGATCTCATACATTATTGGATATTTATCTTGTCAGCCGGTCAACCATCTCGGTGCCGCCTGTGGTTTACAATGACTTTAACGCATCATTGTCCTTTGTGAATAGAACGAGTGCGATTTATTTTAAACCACTGCACCTTCCAAATACCCTTTACGAATGGATTGTAGTGGTCAATCGGTCAGACTACACTGCTAATATAACTATATAGATGATGTTATTTAGGAGGGTGACTTAAAACGCTATATTCGGTACCAGGACCACACGCATAACATATGTAAGATATATGCAGAGAACGATCATCCCGGTCTACAGAATAAGAATCAGTAGATCGGCCGTGCAGGGTGGTAGGTAATAGGTATGCGTAAATTTTTATTTTACACTTATATAATAAATAATATACTGCAGAGACAGCAAAATCTACCACCGTCGATTCCTTTCAGAAAAGTCATTGTAATGTATATAAATTATAATTTATAAACGAAAATAAAAACTTAATAAAATATAATTCGGCGCTTGAAAATTAAAATATCGCATTTATCCTATTTAAATCGAACATTGCGTTAAAGTCATTGTGAATTACAGACAACCACTTATACAGTGGTTGACGTTATACCATATTGCATTTTACAGATGTGATCCTGATACCAAAATTTGCGTAACACCGAACGCCCGCATGTGTTGTCACCAATGTCACCGTCTTACTAGCAACATAGCAAACTTACGTTCAACAGATCACGTTTAGCACCGTCAGTTTAAAAATTAGAGTGATTCAACCTATTATGAAACTTGATGGTAAAAACATTATATATGTTTTTATGTAAGTTTTTTACGATAGCTTAATTTTTAGCAAGTTATGCGTATATAATATAGCGTAAATTAAAAATGCACATAATTTACTTAAAAACTAAATAATCGTTAAAATCCAACACACAATTACAGATAATGTTTTTACCATCCAGTTTTATAATAGGTCGGATCACTCTAATTATTAAAATTAAACTAAATGAGTTAAATGCTAAATGTCATCTAAGTAAATTTGCTATGTTACGTACTTATACACATGCGGGTGTGAGTGGTGTGACACATATACATTAAGAATTCTACAGAATAAGAATCAGTAGATCGACGTAGGTGGTAGGTATGTGCACAAAGAAAATAAAAACTTAATAAAATACAATACGAATATATGGGTCAAGTAACATAACACAACCAGTATTAACATAATAACAGTGCCATATATAATAGTGACCCGTTTCATAATACCCATCCTCTTGTAATATAATGTAGTTGTACACGAAAAATATGTATGTACAATTCTATTATATTGAACCCCAAAACCATTTATCATGACAGGCCATAAGTTGGTTGTCGGCGCTGTAGGTATCGACTATCGGATGGCATACATTGTACAAATAATGTCGATTTCTAACGACTACAACCATATAACATTTAAAAATCCGTAGATTGAATGCAGAATGACCAACTTAAACTAAAATTGTAAAAAAAAGTGAAATTATATTTACAACGTACTACGTATATCAAGTTTATCATAGTTAACATCCAAAAATGGCATTAAAAAAAATAATAATTGTAAATTAGTAAGTTCTCTGATTTAAGTTCTTATAAAAGAGCAAATTACTTTATACTATATTATTGAAATGTATTATCAGGCTAACAAAGAAAACGAAAAAACTTTTAATACGTATTATATTTTTAAAAATATTATTGTACCAATTAGTTATCGAACCGTCTTAGCTCAGAATCGTTAGTATACAATGATTTTTATGATTGAATTCAAATTTAACACATAAATTAATATTTATATAATACAGACTGGCTATACTATTTTGAAAAGTTATTGTGACATTGTGTAATGTGTATATAAAACAATAAATTAAGTAATCGCGGTAGACTAAAATCTCTAAGATTTTATCCAAAAACACGATAATTAAAAAAATAAAATACACATTATTGTAAACCTGCTGTACCTTCACAGTTCACTTCACTCAAAATCTATAAATAAAGAATAAACTGTAGGTAGGTACCTAATAACATAATATATTCACTTACTGGTAATCACTGATCATGACAAACTGCAGTAGTACAACTAATTAAAGGCAGAATTTTACGCTACGAAGCATAAGTTAGTTATATGTTATATTATCCTTTATCTTATATGTACGGGCCGGGAGCGTAAGGTATTAATACGCGCGCCCGGTTACCTAGCTAATTCGTGCGCTGCACTCACACACCGACCGACTTGTGTAAATGTGTATATTATGTGTTTATACTGTTTATAGTACTCAACAGGAGTTGGACAGGGTCGCCGAGCAAAACCTGCGAGTGCTAGTGTGTGGGTGGTGTGTGTATGTGTGTATATTTGTGTGTGTGTAATCTTAAAAACTAAGGACAAATAGGTAACTCTGATTAAATTGATGGTAACTCAAATGCAGTTAATAAAAAATATATATTTTGTATAATAATAATAAAGGTAACTACGGCCCTTTTGGCCCAACAGGTTAAATAATAATATAATAGTTGCCGGTTCGGCACAACCAAATAATAAATAATAATATTATACAGCTAAGTATTAATAATAATTATGTATAATACAATTTCAATTGGCACAACTTTAAAAAATATAAATAAAATAATAATTTAGGAAAAACTCACAAATTGTCGGTGCTCGGCTGACCAGCTGCTACCTAATTTAGTCTATATAAATAATTTCACACACACAAACAATAAAATAAACAATATAATAAGTTAGACGATTCGCGTATACGCATAAGTAATAAAGGGTGGCGATTAGTGCCTATAAAATATAATATTAAAAAATGTTGCGATTAGCGCCAAAAAATAAAATGTAATAATAAAATACGACGATTTGCGCCTATATCAGAGGTTGGGAACCTGCGGCTCCTGAGCCGCATGTGGCTCTTTAACGTGCAACCTGCGGCTCTTTGAATAATTATCAATCGAGATCCGTAAAATATAAATTATATTATTCCTGCGTTATTATAGTGATAAATAAAGTTTTTCTATATTTTATAAATTTAAGACGTATTATTATGTTTTTATTCCCTACCATTTTCTCAATGAAATAATAATACTATCTTTATTCTATACTATATATGTACTAATAAAGTAATAATTTATACACCGCAATTAAAAAAAAGGTTGTTCAAACCTGTGCGGCTCCCTGGATATCATAGTTTTGTAATTTTTTGAAAAAATGGCTCTTTCTTACGAAAAGGTTCCCGACCCCTGGCCTATATGGTATATAATTGTAATGATGATATGCGCTCATATCATATAAATGTAACAATTTCAGAAAGAGTTAAATAATAAATTAGTAACGGTCGAGTTGCCGCACGCGGATAACGGTAAACCTCAATAAAATCTTTTATCGGTGATCAAGGGGATGATTTATATTACGAGGTCACACAGAAACGCCATAAAGTATCTGTGACAATAAAACGCAGAGCGTGTGACTTTTCCTGTGTGCCGACAAAGACAAGGGATTGCCCAATGAGGGTCTCTGCAACCAAGGATAAAGCCAGATCTTTGGAAACGCGGAGGCCTTTGACGGGGCCGCCTACGTCTCTGGCTGGTTTGACCAAAATCGTCTCCCACGCCAGTGCATGTGCACCCGTGTTTTGAACGTCTCCTGCAGAGTCCGCTTCCGTCGTGCGACAATTAAACCCGTTCATATTATACCTATATAAATAAGTCAGTATTGTTTTTATTTGGATATATACGCCCAGTGATCCAATACTATCTGTGTCACCGGATGTTCCAGTAAACCAGGTAAGGTGCATATTAATAATATATGTAATAACGTAAGTAGATAATTGATATTAATAAATAAATAAATAAATCATATACATATAGCAGATATTTAAAAATAAGAATCAATCTCACATCTTTATTATATATCAACTTCTTACGTTATTACATAATATAGTAAACGACGATTTGCGCCTATAAAATATCAAACAACTGACGGCGATTCGCGCTCACTCAATATAGGTAATCGTAATATAATAATAAGGGTTAGGCGATTCGCGCCTTGCTAAATATAATAAAAAAATAATACTGGCAATTCGTGCCTGCAGGTGATTAACCACTTCGCTTTATTTAGTTAATTTCGAAATGGTATGCGAAAGCGTATTATACGAAAAAGCGAATGACGAATTACGGCGGCCGTGCTAATTATCCGCGCACCAGCGAGTTGGCGGCGGCCGATAACGCGTCGCCGTAGTCTACATATTATATAATAAAATAATTCACAAAAATATAATACAAATAATACAAATAAAAATAACAATTAATATTCGTGTGTGTGTGTGTGTGGTCGACCGGCAAAGCCCGTGAATTCGGCCTACCTTTTAATTTGTCCGATATAATGGTACTATCGGCGGCGGCGGCGCCAACATATAAAAAAAATAGAAGTACAAAAATACAAAATTCAAAATCAGTTATAAATCAAATCAACTTAACTTTTAGGATAAATTATCTTTTCTCAATACTAATATATTTCTTTTATTTTAATTTTAATTTTGTTGTTAAATATGGCCTGAATAATAAATTTAGTAACAACTAATAAACCAAGATAATTTTTTCTATTCATTTTTGATACGCAGCATTAAAACAATTAGGTAAAGTACATGCAATTCACGAAAACCGCTGAAAATTATGAGATTATGACAATTACGTACATTTAGAACAACGATCGTGTAAGACATCGTGTTGTTCATTGCTCAAAATATTATAATCAGTAATCTGGTACCTATCTATTTAGTATTTTCAATTTTCTCAATAATGCGTATTTATTGACTTATTGTCATTCTTCACAATAGCGATAACGAAAACAATTATTGTCATGGTCGACTAAAAATATTACACACACGTGTGAACATGTCATTCAAGTCATTATAGATCAAAATATTCAAAATCAATAATTAATGTACGTAAATAGCCGTCGCACTGACAAAAATTATGCTGCAACTCGTTTACCTGAAAACGGATTACTCGTTTGCGCGCAACAACACGTTCACACACATATTGTATATACATCGTCACACACTGCAATACAAATTATCAAATATTTGATAGCAATATAATCTTATAATCGATTGTGTAAATTATATTATTTTGGATTTTCCGTCTTAGCATCTCATACAGTTAGTTTCTTATTCTCAAATTATATTTTAGAAGATTATACTATTATATTAACTCTGACAACAATTTTTCACCAATCTATGGACTTGTGAACCAAATGGTAATCCCAAATTCCCAAGAGTCCAAGACGACGAATAGCGCAGAAAGTTTCCATAAACATTAGAATAGCCAATTCTATATACCACATCCACACATCCATCAAGTAATTTATATACTCATACAAATTCAAAGTGAAAGACAGTCCCATTAAAGTGAGAAGGAAAATGTGGTATAACCGAGTTCTAATACTAGGGATTTTTATCACAAGTAGCCAAATTTTTTTGTAAAAAAGGTAAATGTGCGCAAAAGAGTTGTAGCACTTGTAGCCAAAAATTAAGGGGCGTATATTATACGATTATATTATTATTATATTATTATTATATCGATTCCGCCGGCTACTGTCTCCTCATCCCACTTGTATGCATATTTTAATATAATATATTTATTTATTAAATAATATATTATTTAATTATATATATTACATAATAATATAATATATTCATATACACGTATTAATTAGAAATTAAAATATACATTTTAGTTTTGATTTGTATAATTATTATCATTTTATACATTTTATTAATATATATAGTATATTATGTAAGAGTAAAACTATATATTTTAAAATATACATACAAGGGGAGGGGCAGATAAACAGTAGCCGGTGGAATCAATAATTCCCCAAATTAAAATACTTCTATACAAGGGTACGAATTGAAAAATGTAAAAATATTTGAGTTGATATCAAGATTACCTTGCATCGGTCGGAGCACTTTATCAATTTTAACAAATTCTTGATGAGAATAAATATTGTACTTTTTATAAATTTGTCAATTTTTTATGTTGAATATATTTAAAAATATTTTAAACATAAAATATATGCTCCGACCGATGTAAAATAGACCTGTTTATACCAATTCAAATATCTTTACATTTTTCACATCGAACAATTTTTGCTAGTCACTAAGATCTGACATACTTTTGATAAAAAATTAATAGAGTTTACAGTTAGGGGTCTTAAATTTGAATTTCTCATACTAACATTTAGCGTAAAACGTATGGATAATAAATAATAATATTTTCGGTTTCTGATTTTAGTTTAAAGATGATATTTGAGATATTTCTGGCATGTCAACTTTACATCTGTCCTAACCAGTGCTACTTAACAGCAGCATTTCTTTTAAATTATTTTTTTTTTGTACGACCCAAATTTGATTTCCTTTTAACTCTGGACCTAAAACCAACAACTCATAAAGCTTCAATAGTGTGGACCAAAACACAACGAAAAAGCCTTTTATCATTGTACTATTTATACTGCAACAACTATTCACTAAAAATTAAAATACTTATTAATTATTTATAGGTAATAATAATTAATAATTGGTAATACGGATGAAAAAAAATCTTTATGTGCGTATTTGCCGATTATTTAAAAAATAACTCGATTTTTCATTGACTTATATAGTTATATAATCAGAAATATTAAGCTTAAAAATGTTGCTCCGTGATATACTTCGCTACGCCTACACGGCTGTAGTTGCAAAAACAGTTATTACTTATTATACACATATATATACAATATACATTACAATAATAATAATAATAATAAAAACGAAATTCGTATAAGATGCGATGAACAGTGCATGCTTCGGTTGGTTGTGAAATCGATAATTTTTTTTGAACTACCTGCAGTGCTGACATAACTTATAATTTTTGGCAGATCTTCTTAGACACTACACACACGCACGCACTCTCTCACATACGGTATGCGCATCCTCGCCCTTACACAATAGGCCGTTATAAGATTGACCGCCCACCGCTATTCGAATTGTCACAGTCAGTCACGTACAATCTTCCAGCAGTACACGCACTACCCGCAGTTAATCGCCACTACAAATATTCCATAGGTACTGCGTCAAAGCAAAAGTCGAACGATGTTTATTACCAAACAGTATATCCTAAGTGTATGGCTGATGGCATTCGTCGTCATATTGCTGATCACTAGCGGCCAAGGAAAAGGTATCGTATTAAAATTATTACGATTTATATTTTATTTTAAAATTAAATGAATACGAGTATTCTACCTCTATATTACACGCAATACTAATAAAGACACGAAAATCAATATAATGGTTCTTTCTTCCTTTTTTTTTTTTATTGAGGATATGCGTATTAAAATTATATATTTTTGAGTACACTTTTAGAATAGTGTTATGTTTGATAGTTTGTCTGTCTATCGTTCGCTGACGGGCGACGGCCAATGACGATTTGTACATCATTTGTACGATTATTGTTTATACTTATTATACATATTAATAAATAAACAGTTTAGTTGTTTCAACTCAAACGTTTAATATTTATCTAAAATATGTGTATTTTTCAACATTTAATGGATGGCTGGTAACGATAGCATTTTAAATTTCATATACGAACTTCTATTATCGTTTAAACTTAACTTCCAAAGACGTATTGATAAACTGTATTATTAATTTAGATTTTTTTTTAAGATCACAGATGTCATCGACCAGTTACAAAAAATTGTAATGCTTCAGAGTCGTATATCGAAGGCTGGAAATTTACCGGGTGGTACTATCACACGGAGCTTAGAGCGTGCCGACCTTTGTATACGCCGAATGGATGGCACACTTGCACGGAAAACTATGAACTACCTATAGCCAGACAAATGTGCGAAGACTTATGCGGTAAGTTGCACGACGTTAGAATTTGTGGAATTCGGTAACCATAATATTGATAATCTACACATTTATTTACCTCCTCTATTCTGTGGTTTATCAGCGCATAATATATCCGAGTCGCGATAACTGGAAAAACTTGACAACTCCAATTTTTTTATTATTCCCCCGGAAATATAAATTATTATAAATTCGAGTTAGATATTTCGAATCGAATTTTTATCTCTTCTCAACTTCGAGTTATCGTGACTCGACTGTATATATATATCAAAATTTGAACTTAAAATGCATATAAAAAATTAGCTTGTCTTTTCAGTAAATTTTTATTTTAATGAAGTTTTAAGAATTTATAATATATCTATTAATTTTTTAATTTGAAGTTCTAAGCACAAAATAATTTTAATATTTTCAAGATTTTACAAATTTCATCGAAATTCTAAATTTAAATATCTACAGTGTTCATTAAATTCGTTATTTGTTTATATGCATATGAAAATCTTAATAAATTAAACATTGAATTACATTTTTCAAGCAAATTTATCCGTCAAATAACTTAATTACTAAATACATTTATTAAAGTTAATAAAATACCTATTTCAAATATTATTATAGTTATTGGTTTTTATAGGTATAGGCGCTATAGTCATTATATTTTCATCGTCTGGCCACGGATCAATTGAAATGAACTACAAGATTTTATACATTAATAATATTAATGTACGGTATTTATTTTATTTTTTTATAGCTGAACCATGCACCAGGACTAACGGTGCGCCGGGCATTTGCATGTACAATGAAATATGCAAAATGTCCTATAGTGTAAAGCCACCCATACCCAATCCATGTGACAGTAACAGATTGACTTGTTGTGCTAGAGGACGAGACAATGATTTGACAGCATTCCCTGGGCTTGTGTATGAAAACGGCCAGATTGTCTTTAGAGCAATCCTCAAAAATTTCTATGATCCAGGGTATGAACAAGAGGGATTTACTTACATCTACTTTTTACCGTATTCTTTAAATGACGAGAGTAGACGCTTCAAGTAATACCTTATCGTACTATATGTATATCATGCATTTTTTTAAAATTATTTAACTTATAATATTCCATTTAATAAAATATTATGTAATTTAACATATTTGTAATTGATCATTATTATCGTAATAAACCTATTCTCTGGATGTATTTTTTTGATATACATTATTTATTGTATCATAGTAAATTAACTACAAATATATATTTATATTTATAGATATTATTTTTATTGCACGTAGAGTTATTAATTTTTATCTTCTAAGCACAATAATAATAAATTCATTTAAAAATAAATATACTATAATTAAAACGATCGGTAAGTATATGGGTTCGAGCTTCGAGGACATAACTGTATTCGAAATAATAATAAATAATGTTATGAAAATTATAAAATTATAGATACTGGTACATAATATTATGCCATAATGGTATATTGATATACTTTAAACATATTATACATAGGTTATATTTATATAGTATGATTAATTTCTAATTGGTATTTTTTTTTTGTAAATGTCTACTGTATCTAGGATGTTATTTCTCTAGACTTTTAACGTCTGAATTTTAGTTCATCATAATTATAATTATTTTTAATCTTAATATTTTGTGAAGTACTACCTAGTCGATGGTTCTTTTTATTGTTTTTATTTATAAGTCAATGACTAAGGAACTTAAGTTAACTGTTTATAAAATTATGCAAATTATTTGAACACTAAATAATTATTGTACAAGCACTAACATTAAGATTTAAGGTAACGAGTTTAGAATCAACATTTTCAATAAACTTGCTTATGCTATAAATATATATTTTAATATATTACTTACCTAAATATAAAAGGATTATATTTCTTGAAACTTAATATTTTTAATTTTAACTGAAAAACCATATAGGTTAATATCTAATTTTGGTTTGAAATTTATGAAATTATACAATTATTGAAAATTATTTACATTTATATGTTATCAAAAATGATAAAATATGCTTCACCAATACGTTGTATAGCCAATAAATAAGGCTGTGAATTTGTAGGAAAGTGCATTTTTTTGTGATGATTGTGAAACATAACTTTTTAAGTAAGTACATAATTTGAGCTATATAACAACAAATCTATTTATGAAACATTTATTTTGCATTTTATTGCATTTTAGGTCATGTTTTCCTTTTTTAGTTCATTTCCGGTATTTTTAATTACATTTCATCAATTAACATTCTTTGAAAACCGTTTAAATAATGTTTCTGGCGAATAGAACTATTAAAGAAATCAACTTCAAAATCAAAATTCAAATTAAATCAACTTTTTTATAATTTTTTTTTTTTTATATTAAATAAATACATTTTTATACATATAATATACTAATATCAATAAAATAAGAAAATTAAATTAAATTAAAAACTATTTTAAGTGTATTTTATACTATAATTGTTAGCATTTTAAGTGCATATTTTATTGCATTAAATTTTTAGTTTTTTGTTTTTTAGTGCATTAAATTCACAGCCTTAGTTATAAACTTATAAATTATTGCGATGAAAGATTTAAAATATTAAAATATTATATATAATAATATATATATATATATATATATATCATAAATAAAATTAATTTATGGATTTCGATTTAATAACTAAATAATGCACATAGAAGAAGCAAAAAATTTTGGATTCATTTTTTAAATCAGTAATTCCAGGTTGAAATAGGTAGAAATTATCGTTTTTAATAAAGAGCTTTGTGTGTGTATTTCGTTTTATTCGCATATCATGAAATCGAAGTATTTGCGTATGCAATACTAACTATATACTTGATATTTTGAATTTGAATATATGACTAAAAATACAGTCTAATTTATTTATACTCACTAGGTACTTAGTTAAATATTAGATATGCAGTTTAAATATTTAAATATTAATTAATATGTTCGGTTGAAAAATTAATAATATTATAATAATTTAATGAAAAACTAAAAAATTCTCTGAAAATATTGATGACAATTTTTGATTATTACTAGTAACTACTCACTATAAATTCTATAGTAAAATGTATGCATAATACATTATAATAAATGATATACATCACACCTCTGGCCTCTATACTTACACTTGTTAAGAAGGTGTCACACCCAGCATGTGTTGTCTCTGTCTTACAAGTACGTAACGTAGCAAATTTACGCTTAGCAGATCACGTTTAGCTCCGTCAGTTTAAAAACTAGAGTGATTCAATACCTATTATGAAACTTGATGGTAAAAACCATATATGTGTTTGTATGTTAGTTTTTTACGATAGCTTAATTTTTAGCAAGTTATGCGTATATAATATAGCGTAAATTAAAAATGCACATAATTTACTTAAAAACTAAATAACCGTTAAAATCCAACACACAATTACAGATAATGTTTTTACCATCCAGTTTTATAATAGGTCGGATCACTCTAATTATTAAAATTAAACTAAATGAGTTAAATGCTAAATGTTATCTAAGTAAATTTGCTATGTTACGTACTTATACGTGTGACGCATATACATTAAGAATTCTACAGAATAAGAATCAGTAGATCAACGTAGGTGGTAGGTATGTGTACAACGAAAATAAAAACTTAATAAAATACAATACGAATATATGGGTCAAGTAACATAACACAACCAGGATTAGCATTGTAACAGTACCATATATAATAGTGACCCGTTTCATAATACCCATCCTCTTGTATTATTATATTACTGTTATATCTATTAATTTTAAACTTTATCTGTTAATTTAAAATTTCCGTTTGGCGTTTATATATTATAAATAAATAAATAATGTAGTTGTACACGAAAAATGTGTATGTACAATTCTATTATATCAATTGAACCCCAAAACATTAATCATGACAGGCCATAAGTTGGTTGTCAGCGCTGTAGGTATCGACTATCGGATGGCATACATCGTAAACTTGGCATCATACTTTGCTCATAACTCACTTAAAAACTTAATAATCGTAAAAAACCAACATACAAACACAGATAATGTTCTAACCATCAAGTTTCATAATAGGTCGATTCACTTTAATTTTTAAACAAACGGAGCTAAACGTGATCTTCTGAGCATAAATTTGCTATGTTACGTACTTGTAAGACGGAGATAAAACATGCGGGTGTGACGCCTCTTAATATATTATTAATTATTATTATTATAATCAATATCATATAGATATTTTAAATATAACAATGCATTTTCCAAATTATTAATTTAATTTGACTACCTATTAAAAGTAAAATTTGTTTATTAAATATTCATTTTTACTGCCTGAAAATTATATATTTTTTTCTAGTATAAATGTATTGTTAATTCTTTTTAAATTGAATAATTTTATTTAATAAATCTAAAAACATGTTAGAATCAGTTAATAATAAAATAGCTATGCCAAGAATTAATTCTCGTCAAACTACGTAAACACATCAACATTAACATTACCAACGATTCCGAAGAATATTTTCGAATTTAAATTTATATACCTCTATTAGACGACTTTTTACAACAACTAAATGAATAATTTAATAACAAGCCTGCAAAACGTTATCGCTAAATGTTGTGTCTACAAAAAATATAAAGATATTAAACCTTGTGTTGACTTTTATATTTATAATCCAAACTCACTAGCTATTGAAACATAATTTTTATATTGGCAGACAAAATGGACAAAGATTTTGGAAGAATATAATAGACCATCAAATGTTTTTAAGGTGTTGTCCCAGTGCAATCTAAATTTTTTTCCGTCAATTTCTTATTTATTAAATGCGTTGGGAACTTTGCCTGTATCAACATTAACACCTAGAAGGACATTTTTAACTTAAAAATGCCTAAAAACTTTTTTAAGAAACAGAACCGGACAAGAAAGATTAATAGGACTAATCCTTATGAGTTATGAGTTATGACTTATGAGTATACATAGAGATATTAAAATTGACACTGAAGAAGCTATCAAAAGATTTTCAAATAGGTACTTCAAATTAAATTAAATTAGTATAAGTAGTAGCATATTATACTACGTTATATATTTATATATATATATATATATATATATATAACGTAGTATATATATATATTAAACTTGTATACTAGAGTATAATAAATAGTATAATAAAATATAATTAACGTAGAAATATAAGATAATAATGTACGTGGTTGTCTACCAAAATTTAAAAAAAAATGTCATGTTCTTTAAATAATTTAAATAATAATTTTATAATTTTATATTTTATTACATGATATAACATATTTATATTCTTGACACTGACTGTACTCATGTCACAGACTGTACTTTTGAATAGTTCGTCCACAAAACGGAATTATTCAAAAGTAAATTGTATAGATACAAAATATTAGTTTTAAGTTTTTAATATTTTAGACCTAGTCACGCCTTTAGATTATAGCTGAGACTCAACTTACCGCTTTCAAAATGGGCGTATCCTAGTTGGGTTATGATAAAGATAAAAGATAAAACTACATATTAGATCCGACTATAAAAACGATAACACACAAGTTAGGTCCGACTATAAAAACTATGAAAACATAATAGTATTACAATAGTATTGATAATATAAACCTAACTTATATCAATTTATTGAAGTCTTAAAAATTATAAAAATCGAGTTACATAATAATAGGAAGTGGGCAGAACAAGAGAAAATTCTTTTATTTAAGAAAAAATGTCGAAAAATTAATGATTAAACTAAATAGATTTAAATTTATAAAAGCTCTATCTTTTACATTTTTACCAACCATGTACACTTATTTAACCATTTTATACCACTGTATGTATATTTCTATACCATTTTATAATTATTTACTATAAATTAGAAACTTTTATATATTAACATTTTTAATCATACCTGTGTTCAAATTTATAGATCTCTGACAGTCCTAAGTCTGTAAAAATGAAAAGGAATATGTTTTTTCCATGAACCCAACTAGAGTAGTACCTGTAAAATTGTGGGACCCAACTAGTATACTACCTGAAAATCACCAGGACCTAACTAGATTAAATAAGGATCTTGCGGACTCAACTAGTAAACGCCGTTCAATATGAACACAAATTATCACGAACCCAATTTACCTAGCCCCGTTACTACGATTTCTCAAAGAAATTTTAATGGATTGGTTAGTTGGTCCGCCGGTCTTTTATACCTAGCTGCTTCATCGGAGATCTTGTGTGTTTTGTGACACGAGACCACAAAAGTGCAACGCCGATGAAACGCATAATTAATTATAATAATAAAGAAAAGATACAATGACGATGTGAATAATAACAAAATAATAATATCTGCACTTATCGCACGCAGCACAAACAAATATATAAAATTATTATAATTATAATAATAATATGGATAACTGTAATCAAATACTAGTAATACTGTAATCAAACATGTTTATACTCTATTGATGCAAGTTACTGAGTTTGTACATCAATTTCTTATTGATACCTAATTAATAATAATAATAATAATACAAATACATTTTTTATTGTTCTTATTAAAAACTGTAAATTAATTATTAAATGTATTACTTGTCTTATATCAAACTTTGGTTTTCTTGTTCTTAATGTTTCCAATTCTTTCAATGATGTTAAAAATTATCAAAAATACTTAAAAAGTAATTTTATTATATTAACTTTTAAACTTAGGGTATTCGCAACATTGTTAATATAATTGAGACAGGTCACAATTATATTGATTTTAATGAACGATGCTGCACGGGTGCTAAGCCATATGTAAAACAGTAAAACAGTTCGGCTCCCATGTAGTGAGGTCACAAAGTAAAAAAAGTCACAATTATATTTTAGTGGATTAATATTGAAAACATGTAATATATTGAGCCTTACTAGCTGATAATTAAATGTATTAAAACAATAATAAAAACTACATTTTTTCGAATAAAGACGGGATATTTGAGTAGAAATTAAATTGTTTTTTCATAATGGTAATTTGTGTACACTTAGGCCAATTAGGCAACCACTACGATTTCGGGGCCTATGTCGACGTTTGTTATCATTGACTGTCCCGTATTGTCATATAGAGTATTTGGCGTACTGACAGAATTGATAAATATTGGTAGATCTTCTTAAAGCTTAGACACTACAAACACGCATGCCCTCTAGTACGAGCACGCATAATTACATGCACGTAGAATGTAGATGCGCATCCCCACCCTTTCACTATAAACCGTAATAAGAGGAGTGGTCGCTGTTCAACTAGTAACAGTGAACAGTCAGCCACGTCTAATTATCCGGCACTACTCGCATTAAACCGCCATCAACAAATATTCCTTTTTCCTTACTGCGTCAAACCAAAATTCAAAGATGTCTATGTGCATCACCCAACCGTACATCCAATGTGTAGGACTGATGATATTCATCGCCGTACTGCTTATCACTGGTGTTCAAGGAAAAGGTATCGTATTAAAATTATTATGATTTAAATTTAATTTTAAGAAGATGTCGCACCCGCATCTGTTGTCTCCGTCTTACACGCGTACGATATATAGACAAAACGCGTCTACGCAGTTTGAGTAGAACTAGCTCAATTTTGGTTCTAGAGTAAATATACCTATTATAAAACTAAAATATGATAATATTTCTGAGGGCAAGATACTGAGTTTTTTTTAAAAAATTTAAATTTTGAAAAGAAAGATTATTTAAACATTTTTAAATGTTCGATAATTCTAAACGGTTATAATGAACGTTATATTGAGAATAATGGAAAAAACTCAGCGTCTTGCCTTCTCAAATATTATCATATTTTAATTTTATTATAGGTATATTTACTCTAGAACCAAAATTGAGCGAGTTCTACTCAGACTGCGTAACGTGTTTGTTCTATGTCGTACGTTTATAAGACGGAGACAACACAAGCAGGTACGCCGTCCTCTTAAGATTATATGAATATCCTACCTCTATATTATAAACAAATTCACAATACTAATTAAGACATAAAAATCAGTATAATAATGTTTCTTTTTTCCTTTTTTTTTTATCGAAGATATGGGTATTAATTTAATATTTTTTATTACACTTTTAGAATAGTTTTATGTTTGATTGTTTGTCCATCTATCATTCGCAGACGGGTGGATGACGATTTGTTCATAATTTGTACGATTAGATATTATTTATACCTACTTATTATAAATATTACTAATTATACAGTTGAGTGGTTTTCAACTTAAACGTTCAATTTTTATCTAAAATATGTGTATTTTTCAACATTGAATGGATGGTCGATGACGATAACATTTTAAATTTCATATACGAACTTATATCATTGTTTAAACTTAACCTCCAAAGACGTATTGACTGTATTATTAATTTATATTTTTTTTCTTAAGATGAGAGATGTCGTCAACCGGTTACAGAAAATTGTAATGCTTCAGAGTCGTATATCGATGGTTGGAAATTTACCGGGTGGTACTACCACGAGGAGTTAAGAGTGTGCCGACCTTTATATACGCCGAATGGATGGCACACTTGCCCGGAAAACTATGAACTACCCGAGGCCAGAGAAATGTGCGAAGACTTATGCGGTAAGTTGCATGATGTTAGAGTTTTGGGGTTGGGTAACCATAATATTGATAATCTACACATTTATTTACCTCCTCTATTCTGTGGATTATCTGCAGCGCATAGATAATATATATTTGTATGTATATCAAAATTTAAACTTAAAATGTATATACAAAATTAATTTGTCTTGACGGTAAATTTTTTTTTTATGAAGTTATATGAAATTATAAAATACCTATTGATTTTTTTATGAATTTCTAAGCACAATTAATTGTAATACTCTCGAGATTTTACAAATTGTATCGAAATTCTAAATTCAAACACCTATGGTGACTATGAAATTCAATATTTGTTTATTTGCATTTGAAAATCTTATATGAAACATGGAATTAAATTTTCAAAAAATTATTATTTATTAATGTATGGTATTTGTTTATATTTCTTTATATAGCTGACACGTGCTACAGGACCAACGGTATGCTGGGCGTTTGCATGTCCAATGAAATATGCAGATTTTCCAACGATAAAAAGCCTCCAGCACTCTATCCATGCGGCGATTACAGCTTAAATTGCTGTGCCAAAGCATCTGACAATGAGTTGAAATCATTCCCCGGGCTTGTATTTGATAAAGGTGGGATCGTCTTCAGAGCAGTCCGTAAAAATCTCAGTGATCCAGGATATGGTTATGAGGAATTTACTTACATCTACTATTTACCGTATTATATAAATGACAAGGGTAAACGTTATAATTAATACTTTATCATACTATATATAATATATTATATATTATATTTTGCATTTATTTTATTTAATAAAAATAAAATACATGATACATTTTATTATACATAAAATACTTGACATTATCATAAATAACGGGAGTAACCCGTTTCCACTAAACGTGGAACTTTCACTTTCCCCTACCAATACCGGTTTCTACCAAAAAATATGTACCTTTCTCTTTTCCACCAATATCCGTTTTCACCAAATGAGAACCACCTCACTTAATCATGTTTTTATCAAAACTATTTGTATAATACGCTTATATTAAAACCTTTAATACGGTAATAAGTTTATTTAACATACTAATTCTGGGTTGAAAAAATGATATATTATGGCATACTTAGCCATGTATATTGTATTCATATGATATTATATACCTATATAATTGATTATTGTATATATTTTTTTAAATTTTATAATATACTTTTCGTGAGTTTTTAGTATTGATGTAAATTGTATACAATATATATTTATAAATATACACATATAATCAATGTATATTGTAAGTTAATCATATTTGATATGTTAACCGTTATCATACTTACCTTTTATGTCGATTAACCTAAATAATATTTAACGGGATTATATTTTATGAACAAGCGAAAAGGTTGCACAGTTTAAATTGTGAATTACAACTGTTTGTGTTAAAATAATACGTGTTGTACCTTTTAATATTGGCGTAATATACAATTGTTTTGGTGAAAACGTAGTCAATATCTAATTTGGTGGAAACGGATATTGGTGGAAAATGGAAATGTCCATTTTTAGTGGGAACAGGTACCGCCTTAATTCAACTTATACTGTCGATGTATTTATTTTATATAAATTGTTTATTGTACTATAATAGATCAAATAAAAATATATATTGATACTTATTGTTATTATTTATTTCATTACTTAAAGTCATGCATTTTTTATCTTCTTAACACAATAATATGTTCTTTAAAAATATATTTTGTATAATTAAGACAATCGTTAAGTACATGAGCTCGAGGATATAACCAGACCTATATTTGAACCAAAGATAAATTATCTTATGATAATTAGAAAATTATACGTAGGTACATATTATAAACATTATTCAGTATTCTAATATAAATATATAATACAATGGTATACTATTTATATATATTATATAAATATAAATAGGTAGGTATACTTTTGTTTATTCACGTCTACGTTGTCTTATAACATTAGATGTTTTTAATGTTTTTATGTCTGAATTTTTAGCCAATTTTTATTAATTATTTATTTTATTTGATGTAAAAAATCTTTTAGCTTCCTATTATACTATTATTTATAATTATAATTTATTTTATTTATGAAAAATAAAATGTATATATTTTATTTAAAAAATAATAATTTCATAGTAAATTATTAACTTTAAAACAAAAATAAGGGGAAGATGTCCGCATCAAAAATATATATGGGGGAAATTGCCTACCACACCGAAAACAGTCGGGGGAAAATGTCCATTTGCCCATAAAGAAATACCTATCGACATCATGACGATGTCATAAATAGATTTTCTCGACAGAAGCAAAGGAGAATGAAAATTGAAGATTGGTCAAAAGACTAATGAACTTATTCATTTTTTCTTCTTTTTATTATTTTAAAAAATATATAATAATTAATATACATACGCATGTATTTACTAAAATTATATATTATGTATTTCTGTAATACAAGTTAGTCCCTTCCCCCATTTCATATTATTAGATTCGCCCTTGCGGTGTGGTAACACATTTTCCATTTAATCAATAACGTCAAGCACGTAGTGGTCAGGACGAATATTATCATTAGGGCTCGGATTTTAAAGCAAATGCTTCTTTTTATATATTTAAGATAAAAATCTAATTTTTATACATAATTCGTTTCACGTTAATCTGATTCGAAATAAACGAATTTATTTTTGCTTTTTTTTGCTTTTTTTAATGTAAATGCTTTTTTTGCTTTTTTATTGCTTTCTTCAGTTATTCTAGCTGTGTAATTTTTATTTGTTTGTTACGCTATAGTAATTAAAAAAATGTTCATATAATTTATAATAAATGTCAAAACCCGTAATAAATTATTATATAAAAGTGTTTATTTACTTAATAAGAAATGTGAAAACCCGCAATAATGACCGTGACCGTACCATTAGTGCGAAACGTCATTAAATGTAATGATTGAAATGTATAAATTATCGATCTACAGATAGCTTATAGGTCGATAGCTTAGCAACTATTGCATATAGTTTGTAGATTTTAGTTTTTATTCAGTTTTATAAAATTATAACCTAATTCGTGTTAATTTTTAGTCGTGCTTTTTTTTTGCTTTTTTTAAAAATAAATATGCTTCATTTTTGCTTTTTTTAAACAATTTTATGCTTTTTTTGTTATTTATTATGCTTTAAAATCCGAGCCTTAATTATCATGAACATTGTATTATTTAATTTAATCATTTTTAAGTATAATCACACGTCGCTCATTTCTTAGAAAATTCGAAACTCGTAAGTAGTCCACGGATATGGAATCGACAAGAATACTAAAATTTGATGCAAGGCTCATCATGTTAACGAAATTTCCACACTACCACGACCACCACTCTTATGAATCGATCATGTATTATAAGGGAAATCAGGACAAGAGCTCAGCAAACGGTTAGGGATATTCAAGACATACAGAGACTGGTCGTAACACCGCTCACGGTTTTTGTTTATCGGTATATAGGAGTCAGGTCGTAACACCGCTCATTCGACAATATACATTTATACATATTGTATTTTTGTATCAAGAACGTTAAAATTAAGATTTTACGGAACACTTTACATCACGTATTCATTTCCATGTAGATTGCATGAATCGACCAGGTCGGGACGTAACATATTTGTTACCATTGATTATATATATAATAATAAATATAATTATTATATAATCAACGCTATTACTTTAGTTGTTACTTATAATCAGGGCTCGGGACTTAAAACATTTGCTTATTTTTATGGATGTAGCAGAGTGCTATGGAAGTATATGTCATGTTACAACACATTCAATAGTTATGAAATTTTAAAGTGCTTTTTTAACGATTTTAAAAAATATGTTTATTTTTAGTTTTTCAGATTATTTTTTTTTTACCAGTTTTTCTACTTTTAATAGTTTTTTCAAAAAATCCCACGGAAAATCTATAAACAGTAAGGCAAAATGTCTTAAAAGTAGTTTGATTTTTTTATAATATAGTGATTTTTTTTTAATTGTTTTGATTTTTTAGTTAGAAACTTTTTCTAATTATTTTGTTTCAATATTTATTGTAATCTTTAATTATATTATTTTTAGCATTGTTAAACATTATGTCTAGTACCTATACTTTATCGTGTAAAAAGAAAGTTTTTTTTTTTTGATTATAATTTAAATTTTTTTAAATGCTTATAATGATGTTTTTAAGCACTTATTTTAACGATTTTAAGTGCTATAAGTCCCGAGCCCTGCTTATAATATATTAATTTCCTAATAATAATTATTATTATTATATATTTATATTTTATATAAATCGTTTTGTCGATTGTTGAATTCAAAAATTTTTTTAATGTTTTTAACACGATTATTGTTGTTAATAAATGATCCATTTAAATGTCAACAAATTTCGATGTACATTTTGAATATCATAAACAAACATATTCAACTTCAATATAAATTATGAATATTATATATTATATATTAACAATAATGTTCAATTATAATATAAATTCAATTTTTAACGATATTTAAAATCGATTTCAAGCCCCGGTTACGACACACTAATATAGTTGTAGTAGAATAGTAGATACGAGGTATGAAATTTTAAGTGTATGTGTAATATGAAATTAAGAGATGAATAATGGTCCAACTGTTTTTTTACAATTTTCTCTAGATATAATGTTCGATTCATTCATATAATATTAATATAATAAATGTTAATTTTTTTAAAAATATAAAAAAAATATCCTTTCTGCACACGCATACTAACTGTAAACTAAATTTATAAATGTATAATTTTTCTATGTTTTATAATTATTTATAGTTTACAAACTATAGATTATGACTTATGGATAAAGCTTTGGTCCTATATTTTATTGTGATGTAATCTTTAAATAAAAATAAAGCAACAAAGAAACTGAATAATTTTTATTTATGTGTATGGTTTTAATATACTAAGGGGGAAGTCCCCGTGGCAATGCAAATTTTTATATATAATATACAAATGTATATTATAATCTCTGGTTCGCTCATTACCGTATGCGATGCGTTTACGTTTTAACTCTGAAGTATCCTCAATACATTTGCTGAGAATTTTCGGCAACGCGTTTAAAGGCAAAGTGTATATTTTTGCGCGTGATAACTTTCCGACTCCTAGTCAAATCGTTTGTGTTTTTGAGTACGCCAGGGTCGGGGGGGGGGGGAGAATTACTCTTTCATATTTCAGGATTAGCATACCTATGCACGAGAAATATAATCATATATGTTATCTATTGACGAAAACGAAACGGGATTACTGAACCACTGGGTTCCCCTGATAATAATGATTATAGCTGATGAGCGTCTATTGCCATCTAACCGACAATAACATAATAATATGGTCATGAAAGGACTAATTTTCAATTTAAATTTATATTTAATTGAAGTCAACTCACAGATGTATTCAAATCGAGTGTGAAGTCAGAAATTGGCCTAGCAATTGATACAATTGTATGATAAGTTGCCTACACGAGTTGCCCTAACACAATTATATACAATTATTTGATAATAGAAAATACCAAATTAACACCACATAGATAGTGTAATATGATTAAACATAATAAAATAATTGTATTATAATATTATATTTATTATTAAATTTTAAGATTAAATATTATAATTTCATTTATTAGAAATTATAATATTCATTTTTTTAAATTAAATTCGTATCCCGAAACATGTTATAAGGACACATTGTACATAGTTGTAGACTTGTAAGACTTGTAGTTGTAATAAGATCAGCTAATCCAATAATTCCCATCCTAAGTGTCTGTACTTCTGGACATATAGTCTCCTTGATCAAGGCGTACACGGGCAGTCCAGTAGACAGAGAAATTCAGACACAACCTATTTTGTAATACAATAATTTTTAGTAAATACGCATTAAGCAATAAGCATAACTCTTCAACGTTTGAAAAACATCTCATGTATATTTTTTGAAAAATACGTCTTAACTACCTCAACCAAAAATCACGACGTGCCACTACACATCGTACACCGCATTTTGTAATGAAATCTCAATAAGCGCGGAAATTAATGAACCACAATGGTATTGTACGTAATTTTGTTAACTTTTGCTCAGTATACGACACTTATTTGTTCACCTCCTGAAAAGCACCAGCAATAGGAAACACGAAATTAAGCTATTAAATCTATTTTACAATCCATTCTAGTATTCCGTAGTAATACAAGCTATAGCTGGGACTGTTTATGATGTTGATGATTAAATACATAAAAAAAAAACAGCAGACTTATGAGTTACATGGTTGATTTGATAATTTAGTAATTTAGTAACTTATGTATTATTATAGAAACTTTATCTATAAACGAAGAGATGTACAAAATATTACGAAAACATATCCTTCCTGATTTAGCATGAACCTACTTCAAGTGATTCTAATTTTCCATTTATAATATGATGATACATATACGACTTTATTAAAATAGCCGACGAATAAAATTTAATTTTGATTAATTCGCGGACAATAAATTAATGTTTTATTCATAGAATCACAGTTCCACCGCCAATATCGGATATAATTAATTAAATTATCGTAGTTATACATAACTGTTATTATATTTTATTAATCATTTTATTTCAGGATAATATCTAGTATTTATTGTAATTATTATTTTTAAAGATCATATAATACACTATACACAATACACATAATATCATGATAAAATAAAAATAAATAAAAAAAGGTAGTTATATATAGGTTATATTCTGCTTTGATTATCATTTATATAAAATATATTCATTGTTATAATATAAAATTTAACATTTTTTTTTTTTTTTAAACAACTACATTTTATATTAAAATGGCTCTTAATTAGCTTGAAGCTATCATACATATTATACACGCACCAAACAATTTTAATAGTAAATTTTACAATAATTTTTTTACTTTTTTTATATTTTTCAATATTTTTTCGAATTTTTAATACAGAATGAATATTAATGTAGATAATGGAAAAAGAATAAAATTGAATTTCAAAACCTAGGTGTAGCAATAAAAAAATAAGTCATGGTTATTACTTGCTTTATATTAATAATTATAATTAAACAAATTTCTATAGTATAATTTGATACAGATTTACCTCTTAAAATGTGAATGTATAATAAAGAAAAGATTTATTTAAAATGTTCTTACATAATTTTTGCATATATTTATGATAATATTTATATTATCTAAAATTTAAAAAAAATCATTACTAGCATGTCTTACTTTTATTTATAATATTTTTAAGGGAGTTTTCACCACCTATCCTTATAAGAAGTAGGGAAACTATGCAACTGCAGGACGTAACAGTGTCTTAATGAAGGTTACAAAAAAGTATCTGAAACTATTAAAACAGTTAACATGTTTATAATTATAATTAAACATTGTATTGTTATTTGTTTATTAGTTTAATCAAACAAATAAAGTAAATTCAAACTAGTGTATGTTGACTATTAATGTTTTGTTGCTATGCATGTCTACATATTTCTATTGCAATACCATATAGGTATTCTAAAAAAAAAAATTGAATGCTTGAATAATAGACAAGTGGTATAGAAATAGAGGTGACAATCCTCCTGATAGTAAGACATAGGGGTACAAACATATCAATGTCATTGAAAAATAGAAGCCAAGTTGATGTGATAATTACTGATTTAAAAAAGCCTATGATATCGTGAATTAACGTCTCCCATACTTAAATCATATTATAACAAACAATTAATATATTTACAGTACAGTAAACAATATTACATTTTTTTGAAGTTAAATAATACCAGTTTTAATGTCAATGTGGTAACATATAACTAATATTTTGTAACTATGTAATTTTTTTCTGATATCTCCTCCCTACATTTTCAGGAACAATTGCAGTTTAGATATTACTCGATTTTTTCGATTTTTTCGATTTTTTTTTGTTTTTGTGTATTTCAACGAGTTAAGAGCGATGGTGCAGAAATATTTGTGCAAATCATTAGGTATTTTGGAAGTTATATCATTCCGAAGTTTGCGATTTTACGCTTTTACGCATGCGCACAACACTGTACTTAACTGTCACGCGCCGCGTCTAAATCGCGTGATCGCTAAACTAATTTAGCAGCTGCAAATAATGCAAATTCCTATTGATTGCAGCTGCAATTATACCTACCAATTTTCAAACCTTAGATGTTAAAAAAAAAAATTAACTACACAACTGGATTATAAAAAAAATATTCATTATTGAAATGCCTACCTTTGGTGAAAGAAAATACCAATCAGGTAAGTGATAATTTGCTATCTCGTACCTGTAGAGGCTGCATGTAGTACCTCTTCTTCCTCATAAAAATATACTAAATAATATATATATAAAAAAAAATTGTTATCTATTTTATCTATTTCTCCATGAACTAGTGAACCTCGATATTTTTAAATGTAAAGGTCGGATCTCCAGGTACATATCTGGTCCAATAGGACAAGTGCGTAATTATGTTTACCGGAAATCGACGAAATATCTCCACGCAGCGCGCTGTAGTCACCCAAACGTGTTCGTACTGACTACTGCATGCAGTAGGCCCTAGAGACTAGCAGAGAAGCGCCACCATTCGTCTTGAACGTGTCTTGTTGCCTGGTACTGCTCGTTTGAAATTTTCGCGCTCTATAGACACGATTTCCACCAGTTGCCATATTTTTTCTTCGCTTTTAAAAATTGTACTGTAACTTTGCAATTATTGTTTTAGTGTCGTTGCGTGTTCGTAAGATACGTTTCATAAACACATATTATTTACTAACCATGGAAAACAATACAAAATCGTTACCGACTTCTCAAGAATTTTCAAATGAGTTCAATAAATTCATGACGTTAACAAATAATAACTATTCACCAGAGCTTTTGTCATCCCAGTCACCGGAGTTGGAACTTACCATTAATTTGAAATTGGAAAAAGAAAAATATTTAGAAGATTATGAAAGACGTAACGGATTTGGTTTATGCAGGGACGTTAATCAATACCAACCATTGGCGCAGATCGGCAAAGGAAGCTATGGGTAAATATAATTTGTTTGTTTTATTAATGCAATCATTATTATTTTTTAAATTTTTCTGTTATGATTTAGTTATAACCTTATAACTGATAATTTCCCAAATTCATAATTAGTAATTAATACCTACTAGGTATCTTCCTATATAAAAAAAAAATACCAAATTTGAAATTTAAAAAAAAAAATGTTTTTGGAACAAATGTAGTTTAGTTACCCACGCGATTTTTTCGATTTTTTCCCCCCAAAATATGTGTTTTAAAGCACTGAATACAAAAGTCTTATTCAAAAATTCTCGCAAATCATTAGTTATATCTTTCCAAAATTTACGATTTTACGCATTTATACATGCATGCGCGAAACGCTATTTAGATACTTTGCTTTACTATGTTTTCGTATTGGATTGTCGCCTCTTATTAATTATCTTGTTTTATCTTGTTATAATATTGTTATCTAAAGTAGTTTTGATGAGAAATTCAGATTATACTTAGATTATTATATTTAACGACTTTCAAAAGGCAATAGAACTGATAATGTTTTATTTTCGTGTACAAATCCTTCATTTTCCAAATATTAATAACTCTAATAAAACAAATTAATTCAATATCACAACTCGATATCACAATATCCCTCGGCAGTGACTACGCGTGTATCAGCACTCGGCGCCGTCGCTCCGCTCCGCAAACCGAAAATATCCCTCGACTTGTTATGCAAAACCACTTCATGTAGGTCACAGGGTAAAAACTAAAATATGTATTAATAATAATTTATATTAATACGAAAATGTAGGAAAGCAAAGTATACAACGTTTCGCACATGCATGATGCGTAAATGCGTAAAATCGTAGTAAACTTAGGAAAGATATAACTTCAAAAATAATGATTTGCGAGAATTTTTGAATTAGACTTTTGTATTCAGTGCTTTAAAACACACATTTTGGAGAAAAAATCGAAAAAATTGCGTGGATACTAGACTGCATTTATACCCATCTAATTATTAAAGTGACGATGACGTGTTAAGTTATTATTTTTTTTCTAATAAACAACATTATTATAATATTTACGTCAATTATCAATCCAGTATATTATTAATACAATTGTTATTGTTTACGTAATAAATTGACTATGAATACATTTAATTTACTGTCTTAAGAGTTTAATATTACAAATTATTTTCAGTGAAGTGTTCAAAGCATATGATATAAATAATCCTGATGTTATAGTGGCTATGAAAAAAATTCTTACGTTGCGTGAATTAGAAGGAGTAAGTTAATGTTTGTTTATATTTTATAAAATGTAATTTAAGTTATTTTAATAATATAAAATATTTTTAGTGTCAATAACTTGTTTGTTAAGTATACAATAATAGTTATTTTAATAAAATTCAATACTGAATAATGGTAGACTTAAAAACAAAACCTAAACACACCAGTATCATACATAATCAGTATTATAATATTGTATTATAGTCAAAAAATAATAATATCCTTTTAACTAGGTATTCAACTATTTTTATATTTTATTTTATTTATTTTAATTGCCTATTATTGATACAATAAACATACAAATAACTGCAAGACAATTGGTCAAATACTTTTCCAAATTAGTTTTATACCTTGACTGTTATAATAATTCTAGTAAAATAATAGTTAAAATTTAAATATATATTCATTTATAAAATAAAATCTATGTATTAGAACATTAGATCACAAATTATTTATGTCATGAAATGATAAATAATGAACGTCATGATGGTTATTTTCTATAATCTAATTATTTTATAATTTAACCATGCATATTATATCTACTATATTATATTATGTAAATCTACTGAAAATGAAATAAATTTTATAATAATATATTTAGGTATATTTTAGCGATATTTTAATAATATCAATACAATATTATTAAAATATGGTATAACATTATTATTATTATTTAATTAGTTATATTGTAATATTATATCTACTATTATTATGATTATTAATTATTAAGTACTTATCATCATAATACTATATAGTAAACTGTGTTTATTATATTATTATTAAATACAATGTACTCTCGATTATCCGCGTTGCGGATTATCTGTTGTCTTCCGCGGAATCATCTACATATATACCTATATGAATACAAAAAAAAAATACTTACAACTTTTAATTATACACCATTATTGGTTTAATTAGATTGTGATAGCCGATTACTCGATAACGACATCAAATACAATACGGTTGTTTAATACATATTAATACTTTTTGGTGGATACATGTCAATTGATCGAAATCAATTGATCGCATGACAATTGCTCGAAAACTTTTGATTGAAGAGAAATTGCTCGCATAACTAAAAATTATATTATTATTTTTATTAATTAAAATTGCTAAATAATTCAAAAATAGAAAAAAAATAATAAATAATAAAAAAAATAGTATTATTATTTAAATTGCATTTAAAAAATGAAATCAATTAAAATTGCTAAAAAGTACGTAAAATTAAAAATTAAGTTTGCAGTTGAAAATGATAAGATATTCCACGTAGATAATCCAGAATGAACAGATCATTATAATCAGTGCAAATTTTTTTAATTCTCTTAGACCTATCTTGGTATTTTTTTTATTTTTTTTGGGGGGGGGGGTCAGTGCCAGATATACATATACTGCTCAATTTTGAGTCGATTTATGCGTTCTTCTTTCTTTAAAGCTTCAACAAAACGCCATATTGATGGATGTTTTCCACTTAAGATCGACGTAAAACAGTTATGCTAAGCTTCAAAAGAATTATTTGTTGTTGCTATATCTAGTTCTACTTTTAGAAAACAGTTCCACATTTCAATTTCAATTTTCGGTTGTTTTCGTCTATTCCGTCTGTCTAATTTGCCTAACCAAGTATTTTCAAAATAGTCTAAAAACTGTTAAATGTTAAAATTTTCAAATCTTTATTTCATGAAATAAAATAATTTATAAATTATAAAATAATTTCACTATATTGATAAAGTTATTACATAATTTCATAAATCTATAAATAATTAGAATAAGTGGTATTTAGTTGATAACAAAAGAAAATGATTTTTATATTAATATTTATATATATTATATTTGTTTTGCTCTACTAAAACTACACACATTTTATAATATTTTGTGACAATTCATTTTGAGTTATAAGCAATGTGGTTTAATATTATTAACTTCCATTTAAATATGATCAAAAATCCAAATCGCATTGGTATAATTTAAAATGTAGTAATCTACTATAGGTAGGTAATTAAATCAAATTTTATACTTATGAAATATATTAATATATTATATATATATAAAGCAAAAACAATAGAATAATTAATTTCATTCAATTTTGTTTATCTATATCTAAAAATAATATACTCGTAATAATAATTAACCAAAATATATCAATTTGCATTTTTCTCCGTATTTTCATATTTTTAACCATTTATAAAAAAAAAATACATTATTATCTATCATATTCATAAATATTAAATAAGTTCTTACATTTATTTATTTATGTAAATACTAAATAAATAAAAACATACAATTTTTTAGAGATATTTTGTAATACTATTCCGTAATAGTGTAATACTAATTATGCGTGTTGATATACTTTCAAATTTCAGTTTCCAATGACAGCATTAAGAGAGGTTCGGATTTTAAAACAATTGAGTCATGAAAATGTTATCAAATTGATAGAAGTTTGTCATACTAAAGGTAAATTTTATTTGAGAATAAAATAAAAAGAGTAATATTTTTTTCTAAAAAATAAATATAAAATAAATGTTTTATAGTCTGTAAAGCAAATAATCATCGATCAACATTTTTTTTGGTATTCGAATTCTGCGAACATGATCTAGCTGGCTTAATAGCAAACAGAGAATTACGATTTGAGCTAGCTGACATTAAACAGTTCATGCGACAGTTGTTAAATGGTTTATTTTACTTACACCTAAACAAGGTAAATATATTTTCCAGATAATGAGAATTATATAAATTTATATAATAAATACTAAACTAATGATTTACCTAATGATACCTATATAGATTTTACACAGAGATTTGAAATCATCGAATATATTAGTCACAAAAAGGGGAACTCTAAAATTAGCAGATTTTGGTCTATCTCGCGCATTTAGTACACCGAAGGAAAATAAACCAAATAAGTAATTACAAAATCTTTCAAATACTTACTATTTGTTTAATAAATCATTATTAATTATATGTAGTTTTACCAATGGTGTAGTAACACTATGGTATCGTCCTCCTGAGTTACTGCTTGGTGAACGCAATTACGGGCCCGCAATAGATATGTGGGGAGCTGGCTGCATTATGGCTGAATTTTGGACTCGTTACCCAATTATGCAAGGTTCTTCAGAATTAGAACAATTAAAGTTAATAACTTCTTTATGTGGGTCAATAACTCCAGAGGTATGGCCTAAAGTTGTCAATTATGAGATATATAGAAATATTGCACTACCAAAAAATAATACACGAAATGTAAGTATTTAAAATTTTTCAAACTTTGTTTCTTAGACCTTAACTAAACGTTTATTTACAGGTAAATATTTTTTTTATGCGTCATATTAATAGCAAACTTGGATGTGATCTACTCGATAAATTATTAGTATTGGACCCGGGTAAGAGGTTAGACGCTGACACAGCGTTGAACCATGATTTTTTTTGGAAAGATCCTATGCCAAGTGATTTGTCTAAAGCGATGGCTCAAATCAAAAATCAATGTCACGAATATACTATGCTTCAACGGCAAATTTTTAATAATAATCAAAAATGCGGAAATCGGGCTAAACCATAGCTCTTGAGACAAATCCATACAGTTATAAGCTATAATCTATAAGCTCAAACAGCTATGACCAAGACTTTGTTATTAAACAAAACAGCAAGTAAGTATAAAATATTTTTTGCACTAAAAATTAGCATGAAATTAACATGAATTGGCAAGACTATTATCATGATTTGCATTTGAAACTTTCACCCTTCCCCCTTCAAGATTAATCCTAGAGTAAAATGTACTACACATGCATCAATTATAACAAACACATACGTCAAACACCATTCTTCATTTAATATAATATAATCAGCACAAATTTAAAAAGTAACCAGAATTTTTAAGTACAATTCGTGCTAATTATTGGCAGCAAAAAAAAATTCGAAAATCCTTTTTTTCAATCATGGTGTGAGGGAGTTAGCTGATGAAACGTTTGAACAGCTCCCCTAAGGTTTATTGATTATTTATCATTAGATTGTGTCATGCAAATTATGATAATAATCTTGTCAATTCATGCTAATTTCTACATTGGGGGGGATGAAACGGACATGCAAACACAGGCTTTCTAGATTGATTTTTAAAAAAATGTCGTTTATAGCTGTCTTGTACATTTGTTAATTGAATAATTAATTAAAAAAACGTATGAAAAACTAAAAGACTGATAATTCTAGAATTTATAATAATTTTTTTATCTGAAAATTGTACATAAAATGTTTAATGTCTATGCAATTATATATATTTATATATATGTATTTAAGTAAATTATTAATTTAATGTTGTATACATTTATTATTGTTCTACTTTTTATTTAATATTAGAACTAAGTTAATATAATATTTATTTCATAAACATATTTTATATGTTATGTTATGTTATGTTTAATTATTTTTATTTTTTGTTAATTTTGTTTGTTATTTTCATAAGTCATGAACTTATGTTTGAATTTTAAATATCGTAATATTATATTATCAGGTTCCTATAGTAACAAGTACAATAATATGTAAACTATTCTTCTAAACAAATGTATTAGAATATAGTCAGTAGGTATTTATAATAAAAAGTCTTGTTATTTATTATATTCAATATAATTTCTATTATCGTCGTACCTACTGCGTTGAGAGTTTCTTATTAAAAAAAACCTAATCTACTAATAAATAATTATACTAATTAACAATTTTTTATTAACAAATTTGTGGTATTTTTCATTATTTATGACACACAATCAATAAATATAGTTATTATGACTGGTTTGTTGTAAGGTCTAGTCATTAAAAAGCTCACAATTTTAGTAATGTTAAAACCTGAACTAACCGTTTTATTAATCTTAAGGATGATTACATATAGGGCGAATAGTTTACTCGTCGATTTTATACAATTTTAAACAATTTAAACCATGTCGATTTTTTTCACGTGTAACGTAAACCATACATAATATAAGGTAAACATTATACATGGTTAAAATTTATTGATTCGGCTTAAATATTTTTTTTATTTCTAATGAATATTCGCCAAGCTGTTTATGTTAATTAGTTTTAATAATAGTTATTGAACATTAATAAAAACAATAAAAATAACAATGCCTATTTAAATGGATATTTATTATGTATTTAATACATTCTAGAAATAACAGTTCATATTATTTTATTTAAAGCATATGACTGACATCCTATGTGTAAGTTGAATGACAACTAGCATGTTAATTCTGTCTAAAGATAGAAACATTTACGTTTTAGGTTCAGAAAATTAATAAAAAAAACAATTTGTATTGTAATGGTGTAAAGCACTATTAACCAATATCAGACATCTTAACCATAAAATAATTAGGTACACAAAATGTATAAAAAAAAAAATGATATTATATAAGCATTATGGGTGTTTTCATACAGGTTTAGAATTAATTTTTACTTAGTTGCATGATAAAAAATATGAGTAATAACACTCAAAACTATATAATATTAAATAATTGCATGGTGTTTTACTGTTCCACATCATTACAGTATTTATATTTCGGTGCATCCGAATAGCATGCCAAAAAAATAAACATAAATTGGAATGTCCAAATTGCATGCCACTTCTTGGAGAGGTCTGTCCGAATTGCATTCCGTGTACCTACAAGTTTATCTTTATTTATCATGCACTTACGTGCACAACTTAAACTTATTTTTTGAATTTTCTATTTTTTTTTTTTTAATGGCACGAATAGAAACTGATTAGTTTCTAGATTGAAATATTTTTATATTCGAGTAAACATTTTATCAAATTAGAGAAGATGACTGTGAATATTAAATAAAACGATTTTAGTTTAAAGTAATCAAGTGAATGTATTTTACATTTTTATATGGAATATAAAATAAATAATAATAACATTATATTTAAGAACGACATTCCAAAACTATTTTTTCATATTAATATAATAATGTTTATAAATTTAAAAAAAATTGCATAAAAAATTAGAAAAATCAAAAATCAAGTTAAGTTATTGTACACATAATAGTGCCAACGCCAATGCAAATCGACACCTGTAATAGGTAATCAACTTACGGCGGATTGTTATACCTCCTGAAATCAAAGTTTAATGCTGTTTTTTATAGGAGAAAAAGTTAAAGTCGAATTACATGTTAAAACTTAAATTAAGTTATCAGATATCATCGAGGAGGCATTCCGACTGTGTCGGATCGCTGCAGATGATGTGCGCGTAGCAACTAGCAAGTGAAATCAAAATTAATATATATTCGAACCTCGAATAGTATAAAGTTCCTATACAAACACCTGTTAGAGTGTATAACATATCGTACTTATTATATGAATTAATATGTATTTACAGTACCGAATCTCGAGCACTTAAACCGTTTCTGAATTTTGCGTCCAGCAATGTTTCACTCATACGATTTGTATTATTCGTATGTAATGAAACTCAGATATCCTTATTAATTGTCTTTTTAATGCATAATATGTCAACAATTACCGATTTATGTGTATTATTACATACATATTTTATAATATGACTAATATATTGTATACTATTTGAATGTACCAAATTCATCCAAAAAATTAAATATTAATGCTCATACAATATGATCTGTATAATTTTAATACATACATTGTGTTTCATTAGGTAGGTACCTATTTTTTCTACAATATAAGAATATAATTATATAAATTTGAAACGTGTAGAATTGTACTAAAATATTTAATATAATATATAAACAAATAAGGCCATAAATTAAAACTTATTGATGATTATTAATTATTAAATAATTTAGTTACTCTTGGTCAAAATTTAACAAACACATGGTAGCTAATGAATACTATTGTTTAATACTATATACTATTAACAAAAATACATTATAACGTTTATATATTGATTTTTATTAGTTGAGTTTTGGATAACTATTACACTCTAGAAGCATAAGTAAGATTTATATTATGTAAATTAATTATTAATTAAATGTTACAAACTGTTACATACTATTTAATGTATTTGTCGGCACTTATTTACTATATTATAATACTATGAGTGAAATATACAATACTTGAAATTACCAAATGGGAAATTTATCTCCTTCCATGAGGTTAAATGTTGCAAAAAAAATAATATCGCAAAGTTGACAGCAGTATCAATGTTTTAATAACATTTGCATTATTTAGTGTACAAAAACATAAAATATTATTGCCATACATATACGTATAGTCATATAGTAGGGGGAGCACATTTTTTTAAATATTTTTTTATCATTATCTAAGTACAGATCATTTCTTTATTTAATATAAATTATATCTATAAAATACACTGTGTACGTTTCTTAAATGTACATTTGAATGTTGGTAATAAACTAATAAATATTAAACGTTATTAACTCACCAATTCACCTACAAAAAACCTATCATGTATTATTACATATAAATGTACACCCAAATATATGAATACAGTACTGTGCGACACAAACGATGTCGAGAAACACTTTTATGATATACAGCAACACTGCACAACCCGTTAAAGCTACCAAGAATAACAAAACAATATAAATACAACAAAATGCAATTTATTGAATTAAAAAAACAGTATTGTACTTTTACATCAATAAATGGGCTTCGAATCAAGCATCAGTGCTCTACGTAATATAATATGCGTGTAAATTTAAGCAAAAAAAATAGAATAAATATCTCGTAGGTATCGGCGTCCGCGATCGGGCAATCCTATGTGAGAAAATAAAAAAAACGAAGAAAAACGTCCGGAAGACCATCGTTGGCGGTCATACTCGTTATTGCGATCGCGACCGCTACGAATGCAAACCGCGAAAAAACTGTACACGTATGGCTTTCAAAAGACACACATTACGCAAATACGAAAAGAACTGGTTGGAAAAACTGGGAAAGTCTTAAAATAGTTAAAATCCTATAAAAAGTGGAAAATATTCGAAAATTCACGTCATTAGAAATAATAATATAATAATAATAAATATAATCGACCGCACATATAGGACATAGATCACAGTCCACCGATAAATATATGTATAATACGTTAAATTGTACTCGCTATATAACTTGTCTTATGATTAATATCGAAATATCCTCTCACATTCCCCCGTTTACTATTAAACTATCACTGCATGATGAGGTACCTATTATACATTTATACCAATAAACGACAGGCGCGTAGCTAAAAAATGTCAAAGAGGGGTGTAATTCAAAATTAATTGACAAAATTATACACATAAAATTAATAACTTTTCGTCTTTACGTATACTTTATTATACAAACGCATTACAAGTGAGTAGGTAATGGTTTATAAGATATTTAAAAATTATTATTATTAATAATAAATCAGTCGCGATAAGTCAACCATCGAAGCAAGTCGTTCGTTAATTGTCGCTCCGTATCTACGTTTTGCTATCGCCTTTTGTATAATGCCGGCGTCGTCTTCGGGCGGCGACGACAATCGTCCGCACGCTCTTAACAATTCAGTCGGTAAAATAAAAAAAGCATCAAATGCTTCCAGACCACACAACACGGATCAGGAATGGACCACCAAGACAAGTAAAAAAGCATCTCAATCTAAGAAGGTATCAACTCCAACTAGCCCTATATCTCCCACTCTACAGCAGATTAAAAATAATCCACCAGTATTAAATATGCCCAACAATACATTCGATTACGACGTTTCGTTATCTCATTCTACTAATGACACGGCCTCTAATAATATGAATATAGATATAGATTTATCGCATTCTACAACCGATCACGCTAATGTTCCCGTTTCCGCAAATACAACATACACCGCTGATATTTCAAACACTAATATAAATTACGATTCCAACGATATACAGTCCTTACGTAATTCCGAACAACTTAATAAATTTTTCTCCGCGGATTATAACGGTCCGTTCACTACCATTGCGGAACATTCAGATATCAACCTAAAAATTGATCACTGGCACCCGTTAAAATATGCAAAAATTTTTTCCACCAATTTCATTGGCATCAACAACATCAAACCAATTGGTCATAAAAAAATCAAAATCACCTTCAATACTAAAGTTTCAGCCAACAACTTTCTCACCTCCCCTCTACTCGCAAACATTGGATTTACAGCATATATTCCATCTACGCTTATCTACTCTTTCGGAATTATCAGAGTCGATAGTTCCCTAACCGAAGAAGATTTCTGGGAAGGACTTGATAACACAGTCCGCGCTATTGCCTTCAAACGCATTTCAATCAAAAAGAATAATGTCCTAACGCCTACTCGTGTTGTGGAAATAAAATTTTTATCCCCCAAAATCCCAGATGCCGTATCAATTTACAACGTCATTTTCAAAATTTCTCCTAGCGTCCGTTCTCCCATACAGTGCAATAACTGTTTGCGATTTGGCCACACGGCTAAATTCTGTCGCAGTAAATCCAAATGCAGCCACTGTGGCTTAAATGACCATTCATTAACTACTTGCCCTTCAATCAACGCAACAGATCCAGTTTGCATCTTCTGTAAACTCCCCCACCTCTCCACTGACCGGAATTGCCAAGAGTGGTCATTCCAAAGGGATGTTAAGAAAATTATGGCTACGGAAAACTTACCCTTCCGCGAAGCAGTCTCTCTCAAGAAAAATAATTACTCCTCAAGTGCATTTAGCTATTCAAATATTGTTAATAAACAGTCTGTGTTAAATCCTTCTCATCAAGTTCCGGATACCTCCACTAACTCTTTCCCCCCGTTAACCTCTCAATCACATTACCACCATACACCTCATAGGAAGTATAACAATCATTCTTCTCACTCTAAACAAAAACAATTTCACGTTCCCAACCAATCTAATTTTTCCCTACCAAATGGGCACTTCATAGATTATGCTAGTAAAAATCGGTCCCAGGATCCCAAACCTCCTCAATTTGACCTAACCTGGGTCAATGCCTTCTGCATCAAACTCTCCGAATCCTTATCCAACTCCCCTAGCCTCTCTCCCTTATCTCCCTCTTCCCTTCAAAACTTAATTGAATCATCCCTTATGTCTTGTCTCTCGATTCCAAAAATCTCCGTTATTTCTTCTAATGGTCAATATTCTACAATGGAATGTTCGTAGTCTTCCTGCAAGACTACCTTCTATCCAACACCTCGTATCTTCCTATAATTGTTCCATAATACTTATTTCTGAGACTTGGTTACTTCCATCCCGTAATTGCTTTATTCCTAATTTTAATTTATTCAGACAAGATCGAGTCGATGGCTACGGGGGCGTCGCAATTGCCGCCCATACCTCACTTAATGTATCTTTAATAGAAATTAAACCCCCCTTAAAACAACTTCTCTTGGAAAATAATATCGATTTAATTGGTCTAAAAATAACAAATATTGACGGTTTACCTAATACATCATTCTGGTCCTGCTACAGTCCAAATGATTCACCTATCCCCTTTGAAGTATGGTACTCTCTCTTCCAACTCACAGATCACAACTCTTTCTTTACAGGTGACTTTAATGCCCATCACCCAGCCTGGGGTTCCACTACGTCCACCAGACGGGGTAACTTAATCTACGATGCGTTGAACTCTTCTAATCTTAATATACTTAATAACGGCTCACCTACGCATGTAGGCAGACCCAACTCAACCAATTCGTGTATTGATTTATCCTTATCCACCCCAAATTTATTCTGGCTTTCAACCTGGCGCATTATAGACGACCCTAACGGAAGTGATCATTTACCTATTATCATATCTGTCAATGTTACAAACCCTAACTCCTTACCAAATAACAGATCTACCTTACCCAATTATCTCTCCCCCAATCTCAAATTTAACCTCAATAAAGCTGACTGGCCCCTTTTTTCTCAACTCATCAATTCCTCTATCCCTCTTCTCAACACTTACACATGTCCATTAAAAGATTATGAACAGTTCACTCATATGATCTTAGATATTTCTAAGAAAACAATTCCTATCAAACGTAATAACCTTAACAATTTCCCTCCCTCTCCCCCGTGGTGGAACTCCTCCTGTTCCGAAGCAGTTTCCAACCGCAAATCCTTATATAAAACCTTCATTCGCTCAGGCTCCGTTCAAGATTATCTTACTTATCGCAATGCCAGCGCTGCAACCACACGTCTCTTAAAAGAATCTAAAAGACTAGCTTGGAAACAATTTTGTACGAACCTCAACCCTTCTTCATCCATTCAATCTACCTGGACCACCGCTAAACGCTTTCGCAATAGTATTGTTACTCGCTCTCGTCCTCACAATGACAGTTGGTTCAATGATTTCTGTTGTAAAGTAGCACCATGTTATGTCCCTTCATCTTCTGAAGCCTTACATAATTCAATTTTGCCTGCCTCAAATACACTTACTAATCACATAATCTCCATGCCTATAACCTTAAGTGAGCTAAACGCCGCCATCGCCTCACGTAAATCAATCGCCTCCGGCCCTGACAACATTTCCCCTGTTATGCTCAAACACCTTCCTACTAATGCCGTCGAGTACCTCTTGAATATACTCAACAAAATTCTCCTCCTCAATATAATTCCTGACTCCTGGAAAGAGTTTATAGTCATACCTATTCCCAAAGCCAACTCTACCACTGCATTTAGGCCCATCGCCCTGTCCTCAGCGTTATGCAAAACCATGGAATTTATTCTAAAAAACCGCCTAGATTGGTGGCTCGAACATAACTCTATTCTCTCTGACAACCTATATGCTTTCAGAAAAGGAAGAGGTACACTTGATTGCCTCGCAAATTTTTCGAGTAAAATATACCAATCTTTTAACAACAAACATTTTTTACCTGCAGCCTTTATCGACATTCGTGGTGCCTTTGACTCTGTCCATATACCAACTCTCCTATCTCACCTTAATTCGCTCCAACTACCCCCTATATTCATTAACCTTGTCTCCCTCCTGTTTTCACATAGAACTCTAAAATTCACATCCCCATACGGCTCTACAAACATACGCTCCACTTACACAGGTCTACCCCAAGGTAGCTGCCTAAGTCCCATTCTTTTTAATTTGTATATGAATTTCATTATTAAACAACTAAATACACTTGGACATGAGTGCCTAGTGTATGCTGATGATCTTGTCATATTCTCCTACAATTCAAATATCGATCTCGCTATTGACTCTTTAAACAATTCGCTCAATCTCCTACAAAACCTTCTATCTTCTTCCTTTTTCTCTGTAGCTCCCGAAAAATGTAAGGCCATGATTTTCACTAGAAGACGTTACCTTCTCTCTTTAGATATCACTATAAACGATTTTCCAATTCCAATTGTCCAGAACATAAAGTATTTAGGACTAACACTAGACTCCAAATTACGCTGGGCTCCGCATCTTCAACATCTCATTAAATTTACCTCTCTTTGGGCCAATTTCCTTAGATCAATTTCCAATACGTGGTGGGGATCACATCCCTCCACACTTTTAATCATTTACAAAGCTGTTATAAGGTCCAAACTTGACTATGGATGCTTTTTATCAGGCTCCGCATCCTATTCACATTGGAAAAAAATTAATAATCTCCAAAACTCCTGCCTTAAGTCAATTATTGGTGCCCTTAAATCTACCCCTAATGCGGCCGTTGAGATCGAGACGGCATGCCCCCCCTTTAATATCAGAAACAGATGGTTGGCTGGTAAATTTCTACTAAAAAACTTCTCCCTTCGTCATCCCACAATATTTAATTCCTTTCTTGACATATACTTCTCCTGGCGTTACGTTAAAAAATCTCTCCCAATTCTTGCCTCCACGGCATACTCCTTATCTTCAATCCGTAATTTTGTTACCAATTCTAAAATATTACCCTTATATGAAATTAATTATTTGGCTCTCTCCTACTCACCTATAGTTCACACCAACAGACATTTTCTGAACTTTACTTCCAAGGCACTTAAATCTATATCACCCATCATCGTCAACAATCTTTTCTTAGACTACATTCAAAATAATTTTCCAAATTCCACCCTAATTTATACAGATGGTTCAGTTTCCCCTCTTTCGGCTGGTTACGCTTTTTTCATTCCTGACTTACACATCTCCATGTCTAATAATCTACCCTCTTCTGCCTCATCATTCACTACGGAATGCTTCGCAATATTAGAAGCCCTTTCGACCATCTCTGCCCTCCCCCCCAGCAGTTATCTTATCGTCTCCGATTCCTTATCATGTCTTCTTAGCCTCTCCTCCGATTTTTTCAATTCCCGTCCTTCTCCTATTTCCATTAGGATCAGGCAACTTCTATATGAACTTACCCTTTCAGATTTTATAGTTGAATTCCTTTGGGTGCCCGGCCATTCTGGTATAAAAGGAAATGAAATAGCGGACTCCATTGCAAAATCTACCTCCTCGTTCTGCTGTCCTTCTCCTACTCTAATTCCCTGGACCGATTTTTGTCCCTTATTAAAATACCATATTTATAATTTATGGCGCAACCAATGGAACGGACTAGCCCCCAATTATGCCTCTTGGTACAAAAATATCTCACCATCTATCCCCTCTCACCCTTGGTTTCACAACCTCAAATTAAATCGTAAAATAATTACCTCTTTTTCACGTCTAAGATTTGGACACACCTTACTACCTTCTCACTCTTATAAACTTTCTCTCAATGACTCTCCTTTATGTATGTTCCACGTTCACGATCCCATGATTTGCGATATCTCACATATACTTTTTCACTGTCCCTCTCTGGTTCCCCAACGCAATACCCTCTTCACCCTAATCCACTCCTTTAATGTCAAACTCGACACTCAATCCATTCTCTCTTCACCAAATGTACCAATTATTACCTCACTTATATCCTTCATCAACCAGACTGGTTTAAAAATTTAATTTATTTGTAATATTATTTTTGTTGTTAATATTGTTTTCTATGTAATATTTATAATCATAATTGTCGAAGCTAATTGTTTACAAAGTTTCTTTTAATAAAAAAAAAAAAAAAAAAAAAAAAAATAATAAATAAAAAAAATGTAAATCTATGAGTATAGTAGTATACCACGACCGAGGGGGGTGTTACTACACCTGTAACACCCCCCCTCCACAATTGGCTACGCGCCTGATGTACGATATTGTTTTAATTAATTAGTTTTTAATTTTATAGTAAACTTATAAGTACTAGGATTCTTATTAGTTATTTTTACGGAAACTATGCGATATACAGTCGAATCACGATAACTCTAAAACTTGAATGACAACTTGAATTTTTTTTATTCCTCTAGAAATATAAATTATATATAAATTCGAATTAAATATCTCGAAATGAACTTTTATCTCCCTTCAACTTCGAGTTATCACAACTCATCAGCTGTATATGATATGTAAGTATTATTTAAATATATTTTATTGATTATTAGATTAATTTTTGTAATTTTTGCTAAATACCTATTCACATCGGCGTATACAGTAAATCGGTATTAACTTATACGAGTAACAGCTAGTAATATTTAAATATTACTGAAAATTAAAAACAACAACAATACAAAAATCATAACATATTAACGTTGATTTGCCATTAATGTATTTATACTGTTTTAAATAACTAAAATTAATTTGTAAGACAATTTCCATATTTAAATTTAAATATTTTAAAACAATAAAAAAAAATACCGCCAATGGAACGGGCTATAGCCCCTTTAGCCCCCTACCCTTAGCTACGCCACTGCTTCCAGATAAGACTTTGTAGGTACATATAAAATAGATTGTCTAAAACTGTGATAAAATCTATATTATATTGTCAATTTAGACGTCAGATATCTAGTCATTATCATCGTTAGTCGATTCGACATTCAGTAATACATCGCAAATCGCAATAATCGCTGAGTAGCTATACTTAAAGTAATCAAATTTGCGTTTAAAACTTCTCGAATAAAAAAGAATACGAAAATGCCAGTCCGCCCCTGAACTCTGAAGTTGACTAAATCTGATATTGAAACCATATACTATGCTCCAGTGGCGTAGCCACTAGCCAGGGGCTCGGTGGCCATGCCCCCTCCCTATTGGCCGTATCATATAAAATATAAATAATAATCGTAAATTAATTTTGCCATATTATGCTCAAGATTTATGTAGAATTAGAAAAAATATACATACCTACTAGTTGGCGAAGTACAGTACCAATATTGCAAAATTATATTTAAAAGATAGCCCATTTCCACCAACAATGTGGGCTGAATATACCAGTATATTACTGGTTCTATACCTACTAAAAACTAAAACCAACCACTAATTGCTATGAATCAATTCACAAGTTCAATAATAGTCCCTGTTTGGTACATCCGAACATCTTTCAATTTATCGGTGTACCTATTAAAAGAAGTTCAAATTGAAACATATGTAAAATTACAAAAGTTTATTATTTCGATACGAGATCATTATAATATATAGAAAAATATATGGTTAATTTAATATAAATATATTATTATAATTGTATCTATTTGTGTACGTGCACAGTTAATATTCCTATTTTTTATCTCCTACTATTGTATATTATATTTCCTCTGTGTTGTGTAATCACTAACCAAACATTGAACACGAATGAATGGGTATATTTCTTTTATTTATGCTCTGTTAGTATATAATATTTGTTTAAACACGTCGTATTATGATTTATGAGTGAATTTGATGAACGATAATACTACCTTACGACTTGTATTACTTCTATAGCGTTGCATTATAAGCTATTAAACTTATCTTTATTATTGTGGTATTGAATTTAAATATGTTTATTTAATTTGATCTCTTTATATGTATATACTAAATACATATGATTAGGAAATATTTTATTAAATATGAATAATCAGTAACAACAGTAACACAGAAACAGATAGTATACAGATAGTTAAAGTGAACTATGATAGTTCACTAATAAAGGAATAAGGTATAGGTGAAAGTTCGAAGGTTTTTTTTTCTAACGAGATAATTATGTGTTATACTTACACGACGTGTTGAGGTATATTTTTTACGATTGTAAAGCTCTCGAATTTTATCTTTTAATTTATAATTAGAAAACATTGGAATATATGCTAAATGCATTTAAAATAAAATTCCATGTGTAATTATAATAAAGGCGTATTTTAAAGATAACTATGTAAAAATGTGATTATTTTAATAAAATAAATGTATGTATAAATGAGATTGACTCATAGGTGAAACTAAAGGTCAAGCCAGGCAGGATATGACCTGACCCAATGCCGACTAGTTATCGTTCACAGAAATGAACAGTTGTACTACATGTTGTAATGATATAATATTATAGAAAATTTGTATTAATAAAAAAAAACTAAAATCCAGTTTATGTGATTATGTTACCAAAATATAGCGACAGAAACGATAAATATATATTTGTATTACTGTTAAAAGTGCTTACAATAATATGCCATTATGTTTAATATTAGTTTCTTTTACCTGGTGTAGTGAGTGCCGTGAGGGGCGTACCCTAATCGAACTAGTGGGCGCACCCGCGGGGGTGGACTCCGAGTCCGAACACAAACTCGACTATTGTCATAGTATTCAATTGATCGAAGTATATAAAAATGCAGATAAAGATTAAGTATTTTATCGATGACATGTCGAAAACGAAAAAAGATACCAATACAACCGGTTGATATTAACCAATTACTAAAAAAACTATTTAATAAACACTACTTATGAACATAAATTAAATGGGATGGCTAATTTTAATATACATCGAGAAGTGTTATAGTTACAGTAGAAGGAGATATAAATATTAAATACCTATATTAATTTAAATATAAGCGGTTGAATAAAAGCGCTTGGATATATATTATAGTTTGACACGTTCTAAAAATATTTATATACCTATATATTTATAATATAATTTAATATATACACTTCATGATAATGAAATCATACAATTTTTCAATATTATATTGTCAATATTAATTTTATAATAATATGCTAAAATGTCCAAAATTGTATTTAGTAAGAAATTAAAGTTATGTTGTTATATATATTATATATATACACAGAAAAGGTACGTTTTTATATAAGTCTTTGTCAATGTCTTGTCATTTATTGGGATGGGTATAGTGTGTTTAACGTACTAGTCGTACTATTAAAACCTTGTCCAAGAAGAGACTTTTTCACGTGTGTGGTCGTATGGACGACTATGGACATCAGTCCCAGACCCCAGTGAACAATATAGAAGTGTTCTTATTTCCATTAAAAATACCAGATATCACGCGTATATCATATACATATATAATATATATGTATACATATATTTATTGTTAAATTGCAAACATCCGTAATCCGTAAATTTAGGTACCTCGCTATGAGCGCTTCAAGAACAATAAATTCGCATCGGTAAAACGTAGGCGAGTCTTATAATGTATTATGTTATACACTTCTGAGAAATAAGAATAGTCGCATAAATTCGGTTTCATGCCTGCATTGCGAATATATATATATTATACGGTATACATTACACTCCGGGTGGCGTATTAAAAAAATATCCTTATGTTGAGCAATCGTAACGGCGGCGGTGGAATACGAAGTATTTTTTTTTTTTTGCACTGTACCGAGGTTGAACCGATGAATGTACGCGTCAATGCCATAGCTGTGTGCCATACTGAGCCATAACTTTAAAAAATATACAAATTTAAATAGCAACTATTTTCGACAAGGGAAGAGGGTAATTTTAGTATTGGCCTACCTTTATCTAGTTAAATATCTCGTTTCGCCTATGAGCCCGTGGACTACCAAACTAACTGAAAATAAAATACAGTGCAAGACAGTCATAACAGAACAGACAGACAAGGGTACTCATTAGGGGATGCAAGATGATGACATGCCGACCCCCCAAGAAAATTATTATTTTTTTAGTTATTATTTATAAATTAATTTTTCTAATAATAATATATGATAAAACACGATGTACATACACATGCTCGTACTTTATTAATCGATTACGGTCGTACGCCATAATACTATAATGTCGATCAATCAGCTACAAATATATAATATATGTATTATAAATATACATATATTTATGTGCTATGAAAAATTTTTTTTTCTGATTGTCAATCCTTAAGTTTTGACAGATGGACACCCTTGCAGACAGATTTTTCTACTTCTGGAGACTTTTTAAAGTAAGACAAAGGTTATGTACCATTTCTATTATTTTATGTAGCTAATCAGCTAATGAATTAAGTACTAGGACTTGGCTAATATTAGGGATTTATATTAATTATATTATTATTTTATTTGAAAAAATATCAACATTAAATAGGTTTAATTTTGAACACAATATAGATATATGTGTCTATAGTGTACATCGACAAATTTGGGATTCTAAAAACCAACAAATAAACATAGACAATTTGGTAAATCCATATTTTAATTAAATATAAAAACAAGTGCAAAAAACTAATTCTCATTTAAATTAGGTTAAAATATTACATTGCCTATATCTACTATTATTTTTAATATATTCTTGATCCTGAAAGGTAATAGTATAGTAACTATATTTAAGTTGTAACCAAATACTTAAAAAAAAAAGCTAATTTAATAATAGCCTGTTTAAAATGTGAAATAATGGGTATGAATACATGTGATATGCAAAATAATCACGCATCGTTATAAAATCAATAAAATAATAAATAATTAATAATTGTTATTTTATGTAATTTATAATTTTTTTATTTCTGACAGCAAACTATTGTCTTTTTTTGTTATAATAAAAAATATAACAACATTTATTATCACTTAAAAAAGTAATGAAAAAACTGTTATATAGCTATTTGACTGTTTACTGCGTTTACGCCGCCTGTCTGCAGTTCGTCACATTACTGAGTTATCGTAATACTATAATATCATATATTGTAATCTTTTGCCGAATAATATCATGTTATGTCGAATAACATAATAACCTAACCGGACATAAAATTAAATACCGAAATACTACGAATACGATTTAAATGATATTTTTACATAAACCATTCTGAGTAAATACGATAATCGTACGATTCAAATTCGACAATTTCTCGGTACCAATTGAACGATGAATGATGTGGTGACGACGATGTCGTATCGTCGTATTGACTATTGAGTAGGTAGCTCGATGAAAGTGTTTTAATGATGACTACAGTCATAGACTACACATAATATTATTCACTTTATCAGTTATAAATTTTTACAGATTTGTGTCATTAAACAAATCGCACGGGTCATGTTAGTGTAAATAATAAATCGACATTAAATCACGAAACGGTGTGCTGTGTGCATAGACTATTATATGGAATATTATAATTATAGTCATAAACATAAACATAATATAATAAATAAAATTAGTAGGTAGCGGTCTGTGACGCGTCACCACCGAACGACTACCTACCCACCAACCCGTCCGCGGTACCGATTTGAACGCAAGAAATAGCGAGAAATCTAAACGATCGGTTCGATGTTCGAAATCGATGCGTCGAAATTTTCCCGTAAACATACGGTCCCTTGACGAGTGTGCTTATACACGGGTTGTGGTCGAGAAAAATTGATGGTCTAACAGCAAAGCACGAGAAACGCAATTATTACAGTTTTAAAATTGGTAGGTATGTATTAATAGTACCTACCTAGTACCTATCTACTACCTACTATACGTTTATGTCGTTAATAATAATGAAAATGAAATATAGTAATTGGGAAGATGAGGCTAATGTAAAATAAATACAATTTCTACTATCTCTAATCTAGAATTGGCAATAATATTTTATAAAAGTATAAAACTACCAGTATTCTATAAAATATATCGTATAGGCGTATGTGTGTATTAGTGTATTGTAACTATTATGTTAGAAACAATAGTAACTCAATTTCACAAGACTCACAAATATTGTAATTCTCAATATCGAAAGAGAAAAAACATCAAAACTTAATATTAAAAAAATTATAAATGACTGGACATTTAAAGTAAGTTCTCACGTAGTTCAACGTATTTACTTAATTTATATATTTTCTAAATAATTATACTAAGGAAAAAAATGATATTGTGTATCAAGTAAATTAAAAAAGTGTATTATAATAAATGTTTTATTATGATCTTTTTTTTAGTGGATCATAACAACAGTAACATTGGTATAATATATTTTGTTTTGTTTTTTTTTTGATATTCCGTAAACTCTTCACGCTTTTCAAATTTATAAAATGTTTCTAATACAATTTATAAGATGTAATTTTTTTTATATTGAATGTTGTATATGTATATTTATTCACATATTAATGTACCTAAGTAACATAATTGTAAACTATAAAATATGTAACTTGACTGTTTATTAATTTATTTATTGAATTAAGTTCCATGTATTAATAATAATAGTTAAGTACTACGTTTATCAAATAAAATATCTATGTAATTTGTTGTGGACTGTGATTATAGACTAAAGTTCATATTTATATTACATGGAAATATGGAATACATTAAATGTCACTGATTATTTACTTTTTTTACTTAAGGCCCATAATATGAGTCATAGCACATCGGCCCTCTATTTATACCTTCCCTTCTTACGCCACTGGTCATATTTATCAAATAGTTCTTTCTCTTTATACTGTTTTCGTTCATATTGGTATAATAATATGGTTTAGTAATAATCAGAATATGTGTTCTTTTAAATGTTTACTAATCAATTAAAAATTATAGAAACTCATAGATTATGTAGAATTCAACGGAAATGCACGATAATATAAACAAATATCCGACCGTAAATAATCTTTTTTTAGCCAACTATCGTACCTGGTTTATCAAACATGCCTTGCTTTATTTGTTTGAAATGTTTAAATATGACTTATACTAATAACAATTTAATGAAAGGTCAATCCAATAGTCACGACGTTTGCGTAAGTATAATATGATAAATAATAATTATTTGAATGATGTATTTTGTAGTGGTGCGTATATTAGCGGAACAGGCCTTTTTTATGTTCCCATTATGTGACGACGCTTTTTAACTTTTTTTTCACAGAGTTGTCCCAAATACCTTCCTGAGAGTCACCACGTCGCCTGATTTGATTATAAAGGGTTGAAATCAGTTAAAATACATTATTACATGTTATTTGTACATCTATATATTCATATAATAATAACAATAGCAGTCGGCCAATAACGGGAATACGCCGAATACGGTACGGCACGGCGGCCCCAGGGTTTCCAGCTACCTGCAACCTGACCTTCTTTTTGTGTGTGTATTTTATCGGCGTGAATTGTTCCAATACGAAAACACCGGTCACCGACTAGCTCTATTATATAAATTATAAAATAAATGATTTTCGTCTTTAAAACACAACAATAATGTGTGTTTATTTAAGAATTTCATTTTGAAAAAGCAAAAACTGCACACGGGCGTAGCCGGGTAATTCAGCTAGTTTATGTATATATAAATCACCGTCCAATACTTATTCATCTAACGTACAATGTTTTGATGACATAATTTAAATATTTCATCGAAAACAGTAAATTTACGTATTGAATAACGTATTAATGTGTTGTCTGGTGTCTGAGACAGTGAGAGTCGTGAGACTAGTCTTCTGGATAACAACCATTATCGTGGGGATTCTCCCCAAACTTTGTTTTTACCTCCTATCTATAAAATTTGATTCGGTGTGCGGTGAACGGTGGTATTCAGTCGTCACATCCATTTCTCGACCGACTCGACTAATCGTGATTCGTAGTATTGCTATCGCGTCGTTATCGCCAATTCCAACTTCCAAGAATAGCTCAGAACGTATGTTGTATTTACATTGATTCGTGTGTACAAGCACACGAATATTGTGTACAATATTATTTATATATATATATATATATATTATATACACTATAATTCAGAAAATATAGTTGAGTACGAAACACGAGTTATAGTTGAAAATAATTTTTTCAAAAACTTAAAACAAATTTTTATTTTTTCGTGATATGATTATTGAGGAGACGCCATCAAAGTTTTGCAAAACTCACCGCTCCGCCGATGATAAAAATAATAGTTTTAAAAGAGGTTAAAGTCGTTAAAGGTTAAAAATTACAGCGAAATTTCCTGGTGACCAAGATATTGTCAGGTATCGCGAATGTTCAACGTGTGAAACAGGGCTAGGTAAATTGAGTCATGAGACATATTTTTATGGTAAACTGAGTCCTGGGTTTGAAAAGATTTAAGGTGTTTTCTAAAAAGCACATTTTCCTTCTCACTTTCACAGGCTTAGGACTGTCCGTGTTAACAGGAGTGGTTAAAAATGCGCTTATTATATTTTAATTCATAATGTATTAATGTTCTACATAAAAATCACTATTCACTATTCAGTAAGGTATGTATACAAAATATAAATTCGTGTTAAATTTTTATTTATTTTATTGCTATTTTTTTTTATTATGTACAAAATAAAAATTGATTTAATATGTTTTTAACAAATTCAGGCCTTGAAATATTTTTATTTTATAATTTTATATACCAACAGCGTTGGCAAAATGAATGAATTCGAGTTTTAAATACTTTACAATTTACAAATATGATAATAATATAATCTTTGAAACTGATTTTTATTGTATTCAATCATTGTATTCATATTGAATACGTGCATTACAGTGATTTACTTTAATACTCAATAGTGAAGTACTTTCGACCCTATTATACAGAAGTATGATTATAAATTATAATATAGTATAATATTATCTACTTACCAGTTTATTTAATTAATTTTTTGCTCTTTGTATACGTAGTATACCATATTGTAATGCGTTTTCCAATTAATCATAATCATAGTCTTAGAGATTGTATTTCGAATATTGGGGTTCAAAAATCAGTCTGTTATCGGTTATCTACTGTTAATACAATTCGGTAACAGACAAACCGCATGTAATGTGCTCGATACAATTATATGAATACGATAACATTTTGATACAATACCGTTTTCAAAATCATGCATACGTCGATGCGCCATATGCCCGTATACGATGATGAATAAAATATATTGATATACCCAAAATGGCCTTATACGTTTTATTTTTGACTATTTCAACGAACGATTTTGTGAATTACAACAAAATGAAAATAATCCAGATGGCCAAAAGATCGACGCATTGTAATTTGTTATGTTCGTAATGATAATAATATAATTTAAAACAAATATAATGAATATCATTTTACTGAAACTGAATTAAAAACATATTATCGTTAGAAACTTGAAACATTTCATCATTATACTTCTATTAACATTTTCTATACACAATTATATTTTTAAAATATTTAGACTGAGATTTATTTAATTAGTTATAACTTTATAAGTATTTAAAATGTACTTAATTTTTATTCAATACATTTTAATAAAGCAGTTTTTCAAGCTAAGACACCAGTCAAAAACTTTTGTCATACAATGTGTAATATAGTATACTACTACTACTACATTATGTTAACAATAATGTTAATGTCTATGGTTTATTAGGTGATTTCAGTTTCTTTAGTTTGGAATGCAAATTATTTACAAAACCCGAAAAATAAATGAAGTGCACACAATATAATTTATAAGACGTTTTTAATTAAGTCAAGAAATCTGTTCAATATAATTCATTTAATAATTATCTGTGTACCTATTTGTAGTAATGAGAATCTAAAATACATTTATTGGCTTATTGTCCTTAAATAAATATACCTACCTGTTCAAGTTTGTATACAAATAATCTTAAATTATTTAAAAATAGGTAACAATACAAACTACTAATATAATAAACGATGGCATGAAATTTATTTATATTTTGTTGTTCTGAATTTACCGAGTAAACGACAAATGTGCAGATTATATAATACAATAATGAATTGAAAACGAATCTTCAAATCTAAACGAACCCAAAATGTGTATTTTATTTTCATTTTTCACTTTTGGACCTACTTGTGGCGCGTCCTGTCCGTGCACGATGCACACTGTGTGCAGCACACATTATCCACAAGAATGTCCGAACGCGTATTATCATTTATCAACACAAACATCTGTTCAAATGGAATTATTGAAAATTATTTTTTACGTTGTTTACGTCCACTGCGGGTGAATTTGTTCTTTATCACTCTCTCTCTCGTTTGAAGATAATAGTGGTTTTTCTCTCAACGCGCGTCCATTCCTTTTGTATTATCACTTTATACAGGTACCATATATTTTTGTATTCTCATGGTTTATAGATATTAATATTATTAATTTATAAACCCTTTTATTTTCTGACATTCAGTTATTATAACTTAAAATATTTCTATTTTCTACACGGCTAACATTAAATTATTAAATGATACATCTGAAGCATGTACTCATGATTTTCTGATCATTTATTAAGAACGAGTTTTCAACAGGTCGGGGTCGTTCCAGTTTATTAGATTGAGTGGGGTGTTAACGTGTACCTATGTGTGTGTGTGTGTCATCATAAATCGTCTAGTTGTTAAACATACCTATAGCTGGTAAGTAAATAATATTGTATACTGTATTAACTTAGTCGATTAACCATATATATTAGTTATTGTGTATTTTAAGTATTTAGAAATAAGACTGGTCGTAAAATATTCTTTTTTTTATATTTAATCATCATATTTTGGTTTTGATTAGTTTGTTCCATATAAACAGATGTTATGGGAATACTCTAATTCATCTATTCAATAGATAGACTAGCAGGGTTCATATTTTGCTTAAATAATAGTTGTATTCTCTGGTAGAAGCTATGGCAAATTACCCAGGCCTGAGGAAGGTTTAGCTAAATAACATTTATTATCATGTGGAAACACCGACTGTAATAAGAGCCATTTCATTAGTATTAGCCATGGTAGTAACAGCCCAACGCATATTCATTCTATATTTTTTTTAGTCGATATTTTCAGTATTTTTAGTATTTGACTATACTGTAGGTAAACATATGACAGTTTGTTTTTGTTTTATTTCTCTCTATATTTTATTACTGATTAGTACTATTAGGATAATATTTTTTTAAATATTATAGCTTTCGTAAAAACTAAATGTGTAAATTAATTGTAAATATAACTCTTTTTTAATACCTATTTAATATTATGATATAACTCACTCATACTTCAGAGTCAGTATTCATTATTGGATAGTAGATAACTTAATAAACTTGTAGGAATAGTTAAGAATCAATAATTTATTTAACTTGCATGAATAAATTATCACAAGTTATATATTTGGGGAAAGTTTTTTTGTGGTTTCATGGTTTTACTGTATTGCTTTTTTCAAAAATTGAAGCATCAATATCATGTAGACTGTACAGCTTAAATGGCCATTGGGTCAACATCACCATCACAAACTTTTTCCATTCTCCCTTTATTATACGCCATGTCAATCTGTCTATCTGAATTCTCTGTAGTGTTATTAGATCTTTCATAATAGAGCCCGTCCATATTTTTTTGGATCTGCCTAGAGGTCTTTTACCTTTAATTTCTGTCATCATTATTTGTTTGATTATTTGATCAACCGTCTCAATACATGTCTTAACCATTTATATTGTTTACTTCTTGTTTATGAGAGAATATTTGGTCTTCAGTAGAAGTCTTGCAGTTGATTATTATGCCATATTTCTTATTATTCTGTTTCTATATTGTATAAAGTCCGTGGATTTTTCTTAAATTTTTATCTCGAAAATAATTAGACTCTAGTATGAAAGTTTACCAAGTTTCACTTCCATATGTTAATATTGACCTTAGGTAGCTAATGTATAATATAGTGTTTTCTTTGATTATTAGGATAGATTTTTTTTATTTAAATAAATATAATAGCCCATAGTAGCCCTTATTTGTGCTTGTTAATCTGTTTTTTATTTCATCATACATAATATTTATACTATTAATATTTAATATTTACTCTGAGGTATTTTAATTGATTAACTTTCTCAACGATAATAATGTCCACTTTTAAATTTGAGTCATCTATCTCTGTCCACGTTATGTACATAAACCTGGTTATATTATGTTGGTTTACCGTATTCCCCATCATCTTTCTCAACTCCAACAATTTTTGGGTGTTTTGTATAACATCACCTTTTAAATTTCCCAGTATCTCTGATCACTTTCAAGGAATGTGTTGAATAACATTGGTGATAAAATTGATAAATGATAATGGATCGCCCTAGTATAGACCAGTTTGTACTTTAAATTGTGTTGACAATTCTTGATGGAATCATACTCAATTGAATCATTCATATCTTCAATTTAATATTTGTATTGGAATATTGTTTGAGTATAAAGTATTAAATAAAATGCACTAATTAAAAACATTTTTATAAAATCTTTTTTGCTTGTATAAAAATTAAAAATATGTAATATTATATTATATTTTATTTTTGTGATTTCTGTAATTAGGCTGTTTTATATATTAAGATAATAATGGAAGAAAAAGACTGTAAATTCAGCCAAAATGCGGTTTCAGAAACTAATGAACAAGAAGTTGAATTTTCAGGTAATTGTTAAAAAAAATATTTTATTCATAATATTTTAATATGTGTCTGTAATAATTAGTAATAACAATAATAATTAATAATGTAGGTAGTAAAGTGTACAATGTGTCTTTATTATATTGTTATTCCTTAATTTTTATTATTATAGGTAACTATTGTCTATTTAAAGTATAGGTTTTAACTATAGGTTAAATACTTGATTAATTAGAATTAGAATTATGAATATATTCTAAAAATTCCTTAAATTAAGGAATTGAATTGGGGTCCAATGATCTACTTATCATTTCTATCAAATTTAAAATAATGACATTTTTAATAATATTTTATCTAGTTTGTAAGTTATAAGTACTTAAGAATTAAGACATATTTGATGGACATAAAAATATAAAAATACTTTATTAGGTTTGAACCACTATTGAAATGTGCAATATTAATCTGTATGGACTTCCATCATTTTTTAAGTATTTTTGATTACTGATCAAAATATATAATACTATTGCACTTTGTTGCCCGTACAAAATGCATCCGTATTAAGTTTGGTTGCCTAATGCTAACATTCAGCGTGAGGATAAAAACTATTTTAGTTTTCTGATTTGAAGTACAGATGATATTTTCGACATATCAACTTTACATAACTGTCCCTCCCAGCATTGCATTTTTTTAACTGATTAACCGATTATGTATCATTTGTTAAAAATAATCTATTATTCAAATAATCGATTAATCGCATAGCCCTAAACATAATAAAGATGTAATATATTGAGATCATTATTCTGGATAAAAACTATCCCATCTAGTATCTTATGAGGGAGACAAAATTATACACATTGATTATAATTTTATCAAAATCAATTGAGTAGTTTTGGAATGCATCGAAAACGTATGATGTCGCACCCCAAATTTTTTTATATTTTTTTAGTTATCTATTTAAAGAAGGATTTTTCAAAATTTGACCTCTAAGGGGGTAACAGGGGTTTTTTATATAACTATATATAATAATATTTTAATAAATTCTTGTTATTTCTTCTAAGCAGTTGCTAGGATACTAAAAATATGTCCTAATTACTTTAGATTTGTTTTTATTTTTATTTAATTTTTTTAAATTAATTTTGTAATTCATAATTAACTTTATTGGACTAAATTTATGCCTATGACACTCAAAAATAATGAGGCTTTCTATTACTAAAAGAATTTTCAAAATCGGTTCAGTAGATCCAGAGATATCCCCTAACAATGTCAAAAAACGACTTATTTATATTATAATATTTGAGATAACTACTCATTATTAATTTAAGTGCTGCAGTTGTTTTGTTTTATCTTCAATCTCTCTATCAAGTTATCTTTAAAATAAAATATATCAACTTAACATTGTTTTTAAATGTAAGTACATTTATTTAATACTTCTATAAATTAAGTATCTTATCAAATTTTAGTGTTAACATTAACATTTTCTATCACATAATATTAATTATATTGATCAAAATTAAGTTAACTTTCAATAAATTTACTATTTTTCATTTTCATTTAATTTTTTTATATTAAGAGGAAATTGTACTGGCATGTGTTGATTATGTGTCAACTATGTAAAATATTACAATTTTAAAATGCTCTTAACTTGGTTTACAATTGAAATACCATTAAAAGTTTGCCTATGAACGGTGACAACATATGCAGATATAATGTTTTTAATAAAGCTGGTCATCTTAAAACATCATTGTGATTTATTAGTTTTAACGGGTTTATTGAGAAACTTAAATTAAGTTAACTATGTAAACCACATTTACTTCAATATTATTTTAAAAAAACATTTGAATTTAATTACAATAATTCAAAATTTATGTAATTCATGATTACTCACATATTGATAGTGTCATAGGTACTCCTTATAGCTATGACTACTGGTTATTTCAAATTCAAGTTAAAGTGGTTTAAATTGTTCAATTAGTTATAATAACTAATAAGTTTAAATAAAAAATAATAAAATATTAATATTGGTAGAAATGGTACATACCTACTCTATTTATCAGAAATTTGCAATAATTATGTCATTTATGTATACTTTTTAATCTGAAATTTATAGAAAAGTGATAAATTGTATTAAGATCTAATATTTATTATAGCTTTTAATAGTTAGAATGCAAATTTACTATTAAACTTGTTATTTTTTTATAAAGTGAATATTTTTAAAAAAATGCATTAAAAATTATAATAATTATTTTTTTTGGTACCATTGTTAATATTCAAATTATCAATTTATTATACATAATAATTGTGATTGATATTTTTATTTTGTAGAAAATTTACTAGATGAACAAAAAAATCAAGATTCTCTACGCGAAACAAAAGAATTTTTACCATATGGTAAGAATATATTTAATTTTGTTTAGTTATTCACTATTTTATTATTTTTTTTCTATTACTAGGTGTTGGGCCAGTTATCGACTGTGAAATTGATGATGATAATGATGAACCTGATTATTCAAGTAAGAACAAAAACTGTAAAATTAGAAATATTTAATGTAGGTACCTAAACTAATTACTATTAATATAATTTTTTTTTTTTTTGTATAACATAGGTACTATAATAATTTAATTTAATTTTTAAAAATAAATTTAAAATCTTATTTTTCACTGAAACAATGTATTATTAAAAGGTCATTAAAATACCTAATTTATAAATTTAAAATTTAAAATTATTAACTATTATATTGGTAATCTATAATAATCCAATTATGCAATTTATGTCTATCTTTTCAATATTCAATCAATAGAAAAGTTATTTTATTTTTATTAAGATTTGCAACTAATGATGGATAGTAAAAAAATAAAATGTGAATTTTTAATTTTGTTATTTTTGTATGAATAAGTACTGAAATAAAAATATGATTATTTATAATTAATTTGTAATTGATACTTAAAACATAGGTAATAAGATATTTAGAATGTATCATACAAATTAAGTTAATATACATGTTGCAGATGACATTTTTGATTAATATTTTTTATTTTATTTTGTAGCATATGCACGCAGACCAAAAAATCTAAAACTTCGCCGACAAAAAAAAAAAAAAAAGAAGGTTTTTACCATATGGTAAGATTACATTTATAATTAATTTTTTTTTAATTTTTACTTTTATTATTATATTTTCTTTTTTTAGGTGTTGGTCCAGTTATTGATTGTGAAATTGATGATGATAGTGACGAACCCGATTATTTAAGTAAGAATAAAAATTGTAAAAAATATAAATATTTTATGTGAACAAATTAAGTTACTAATAAATTCTTTTTTCTTTTTATAATTTAAAGGTTATTCTGTAGTACCAAAGTCGAATCTTTTTGGAAATAGCTCTACATCAAAAGATGCAGTACCATAAAAACAATTTGTAAAACTATAACTTATTAATCAAACTTTATATTAATTAACCTATATAATTTTATTTTGTGAAATATGTGTAATAAGTTTTAAATACCATATATATTGTATGATAATTGTTAAGATAATTTTTATTTGTATTACTTATTATGTTAAAATTAAGTTGGGGTTAAGTAATTGTTTCAATATAATATAAATTATATAAACATTTAGTTTTAAGTTTTATTCTGCTTTCTATCAATTCTATCATAATAAATGAGCCATATGGTTTCCACCTTGAGCGATTGACAGGTACTTATTACTATACAGGCACGTATACAAAAAAAATTTTGGTGTGGGGGTGGGGTTACAAAATTTAGCAATACAAATTGTGCCGCAACATAATAAAACAATTTTTACCTTGTTACTCGAAAATATTTTGGGAGGAGGGGTTGAACCACAACCCCCCTGTATACGTGCCTGTTACAATATATTATATAGCCTTTATATCGCCTCGTATAAATGTATTCTCTGGTTTACCTTAATGATTAAAAAAAAAAAGCTAGTAGAATGGGCATCACTTGCCTGGTAAGCCGTTTAGGTATTAGTGGAACATCATGAAGTATAATAAATTGTTTTGATTGAATTTAACTATATATGTATCTTTACAGCCAAGTATAAAAACTTTTTTATGTATTATCATTTATAAAAAAGAAATACATCACTCACTAAGAGTTTAAAAATGTTCAAATATTCAAGTTTTTCTTGTTTATTGTTATCACTATTCACCGCATACTATTATTATTAATTGTACAGTTCGTCACAGTCGGTTTGGGCTGCAACACAATAGCGCTTGATTTACTTTTTTGCTTGCAAAAAATAACATGATTACACTCCATGAAATAGGTGTTGTTTTTAAAATAATTTTACAGGCTTGACAAGAAAAGTTAATAGTTAGTTTTGTTAATAATTATTTCATAATATGTCATTAATACTACCAAAGTTCTATGACACTATTTAAAAATATCAATTTATAAAAATCTACATCCTAAATATGTACTATAATATCAAATAACCGGTTATTAAATTATAGTTTATAGTGTTTATACGATATTGGTCTTGAAAATTGAATGTCTTTTATTATTATTAATATTATCTTTATTGACAGAAAAACTTAATTTACATAACAATATATATATAAAATTATGTAGTGACATAGATACAATAAAATTAGGTACAAATTATATAAAAATTCACAATCAATTTTATAACAAAGAACATAATTTGAGGTATATAATTGTACAGTCATAATAATTATTAACTAAAATTAATATCCATAGTGTTTCTATAGTCAACAGTATATTTGTAGGTGATGATTTCGAGTATGTTTTAGAAAACATTATTGATTAAAAAACTTTCTTGATTTCTAATGAATTTGGTATTAATTCAAATATGTAATTGTTTTAGTAAATAAGTATATTTATATTAATTAAATTTATATTATTAAATAGTATAATATAATTTATTGAGTTATTTAATAGTTTTAATACAAATGAATAATCATGTTGTGGACGATCAGTTTTAAATTTAAGTGCTAAAAAACGAAGAAAACGATTCTGAACAGCATCAAGATTATGAGTTACCCCTATGTTATTAGAAGATCAATTAAGGGATGCATATTCTAATTGAGATCTGACAAATGCAAAATAAATACTTTTAAGGGCAATTATTTTTTTAAATTTGTAAGTTTGTATAATGAAACCAAGATTTTGGAACGCTTTATTAGTTATTTTAACAATGTGTTTATTAAAACGTAGTTTAGAATCAAACATAGTTCCTAAGTCAGTAAAAGATTCCACTAATTCAATAGAAACATTGCTAAATGTATAATCAAAATAAACATAATATTTTGCATTTATTGATATTGAGGTTCAGACCATTTAAATAACACAAATCATTTAAATTATTAAATCATCTTGTAATTTAATACAATCATGAATAGAATCTATTTTTTTTTAAATATTTTAGCGTCATCAGCGAATAATAAAATATTTGAATGTTTTTATAATCGTATTTATATAATTTATAAATAATAGAAATAATGTGGGTGAAAGATGCTCACTTTGAGGAACGCCTGAGAGATCATGAATTGGTTCTGAAACAAATTGATTTAATTTAACTAGTTGGATTCAATTAGTTAAAAAAGAGGTAAGCCAGGTTAGTAATGGGTCATAGAATCCAATTTTTTTAAATTTCATAGTAAGAAGAGAATGATCTAAACTATCAAATGCTTTTTTGAAATCTGTGAAAACTGTATCCCTTTAGGATTTAGCTGAGAAAGAATCGATTATATTGTGTTTGAATATGGCTAAATTGGTAGTACATAGTAGAATGTCCCTAACAAAAACCATGTTGAGTGTCATACGAAAAACTATTTAATATAAGAATAATTTTTTATTTATTATTTTTGAAAATATTTTTGGAAGTAGGTATAGAGATTATTGAAATTAGACGGTATTTATCAACAAAAGAGGCCTTTGTCAAAAATAGGGGAAATAAAACCAGTTTTCCAAATTGTAGGAAATATACTACATAATTAAGTGATTGCTTAAAAAGAAAATGAATATGAGGTGCAAGGACAAAATGGTATTCATATCAAAATGTAACCGACAAATTGTCGGGGCCTATTGACAAATTTAATTTTAGATTATCTAATTCATAAAAAAACTTCAAGTGATATATCAAAGTTGTTAATACAGAAAGGTGTTTCAATAGTATGAATATTTGGTATATTTAACAAAGGTTTTCTGTAAACGTTTGAGAAAAATTTTCCAAAAAGATTAACTATATCTTACCATTGTCGGCAATAACTTTATTATAATATTAACATTGTTTGGAATTAAATTATGAGATTTTTTTTTTGCCTTTAAAGAATTTCCAAAAATATTTAGGATTATTTTTATTGAATTTTGAACTATGTTAATATAATTATTATAGGCTCTTAACCTAATTATTTTAGATTTGCTTCTTAAATTGGAAAATTATTAGAATTCTTAAAAGCTAAATGGTATAATTTTTTTCTTTAATGATACAATATTTTAATCCATGACTAAACCATGTGTTATAGGTACATATTATGAAAATAAAAATATTTGTTGTGTTAATATATTAATATTTTTAAATATATATATTATAAACATATAGTGTAGATATTTGAAAAATAACTTTATTATAAAATATACAAAGATCGTCAAAATACTCACACCTTATTTGTCTCTTCTAAACAGGATACGACATCAAAACGACTAAGTAGTAGTACTTGTTGGTGTTTTTCTTTTTCCTTGTGTAAACATCATGAATAAAATATATTTATGTTTTCCTATATCATATATCAGGTCTTAAGATGTCTACTACTTTGTGTACTACTTTAATCCCTCTGTATTTGGAGCACGATTATTATTTATTAGTTCTTTATAATCGTGATTTGGAGTAGTCTTATCAGTAGCACCACTAGTCGTCGATGCCATTATCATTTTGAACGCATTTCCTGAATAATGACGAAATAACAAATATATACATACCAACCAATTGTTGACCCTAGATTTGTACTTAGAAGTAGAACTTACTTGGACTTCTTTCCAGTCTTTCCACCTTTTTTCTTTCTACATTGATAGGGGGCAGGATGTACTCTGATACTCCTATTTTATATCTGATTTTTATTGACCTGACACAAAATTCACACACACACACACACACACACACCGGTGACGTGCTGATTATATATACACACAATCACTAAATACTATATCGTATCATTTACAATCAGTGCAATTGTAATTATTTAGTTGATAATTGTAATTATTAGTGCGATTGTATATCCTAATGAATAATAACGGCTTAGGGCCAGTTGTATCGTCTCCGATTAAACTCTGATTAGGCTTAATCACCGATAACAGATATTTTAACCGGGCTAATTTGGCCGATTAAACTGTGATTAACTTTAATCGGAGACGGTACCTTACTATGGTGTAAGTATAGGTGTCTTACCTTGAAAAATGTTTGTGGACGCGCTTATGTAGGCGAGCAAAGAACGAACTGCCCGCGCGTGTGTTAGTATTACATTCTTTTCTTCTAGAATATAAACCCCCAGACTACCAGGAGCGTATGGACTACTCGTTCGTTAGTGTTTCGATCTGTATAGTCGCCGTCGTAGGCGGCAATTCAGGTAGTTTATTCGTTTATCGGGCGTCACGATCATTGCATAGACTCCTGTTACATATGTTATATTATTTCGACTTTTACTCAACGCTTATGTTTTTGAAAAAATCGAAAAATCGATAAATGAATAAAAAAATACAAAATATTATTATCAAATTCAAATAATTAAATGAAAATGAAAATAATCATTTTATTTTTGTTATTTTTGACTCAAACAAAATCTAAGATAATAAGATTACCTTTTATCAGTGATAACTTATTAACGATATCTTAATTTTGTGGCATGGGCAGAGCCCAACTTAGAGAGGGGCTGCAGCCCCGGGCCCCGATATTATTTGGAGCCCCGGGCTCCTTTCGTATATAATTATTAAAGTGGCACCGTGAAATTGTATGATATTATTGCTTACGTAGGTAGTTTACATACATTTTGTTGGTCAGTTTCGCTTCATTAGTACAATCAGTACATTAGTTGTTGTAGACTGTCGTAGTGACGTTAAATTATTAAACTAGTTTTTAGTCGAGTTTGTGTTTTTTATTCGTTACTAGTGTAGCAGTGTGTGCTAAAAACCATTGATATTAGAAAATTTCTGAGAAAAAAGGATTCATCTCAGTGGTTTGTGGTTATATAAAACGAAAATTAAAGAAGGAGGCCGTAGACGCAGTAAGCAAGTTATCTAAATTAACTACTTTTTTAAAAACTATCAACAGTGCGAACGAAGTAACTAACATACTTGATTTTTCGGATCTAATTGAAAAGTTTAGTGAACTAAAATCTGGAAAAAACTGTTGTCTTCAATTCTAAATCATGCAAATTTTTTTATTATTTATATTGACTAGGTATGTTGAAAAACGCATTACCACTTTGACTTAATGTAAAATGTACATAATGTATATTAGTTAACATTTCTTTAAATTAAAAATTGTATCTACACGACTACACTTCTTTTATTTATATTTATAATTTAATTTTATCGTTTTATTTATATTAATCCGTAATAGTCATTAAATAATTACTTATAGACTTATGGTATAATTTATTTATAATCTAATAAAATAAATTATAAAAAATCCATTTACCAAAAAGACTGCACTTATAATTTAAGTTGATAATTTAGAATTTAGATAATAATTAATTTTGGGGCCCCAAAATTCCTAAGTTGGGCTCTGGGCATGGGCAAAGGGAATTCAATACCGTCCTCGAGTTTAAACAATTCTCTAAGTTCATGAATGTTTTTCATTTAAATGTATATAAAGTACTCGTTCATTATTTGTGTGACATAACTTTTTAACCTTATCAATTTTAAAGAGTGCTTTACCGCGCATGCAAGTAAACATTGGCGCCCAAACAGGTTAGCAAGTGGTGCAACTGCATGTGCACCCGTGGTGAGTTAGTGTGTGGGTGGGTATATGGGTGGGTGTGTGGGTGGGTGTATGGGTGGGTTGGTGCCTGGTGGGCATGCAGTTGGATAACTTGAATAAGTACCAAACATTATAGTCTAATATGGACTATGGTAAGACATCTTAATTATTATTTCTAGTTATTTTAAGAGTATAATTACAGTTACAGACAACAGTTCAAAAGAACGATTTTTTTAAATAAAAAAAATAGGTGGGTGAGTGTGTAACAACTAATTTTTATTAGTTGCGTCTAACTGCACGTAAAATAAATTAATTGTTTGTTTTTTGCACATCACCCGAGCCTCTAATCAATGGATTAGGATAAATATGTCCAATTTAATTTATGAAAACATTTGAATTTGTTCTAAAATGTATTTGAAATCGACTTACATTTGCAAAGGGTGATTGAAGGGCGATTGTAAACTCTCCCGGGTTTACTCCAGTACTACCTGACGGAAACACGTAAACCCCCGGGTCTACTCCTGTATTACCTGACGGAAACATGTACTCTCCCAAGTCTTTAGTACTAGGTACTTATTTAATTTAATAAAAATCATAAAATAAATTATGCCTTTAGCTGCTATGAGCTATAATATTATTATAGTGAAAATACAATAAAAAATAAAAATTCATAAAATAAATCAGCTAAGATACAAAATTGAAAATATATAATAAAATAAAAATGTTTAAATTTATTTATTTTTTTTTTAATAATAATAGAAGCACATAGATTTAAAAAACTTATGATATCTATTTCTAATCTACTATTTTTTGAGATATAGTTTTTTTCATTTTTGTTTGTGTTACAGTTTTTATTTATTTTGTTTAATTTATTGCAACTTTGAATTTTAATGTATATTTCAGTCTGGAAATGTTGACCCGGGAGAGCTTACATATTTCCTACAGGTAAAAATAATGTTGATCCAGGAGAATTTAAGAATTTACTTCGGGTAAACCCGAGGAGATGTTGGCCCGGGGAGACCCATTTACTAGTTTTAAAAATCGGGAGAGTTTACCACCGCCCTTTTTTAAATTATATTTTTTTTTTTTATATTACTTCAATATTATTATTTGTTAACATAAAACGAATTTGAAAAAAAATTAAAAAATTTGGACTCTATACAAACTTCTCTATTTAAACCATTAGCTTTTAAAATTTATATAATGGATACAAACAGATAATTAAGAAAAAATAAAAAGTAAATAGCTTATTGATTTATAAGGATCTTTGTAAAGCAGAATTTTTTTTTGATTGATGTAAAATATTATGTACATACTCATTAGGTATATGGTATAAGAAAAAACAATGATAAAAAGTTATGAAAAACGCACAAGATTGTTGACGAGTTATTCTTGTAGTAATTTAAAGCTATCAAAAATAATACATATATATTACGCTACAATATTTTTAAAAGCATTTGTAGTTAATATTTTGACAAAATTTAGCAATTTCATAAGAGTGCAAATTTTGTATCTAACAATTTAAAAAATGTTAAATTTTAAGAACTTTAATTTTTCATTTTTTAATACAAGGATTCCAATAAGTTGTTTCTATAGAAACAAAATCACAACAATACATAAAATACACAATATTTTTTTATAGTTATTTCAAGATCAAATTTTGCAAAATTGCATTATTAAACCAAAAATAACGATTATATAGTTGTTTTTCAAATTAAAAAAAAAAATATTATTCACAAGGACTAAAAAAAGCTTAACCACTTGGTATTTATGTTATTACTTATTAGCAGGGCTCGGGACTTATAGCATTTGCTTATTTTATGGATTGACTAAAAATGTAGCAGAGTGCTATAGAAGTGTATGTCATGTTAAAACACGTTCAACTATGAAATTTGAGTGCTTTTTTGCTTTTTTCAACAGTTTTTTTAAAATATGCTTATTTTCAGTTTTTCTACTTTTTATGTTTTTTCAGAAAATCTATAAATAATAACGGAAAATATCTTGAAAGTGAAGTTTGATTTTTTTTTATAATATAAAGATTTATTTTTTTTTTATTTTTTAGTTAGAAACTTTTCCTAGTCTTTAATTATATTATTTTTAGCACAGTTACAAATTATGTCTATAGTACTTTAGTACCTACTTTATCATGTAAAAAGTAAGTCTTTTTTTTATTAAATATTTTTGCTCAAATTTAAGTTTTTTAAATGCTTATTTGAGTGCTTATAATGATGTTTTAAAATGCTTTATTAAGTGCTTATTTTAAAGATTTTAAATGCTAAAAGTCCCGAATCCTGCTTATTAGTTATTGATATTTTCAATAGCATTTAAAAAACTATTATTTATACCACGAATCTCTTTCCATACCGTTTTCCAGCTAGTACGCAGCTAATATTTCGTATGAAACAATATCTTAATAATTATATTATAACAATGTATGCAGCAGTATTTTTTTTTTCAAAAAATAATTCACACTACCGTATTTAACCGTATTTCCTGATAGGGAATACTATTTTGTTTTTTTCATTAAAAGTATATAATAAAATATATTAAAACGACCCTAAAATATCCCAAAATACACATGAACGTTGCTCAAAATAATTAATATATAATTATTATATCTGCGTATGACGCTGCAACCTATACTGGCCGGGTGCTGTTGGCGGACACCGGTGTGTCCTATCGCACTCATACGTTAACAATTTTTTACGGCTAACGTAAAAAGGTGCCGGTCGACAACGAACGACTATACGAATTGCCTAACCGTTACTCCTTACTGACACGAGCAAGGCCCTTAGAAGGGAAACACCGTCTTATATTATATTACTCATGGAGTGCAATCGAGTGGCGTTTCTTTTTCGGGTAAAATGATAAAAGGGACGTAAATAGTCGTCGGGTTTTATTTTTTACTTTTGTAACAGTATGGGGTTAACAGGGTCCCATACGGTGGTTGTCGTCGTGGCGGCGGTGGCACGTCCACGCCGCCGCCGTGAACGAGAACAGCATCATTGCCGCCGAAAAATGAGCCTGCGCTCGTTTCGTTTTACGTGGAATCGTATCGATACTGTCTGCTAGGGCCCTGATACTATACGGACAGCTGTACTGTGGTATTTAACAAACTCGGTCGTCTGGAGGAAAAAATATATTATATATATTAAGGTGAGTAAGTGGAGAGGTACTGTTGCACTATAGTACAGTAAGTGTCGAATGGGCCACTGTGATGATAATCATTGTCATTATCAGATAATGTATTAAATTCGAATTCGATGATAATATATCATTGTATCTGTTATACGGGCGTATATCGATTCCGTCGGACACTGTTATTAGTGTTTATCCCTCTCCACTGTACGCGTATTTTAAAATACATAATATTATACAAGCGGCCAAGGGGATAAACGCTAAACAGTGTCTGGCGGAATCGATGTGTAGATATTATATAAACAGTAGCCGGCGGATTCAATACAAACCTTTTTCTCCTAAACAGGTAGTTTCGGCGGAATCAATAATTTCCCTTGTATACGACAAAACATTTTGAGTGAAGACAGTTTATCGACCTATGAAATCGTTATAAGTATATAATTCCGAGTTGGTCAAAGTAAAAATGTTGACAAGCCACATGAATAAATGCAATGATATTACGAATCAAAACGTTTACAAATACATTTCATATAATTTGATACATTCTTAAAAATGTATACAAAAGTAAAAAATAAATAATTCATAATAATAAGTACATTTTAATTTTATAAATAACACACGAGCCACAAGTTAACCACCCCTGCCCCCTGGTATATAACGTATGTCTCCAAATAATGTTTTGAATTATAACAAAATAATGAATATTGCTATTAATAGTTTAAATATGTAATTTCGTTAAAAATTTAACTGAATATGTCAATATCCTTCAAGTTATTGTTACTTGACATTATATTGTTTGTTCAAAGTGAAGATATGAATTATCTATTTAATGAATTGTTGAGCAGGTTTGCCGTGAATGTATACATATTAAACAATCTCAATTATCACTTATCAGTGATCTAACTTGCTGATCGCTGTAGCTTTTATTGTGTACTTGTATAGTTGTATAATTGAGAATTTTAGAGTCTAGAAATCGATGTTCGAGTTGTCTACAAATGTGTTATTGTGTTAAGTAATTTTCAATAATAAACAATTTCTAAGTAGTATATAAAAAAATAATAATAACTGTTTTGTTTACGACACTCGGTATTAATAATTTCAGGCGTTGGTCGTATATGTATATTTTTTTTTTAACTTCATTGCCCATTGATCACGTTTGATGGTAAGGAATACTCATAATCGTTTTAAAACCTATTAATCTAATACCTGTTTACAATAATTAATTATTAAAAATTAAGTACAAACATACTTTTTATGCGATTTGTGTACTTGTAATTTGTATTTATGATAACTTTTAAAATTCACAAACCTGGATATTTATCTTTTAGTAATGAAATATACATAATGCATATTATTATTTATTAGTTTATTACATTTAAAAATAAAATTATGATTATACAGTGGCGTTGCCAGGGGAAGGGCTGAAGGGGCTGTAGCTCCCCCTGAAATATCAAGAAAATTAAAAATATATTTTAATTTTTAATGGTTTATGAAAATAATCGCTACAAAAATCTTAAATTTTACTTTACAAAAATTGATCAGCCCTCCCCGAAATAAAATCCTGGCTACGCCACTGTGATTATAATTGTTAATTGTTATGTATAGCAAATTTATTTTTTATTAACTTGTGGTACGAGTGGGTGACAGTGGTTCAAATGGTTCAATTACTAAATTTCAATAATATTACAATAAGTGATTGTATAAGGTTTTACGGGAATTTGAGGGGAGGGGTTGAAAATATACCATTTAAAACTTCCTCCCCCTAAAAAACAACATTTAATTAATACCTATAGGTCATATACCAATAACTAATACCTAATACCTATACTTAACGACTATCTAACTGTTTAATTGCAATTTATAATAGGTAATTAAGTTTTAAGTATTTGTTTAAATTTACTACAATACCATAGGCGCAAATAGCGTTTGAGATTTGGGGGGGGGGCTGAAGCCCTAGCTACTGAATGAAGCATTTATGCAAGTAATCAACACCTAAAAAATGTTTTAATACAACATATAGGTATACCATAACTGCGTACTTAATTACAATAATAGACAGAAAATAAAACTTACTAAACATTTTTTCAAATGTAATATTTAATCTACTTATAATAGTTGTCAAATTATATTTATAATTTATAAATACTTAAAATACATACTTATATACATTATACACCATATAAATTTTAGGAAAACAATAGGAATTATTAAGACTGTAAGTATGACTTTAGACTTTAGAGCAACAACTTGTTGCCAGCAAGTAATAAATATAGTATATCAATATTCAATATGAGCTGCAAGGGGGGGGCTATGAAATGTTTGGGGGCTTATCCCCTAAAGCCTCCCTCTCTATTTGCGCCTATGTAATAATGTATTCCGACTTTGTTCATCGTTTCCACTAGATCGAGAACCAGATGGCTAGCACATTATTATATATAGGTATAAAATACTTATTAATTATTATATTAACCTAGACAAGTAAAACAACTTTTTTCTCTCCACTTATCAAGAGTCAAAAGTGAGCTTACCCATAGGCACAAATAGGGTGGGGCTTAGCCCCCCCAAAAAATAATGATTTAATTACGTTATACATTCGAAATCCAGTACAGATCTGAGATACAGCCCCCCCTACCAAATTTCAAACACTATTTGCGCCTATGGGCCTACCCGCCCTACCCCTACCTACTCATCAGCAATGGTAGAAGGGTACCCTAACAAGTGCAAGAACCTTGATTGTTAGCATAATATTAAATATGTAGGTTAGTGGTAATTTTTACAGATATCTATCATTATTTTAAGTAGATATTTGCTCACAGAATTAAATTAATTCCCAGTTTTCTACTCAATGATAGGAGAATATTTAATACCTGGTAATAGGATATTTTAAAATAAAATTGAACATAAGTATTAAGTATATTAAAAATATCTTTGTACAGTAGAGGTTTTGATATAAGATACACTAAGAAGTTTAGTATGTGTAGTTGTTAATAATAAATTATATGTGCAATGCGCACTCAACAATTTTTTATAATTTGTCTTTACTTAAAATTTGAATTAGGTCATTATGATTAATGTGTTTATTCATAAGTACTTATATACAAGGACACCCATAAGAAAGTTTTCAAGGGGAGGGGGGACAAATTTTTAATTTATGAATCCATTTATAAATAGGAATGGCTATGAGATAAGAAGTGGTTTACAATTTAACATTATACATATCGAACTGGAAAATTATGAAATAAAAATTATTTAACCAATTAACCAGGAAAGTAATTTTTTGAATTTGTATTTAATTAATAACATTAATTGGCCACTTAAAACAATGTTAATAATGTTAATATTTATTAGTATTTATGCTAGTTTTTGATGTTAACACCTAATCAAACACATTTATTTAGGATGGATCATCAAAAGTGATATTATTCAAATCAATTTTATTTTAATGATCTTATTCAATTTTTAATATTATTAATGTAAGTAAATGGGTAACAACCAAATGGGTTTGTAAAGGTATTTTTACAATTTTGAAAAATCTTAAATTCAATAAATATTCAATGATATTATTTACTTACGAATATATTATTCTTAGCAATATCAGATTTTTATTTACTAAAATTTCTTTCTTTATTTATTTTTTTCACATATACATTGATAAAAATAATTTAAACAAAAACAATCATACATATACTATATATTTATATAACCATTTAGGTTCATATAATAAATAATACAAAAAACAAAATTAAAATAAACATTTCTAATAAAGAAAAAAAAATTGCATTTATACTTGCAAAACACAAATATTTATTTTGTTATTATTAATATTAAGCGGAAACTAAATACACAATTTTAAAATACTTAAAAATTACAAAAGCAAAATAATTAAAATATAAATATAATATTTTTTCAAAATATACTTTTATTTTATTATATTATTTATGCAAAATTAACTTTTTATGAGCATTTTAAATAAAAAATATTGTTAACATTTCTTATCCCTATCAACTGCCAACAAACAAACTCAACAAGCCTTTTTTTTTAACAAATCTCATGATAGAGCACAGATTTCTATGTAATTGCATATTTTTTCCTTATCATATTTTTGTTTTTTTGTCATTTATCTTTAAGAATCACTCCTACAATAATTATATACTCCAGTCACTTTAGTGTAGTTTAATAAATCAATGATAGTAATATGATGCTACACCGTATCATCTATTCATTGAATAGGGAACTAGACATAAAAACAGAACGGCAAAAGTTGACTGTTTAGGCCATCAAGGTCTAGGTTTTCAGTATTTAATAAGATTTACACATTAATATGGTAAGTAATTTGAAATAAAAAAAATATGTATATACTCGAAATTACTCTAAATGTCACTACTCTACTTTAATTTTAAACCATTAAATCACTATTAATTATAACACAAAAACTAATAACATGTTACATTTATATTGTATACATACAATATACATTGCATATAATGGTTAAATAATATATTTTATAAACAGATTTTTAGAAATTCATGACTAGGGCTTGAAAATTAAAATAGACAAAATCAGCACAGAAAACATTTCAAATATATGAGAAAAAACTATTCACTATGCAATTTATATAATTTCAAAGCCCTATTTATGACTAACACGACAGCACATTTTAAATATGATCTTGAAACTTGAAAGCATTTAAAAATTATAATTTAGCGCAATCAAAAAATGTTAATACTTTGGGGATTTAAACCCCTCTGATTTCTACAAAATAGACCAATCATAATGGTACAGTGCACAGACTATTCTAGTCATTGGATACAACTTCTAAAAATATATTTGAACTCATCATGAAGTTTATTTGAAAAAATACTTTTCAAAGTTAGATTTTTAAATATTAAGATTTTTAAAATTTTAATAATATTGAATACTTTATACTTTTTTCGTGAAAAATTCAAATGTTTTCAGAAATTATACATGATAAATAAGTTAATAAGTTAGTTATTACAATTGGCAAAAGATTGATACTTTTAACAAAAAAATTAATATTCGTGTTGTGCGTTATTAACATATGCATGCATTTCCATATACAGGAGTGCTTTGCTATTTGTTTTAAATACACTAATAGTAAATTACTACACACAAATTTACATGTCTAGCATACATAAACTTTAAAAATTACCTGTAATTAGAAAAGGTTAGTATCAAAACTCCTTAATACTAAACAGAAAAAAATATGACATATATAAATATATAATTATACTATAATAGAGGTTCCCCATATTTATACATAAAATATATCTTTTTGCTTATTTTTTAAAATCCATAATTTTTGTACTGATAGCTTAAACTTGTTATAAGTAAGGAAAATATAAATAAGTACATATTAAGATAATATTATTACAGTGTTTCCCAAACTCTTGTTTGAGCTGGCCCGATAATTAGTATTTTTTCCCTTAGTAACCCACCAATATATTTTACATTTATCATTGTGTAAAAAAGGCAAAGTATAACACATTTGAATATCTACAAAGAATTTTATAATAAAATTTAATATAAGAATTTTATTAAATTCTGTAACCCGGTATTATATTTTCATGGTTTGATAGTGGGACCCACTATTTGGGAAACGCCAATTTATTATATTATTTGATTTGACAGGACAAATTGTAGTACCATTTATAATCGCATAGTAGTATTCTATTTTTCCTACAAAAAAAGTGATTTGTTCCACAGGATTTTAGCATGACATTATGATTTTCCCATTACTTTGCATATTTCAACGGTTTTTATTTACATGAACTCCAATTAAAATGATAATTATACCTTATTAATTACCAAATTACCAAATTGTATTAAAAATAATAATTATGGAGCATTTTTGGCTATTTTTAAAAGCATTATAATGTCATTAGTATATTGAGTTGTCAAAATTTAAAAATTTTTCAAAATGGGTTGTACCATGAAAAGATTGGGAACCTCTGATATGTTATATTATATTTGTATATTTTGTTACTAAATGGTTTAATTAGGAACTGCTGTCTGTAGATGACCCATAATAATTCCGTGCTCTGCTTAATCTGAATTTGTATGCTTTTTTATTGAGATTTTTCTTTTTTACATTACTTAAACTAAAATATAAATTAATAAAAATATTTTAATAAATTAAAATATGTTAATATGTATAATATAAGTAAGCAATACCCTTGCAATAATGTTTGCAATTTTTTTGGAGTGAGAAATGGAAAACTATGTTTTTTTGAAGTTAAATCGTTCTTAATATATTTTATGTACCTCTGTCTCATTGATTGCCATGAACGATATTTACATACCTGAAATATAGAAAGATATGACTTTTTACAAATTTTGTAGAATCGTCATTTTTGTTAGTGCGATTGTCACTATACTATTACAATTAAAAAAATTAATGGAATTAAATTAAATTAAGATTCACAAATGGAAAATTTGTGGAGTTGATTAAATAGTTTTTTGAATATATAACACTAAAGTAATAACTTTAAATACATTTTATCAACCTACGTTATCATATTCCATACGTCGCCACATTGATACCGCATTGACATTGAAAGCATATTTGTTTTTGATAATGTATTTAACAATACTAACATCTTCTTTATGAGAATAGGGTATTTTTGTGCTGCATAAAAATGAATTAACCATTATTAAAACATTTTTATAACGTAAATAGTTATGTTTGATGACAAATATATTATGCATATTTACACTCTTGAAGATGAATCACTTATTGAAGTAGTAGCCATATGGAAATTGATAGCAGACATATCAGAATCCTCATCAGAGCTAAAATAAAAAAAAATTTTAGTCAATAATTACAAGTAAAGATTAAAAAATAAAATAAAATGTATATTTTTGACAAATGTATTTAAATATATTTATATTTCAGTAAGTTTCATTTTATTGAGAAGTAATTTTATATGTACCTATCACAATAAAAATAGTGATAAAATGACAGTATTTGTCTGTCACAAGGTAAAAAAAAATTGTATTACTTCACTAAGTGTAATTTACATACTATTTAGTTTATAAAGTTTGCTTTTTGGCTTTTGTTATATAGATATCAAAATTAAAATCCATATTTTGTGAATTGTTATCAATATTGTATAATTAAGTAAAATTCAGAAAATATGGTTCCATTTCCCAAAATGGATAATAATTAATAATTCAACAGATGTATGATTTAGAATAAAACATAAATTATAATTATCATGTACTATTGTACTAACAATACAGTTTAAATACAAAAACAACAATTAATATCTCATAACTTAAGAATAAAGATTATTATAAAATTTAGTTTTAGTTTTATAATTACTTTTTTTGATTTTCTGGAACTGAGTTTAAATCATACCATGATTTATTTTGATGCAGCCAACAATCAAATATTTGATCTTTAGTATAATTTTCATTACTTGTGTTTTTAATTCTGTAACATAAAAATAAATATTAATATTTGATGATAATCATACATAGTATTGTACTAATCTATTTACAAAAATTATTATTTATCATTTTAATTATGTGCACATTCTACTATGAAGTCGTATATTACACACTTTTCATTGCACTTGCAATCAAGAACTCTGGAAAAGATATAACACTCATAACAATTATAAATCAAAAGGAACTGTGCATAAATGAATAAACAGAATTATTCTGAATAGCCATTTTAGATTATATTATTTTTCAAAAACCTACTATAAAAAAAAACAAATTATTCAATTTAAATATTTATAAATGTTATATTGAAAATAATTAGAAAAAGTATCTACTAATAGAATAATATAAAAAAATTAAGATTTTTTTGCATGATATACTAACCAGTTGATATTTTCAACAATGTAAAAAATGCATCCATTATTTTGGTAAAATTTTTGTTCAAAATGAATGAATTAATTATTTATCCATTCTATAGTGTTTTTATGAGAAACCAGTAAAACTTTAAAATTAGTAGTATTTTAAGGCTCTGTCCAGAAATTTAAACATTGTATCTAACTATTAAAATATATTTCAAGTTTAGATAATATGCTTGAGTATATTCCTATATTATTAGGAATATGCAATTAATGATGACACATTATTTTGATTATTCTTTTAATGAAAGTAAACTATGATTAATAAAAAAAAAAAAAAACAAAGTAAAAATAATAGCAATACTCACAAATATCTTGTTGGGTCAGGAAAGTCTTTGAATTTAAAACAATCTTCAATATATTTAATATCAAACGCTGGGATCTTTGGATGAAAATAAACAGTATTTCCTGGTACTGCGAATACCATTGAATGATCATTTGGTGTATCTAATACATTTGCAAAAGACTCCTGTTAAAATAAAAGTTAATAGAATAACATAAATATAAATTTTTAACATTAGTTTTTATAAATGTAACCTACTTAAAAAAATATTATTTGAGTAATGAGCAATATTAAGAGCTTGGTGCAGATTAAATTAGAGATTACACTATAATATTATTTAAAGAGCAAAAACTAAAAAGGTATTTTACCATTATTATGTTAATACCTAATTAAATCAATTTGTACAATAAAATGTATGCTTTTTTTCCTTGGATTCAGCAAAATATATATTTCATATAGAATCCAGGGCAAAATGTATAAGGTAGGTACACATAATTAGCAATGCAAAGTAAGAAATATTTAAATTTTAAAACTTGATATGTGCATTTACCTTATGATTATGACTAAAGACCGGATTCCCGTGCAATTGCATCTTTTTATCGTGTGTTCTTAATTCTATAGAAACAAGCTACAAATCCAAATCAAGAGATATAGATTAATTTAAAGAAAGATTTATGTTGCACAAAATTGCACGTTTTGGATTTTTTTTATAAAAATGTACTTTTGTATGCAAAAATATTTTTTGTATTATTTTTATTTTTGATATATTATGTTGTGATTTGAAGTATTGGACTTTTATATCTAATATTGAATATCGATATAATACGATGTACTCGTAATTAAGATAATAACTACTACGATAGTCAATAGATTATCGATTACATACACACATACAGTACTACAGTCTATCCGCAGCAGCCGTAGTCAACTCATATTTGATTATGATGCCCAATCTGTTAAAATATTAAAATCCATTTTAAATAGTATATCTATTATATTTGATTTATCATTTATTCGATCATATTTGTCCCAGTTGCCAAATTCAATTACAAAATTTGAAAAACAAAATTCTACTATAAATTATCAAATAGATGTACCTAGTTGAAACAGTGAGAGATGGACTTAAGACAATTGAGTATGAAAAGGGAGAAATAATCTATGAAAAATTTAAATCAGTATTTGATAAAAATCCCGGATACAATATTTTAAAACTATACAACGATTCAATAAATGGAAATGACGTAGATTTAAAAGAAAAATCATAAGCTGCTACAAACAATGCTCGATAACAAGTATCGACGTAAAACATATATTAAGTGACAAAAGACATAATTTTACCGAAAAAAAACTTAGAAATGTACATGATTATAAATTTTAATCAAATATTGTAAAGTCAGTTTATATATATATTGTCATTTGTCAGTTTATTATTATTTTATTTAAATTTTTTTTAATTTTATATTTTTATATGATAGTTAATGCCAATATTAATAAATAATATTATAAAAAAAAAAATTAAAAAAAAAATATGAAGTACTCAAGTACCTATAATAAAATTTTGTTTTTGCACGATTTTGCACATTTTAACATTTTTATTGCACGTTTTTTAGGTTAGCTGCACAAAAATCCGATCTTTAATCATGACATTGAAACAACCAGCATTGTTCATTACTCCGTAACATATATTTATAAATACAACATACTTACTGTTAAAAGGTTCAAGTAAAATTTTTCTTTTGTATCGCTGTCGAGCACAATATCCAAACTTTTTTGATCGATATTTTGAAAATAAAATAAATCTTCAGCCAAATCTAAATCCATTTTGGACGATCGTACTTACTACTTAATGCTTTCGTCTCATACTAACTAAAAACTACACTGTAGTAAGTTTGTAAAAAATCCGTACTTCGTCATTATTTTTTACCATGATAAAAAACAAGATGTTATGGCAATATAATGATACGCATAAAACTGTAAGTCCGTAAGTAACCAGTTTTTCGCTTATCATGAGTTAAGTCATATAATATTGTTTGAGGAGGCAACAGGTTAACTGAGTACAATGATATGCGCAAGACCACGATGGGACGATGGAATTTATTTTTTAAATTTATTGCCATCAAACATTGTATTTACAACCGCGGTTATAACCATTTATCTAACCTAACTTTGATAGTTGTTCCCGCCAAAAATACTGAAATTTCCATCCACAAAAATTAAAGATATCATCGGCCATTGCCCATCATGGAAAAAAATTATTTCTTAGATCGTGATTCGTGCCATTCGTGGTACTAATAAAAAAAAAATGGGTAATGGTTTAAGAGGACATCATCGCACCCACATGTGTTGTGGTTCCGTTTTACACACGCACGGCATAGTAAATTTTCGTTCACAAGTTTCAATAGTACGCTTTTAGTTTTGATATTAGACCTTTTTATCAAACTTATAGATAAAACATCATCTGTGTTATTTCTTTAGGTTTTTACGGTATTTTAATTTTTAAGTGAATTTATTATGAGCATTTTCAAATATTTATATTTTTCATACTTATAACCGCTATATACCGTCTTTTTTTCTTATCAGTATCAGTTATCAGTTATTTACATGATTTGTGATTAACGGTCATGATTGTTTCAAACTTCAAACTGCACGTCTGCACTGAACTACTGCAACTAGTGCGTGTTACCGCAGACTCGCGTCATTCGCATAGATATGACAACAGTGTATAACAAAAACATCGAATCTTTTTTATTTTTTCGAAATTTGCTTTGTCACGTATTAAAAAAAAATTTAATTTTGATTTTCGATTTATTTTTGTTATTTATACGTATGGTTTTATATTAGTATTATTTTTACGTATGTCGTATAGATATTATTTGTCTGACACTGACGTATACATTATAATTTTGTGAACACTTCATTATAATTTCAAAGCTTTAAAATAACTGGAGGTAGAAAATGAGTGACTTTGAAGATAATCCAGTGAACATCGGAGGTCCAGATGTCATAAAGAAAAGAAAACTTCACCGACAACAAAAATTTCGACAAGAATGGTGTTCTTTACCAGAGCTGAAAAACTGGTTAATGCCGGATAAAGATCCGTTTAAAGCAGCTTGTAAACAATGTAAGACTATCATGGTTGCTGAACTGACTAACTTGAAATCACACGCTAAAAGTATCAAACACAGACAAATGGAAACTGCTGGTACAATAAGTCAACGACCAATGACATCATTTAAACGGACTAATACAAACACACAACTTAAATCTAATATTCAACAAGCTGAAATTAAATTGTCTGCATTCATAGCTGAGCATAATATTCCTTTATGTGCTGCTGACCATTTACCTGATTTATTAAAAAAATGTTTTCCTGATTCAAAAATTCTTCAAGGTATAAATATGAAATTAACTAAAACAAGTGCAATAGTTAAAAATGTAATTGGTGTGACAGCAAAAGAAGAGCTATCAGACATGTTAAGGGCATCCAAATTTAACATAACAGATGAGTCTACAGATATTCCATCTTAACATCATATGTTGTTGTGAGGTAAATGTGTTATAAAATACAAATTTAAATAATGTAAACAATAATAAATTATCGTAGCATTTATTTAGAATAATGTTTTTAGTTCATAATTGTTTTATTAAATACCTAAATAAATATATTTCTTTATGTTTTAGATGCAGAAAGGTTTTACAAACTGCATCTTGCGAAAAAAAAATATATAACATGAATGATGAACTATTATCAAAACTATCAATTTTAAAACCACAAAATGTGCTTTCATTAGCATACCTAGAAACATATCTGACATTACTTCCACTGATTAAAGTTGTACCTAGATTCAACAAATTGATGACCAGTGGAGAAATTACCAATAGCATTAGCAAAACATCCAGATGAAGATTTCATTAATTTACCAGTGGATACATTTTGGCAAATAAAATTATTTTAATTTTCATAATATTTTTAGTTAAAACATTTTGTGCAGTATAAATATATATTAATATATATAGTAATATGTATTGTTTAAAATATTATCTTTGTCAAAGTTGAGATTTTAAAATTTAATATATTAATCGGAAACTTAATTAACTATTAGCTACTTAAATAGAAATCCAATTTGTAAATGTTTACAAAGTTCAAAAACATTCTAAAGCTCATTTTATTTAAATGTTATTTATAGGTATGTAAAATTAAAAAAATTAAAATATGAAACTAAACTGTCTTGTTCATAATTAAACAGTTCAATTATTATAACATTATTATTAATCAATACAATATTATTTCTTCTTAAATGTGTATAATATTATATGCATAGCAATAATAGTAGTAGTTTTTGAATTAGTACAAAATATATCATTTTTTTTTTTTCAAATGACTTAACAAGTTTTGTACATTTTCACTTAATATATGAGTTTACCTCAAGCGAATGTGGTCTGCAAAAAAGTATTTTCTATTGTAAATAGAGTTAAAACAAAGTTCCAGAATAAAAATAAAAAAAAACAACGGCCAATTACCGTTGTATTAAGTTTGAACCAACAAAAAAAAATGTTTGACAAAATGACACATAGTGTGTTATTTCCAAAAAATGTTAATGACGTAGAAAAAAAAACAATTTTCAATATCGTAGAGTTAAGATTCGTTATTCAGAGAAAATTATTTTAAAAACGGTGTATATGACATTGGTGTTTTTACAACAGATATATTAATAACATGTATTATAGCAAAATATAAATATGTGCAGTTGATCAATTGTTGTAGAGTGGCATCATTCCTAATTTATATAAAAGCTAAAAATACAATGTAGATTTTAAATTATTAAGAGTTAAATCTTATTTTAATTTGACTAAATTCAGCATCAATACTGCTAAAGCAGCAGATTTAACATTATTAGAACAAATATTACAGTCCGGATTAATTTCTTGTGAATGATTTTCGAAAGAATGAACTATAATACATATAAACATGGACAAACAGTAGCGTATTTAGGGGGTTTAGGGGTTCAACCCCTACCCCCTGAAATGTATGGTTGGTACGGGCATTGATTTTGATTGTATAATTAATTGGAATTTAAGAATGGAAATTTTTTAAACCCCCCCTCCCCTGAAATTAATTTCTATATACGCCACTGTGGACAAATGGCAAAATTTAACAATATATGATATATAATGTATATCTTATGTATTAGATTAAATAAGTTTAAAGTTATAATAATTTACATTTATGATTATTTTTATTCAGCTTAATTTCATTGATTTATTTATATAAAAAAAGATATTCATCTTAATTTATTGATTACTATAAATAGAAAAATTAAATTTAATAATATCATACTTAGAGAATGCAACAAATCAGCAATTAATGTTATAACAATAAAATATATTAGTATAGGACGTATAGATACTAAGGTACTTACATAAGAAATTATTAGTAATAGATTGAGGTTCTTAATATTTTGAATATTAGTTCTGATTACGTACATAATATAATATTTTACATAAGGACATAATGATTATAAGATAAACTACCAATATATAAAATAAATTTAGATTATAAATTTATAAAGATCTTGTACTAAGCATTTTATTTATAATACAAAGTAATTTAACAATTAAAATAGATAAAATAAATTATAATATTTACACAATTGTATATTATTTATCAATGCATAACAATTACTATTTTCTTTTTTATAATATTCAGTTTATCTTCACTACTAGAACCAGCATTAAAAAAAAATAACCAATATCAGATCCTGCAACTTGATGTTTTTATGTAAAAATAAGTAATAATATCAGTGGCGCAACCAGGGGAGTAAAGGGTTGTAACCTCTCCCGAAATTTCTCCGAAGCCTAGTATAATAACCAATCTTATATATATATATTGTAATAATGCACCTCCCACCTTGCGCCACTGAATAATATATTGTATTATCTAATGTGATAAATGATAATTGTAATTATAATATTATATACATGAAGATTAGAGATCTAGAGCTTAGAGATCTCTAATCTTCATGACTATATATATTCTACTATACATGCAGTTTTTAAATAAAAATTAATATTATATTTATATTCCAATAGGCTGAAATGGCCATGTTATGATTTTTAACTTGCTGTCATCAATATCAACAATTTCCTTCGTCATACTATTTTATAATTTTTGTTCTCTGTAGAAGATGTAAAAAAATAAAAATCTCTACTTTCCAGACAACTGCTTTATAGGTATCTCAAGTTCTTAACTAATCAGAATGGTTATTTTAATAAAAAATGAATACTTAAATAATACAAGTATATTAAAAATTGTTTATCGCATGTGTTGCCTCTATCTTACATAGATACAATATAGAAATTAAATCCTCTTAACCCAAATTATATTCATTGAATTAAAAAATATTTAAATTATTAAATATTCATATATTATGTAGTGCCGATGCGTATGTATAGTTTCAACTAAACATTACAAATATTAGACGTGTGTAATTCTATTCAACATAACTATGTTACTACAAATATATTTAAAACTACACATGTTCACATTGTACAGTACAGATATCTATCATGTGGCCATTTTTTCATAACATATATTTAGAGTTTAAGAGATGTAGTTTTTGAGCAGTATCTAATTGTAGATTATTTCATTAATATAAAATAGATGTTAACATGAAAAGTCACATTTGAGATTTCCAAATAACCATTTCTGAGATCTGTTATTTCTTGTTGATCAAATTGATGTTTTAATCAAAAAGTTAAATAGAAAATAAAAACAATACCTATTTTATTGTAATGTAGGTAAGTGGTGCTACAACTTGCAAGTCTTTTGTCCTTAGTAATGACTTTAGTATTAATATATTATGCAAACTTATAGTTCTATTATATAGTACCGTAATACTGTTCAATCAATATGCATGGGCATAAAAGATAAAACAGTGGACGAAAATAGTCATATTTGGAGAATTCAAGAACCACATTCCCACATTCTACAACACTAGTATAGCCCTCTAAAACTATTATTTTAAATATTTATCGCCACCGCTACCAACTTTAGCGCCCACCACAACAGTTATCAATTTATCATATATTATATCATCACCTTAATCATATTGATAATGTATTTAGTAGGTAATATACTTGCATTACTTTATTACATATTTTATTGAATCAACTGATTTATTAACTTAAGTATACAAAATTTAAAAAATAACAGAAAAATATAAATTAAACACACAAATTTTAACAATAAATCATATAGTTTTTTCCGTTTAACTGAAAAGTCAACAGAAAAAAACCGACTTAAGACTGGGATATATCACCTCTACCCTTCAAGCACACCCAAGTAATGTTTGTAGCAGAATGATTTTTCTCTTCAGAACGATCAGAATTCAGAATATATTATGAATCAGAAACATATTTTGTGATCGTTATGGATGTCAAACAAGCAACCGCTAAGAACTGCAATCATCACCAACACTGGTACCGACATCACCAAACGATGTCAAACTGAATTGAGTAGTAACGAGCCCGGACGACCCTTATACCATGAAACTCCCAGCTTATCGATTCACCGATTTTAGGTCGAATTTATGACATGTAAATTCCACAAGTGCATTTTTTGACTTGCTAAAATAAATATAAACGCCATCGATATAAAAAAAATTAAATCCAAATTTGTATGCAGCACATATTATAACATATATTACAAATAATATACATACAATATAGGGATTATAAACAATAAAAATTAAAGTTGCTATTGGTAATTACTAATAACTAGGGCCCGGATTTCAATGCAAAGTGCATATTTTTTTTATTGATCTTACACAATGCTTTCTAAGTACAAAATTTGTTTCATGTAACGAGGGTTTCAAAGCTACAAACTGTATTTTGCATTTTTTCATTTTTAGCATTATTGGGTCATTTTGGTTATTTAGTTTTTAATGCATATTTGTTCAATAAAATCTTTGGAGTTTGAATATATTAATATTAAACAATATATTATTGTTCAATGCAATGCTCAAAATTTAGTAAGTACAATAGGCTCTTAGAATTTTAATTTTATATAAATTTTAATCTATATTTTGGTATGTTTAGAATGAATAATATTTTCCTAAAACGGCCAAAACGTAAGCGTGTCAGCATCAAGTCATCATATCAAATTTTCAGTTTTCTTTTTTTAATAAAAAAATATATGGCATTTTAAGGTCACTCTTTCATTTTTAAGGTCATTTTTGGCTATTTTTTAGAGCATATTTGTATGGTTTTAAGTGCATTTAAATCCGGGCCCTACTAATAACACTAAGTAATAGGCAAAAACATTATACGAGTACGACGTTATCAATGATTCATAAATCAAAATAAAAACATTCGACATTGAATATAGAAATCGACTGCCACATTGCGTCTTGATGGGTCAAACTAATGATGATACACATTAATATTTATATACTTTTATATTATTTTATACTATTTCATCGGTCATTGGATCACTTTTAGAGAAACCTTGCCCCCCTCAAAAGGCGCCACTGATACACTATATTATAGTGACTATAATAATATATACATAAATGGCTGTAGCTCATAAATACAAAATATGACTCGAACGCAACCCAAAAGCACAAAAATAATCACATGTATCAAAAATATACCGTTGAATTCGAATACTCGATCACTGTTGTTATTGAAGTATAAAAAAGGAATACGCAATATAATGAATTAATGAACATCAAATTTTAAACTGAAACTTATAGTGTAACAAGTACAATATTGTAATAAAATTTATTTTTGCGCTTTTATCCAACCATTAAAGTCTATTGGAAAAAATTGACGTTTAATTGCGCTTTTAAGTTTCATTAACTTAAACATCTTAAATAAACATACAATAACCATTGTCCATTATCACTTCTATATTATTATAGTATACATACACGATACACATACTGACATACATTCATATCATCAGATTCACAAGACGTCTCTTACGTTATGTCCTACATGATGCGACAAATTTCAATCTGTTAAGTTTTTCGCCGCATCGAGCGAACCCCACTACGGCAGAACAGCATAGCAGAATAGAAATCTCGACGCATTAACGTAGGACAAGGCGTTAGCGTGGTGTAATAAAAAGGTTTAATTTGAAGAAAAAATAATTGAATTCCGAATAAGGGGAGCGGAAGTGACGAATTTCTGTTTATATTCAGCACACGCGCAACATAGGAGAATGTACGTATTATATTTCCAACGTATTGATTGATATTATAATGAAGCGATAAGAAAACAGTTATTTTTAACTGGTTGTCAAGTCTACTTGAGATCGATTCCTACATTTTCTATACTAACCCCCAAAATCCTAAAAACGTTATATTAAAAAAAATTAATTAAACCATTGACGACTTTAATTTTTGGAAAAAATAAAATTAAAAATATGGGTCAGTCGAACTCGTGTAGACTTGACGACCAATAAAAATCACAGAATTTCTTTTCCAAAATTCTTATTGCTTCATTATATTAATCGGTACGTTGGAAATAGAATACGTCTATAATTCAATGTTGCGCGTATGTTGGACAAAAACAGAAAATCACCGCTCCCAATCCCGTCAACGGAACACCACACCCGCATATTATAATGTCTCCGTCTTACATCCATACATCGCAAATAATTTTCGTACAACAAAATCAATTTTATGTTGTTAGCTATTAGAGCAAATTTACCTATTAACAAACTTAAATATCATTATCTAGGCCATCGCAGAGACTTTAATTAATATTAAGATTCAAACCAAGTTATGAGCATTTTAAAATAATAATATCGATAAAAGTTTAATAATGAGATAATGCCTACATAATATTTGTACGTTTAAGTTTGATAATTGGTAATTTTACTTTTACTCCAAACATAAAATAGTTTCTGTTGACGAACAACGTCCATGTTGTGCGTATAAAACGGTGACACAATATACGGGTGTAGCGTCCTCTCAAGTAAAACAAATTATGCAGAAAATCATACATATTATTACATACCATTGAGTAGTATTCTAGTATAATGCCATAATGTCGTCCGCACACCGTGGGCCGTGGTAAAACGATGCAACATGGTACGCGAACAATAATATTAGTAATATTAGCAACGACTAATAAGAACTATAATAAGAACGAACGTAATTACGTAACACTAATTACGGGCAACGGTGCAACGCATACTGCGGTCTGCGGACTGCGATTGTGTCGCCAGTGCCGGCACTCGGCAGTCATCACTCGTCAGACGGCAATCGCGTCGAATGTTGATAAGGAACTTATAAATAGAAAATCCCGAGAGACGTAATCGTTTTTAGAAAACAACATTGGTATAGGAATACCACAACGTTCATAATATCGTTCAATCAAATACGTTGTTACAATAGACATATAAATTAATAAATAAATAAATTTATATTATGTCTATTGTTGTCACGTCTTCGAAGAAATGTAGTAACAAAAACTTTGAACTACCAAGTACTAGTGTACAGTGTACTACAGTCTACAGTCTACACTGTCTCCACTTTGACGGGCATAGTTTAAAGTTTTTTTTCTAGAGATGCCCGCCACTGATATACCTGTAACCTGTACTCGTATATCAGATATAACAATATTTTAATTTTATAAATTAATGTAGACACGATTGACACGGATTTTTAATTGGATTTTTTTTTGGTTTGCGATTAAGATAGGACTATGGCCTAAAGGCTAATGACCTTGATAGTCAGTGGCGTATACAAGGGTGGCTGACGTGGGGGTTAGATCCCCCATTGGCTTTTTTATTATTTTTTTGTTTTTTCTTACATTATGCAATATGCACTATAATGTAATATTTTGTGATATTATTATCTATCGAGCTATTAAATGTTGACAATTTTGTCAAGACTAAATACCATTAGAATTTTATTTTATTTGTAGTAAAGTAATGTTTATTTAGTCGAAATGGTCAATGACGACTATGCTTATACTTTATTATAGCTTATCTTATATTCTTATTATTTATAGAGACAATACTTTATATATAATAATATGTATGTAGGCTCGACTAAAAGGGATGTGCTTCCACTGTGAGCCTGTGTTTAAAATATTATCAGATATTATCGTTCTTATTAAATTATGAGAAATGACTAATGAGATCATTATCGCTACGGATTTAGTTCACCGCATATACATAGTACGTACCTACCATTTATTTATCTGAAATCTAAAAAAAGACACTCACGGGATTGTTGAAAATGTATTTGTTACAGGAACGGCTAAATGGCCTAACACTTATGCCAGTTTAATGTTTATAGAAATATTTAATTAATTCAAATTATATTCATTGTTCCTCATTTGTTCCTATATTTTACTACCAAAGTAAAAACTTTTGGGAGGGTGGGGGATTTTTCAATTTTCCCCTCCCATTTAGCTTCTTTATTTTTGATTCCCCCTTTCAGAAATCATGTCTACGCCACTGTATATCGTATAGGAGACAATTCGTATATTTTGTATATTTTATATTGACGTATTCTCCGATCACCGGTGTCCGATGTGGCGTTACACTAATATATTCTAGTTATTCCATATTGTTAACAGATAGTAAGATAATTAGGAATTAGGATATTGCATTGTCATAATGATTATTATCAATTTTCAAACAATAAAACAATAGTTTAACCACTAAGAAATAAATATAGAAATATAGTATAATGTAATTAATGTATACCTACACAGGTTATAGGTACAATACAATAAAATAAACTCATAGTATTATTTATAAATAGTAGGTAAAAAATGTGCCTTAAATAATCCAATAATAAAAAAATGATTATACATTGTAATGATACATTCGACGCACACGCACTGTGTAAGTTTCGAGCATATTGATTTTTTAAAACTGTAGAAAACTAATTAACTAAATCTAAAAAAAAATAATAATTATTAATTATTATATAATATAATGTAGATACGTCATAAATGCGTATAAATGCCGATAAATGCAATTGGTGTAGATTTAAAATTATAAGGTTCTCTTGTAAATCTTTTTCAAGAATTTTAAAAACATGTCTTGTGACAAGCCTTGTGATAAATGTTGAATACGAGTATTTATTAATTTATAACTTTCTTCTTCGTAGAGTTGATACTCATTTGGCAATTTCAACTGTTCATACAAATCTTTGATGATTGCAACATTGGCAGGATCGTCAATACCGTAATTATCCTAAAATAATAATCAATTATAGTTAAACGTCCAAATAATATATAAATCTATGATATACTTAAGTATAGAAACATAATATTATGTTACCTCCATAATTTTCTTTTGTTCAGAATTGACTTTTTGTAAAGCCGTGACAGCCAACCACGAACATTTTCCATCTTCTATGTCCGTACCAATTTTTCCTGTGACCTCCGGATCTCCATAACAGTCTAAAAAGTCATCCTAAAAAATAAATAATGTTTACTTTACTTATTTTAATTGATTTTTAATTAACAATATATACTTGAACTTGAAAGAATTGACCCATTTCAAGCAATATGGCTTTTGCTTGTCTAAAAATGTCTTGGTCATTGATGTTTGTCTGTAATATTAATTATTATTACATAATATACTATAAACTTATTGATCAAATCACAAACGTATCGTGCTTAGTGCTTACCATGCGCATGGCAAGACACACAGGAAGAAAAAACGAATAATACGCAGTCTTATATTTCACAATAGCTGTATAATTGTCCATGGTGTATTTTTCAAGTTTTTTAGACTTGAAGCTCTTCGCAGTTAACATATCGAGACACTGGCCCATCGCAGATTTCATTGTAACCTATAATTATTTTTAATACTATTAATAGGTACTATATTTTAATTACAACTTGAAAAAATTAAATATTGATTTTTAATTTTGATTCTATGATAAAAATAGTAAGCTTTATAAATAAGTTTTATCCAGGGCCCTTTAATATCTTAAAGTCGACCCTAAAATGTGTATATTGAACGTCATTAAAATTAATACAAATCCATTTTTATTATTATTACATACGTCATAGAACAGTTCTAGAATGTGTTTATAATAAGGCTTATCCTTGAAGTATTTTTTAAGTAATTGGTAAATGGCTTGTTCGAGAAGAATGCCATCGTTCACTGCTATTAGTCCATTATCGTTATGTCGATACCAACACGCACGTCCTCGTCTAGTAATAGCATTATCCATTATGTCATCCAACACTAATTGATAGGCTTGCAACTAAAATAAAAACATATAGAATATATTTATGTATTTATTGATTTCCCATATAGATTGCATTGCTCACATCAAATTACTAATTAAGGTAATATTATCTAATTAATAATAAAAAAAACAAATTTAAAAATCTCTATTAAATTTAAATAGATACTCTAATGATTGTCTTATTATTTTTCACAACATTACTAAACAATAACAAATTAAGATTATATTCACAATAATTTATGAAAGTAGGTTCATATACTTTAAATTTCCTAACATAATCTTATTAAATAATAAATAGTGTAATTAATTATGTATTCTAATATTTTTAAATTAAATACAGAAATAATTAATATAGGTAAGTAAATACACGAATATATTTATAGATATTTTAAAATTGAATAACTATTGCATTAAGTACAAATGACTAATTATATTTTGAAATATAAAATATTTACTTTGTTATATTATAATATGAACTAAATTTTACTCACACAATTAAAAAAAATATTCATATTATTATTTTTCAATTAAATTTAACTCAATTTAAAAATAAATTGATATCCAAATTTAAACGAACCGACGAAGTTATAAATATTAATATTATTAATAATGAAAAAGCAAATGACGGTTAATACATGAAATTTTCACCAAATATTTGTGTAATCATTTTCTATACATAATAACATTTTCAAAATATTTCTACTCTTTTGAGCTATTCATAAGTATTTAAAATTTAACTATTATTTGCTGTCAACATTTTTTAAAATTCAATAAAAGATCGCATATAAGTTTTTTTAATTTTATTATATCTGTAAAAAAAAAATATTAAAAATAATTGATGTAAACTTTAAATTTTGACAAAATTATATATTTTATTTATTTTATTTTGCTATAACTTATAATTTATAAACATTATTCGTGTTAACTTTCACGTATATTATAAATTCTAATAATATACGCAAGATAATTTTTTTCAAAATAAGTATGGATTGATTAAAATATATTACTCATATTTTTATACTATATGAACACATTTGCACTATTTTATGATGAGGTGGTCGTGGTATTGATTAATTGACCCAAAAATTAATAACAATAATATAATATTATGGTAATATGGTATAAACGTATAAACATCTTAATACCTTATCCATAGGTATAAATATATATTATTAATTATTATATAATAACTAAATATTAATAATATAATAAATGTTTTCGACAATGATCAAATCGACCTGCTGTTATGGCGTTATGTATTAATGGTAAAATAAATTAGTTTTATTTAATATGAATATTAAAAAATATATCATAATAACTGATATTTAGTTATTTATTTATTTATATGGCGTACAATATACTTAGTGTGACAGATCAACTTTCCTCAGAATAGTTTTTCGTATGAAAATATAATTTTATTAAATTCAAATTTAACGCATCCATTACAGTGGCACCAGCTGCAGCGGAGAGGTACCCACTTGTCCGCCTATTATTTGTTTTGTTTTTCCCGATTATTAATAAGAAAAGTTTTTTTTTACTTCTGAATCCCAAAAATACTAACTAGATTCAATTTTTTACTAGACACTATCCTCGAAGTTAGACATCGAACTATTTTTACCACCCTAAAAGTTAATTACAGAAATAAAAATTTTATTTACATTTTATTGTAAAATCAATACATTTATATCGCACTGCTCAGAATCTAAAACAAGGTAAAAGCAGCAAAATATATTAAATGTAAAAAAAAAGGTGAACAAGTGGGTATCGCTTTGCTATAATTGTAAATATTATAATTATTATAACCAAATAAATGTATTTAAAAACTATAAATAAGAATAATCTTATTCTTCTCAATATAATCATAATAAAAGAGGTTAGAAAATATTTACTATCGGAGAAAATATGTCAAGTCAAATTAGTGTTGTAAAATAAAATGTGGTTAATAAATGTATTCTATTCTATCAATTCTTTCGTAAACTCAATCATTTTTATTTGAAATAATATTACAATTTAACATAGAAACATGAATTACTGAAATAACATGTAATGAATTTTTAATCAAACTTAAATAATATGAAGGTATTATAGAAATAAATACTTATTTCAGGGAAGTTATTTTTCGACATCTTAAAAATTAAGATCCACCAGATCTCATTTATACACACATTTTAAATTATTTAAATATTTTGATTGTCACATTATTAAATTTGTTTAGTTTTAAATTAATTTTTAATATTTAGTCAACATTATAAATTGTATCTAATTTAATCAACTTCAACAGAGATGAATTTATATAATAATTAATAATTCATTAATTCTACAGTAGATATATGGTATATAGGTATAAGTAATATTTTTTTTTCCACATTTACAATCCAAAACTACTTACAATTTCGACACACCATCCTAGTATATAGGATAATTTAAGATTTTCATCAGTCTGATCGGACGGCGAAGACAACATCTTGAATGACAGTACCAACGTCAATCCTCGGTTATTCTTACCGCCGGGTACGTTGTAATGCAACAGCTATAATAAAATATAACGTAATAATATATATACATATTACACAATAAATACATACATATAATATGTAACTATAAAACAAAATCATCGGCACATACTTTTTCGAGCCACTTATTAACGTCGGGAACGTCCAAGTTAAGGCCGTTGTCCGTCAGATCCTTGACAATGTCTGGGAATACTGCCATGAAATCTCCAAGCTCGTCCTTGCTGATCGATGTACCAATTAAAACTGGACTCACCGGCGGTGAGTGAACCACGCTCATAGTCATAGATCTGAAAAATGGGACAAATCGTTTTAAAAATATATTTTTATTATTATGTATATTATAATATATTATGTTATACTACGAATAATCATTACGATTTTTGTATATATATATATAAAATATAGCAATATATAATTATGTACCGAGGCAGCTTTCAGACTTACCGAAAGTGATTATCTCGATTCGCTGTAGCCGTGCGGAATAGCAAAAAAGCGGTCGGCCGGTTCAGGGTTCTCGTGAACGTACTCAGTAATTTGTTCATATTTTATAACGAAGTAAATGGTACACCTATGTGGAACGTTATTCGTCTATAAATACGAGCGATTTATATCGAATGTCGATATGATACAGCGCGGAGTCACTTTTCGTATCTTGCAGTACGGTACGAGACGAGTGACAACCAGATTACGACTGTACCGTCTACCGTCTATACCCCGTTCAACCGGTTCAAGTTTCAGGAATGCAGACTCCAGACGGCCGCGGCAGAACTGGTTGCCTGGTTAAATATGTCATTTAACCACTCGTGTTTTCGAATTTCTGGGGGGGGGATGTGCGTGCGGCTGCAGGGCAACCAATACGCGGCGCGACTATTGCGTTACGACTCATGATCATAATATTATAATAAAGTGATGTAGAAATATTATAGACCGGCAATTTATGGAAAAAATAAAAATGTTCATGCGTATTGTTCATATTATGTTTCAATACATTATTCAATTTAACTTATTATAAACTATATTCTAATTATACGTATTCCGTGCGCAAAAATATAAGATAATAATAAGAAGACTTTTTGACGACTTCGAAATTATACGGTCCGAGAAGCAAACTGCGCTGAGGCAACATAATATTATGTTATTTGCACCGCCACAGTCGTGTGTGCGAGTAAAGTCCTACTACTGTAAGTTGTAGAGTTCGGCAGGGATGTGTGTGTGACGTGTGTGTGTGTGTGTGTGTAGGCGCTTGTGTGACGGTCGTCCGCATAGAAGCGAACGGCTATCACACGATCTTCAGTGGATTATTGCTGTACGTCTGTTCTCGTGTAGTCATGTGATATTGATAACCGTTTGACGTCCCATTTTTACAAATTTGTAGCGCCGGAATATGACATTATGATGGTCATCATGAGATTTTACGGCTTTACAGCGCCAGGGTATCATTATGACATAATGGTAATAATAAGGTTTAAACCAAAATGAGAATTCATAACAGCAAACGTATGCCGCGGCCGTCTGTCTAAATTCAATTTTGATCGATGTTCGAGGGTTAAGTATCATAGGTTTAAGAGCGTATCACTCAAATAATATGTATGATACACGGAATATTTCTGGTAAGAAAAAATGATATTCATTGGGATTATACAATTATAAGTATTATTATTTACTACCTTCCGCGGAGTTTGAGATTCAGAATAAAATTCTATGATAATTAGTGAAGCTTGGTTTCAATATTTCCTAGCAACGGTTATTAGCATCGCGAATATGATTTTTTACGTAAAGAATATTGCATACCTATACTTATTAAATTAAATATTTTAGTTAACTGTTAAATATTATAAAATATGACACCACATTGAATCACGTGGTTATTGTAAATGTAAATCACTCTCGATTATGTATTTCAATAACAGGGTCGTAAGGTGACTTCTATACAAATGAGGCGAACAAAGTATACACATTGTTGTAACTGTATATTTTAGTATTGTGTTTATGTGTACCTACGTCATGAATTTCTCGTAATAAATGAGCATATTTCTTACATTGTATTGTACTATAGAAGATTTACCTTTCATATTTATAGATTTGTGTTTTAGTTATAGTAAAATAATATTTATTGTTACCGTTAGTATTATTTTACTTTGTGTTGTTTATTTTATCTTTTTTCAATCTACATTATAATTCTCATTCAACATGACTAGTATAGTATATTATTATTATACAAATATATTAATCACGTCATTTTGGTTTTTCAGTTGTTGGTTCTAAAATGTTTTTAAATCTTTTCCAAAAATAGTTTATCGTCATTCGTCATGTAGTAGGCAAAGGCAAGTGAAAAAAAATTAAAATACAAAATAATATTATAGACAATAAATGTTTTGACTTTATTTTTTTTTTTAAATATTTGAATGGGAAATTACTAATTCGGTTATTTATTTTTAACAAAATTTAACAATTAGGACTTATAGTCCATGTAATCATGTTACGTGATAGTAATTTATTATTCTAAATTATTGTTCTTATAATAAGATACAATATAAAAATATATAATATATATGTTAACATTTTCTCTTGGTAGTTATTACTTATATGGTTCAATTGTTAAGTCACAGCAAAAATGTATTTATAAAAAGTTAAAAAAAATCTAAATTCTAAATACCAAATACTGCAGACTTGGTATACCAGATTTAAAACATTTTCGTTTTATTTTTAGCTAGCCAAATAAAGCATTTTACATAAAAAATATGAATGCACAGTTTTCTCTTAATCATCATATTATTGTTATTTAATTATTTTTAATGAAGTTTTTTTTAGTTTTAGACCATTTCTTACAAAATCATGTAGATACATGTGCGATGTACATTGTACATATTTATTGTATAATATGATACAATTTTCAAAATATTTTGATTCTTATTTAGCTATATTATAAAATATATTACCTATATTTTTTTTTGTTTTTTATAACAGTATATTAAAATAATAATAACAATATAAATAAATACCTAGCCAAATAAACTATTACTTATTAGTAATATAGAGGGATGTATATACAGGTACTACTTGCGTTCCAGAAAAGTATATTTTGTAGATAGTAAAATACAATAGGAATAATTCGCGTCTAATTTTGGGAACGCAACTAGATTATGTTATTTTTCCCACTTGCTATAATAGTTATAACCAAGTTGAGTCCATAGATATTATATGTTACAATAATATTGTTTTATACTGTAAATTGTAAGTTATATCTATCCAAATATTGAAATACACATCAATTTATAAACGTATTAAAATCATTTAAAATTAATATTTATGTGTATGTATTTATTTGTAAGTGTATGAATAGTATAAAATATAAATACTAACAAAAAAGATTATAGAACAAAAAAATACCAAAACATTGATTATTTAAATAAAGAAATTAAAAAAAATATAGAAAAACAAATTCTGATTAAATATATTTAAAAAACGTTTCACTCATATTTCAATAACATTAATTTAACTAAAAATTCAAAATTATTTTCTGTATCGTAACTTTTAAAATTTTTTATGGATATAAAATATTTTTTGAACATTTTTAGTTTACTCTTTTTATTTTATATGTAAAACATGAATTTTATTTCCAATTTTCGTATAATAGGCATAATATGGTTTTAATATTCGTGATTATAAATAAGCTATGATCTCTATTGAATTCTTTTTTAGTAGAAAGCAACTCGCCTCTTGATAATGATCTCGGACGCAAGTAGTATTATACAACGATATAGCGTGTGAAGTGTGATAGACCCGGTCAGTCGTATTTCATAGGTATGCAATGATTTATCATTGAATTCAAATTTAACACATTTTTTCAGTGACTTGTCCACTTTTTTATGGAATTAAAGTTAAAATCGACCATGACGAATATAATTTTAAAATACAAATTTCTGCTCGCTTATATATACGAATATATTTATTTAACATTTTAATGAAATATAAATGTATTTTATTTTTAAAACCTGTGAATAATCTTTTAAATAAGACATAGTTAACAATATTAAATTTGTCTTGTATCTATAGTTAAAAAAAAATACATTAACAACGACTATTATAATGATAAAATTATTGTTAACAAAACCCTCACACCAAAAATATAATATAAGTGAAAAATACCATATTATTTTGAAAAAATTATAAAAAACTATAGTACTTACAGTATATGTATAAAAAAAAATATAAAACCAATACATCATCAAAATGTATACAAAGATTAAAATTAACAATATGTTTATATATGTATTTTAAAAAGTAGGTACCAACACCAATCATTATTTGCTTAATTTACTGTAGAGTATAACTCGATTTACATAATATTTATATCGACTATCGTCAATTATTTATGATACATTTTCACTGCAGGAATATATAATATGTATTAGGTATATTACATTATTATTCAGAGAAATTCACTAAGCATGCTCAATGCTTACCAATTTTTTCTTCAATAATGCTTAAATATAAAATAATACTTAAAGATCGTATTTTCTAACTGTTGAGATTGTTTGTACCTATTACCGGAGATGTGCCCTGTCATCTGTCGAGATCTGACTTCTGTTTTTCAAACAAGAATCTACTTTTTCAATAACAATAAACTATAAAATAGTTAAAAGTGAAACAAAGTATTGAATTTAAATGGTAAATATATAGCTGTAGAACTATACTAAAACAAACTAAGGCACAATTTTTTTGAAAATGTTACAAATTTGAACAAGAACTTTTTGAGTCATTTAACATAGGTTCGTGATAATGAGTTTGGAAGATAATTGACGACATTTATATAATTTAAAAAAATGGAAATATTTTGATTTTTGAGAATCGACTCGTTTGAATCCGAATTTGGTACATCAGTAAATAATTTTCATGAAAATAAAGGTGGATGTATAATTATGCGAAAAAACTAAAGTGTTGATCGCCACGGGATGCTCTAAACGACGACGACGCCAATCGTCATTATTATTCTTTTCTCTCGTAGTACCGCCTGCGCATTTCGTCGATGCGGGACAGGTACCACGTGCCGGGGAACAGCCGGTCCCTGTCGCCGGTCGGCACGTACGGCGCTCGGTGCAGGCACTTCTGCCGGACGTCCAGCACGTCCGCGAACTGTTCGGGCGTAAGGCGCGTCCGCTGGCCCAGACGGTCGAAGCCCTTCTTCAGGTTGCCGATCAGAACGGACAGACCGTTGTTGTCGACCACCCTGACGGAGTACATGGACGACGCCAGACCGGACCCGTAGGAGAACACGCCGATCTTCTTGCCGGCCAGCCGTTCGGGCGGCACCGACATCAGGTACGACGCCAGTCCGCCGTACACGGACGCCGTGTACGTGTTGCCGACCCGCGACGCCAGCGCCAGCGACGGTTCGGTCTTGTCCGCGAAAACGGCGGCGCTGCGCTCCACGAACGTCTTCTCAACGTCCCGGTCGAGGAGTGCGGCCGGCCGCAGCCGCAGGCGCTCCCGCAGTTCCGGCGCCGGCCAGCCGCTCTCGTCGCCGCGGCGGTGGACGAAATCGTTGGCGCACAACCGGGCCAGCGATTTCCGCACCAGTTTGCAGTACGGCGCGTGGAACACGAACGAATCGAACCGGTCGAGGCCGCCGCGGACGTCATCGCCGCCGTCGCGGCACTTGCTCAGGTACGACTCGTAGCACCGGTCCAGCGCGTTCAGGTAACACTCGACGGACAGCTTGCCGTCCACCACCGGGTACTCGGAGCACATGTCGGGCTTGTAGAAATCGTACGCGTGGTTCATGTACGTGCCCCGCAGGCCCCGGTCGACCACCAGCGCGGCGTCCGGGCCGATCAACATGGCCACGGCGCCGGCGCCGCCCGTCGGACGCGCGCCGCCCTCCGCGTACACCGCGATGTCGGCGGCCACCACCACGGCCAGCCTGCCGTCCCACGCGCTCGACTCCGTCCACGCCAGGGCGTTGAACAGGGCCGCGGTGCCGCCGTAACAGGCGTTGGTCGTGTCGATTCCCTCCACCTGGAAATTGCCGGTGGCCTCGAACAGCTTCATCAAAACGGTTTTCGCGCTTTTCGACTTGTCCACTATGGTCTCGGTGCCCACCTCCAGCCGGCCTATGTCCGAATAGCTGAGCCCGTTGTTCTCCACCAGCTGGCTGACCGCCGTCAGGCACAGCGAGTTCACGTCTTCGAGGTCCGTGCAGAATCCCATTTGCTTTTGGCCCAGACCGACGGTGTATTTTCCTTCGGACACTCGGTCGTATCGTTCCAAATCGGTTTGATCGACGTACAACGACGGTATGACGACGTGGATAGCGCGTATCCCGACATCTTTTGGCCAACGGTCCATCGCGGTGAAAAAGTAAAACCGCTTAGAATATCGCGATTTACCTGCCGATTAAAACAAAACAAGAATAAACTTTAACGAGGCCAATCTGCACTACGAACACTGCAGTTCGCGCTTATTTAACAAAAAATAAAACCGCTTTAAGGAGATTTTAATATAATACATACACAATTATTATAGGTACACGTATTTCAAAACCATTGCGTACAATATAATGAACAATGATAGATTTCAATTTGTAAGTAAAAAAAGCAAACATCTTGCTATTATTAATATTTAAAATATTCTAAACGTAAGTACACACAACACACACACACACACACACACACAATATAGCTATAGAAAGTAGAAATGTGTTTCTTTTCTCATGTAAAATATAGTTTATAATAATTTTGAATGGATATAACATTTACAACCATAGTCCATAATAACCAAGGTGTATGTATTATAGATTCAGAATAGATAATATATTTCAATTGTTGAAATATACGATCACAATACATTAAACCTTAGATAATATTATTCACTATTCTCGATTTTAAACTTATACAAAACTTAACTTTTTAAATAAATACGTATATAAAATATAAATATATATACGTATTTAAATAATATATTATTTAATGAATGTTACTTTACTTAATTTTATTTTAACTTATATTTATGTAAACGCAAAAAGAATATATTATTTAAAAATGAACAGAAAATAATTATAAAAAGTGTTTGATAAATATTGAAAAAAATAAATATGTATGTAGACATTTTTAAATACTTTTATCAGTATTTAGACAATTAATATAAACATTAAATAAAACAATAACAAAAATATATCGAGTAATTTTAGAAAGTTATAACGTCAATAAGTGTACAAGGTGGTACTCAATCAAAAAAATAATGAATACCAGAATACCTAATAATTATCTAACACATTTTTTAGTAAAAAAAAATATAAGAATAAGTATTAAAAATGACCATACATAAGTCGTATTCAGGAATTCAGCTTTATAAAAATAGAAATATTATAATATGCACAATTACGATTTTTAATAATAACTGCAATATATTTTTTTGTTTAAAAAGTCAAGTTAGTTCATGATTAAAATTAAGATTTAAAAAATAAATTTTGTATTTTATACATAGTATACCTGTCAATAGTGTCAATATTAAATTAATATATAAAATTATAAAGTGTGATATACATTTATATAATGTAGATAAATGTATTAAAAACATAAACAATTTTGTGTTTATGAAAAAAATTGAAAGTATAATATTTATATTACGTCATGCCCGTCATGAATTGTTTTAGAGGCCTTTGGATAACTTCTAACAAAATTATCTCGAACTCTTAATTCTTCCTTTACTTTATCAAAAGTTGTCTATAGTTAAAATTACGATTAAAATATAATTTTTAAATTTTAAATTAATACGTGTATTGAATATATTAAATTAGTTAATATTTTCAATACTTTTTAAAATGAAGTTATTAATTATATAATTAAGTTTATTCATTTATTCTATTATAGTTCAAACGTTCAAAGTTTCAGTATAAATTATCAATATTTTTTTAAAGATCCTATAAAATTCTTTTAAAGGAATATATTATATATATTTTATTAATTGTAGTTATGAGGTATTTATTAAACTTAAGTATGTACCTAAACGACTAAGCGTCCTAAACATATTAAGGCCGGTTTTTTAATCACCCAGCTATTCGTTACTAGTTAATAAAGTTAATAATATTTAATTACTTTATCTTATTTATTTTAATCAATTATTTCCTAGTTATCAAACTTGGAAAAGATATTGAATATATTTATTTTTTACTTAAAATTATCAATATTACTATAGCTTCTTATTAACCGTTTTATTACTTTACAAACATTTAAAAAAATATACTTAATGTAATACATCATATGGTTATTTTTAATAATTATTCAATTTATAATACAAATATACCTACTTGATTATTTAGCTCTTTATTCGCTAAGTAAATTGTAAAAGAATTGAAAACTCACTAAAAAAAAATCGGATATGTTCACAGTTTGAACTTCAAATGTAAAGTGCACCACGAAAAAATGAATTGTGAATAGAAGAAGCCGGTAAATAAAAATAAAAATAATAAATTCTATGATCATGTACATATTTTAGTAGATACCTGCACAACAACAATTAAGCTGCGGCTACACTGAAGTAAATTTATATTATGCGATACATCAAAATAAAATACACGTACAATTATATTATACACGGTATATATACCGGGTACAAAATCATTTTTTTTTTTGATAAGTTTAGGTAAGGTACTTAGATTATCATTTCAAATTTTATAATAATTTAGAATATCAGTAATATCACCATAATATAATTGTTTCATATATTCAAAATGTGTATTCGTTTTACACATTTTTAATTACATAGTAAAACGAAATTATGTTTTGATCATCGAGTGTACCAATTATTATTTTTACAAAATATTGACGTGTTATGAGTTTATAATTTTGTATCTATCTATACCAAGCTAGGTTTTGTACATGTGATTGAATTTTAATAAAATCATTAATTTGATAATATGTACTGCAGATTTTCTATTACCGAATGTTCGGTCTTCTTTTCATATTATGTCATTGATTATTGTTCTTCATCTTGTGCCATCTATTAATATGTTACTTTTTATTAATTTATGTAAGTATAAAAATTTGCAATATATATTTTTATGTGCCAAGTTAGTGATATTATAAATAATTATCTTAATATTATGATTACCAATTTTAAATGATATTAATAATCATTATTAACGTACGAATATAATAAGTCAATATACTGATGTACGTATTATGTATCGCAGGTGTGATTTGGTTCATAGTATAAATAATAAATATTTTAAATATATTAAACATTCTATTGTAAATTGTAAATAATAATAAACGTAAATACGTAATGTTATGTGAGTGTAGGACGTAGGTTTTAGTATAAGTTTAAATTATTAATATATTTTGAATTAGGTTCATAAAAATAACTAAAATCGCTAATCAGTGGCGGATCTAAAAAAATGGCCCGGTCGGACATTTAAAATCAGGACCCGCGCCTCTACTTAATTAATTATTTAATTACCACCTCCCCCCAAAAAATAACCTTTTTCCCGAATACCTTTTACCTGAATCGAGATTAAAAACGATAAATTAAGATGCATAATATTTATATTTATATTATAAAAAATAAAAATTAGTAAATAAAATTAATAATAACATAATAAATGCTGTAGTGTTATCATTAAATATTTTAAAATCGATAAATTATAATGCATACATGGCCACTTAGCTCCAAGTTATAAAAAAATTTTTATTTCGCGAACAATAACCGTTGGGATAAAGTCGTTCGGGAAAAAAGGTTTAGGGTTTTCGGATTTTCGGATAAAATACCAATCGAGAAAAGTTCTTTTGGAAATTTCGATTCAGGAAAAACGGTGGGTACCATAATAAAACAAAAGTTTAGTGTTATTCCACAAATATTTTTCACGAGCGTCTAAAGTAAGTCATTTTAAAATTTTAGATTCTAAATAGATTGATATTTGATGCATTCGTTGATTTTACAATGATGTTTTTTTTAGTTGTGCGTCTGTATACATGATAAGTATCTAGTTAATTAAATACCTAATTACTTATATTACATATTGTATTCTTAGACAATAAATATAATAGAATATTTGTATATGATATGTGTGTGATCTTCAATAAAAGCCTAAACCAAGTCTTAAAAAAACAATAATATTGTAAATTATTATTGAAAAAAATATTTCTTGAAATGCTCCTGTATCATATAATATTGTTTTTTAGCCAATATTTGCATTTTCAAGGAAAGTGCACTAGGTTTAAAGTTTACACAACACACTATTTTATTCTATTTTAAAAATTGTACTTATATTTATAAATTTAAAAAAAAATAAGGGCATGTATTAGTGTTTTTAAGCACATAAGTGCCTGTATATTTCAATAATTTTTAGTGCATAAACCTTCTGGCCTTGCGAATTAAAATTTATTAAAATAAAACAATCATTATTACAACCATGCATATAACACTTATGTATATTGTATAGATAAGTACGAAATATTTTGATTATCGTTTTTTGTTCAGTCTGTGCTTTGGAATCCTAATAAATCTGAGAACATTTCTTCAAAAGTGTATGTCTGTAATTTAAATATAAATCAATTTAGTTATTCAATAGATTAAAAGTTTTATAGTAAATTATAAATTTTTAATGAATTTAGCATAAAGTTTAATATTAGGTAGGCAATTATGAAAAATTGGAAATATATACTGTAATATATATTTTCCTTTATTTATGTAAATTGTATTTTAATTTTTAATATATATACGAACATTATTGACTTAAATTCATTAAAATATATGGCTCAATAATAATATTATATAAATCAATAGTTTTTAAATTTTTAGTACTATACAAAATAAATATAAAATGTATCTTTGAAAGTCAAAGAAAAAAAAAATAATTAACAATTAATCATTAGTCAGACCACTATTAGTATGTGGCTCTGTACAAATCTGGTACAGGTATATATATAATAAACATACAAAGAGTACCTAATTAAGTTGTAGAGCAAATAGCTTGAAATATTTAATGGCCCTCGAAGCAGACACATATCTAGAACCTCGTCTTGGGAGGAGCGTTTAATTTTTTTAGGAATAGTAATATATTAATATTAATATTTATATTAATCCTCCATAATACATTTGTGCCGGTGTACTCTTATATAAAAAGAGTGGCTAATTATATATAATTAATAATTAGGGATGAGAAGTTATAGGACTTGCATATTTTAGTATATGTCTCCTATTTTTATAGCTATATATGAGCTATAAATCCGTTTCATAACCTAGCGTGTTCATTTTTGTTGTTTTTTTTTGCATATTTTTGCATATTTGGGTACATTTTTTAAGAATAGCATAGGTATTAAACGTTTTTTCGAGCACAAAAATGCATATTTAGTTAATATTATCGAAGATTATATACTTAAATAAAAATATAAAAATATCCTCTCGGACAATCGTCGTCGATTACACGTTTACAGTCTTAAAAAAGCTCTAGTTGTCCAATTCAAAAAATTTACCGGTATGAAAAATAAATAAAAATTAAATGTGAGTGTCACAATATTTAAAAAAACTTATAATTTTTTTTAGATATACACACGTTGAAACAAGAAATTGTCGCTTAGATATTGACATTTTGACGTTGTTAATAAATTGTATTATATTATATTATATTTTTTATTTTCATTTATTTAATTTTTTTTTTAATTTTTATTTATTATTAAAAACTGTAAGTATATTTTCGATTTTTTTGGCATATTTTCATTTTTTGTGTATATTTTTTGTTTTTTTTGTGCATATTTTGACAATTTTTCCTCCTATAACTTCTCATCCCTAAACTTATAAGTTATAAGTTATAAGATATATTCTAAGATTGACCTCCCCCCCTCAAATACGTGCCTTCCTCAAAGGAATGGCTGTGCCAGAGAATATGATCAATATGAGGTACCTAAAAAATAAATGATAATAAGCTATAATTAAATATAGCATATTGGCATGAAGAGTATGAATCAAGGTACCCAAATAGTAATAGGTACCTTTAGTAATTTAAATATTGACATTTTTAAAATGCGTTTTATAAATATACGTTGTACGTACGAACGGTAAAATCAAGTGAATCAAGTCGTTGTTATGATCTAAACCTGACGATATGATGTCTTTTGTTGTTTTTAGCAATGTGTTCAAAATAATTTCTAATTCACGAGGATTGATTTTTTCACCTATATTATGACAATAACGTATTTAGAAGTGCAAAACATTTACTAATGATCGTTATTTTACCTTTATTTTTCATCATGTGTACAAACGACTCCCTGGTCAGTATATTGTTTTCTCCGTAAGCGTTTATAAATTGGTCATTTTGTATTAATTCGTTGAACGCCACATGAAGTTCTTCACATTTAATTCTTAACTGTGGCTTATAATTCAAATACAAAATAACAAACTCTTCGAATGACATTGTGGTAGAATCGTTTGTTCTAGTGAACAATTCGTATAGCATATTTGACAACTGAAAATAACCAACATATTTGTGTCAAACGATTATATAATTTAAGCTATCGTTCAACAAAAAACAATCGATAAAACTATAAAAGTCAATATACTATAATGTGGACATTTTATAATCAATAATATAGGAGCTGCGACCGTGATGAAATTTACTTCTGTTTCAGATGGAAAATATCCCATTGCTCTCATGAGAAAAGACACATTGTAAACGTCCACATAATCGCTGATAATTGTGGTTTCTGGATTTCGACTACTTGCTAATTGAACACAAGAAAAATATTCTTTTAACTCTGTAAATTCCTGTCCATTTTCGCCGCCTTCTAGAAGAGAAGTGTATGCTTTTAAACCAACGCCGCCGTGTTTCTCTAATGTATCTAAATAGCTTAACGAAAAAAAAAATTAAACATGTTTTAGAATTCACACAAAAATATGTGAAAAGGGGTTAATCAAGTTTAACTTGCATATATAGGTATCAGTCTTATGTAGGTATTTGTACAATACATATACGGCTATAAGTTTGAAAGCAACGGGGGTAAATAATCGCATAAACATTTGAAAAATGATTTTAAGAATGGACATTGAGTATAGGTTGTCATTTAGGTTATGATTATCATGCTTTATTTAAATTTCTTCTATCTTTATTTTGTACATTGTTGAGCAGTTATGAAAACTATTAAAATTATGTTTTCAAACTACATACCTATAACCGAGTACACCAAATTACCTATTCGAGGCAATTATAAAGTCATAGAAAAAAGGAAAGTATTATTGTAAAACAAATTTCTCTCAAATGCAAAATGTGTATAACAATACATGTAATGAGTACTAATGACTAAATAATATATAAAAAAATGTATATTTTTATTCATAGTTATTAAATGTATTTCGCATACATATTCAATTAATTTTGTATTTTTACTTATATAATTGTTATTTAATAGGATTTATTTTATTACCTCATATTCACAGACCAAATTATCATCGAAGGGCTATTTTCGTTGATTACAAAAATATAATTACCATCTATTGAAGTATCAACATTGATAATCTAAAAAAAAAAAAATTTCGTTGCACATAATACATAATACGTTTTATAACATATTAATGTTTAAAATTATTAATTAGTTTACATATTTACAGTTTATTTTAATCATATAATAACTAATTCAAAAAACATACAGCCTGCAGCTAGTAGCTACAATGCAACCAAATACCAATATAATTTATTAATATTACACTACCTACATCAGTGTTTTCCAACCTGAGGAGCGTGTACATATTGCTGGGAGGTGCAAGCTGTCGTCATTACAAAGTAAAATTTGTATTTTTTTAATTCTATACTAAATATATTCAATTTTTTCAATTTATATAAGAAAGGCGTGAGCTTTTTGAAAATCTCAAAAGGGGTTGTAGACCTTATAATAGAATAGAAGAGGTTGGAAAGGGCGATGCCAGTTTTCACAAAAAGTGGACGTTTCCCTTTTCCACCAAAACAATTGTATACTACGCTTATATTAAAGCTATAACACGTTTTACTTTAACATACACAGTTGTAATGCACAATTTAAACTGTGTATAACCTTTTAACTTGTTCATAAAATATACGATAAACGTACAATATACATTGATTATATATTTATATGTGTGTATAGTGTATATATTATAATATATATATGTGTATACATTTTACATTAATCCAAAAAACTCACGAAAAGTATATTCTACAATTTAAATTTAAAATAAAAAATGTCAACCAATTATATATAATATGAGTACAATATATATAGTTAAAGTATACCATAACATATCATTTTTTCAAACCAGCATTAGTATACAAATTATTTGGTAAAAATGTGGTAAGTTAGGTGGATCTCATTTGGCGGAAACCGATATTGGTGGAAAAGGGAAAGGTACACTTTTGGTGGAAACACCCGTTGGGAAACACTGACTTAAATGGTTTGCATCACATGGACACTCGCTCCATTTACGAAATCTATAATATGTACTGTTTTTATAGTTTCAAAATGCATGTAGAAATAAATTAATATAATTATGATAGGACAACTGACTTTTGTTCCGGAACAGAACATTGCCGCGTTTTTATACGGGTTTCCATCGATGGGCTGCCGTAAAATTCCAATATCTGTGTCAGTGCAAAAAAGTATATTATGGTTGAACTTGGGAAACTCCTGGAAATATAATTTTTTTTTAACATCGGTGTATATCCGAAATTATCAACATTCAATCCTTTGATAATAAGTAACCATATCAAATAGTTTGCAGTGATGGAATAGGTATATTATTAAAATATTAACATTCGCTCGATCAGGTAGACTTTCGAAAGGTTTTTGATTGGGACCATTATAAATAATTTTGTTTATATGCATATTTCTGAGCTCTTTCTTATTATACTTATTATAGTTGGACTTATACATGCATAATATTTTAAACGCGTGAGTGCGCCCCACTTATGGCGAATTTATGAGCAAATTTTAATTTGTGGTCTCAAAATACTGAGATCAGATAATTTTATAAAGCACTTGGTGCAATTGAAGTGACGATTAAACAAATGAAATACGTCGTGTAACATGGGATACAATATTTATAATAATTTTTAAAAAATACCAGGAATGACTCGATAAGTGATGATTGCTATTGATTCCGAAAAATGTTGAGAAATAAAATAAACATTAAAAAATGATAAACTTGATTTTTTTTTTGTGTGTTCGACACTGCTACCTATATAGATACCATATTATATGCTCATTTAAATGTTGTTAATTATTAAGTATGATATTTACTTTCATTACTCGAATCGGCTTTTTGAGATTGACTCCTAGAGTGGTACGTATGCATCGATTGCCGTCCCATAAGGATATACGTAACTATAAAAAAAACGTAGGAACATAAATGAAAAAAAGTAATTTATAACAAATAACAGTCAATAGGTTAAACGCTATGTAAGTATATACATCATTGCCGCTAATAATAAAATTTAATTCGTCCTCTCTGTAGATGGTCGATTCCATCATACATTGAGGTTCGTTGTATGATTCTGTTCTCATCATTTTTATCAGTTTGGGGGGCTCGCTATCTTTTCTGTAAAAATGCCAAAACGATCACATCTGAGAATTGATATGGTAATAACGTGATATTGTGATGACAATCATATTATATATCATCAATATTACAATTGAGCTGTTAGATAAGCTCGTTTTAAACGCCCAATTATTACAATAATTATGTAATATGTTATATTATAACAATTACGTTTTATCGAAATCTAATGCGATGATTCTGTGATCCGCCCCGAGACTGTAAATCAATAGACTATTATCGTGCTCGGTTACTAAAATATTTCGAATGATTCCCTCGTGAACTTCGTAACACCCGTAGTATTCAACTATGAATTCGTCCGAAACTTTCTGTTCTTTAATGCCATACAGATATATACCACGCAAATTGTCCTGCAGCATTAAAATAATATGTTTTAAAGTTTTAATATGTTTGAAAATTAAAAAATATAATACCTGAACAAGGCAGTGTAAAGATGTACATATTAAACTAGTATTTCTCATCCCAGTTAGGAGACACCAACTAATTATTATAAGGATTACCATTTACCAGCGACTAGTATAAACTATTATGATTTAAATCAATAAAAATATGAAATAAGTAGAAATCTCAATAATAAATAAAATATATCACGTATTCACGTTAACTCTATATCGTGCGCAGTACTCGAAGTGGGGGGGGGATACGGAGCGATGACATATTTTTACTTTTTTAAACTTACATTTTTCATCCTTCCACTTATTTTGTCTAGAATAATGCATCCCTCCTAAGATTTGTTTTTTAAAATAAAGTACATATAAACATTTTTATATTTTTTAAATTATTTCATTTAAAATTTAAATTATAGTATTGTACTGAGACTATATTTTTATATAAGAGAACTTTTTTAATTTTTACAGTGAAAATAATTGTTTTATAACATTTTGGCTCGGCTTATTGTGTTGTTTATTATAGGCCGTTTCGCAAACATATTATCTATTAGCCTTGTTTAAAGTCAATAATATAATATAATTAATAAATATATTCTAACTAAAGCCGATTGGCATTTAAAATATAAAAGTATATGATTTTTACAAATAAAACATCACATAACAATAACAAAATTAATTATATTAAGTAAGGACCCTACGTCCTATTTTATGCTAACATCTCTTAACTTAATTTTAGCGATGTTTATATCATGATTCATGGGTGTGTCTTAAATTGCTAAATTTATGAAAAAAAAAATATTAAACAATGTGTGACAAATGTTATGAGGAAATGAGGAAATCTAAGTTGTTGGGCTTTCTTCCGCTTATTTTGATTTTTGAGCTTTTTCGAGCACTGATATGATGGTGAATAAATTCTACAATTATACAATAATCAGTGTAACAAATTAATTCTACTTTACCAAGGATAGACAGAATCATTTCAGATATCAACAACAACAAGGCTATTAAGAATCTTAATTAAAAATAGTTATTTGAAGATGTGCTTACTGCTTACATATTATATTTATAATAAAGCAAATTAACGGAGTTTAACAACCAAAGCCGGATGTAGCATATTTTTTACTCGTGGCAAAGTATAAAATTAGCTCGCTCTCATAATTCAGCCCCCCTCTATTATGTCACTGTTATTAGGTAATTTGGCGCCCCTGATCAAGACTTTCGGGGTTAGTACCCCAGTCCTTCTCCCCCCTATAACCAGCCCTGTTAATAGCTAAAAATATTTAAATAGATTAGCTTAATGTTTTAATACATAATATTGTACATAGGTACATAATAAATTTAATTTATTTCTATTTCAATTATTTTTATGTATTTTTAAAAATGCGAAGGTAAAAAGATAAAAAAAATTGTTGATATAAAAATTAAAACCAATATATATTAAACAAATCAGTTACTTTAGATTGTTTCGTATTTTGACACAAAGTAATTTCGTATGTCAATGCATTTTCTAATTTTACAAATTTACGAAAGAAATGATTAAAATCAAAAGTTAAAATGCCATAAAAGTGTCCGTTATTCTGAGTGTCCGGTATTTGGAGATTTTCCTATAGAAAAGTAGTGAAAATTTCCTCGTTCCCCAAGAAAATGTCCGTTATTTAGAGGTGTCCGTTAAGAGAGGTTTTACTGTTCTATATTAAGTATCGTATTATTAGTATTTATTTTTAGTGATAATTTAATAAGTACACGTATATAAAATATACCATAAATTTATACGTCACCAGTAGCCACAATAGAAAGATCGTGAAACACGGTAATAGATAGAGGTAGGCACTAGTAATAATACGACATACAAAACGTCCAAAATACCATCTATATATAAATATGACCAAAAAATATCCAAACATAATAAATAAAATTAATCTGAAGAAATTTTACATACTTTCACATAATTATATTCTATATACTATGTATATAAGATGTACCGAATATATATATTTACATGCCTACTATCTACATTATAACTGCCCTACTACATCCACCCATACTATATATGACGTATGGATTTTAAAAATAATAATAAACCATAAGACATATCTCAAAATGGTTAATATTTGATTGATGTTTGTAACTATAATATTTATTAAACTCTCGTGTTTACACTTGTAAATAAGTTCATGAAAATTATAATAATATGCACAATGCACATATATAAATAGGTATACATAAAATTTTATTAATATTTTAAATATTATTGTGATGGATACTTTTTCTTAAACTATAATTAACTTATACTTATACTTTGTTATGCTATGTAATTACTAGTTTGTACAGTGTACATTGTATTTTAGATAAAATTTTACATTAGTAAAACTTACAGTGTAAACAACATGCGTTGAAGACTCGTTAAACGTTATGTGTTTAACAGCTGAGTTGTGCCACTTGAATGATGTGTTTTCCATTGTATTCGTTAAGCTATTAGTATCTATAAACTGAAACAATCCATCTGCACGACCGTAACAAAGATATTTTCCTAAAAGAAGAGAGCATCTCATTCGTATAATAAAACTATATAATAATAATTACATTACAGTAATTTTTTAGTTTGTTTCATTCAAATAATACATGCCATTTGAGGAATATTTTATACAGGTGACCTGTTGGTCTTCTTTAGTCTCCTGATTTCCAACTACGCTATTGATAATTGTCTTCTTTCGATAGTTAAACGTAACAAGTCCTCCAATTGCATTGCCCATTATTATTTCATTTCTATTATAAAACGAATAATACTATTTCTATTACAGCATTGTGAGTACAGTTATACATTTTAAAAATTATAATAAATACACATCAAAAACCCCTTACCGGTTTGGGTGTGTTTCCAATGCGGTAATGAATTCTACTTCACACTGTTCAAACATATAATCAAAACTTTTGTTGAAAATATCGATGTAATAAATTCTGCAGTTACTCGTGCCTAATGTAGACACATTAATAAATGAGCAATTTAATGAGTAATGATTTCTTCCGATTGATTTACGCAGAGCGTATAGTTAAACATCAATTATAAGTACTTATACAAAATGGACTGCATTTAAAATCTTGGCCAGTGGTGAAATCGACACCGACTTCCGGGATATTGTCACACGACGACATAGAGTCGTCGTCAGGCCAGGTTATGGTTTTCGTTACTTTTTTTGAATTTTCATACGTACTTGAATTTCCTTTCGCTAGGGTAAAGTATTACTATATTATACCTAGGAATATAACTTCAGAAACATAATATAATATGTCATAAAATCAGTTCATTTTTGTACAAACCATTTTCTACACAAATTTGATTGTCAAACATTGATATGGAAAAAATGGGATCGCCTACAAACATGTTCAAGTGGTATTGTACCCTCAATGATTTATCGTAAAAATATATATCACCGTTTGTATTGCCTGTTATTATATGGCTGGAAAAAAGTACATTAAAAAAAGTTATAAAAACTTCATAATTGTGGTAAATACTTTTGGATACAAATTATAGTAGTAATCGAATGCTCGTCTAGTTTGACGTGTTTTAAATATAGCTTGTTGTTCGTTATCGGTTCATTTGTAATTTCCAATACATCATAATTGGTATCATCCCATATAGTTACCCAACCTAGTAACGATTGGATAAAAAAAAGACGTACTTCAATATTTTAAGATAACTAACCACTCAAATCAAAAAACATTTATCAGTGTCATAGGTACCTCCAGTAGACCCCGACACAACTTGACGGTTGTTTGTTAAATATGTTGACTGTGTATAATTATATTTTTTCTGCATTGGATCTTGGACCGGAACAGTGATTATTATTTTATTTGTATAGTGCATATTTGATTGTGGATTATTTTTTTTTTTAATATTTATATCAATTTTCTCCAGAGTCATAAAAAATACAAGCTTTTCGGTAGTCAGACAGTAGAAGTTGGTATTATCGTAGCAGCATGATAGATGCAAGATCGTATCAATATTGTTGTCGAGTGTTGTTGAACCTATTTACCAATTAATATGTTTCAACGAAGATGATACAATGTTAATTTAAATGATGCGTGCCCCAAAGTAGATAAGTAATATACACATTGCTGTTACATACAAATCGATTCTTCGTTGCCCGATGTCCATTCCCACATGCTAATCGTCTGTTCACCGTTAGTATCTGCAACCGATACTGTAATCACATATTGTGAATCGACGCTGAACTTTACAATGGAGATTCCAATTTTAAATGGTGATAATACCGAAAAAATTGGAGTCCTAAAAAAAGAGAGAAAAGTAGGAAACCACCCTGCTATACATACAGTATAAGTATCAAATGTACCTCGCTATTGAGGATTGATTGAAACACAAAAAATTACAATGCATGTTATATATTGTGTTAAATTTAAATTCAATGATAAATTATTGCAGACGAAAAGTGATTCTGAGCAAAGACACTATATGTCAGCTTACATTACTAAGTACCTACCTATATTTTATAATTTAATAAATTAATCTAACTATTTTATTTATTTTACTGAAAACATTACGTTTGGAAATGTCATTGTATGTATAAAATATAATGTACACATTAATATTTTCAAGGACAATCGAATAATATTTTTAAATTACAATAAAATAACTGATATTGTTATTCTTCGTTAAAATCACAATTTTAAAATGTTTAAGCACGCAGTTGTTCCAAGTGTTCCAATAGCAAAAAGACTCGCCAATTTATTAAGTTCGGTCCCCTAAAGTTTAGTAAATTCATTAATAGTATTAATTGAAAATGAAATACCTATTGGAATAAATTCCATTTATTAGAACTATTACTTTTTTAACTATCTTATAATAATATAATGTAATTTCTATGTAGGTATTTAAATTGATATCTAATGACACGTACACTTATTTTTTATTTATCTATAATTATTAAAATACCTTGCATTCAATGAAATAATGAAATACCCAGTATAAAAAAAAATGCTAATTTTAACATTTGGTGAAAATTTCAAATACCTATACAATTACAGTTATTCATTTTTGAATTACAAAAAAATAAAAAACTGTTTAATGATAAATTGTTATTTTAAGTGAATATCCAATTTTAACAAAATTTTAACTAAAAAAATGAAAAACGTTAAATCACATTTTAAAACATTAGGTACCTATGAATATTAAAAATTGTATTGATTTTCAACTACAAAATAATTTGTTTATTTTTGCGATTATGATGAACTTTGTGAAAATTCTAACTTTAAACAACGATTACACAAAAAATATTATGACCGTGTTTTATAATAATTTATATTTTATAATCAATATAATATGAACAAATTAAGAGATATATTGCATGATATTTTCGAGATTTTTGATCAAGTGAAATTTGTTTATTAAATTGAAAAAAGGTAAATTTCGTCAAAAGGAGTCGAAATATTTTGAAAATCTTATTTATGTAAACAATTAGTGAACATTTTAGGATTATTTTTTTTTTGAGTTACACAAAAGAAAACTTTTTTCTTGTACTAATTTTGCATAAGAATCTTTGTATTCTTTAATTTATTTTTGTTCTTCCGGTTATTTTGAAATATATATTAAGAAAAAGTATTATAGTATTATAAAAGCAAATAAATAATAAAATATTTTTATTTTTGACCTACCAAAACCCAAATTATTGACTAAATCCAATTTGCTACTAGAATCTAAAATTGAAGATTGAAGATTTTTTACTCCATATGTGATGACAGATAGAAAAACATACATATAGATATACTTATTGCTCCATTCAGAATCTAAAAAAAGATGAACCGCTATTACGTAGTTATAGTTGAATTTTGATTATTTGAACTAATTGAGATCGCATCTTGTTCGGATGGATACTGGCAATTTTTTTTTAAATTTTAAATGTAATATAAATGTATTATATATTGTACCTTCTCATAATTATAACATATTACATGTATTAAAAACTATTATATATTACATATTTTATTTATGATTATATTATTTTGACAAATATATCACATTATTCCTATTATATGCAATGTACTAATTATGAATTACAACAAAAATTATAAAATCGATATATCGGCCAATGCGTTTGGATAAAAGAGATAATCGATAATCGAGGTTCTACTGTATTATTATTTATGTAACCAGATGAGTACCTAAGAATTAAGATACAAATCACAATGCAACATTATATTATTAACGCTAAATAGTAATATATTATGTACCAGTCCCTTTATTCATAAAATAGTAACAATAACTATATTATAATATTAATATTAAATTTCAATAAATATTTACAGTAATTTCTCGACAAATTATTTCAATTGTCTTAAATAATTACAGGTTATATACCTAAGTGAAGCATTCCAAACTATTATCATTGAATCGTTGCCTTTGTCAACTGTAACGAACCAACAACCGTCCGGATTGACATCAAAACTACTAATATAATTGCGCTGAAATCCATTGAATACAAATGCATAATAATAAATAGATTCTAAGTATAAAACACGTTTACTAGCTATTATATGTGTACATATTATTATTTATTGTACATACGTTGTATAATATAACTTGTATTAAATAATATAATTTATTCAAAATTAGAATATTATTATACCTAAATTTATATACACCTATTTCAAAAGCATACTTATACTAATATTCATAGCTTAAAATATTTAGAAAAGCTAAAATCTCTAATATTTGGTGTTTAAGGATGTCGAAGTTGATGAGTTTTTTGTACAAAAACTTGTTTTACAGGAAAAACGTAAACCCCGTGAAAAAGTCAGATTTTTATTTTATAGATTAAGGCACTTTAATTTAAAAACTCTATTTTCAGTTCTTGTAATAAACGTCTATATTACTTTATACATTTTTAGTATTTTGGAATATTTTCTGACGTTATTATACGAGGCATGATTGTTTTTTCCTATAGCCATTTTTGATAGTTTAAATGATTTGATTTTATTCTTCCGTATCATACAAACAATAATGTCGTATGAATCAATCACGTAACGTATATAACTAGAAATCGACTTAATTTTTGCCCCTTAGTAAATTTCTAGCTCTAACATCCATAAATCCATAATAGAAACAATTAAATGGGGGAATATAGGCATGGTTGATTATACAATATTTTGCCTTTCATAATTGGATATGTAAAATGTAAATTTTTTTATTGATTATTCGTTAAAGTGGCAGACAGAATTCATTAATTTAGTGTAGGTATATTATAAATTATAATATTATATTTACATGGCCGGTAAACAGTATCATATTTTTTTCTTTATTCATGGTATTGTATTCATATTGTATACCAAACTGGTCACTAACAAAAAATATCCGCAGTGATTTAGTTTCGTTAAAATCTTTGTTTAAGATACTTTTTAATCCGATTTTACAGTTCCATCCAAAAGTCCATAAAGGTCTCTATTTAAAATAAAATGAACAAATATTTATACTTAGTTAATGATGACTGTATAGTGTATAATTTGTTTAATACATTAATTCATTAATTAGGTATATTCATAATCATTAATCATAAATCTTAAAGGGCCCATAGCAGTTGTCAAGCGTTAACTCTAACAGTCAAAACTCAAAGAAACACGTACTTAATCAGTAGTAACTATAATATATTATTTGCATTCACCAAAACTTTAAATGCTTACTATATAAGAATAAACCATTTATTTATATTTATTATTCTCATGGAAAATATGATTTGTCATAACTTCGTGAGTGTTAATAATATTAATTTTTTTAAATATAATGTTAATTTAATATATTAAATAAAACGTTGTTTTTTTCCAAAACCTCATAAATTAATTGGAACAATGAGTTTCATCTGTAAATTATCCTGTATATAATTATTATAATTTTCTTAAAATCAAATAACGGTACGACTTAAATAAACGATACCAATTGTAATTATTATGTTTACTTACTAATGGAGTATTAATGCTATTTTTGAAAATAATGTCAGCACTTTTTTTAGGATTTTTAAGAATTTGAAATCGTGTTTGATTATTATTAGTCATTCCGTTTCTTCTTTTGTTACATTAATCTTGTTGACAAAATTATAAATACATAAAACTACACATTAATAAATTACCCTATTAATAAAAATATGTTTTTTTTTTTATTGGAACATTATGACGTTCCTAGGAAACATTATAATTTATATTTTAATAATTGGCTGTAGCACGGCCGGTAGCATAAAAAATTGATTAATCTAATTATTAATTTAATAAATAACTAAAATTTAATGGACATATCATGGACCCCTAAACTATTTTAAAGGGACCATTTTAGCTTACTATTAATTCATTTATAAGTTATAAAGGAAGTTGAGCGGAATAGTAGACCAACATTTTGCGAGATGCCGAGATATCATCGTACCACTTCGTTCCGCTTACCTAAACTTTAAATACTTATAATTTAAAATATTCTAATCTAAAATGTTTTATTTTAAAAGAATAATTAAAAAAAAAAGGAAAAATGAGAATTTTTATATAATATACACGTTTTTGATGAGAATATACGTCACATCGCTTGTTTTTACCAATTTTAAATAAGGTTTGATTCCTAAAGTGTATTCGAATAAATACGTGTTTAACAGTAGCAAGATGCAATGGAAGTGAAATACGGCAAATGTCAGCGGCATTGAAAAAAATTAAGATTATTTCTTAAGTATATTTAAATTTTAAAATTAAAACTTGAAAATTTAACTATATATTCAACATAATATTACGTAAAAGTTTCTATAAAAATAATGATAAAAACTAATAAGTTAAATAAAAAAGTAATTTATATACGCAATGCATAATATTTTGATTATTTATCAAATGTAATTAAATGCAACACACTTAATAAATAAGTAATACAATATATTTTTATTTTCTAAATCACTAGAATCGTTTCACTGGTTTCAGTACCTACATTTTAATAAAGTGGATTTATTTTTTAGAGAGTTTTGAATACTTATTTGAATAATAAACGCTATTTATGTTAGTAAAAATATCTGTCTGGATATTTTTAATTAAAATTTTAAAAATTCAATAACGTCATATATTTCACCTAAATGCAAGTTTGATTTGTTGGTAAAATTTTATATTTAGTTCGATACATTTTTGAAAGAGCTGAAATATCTTTTGTGTAATGTTTATACCAACATTGAAATTATAATATTAAATTAATATAGGTACTTGAGTACTTCAGATAAGTATTTTTTTTTAGACATTAAATTATATCTTCAATTGCTTTCCATCGCAGTTTTTTCGATGGATTGTATTGCATGTTTCGTGATTCTGGTCTTCATTTATGCATTTTAAATTCTAGCAGAAATGAGAAATTGCTTGTTTGACAAAATCAATGAATAATGTTGGCTATCCAGACTTGGCCCAGGTTTAAAGTTTAAAAAATATTCTAATTGGGTAAAAGTTGTCTCATTGTTTCCTATGACCTGCTAATAACTATAAAACGTTTTGTAATGATATGCTCACACATCATAATTTATTGTATATTTTATTATCTTTTTAAATAAATAACGGTAAAGTTGTCGCACGCAGATAGTCGTCAATAAAAACCAATAATCCCTATTGATCACTGATGAAAGAAACGATTTACATTGTTTGGTCACGTGGGAACTCACACTTTATTGCGACAGTATGGCGCAAAGCGTGTGATCTTTTACGTGTGCCACCAGAGACAAGGGATGGTCCAATGGGGCTCTCCGCCGTCAGGGAGAGAGCCGATTTCTCGAAGGACGCGGAGGCCTTTGTTGGAGCCGCCTGCGACGCTAGCAGGCTTGACCACGTCGTCTTCTCTCATCAGTGCGTACGCACCATTAGAATTAGTAACATCTCTCTAGAGTGCATGAGCACCAAATACTTTAATAATACACCCACCACACCGGAGACAGACTGCGAGCGACAACTGGACCATTTTCACTACTACGAAATACTTCAGTGTTGTTTTTTATTTAGATCCGTGTGATCAACCCATTCTAATTTTGTTAAGACAATTGCTGGTTAACGAGTTCAACAGCGAATAAGGTAAGGTGCATGAGCATTATTTTATTTGCGTTGATTTGTGTAAATCTGCTTTTCTACACTTAATCACTATACAGTGTATTTGATTGTATTCTCGAATCACGATCTCGAGAGCCCTCCGACCATCAGGAGGAAGGTAATAACGTAATTTTAAATAATTCTAATATTTACATCTAATTGGTCACCATAACTCCCCAGCACTTATAAGTGTAGGAGAAAGGTTCCATAGATCTGACATTTATTAAAGGCTTGTGTCCTTTATACTTGTCACTTGAAAATTAATATAATCTCACTATAGGCTTCTTAACTTATTTTTAATTTCTCTTATTTTTGCGTTATTACAGTTTAGAATTGCTTTGTTAATAATTTCTTCTCTATAGATACCATACTCTCAAGTGTGACATTTTTTTCACTTTATTTTAGTTCATTAAATTACCTATTTGAGGACTAAGGTTATTTATAAAGATCAATTTTGCGTAATGCATACATTTTTTAATTGATTAAATGTTCAGGCGTACTGTAAAACTAATTGATTTAAAATTAATATCATAAGTATTCAAATGATACTTGTAATATTATTTTGATTTATTTATTAATATATTTCAAAAAACACTTTTTGTAGTCAAAGATTATGCTTGTCTAATTGTTTGATTTAGACATTCAGAAGCTGAATTTTTATATTACCTCAATTATCCGGAATTTGAACTTCTTTGTAGATAATTCAACAACTTAGACATTTACCAATAGAACTATAAAAAGTCTATATTTATAATTGATATTAATGTTACCAAATTTTCAGATTTAAACTTTTAACAACTATATTAAATTATATAAATATATACTTTTTTCTCTGTCAGTTATTACTTTTAAGAAAAATTATACTTTGATTTTCAACTTTGAGGGGTAATTTTTTTAATCGGGAAAAAAAAGACAAAATAAAGGAAAACCCGACATTTTTACGCTTAACCATTCGTTGACAAAATGTATTTATTTATTTTGTTGATTCAAAAACGAATAACTGTAGATACTTGAAATTGTTCTGTAGATGATTAACATATTTTAGCTCTTTTTAAGTTATTGATATAGACGATTGAATTTTTCTTAAATTTTTTTATTCTTTAAATGACGGTATAAAATTGATGAAGATTATGAATGAAAATGCTTGAAAATTTAATACAAGAATCATAATACGTGGATCATATCTCAAAGCTCGATAATTGATATTTTATCTCTATAAGGAAACCCTATGAATCATAAATATTTTTTTGGATGAGAAATACATGGTTTCGTGTAAGTGACCATGGTAACAAAAACATATAGAGCGTTATGAAAATCGACCTCATGATTAATCAATTAGAAAAAAAAGTTATATATCCATCCCAGAAACTAATATTTACGTTAAAAATATGAAAAACGTATAGTAACAATTTTTAATCCTTAATTTCAATAATCTCAAAAAGTAGATACTTGAATTTTCTACCAAATGTTTATATTATCATACATGGTATAATTTTAAAAATATTTTGAAGCTTTTTGAGCTACAATAGGCACGAGAAATTTTAAATTATTTTTAGTTTTTGTTTATAAGCATACAATTATGCTTGTATAAATGTTTGGCATAAATACCACTTCATTACGTTTATTTCTTATTGAATTAAATTATATTAAATAACATTTTTATCATATTTTCCAATATTTAAAAAGAACTGGTATTTCCTATTTTTGACTAATATTAATTAAGTTTTTCTGCTTATAATATAGTTATGAATTTATGATACTTATTAATTTATTACTCCAGATCGTTTACTAACAATCGTTAGTGATTCGTTCGTTTGACCTGTTTGCAGTTTGCTGCATATTTTATATTATAATAATTAATAACTATAGGTTTGCATAATATTATAATTGAACGTTGAAAATCATTAGACAGTATAGTTACCTATTACAAAAATATCAAATATGTCTGAAGTTTTAAAAAACGTACTAATATTAGCATGCCGAAGCAAGTTTAAAACAAATTGATTATATATTTTAGATTCTGAACGAAGTATATTGATCCTACAATGACGTGTGTTTTTTTTTTATTTTAATTTTTTTTTGTGTCTGACATCACGTTTTGAAGTAGTATAATAATGCTTTGATTTTTGACTTCAGCCCCTCTTTGAAAATTAAAATTCATCCAGTTGATACTTTGGGGGGTCAAAAGTAAAAAATTTCCAGTAATCATTAAAAGCGTCAGGAAAAACCCTGAAAAAGTAGCGGAAAAACGGGAATTTTTATGCATAACCAATTTTCGACAAATCGATTTTTTGATTTTGCTGTAACTCGAAAACGAATCATTGTAAATACTTGAAATTTTCACCAAATGTTTATATTAGTGTTATCTATTTACGATTAAATTTTTAAACTATTTATAAACCATTGAAAATTTTGATTTTTCTAAATTTTTTTTCTTGAAATGCCGATAAAAAAAATTTGGCTTTCCAAAAAATCTTTAAAATTTAATTTAATACAATTTTTATTATAATTTGTACTTATCGTAGTTATTCACAATTATTGTTATAAGCATTTAAGTTCAAATGTTTTAAATATATCAAAATTGTGAAAATTTGCAAGGGGTATTGAAGTTGAAAATTCATAAAATTGTTGTGATTTATACCTAAGGTTAAAAAACCCAATACAAGGTTATCCATGAGTTTTCCTTCAAGTAACTGTAAAAAAAAATTGCAGCGTCAATAGAGAAAAAAAAATTATGAGCGTATGAAATTAAATTTTTTTTTGAAATCAAGTAAAATAACGATATATTACAATTTAAATATAAGTAATAATAATATAATATATCCTACTAATTATCATTGACTGACAAATCATCTCCGTTCAGAATCGTTTTTTTGTATACAATGATACCTGCCATTGCATTCCAATTTAACACATCCGTTATAGTGACCTGTTACATACTCTCCATCTCTACTATACAGCAGAGCGACACCCACTTGCCCACCTTTTTATATTTTAAAGTTCGTACATATAAAAAGAATCAATTTGAACGCTCTCAACCAGCTCTTGTGTATACATTTCCGTTCAGGTTGTTTTTAGGTCGATTTATAAATATTGTAGAGCCGTCGTGGGTCGCCGGGCAGATGTGAAACATAAACAATTCTCTTTTTGTAATAATGTTGAAAATTATTATTTTTTTTTTTTAAATTATTATTATTATTATTAATTTTTTGCCGAGCTTCGGCGAATTGAGCCGACGAGCCACGCCACATTCGGTCTCACTACCGTACCGCGCCATTAGATGTTTCACATCATTACATCAATAACTGTATTATATATTCAAGATAGTAAAAAGTAGTCCAGACAGCTATATTCTTATTATATCGTTTATATTAGAAATGAGGTCTATGATTATAATTGATAAGCAATATAACATAATTTATGATTGGTTTAAAAAATCTTTATGTTGCGTCATCAATGGTAAGGCAAGACTTAAGCACTTGAAGGCTGATTTTCTGCACCAGATGCAATTTGATTATAGAATTTTTGGATAATATATAACTCAATAAATACTGTAAAAATTTAATATTCAAATTATTTAATTGTATGATATTTGAAATTTAAAAACATACATATAATTATAACGACTGAAGGGGCAGCAACAGCATAGTAATGTAATTCTTTTAAATTTTTATTAAATATTATTGTGATAATAACTGATGCAATAATATAAAGCAGAGTAAGGCTATGGTATGCCAACCATTGTTTAATCGCTCTTCCATCACTAGGCTAAAAAAGAAAATTTTTTATTAATATCCAACAGTTATACAAATATAAATCTCATTATACGTAAATATAATTTAGTCTTACTACCAGCGGCGGATCCAGAACTTTTGTAAGGGGTGGAGGGACACATTATCTATATTTTCAGTAAATTAATTATACATTTTATTATATTAATTAATATAAAATATATGAATAAAATTTCAACACCAACTGTCCGGCTGTTATATATTTATTTATTTAGTTTTTAAAATCATATGTTATATTATTTATAAATAAAAAAATTACTAATTCAATATTTTTTGCTAGTTTATTGACCGGGGGGGGGGGAGTGGCACACGTGCTCCTGTTGCCTCCCCCCTTACTGGACCCGCCACTGTTCATATTACTAATTATAAGGTATAGATAGTTAATATTTTGTTTAATATCATGTGTATTAAAAAATAATTATGTACCAATAATCAATATACATATAATAATATAGAAATAGAATACAAAACTTAAATAACAAAAGAAATAATGATTTTTTTTTAAATTTCTTTTGACAATTATGTAGCTCTCAAATTACTCTCATTGTTGAGTTTAAAAATTAAAAAATTAGTTTTGAATTCCAAGTTACGTTCATAACATCTATGAATATAGCAAAGCTAAAAAAAATTAATTTTTTTTAGAAATTTAAACATATTTTGCAGATATGCATACATTTTATAAAATATTGTATAAAAATAAATGTCAATAGTTTTTTTTTCAACTTTCGACATTATTATTTTTTATAATTCAATTATTTACTGTGGTTCGATTCGATAGTCTATAGTTACAACATGATAACATGCATATGATCCAGATCTGCAAGTGAAAGTAACTGATGACAACATCTTTTATTGATTGGTTTCCTTTTTTCGTTTCTGCATAGATCTCTAAAAAAACAAAGTTATACTTTTAAACTAAATTTAAATCAATATTCGTAGGATTGTTAAAATAAAATTATTGTTTTAGAAAAGGAAAGCACAAGACATATATTTGTATATTTAATTATTGTACAATTAATTATGACTGTTCATGTTTAAATTATATTTTCTACTTACTTTCATTATAAAAATAAAATTTAATATTTGTAAATGCTGATAACAAGTTAAATTAAACAATTATGTATAAAAATAAATATTAAAAATTATTAAAAAAAAAAGTGATCTCGTACCCATACTAGATTGATATGTAATTATAAAAATATGTAAAAAATATATTTTACAATCGTTAATCATAATTTATTAAGATACAATATAAAAAAAAATATAGAAAGACAATATCTTCTCTCAATTCAACGATCTTTTTTAAAAAAAAATTTCAATAACACAAAAAGTATTATTGCATAAAACAACATATAATTTTACAATATGCAACTATAATAAAAACCAAACTTTTATGTGTAGAAAAAATTTATTAGAGAAGATTTTGTGCAAAATAACTGTGTAAACCAGAGGTTCCCAAACTGTGGGTCGCGCTATTTTTTTAAATAATACAAAAATATAATCATCTATTACTTTTCGTTGATGTTCAAAGTTCAAATTCAGTTTTATCGTCAATCCTTATCTGTGAGTGTGACAATTACGAGTTTACCAGCGGCCGTGTCAAATCGACACAATCAGATTAATAATCGCTTGACGTTCAAAACTTTTGATTATTTTCAGTAACACGCGGCACATCGAATACGATACACGTACGCAGTTTTATATTAAATAGTACTTTTTGTTTTAAATAAATTCATTTTTTTGTACTTTTGTACAACTATGGACAATTGGTTAAACAAAAAGTCAATGAGTCAAAGTCAAGAAAAAATGGAGAAAATATCTGTGTCAACAGTCAAAAAAAGAAAATTAAATTACGATGAGCCTTCAACAAGTTCTTTGGAATTAAAACAAAAAAAAACTTGCAGAAAATATTGTCCGGAATATTTGCAAATTGGATTTACGTGGAACGGAGACGAAGAAAATCCACGACCACAATGTGTTATTTGTGGATGTATACTTGCAAATGAGAGTATGCTAATACTTATAGCATAGTAAGTATACTATACTTATTATACTTTTTTTTTAGTAACTACATAAATTGTATACTTATTAAATTACTAATATATTATACTTATTATACTTTTTTTTCGTAATTACATAAAATTTAATAAAATAGTTTAATTTTCTGTTGTATGGTAAAAAAAAAAAAAAAGGTCATTCATTGATATTGTGGGTCGCCATATTTTAAAAAAATTTCAAAATGGTGCGTACAATAAAAAGTTTGGGAACCTCTGGTGTAAACATATACACATATATGTTTTCAAAATTGTATCGAGTAGTATGTATAAACCGTGATAACCAGATCTATAACTCAATCTATTTTTATGAACTCACTAATAAAATGAATAGTTTATACGTACCATCTTTACTAGTGGCTGTTCCTACTATAGCTAGTAAATTTAACACTAATCCAATAATACATATTATCTGAAAAAAGAATATTTATTATTTGTACATGTAAATGAAACAGTAATAATAATTAATATCGTCGAGCATCCAAGTTCCAATTGTACCTATCTCGTCATTGAACAGATATTTTATTTAATGGAAATTATATACACGATTTTAAAGATAAATCATTGTATGAAAAAAAAAATGTTAACTTAATCTTCGTTGTGACATTATCATGGTCATGTCTTTTGAATAACAAAGAAATTTAAAAAATATATATAATTAGTGTTAAAATTTTATTTACGCATTCGTCACAATAAATAATAACGTCACCCTTTTTTTCCTTGTAAATCATTACATGAGGGCTGGACTGTTTTTACATTGCTTAGCCCCCATGCAGCACTGTTTATTGAATAATGATACCCCTGCATTGATAAATGATAACTTCATTAAGTGTATGATAATAATGCATCTTACAAATTCCAGATAAACGGTCTCAACCAAAAGATTATTCATATCAAAACGATTTTAAGTTAAGGAAATCGAGTAGATCAATATCTAATTCGATGTATGTTTATGTTAAGGTTAAGCGTATACAATTTTCAAGGTATTTTTGATTAAGAAACAAAACTGTTTCCAAAGTAAATATGTTAAAACTTTTATATTTTAAATAAATACAATAATTAGCTAAAAAAGTTGAAAAATATAATAAATAATCTAATATTTAAAATATTAGATTATTTCTAGGAAATAATAACTTCCATACAACGAAGTCGCATGGGATACAAAAAAAAATTAGTAATAAGTATAGAGGAATTCGTTTAATTGTAGAATTACATATTTTTTTTTTTTATATAATTACATACATCATATTCTATATTGTATATAAAAAAAAATTATTATAAAATAAACCTCAAATACATATATTATAAATCTTATTATCCTATTATTGTTGAATATTAAAATTTAATCAAATTAATTAAAAAAATTGTCAATTTTTGACTTACTTTAATTATGTTATTATACTTACACAATTTATAACACCGATCACTCTATAGTGTGTCTTCACAGTAATCATTGAGTTATCGTTCGTCCGTTCTGACTGCATGTTTAATAATGGATATTAATCAACGAAGGTTTATATATTGTTGAACGCTGACAATGGATATCGTATACTGTACACTGCAGTTATTTCTTATTAGGTACACTGAGTAAAAATATGTCTATACTTTATTAAAATCGTATTGAGTCGGACATCTGCATGTAAGTATAAAACTAAAATGATTCTATATTAAAACAAACATACACGTCGCATAGTTACAATTTTGAAACTACGATAAATGTTAGTTATTATGTTCAGCCAACAGCCATATTGTTATTTTATTAGTGGCCAATTAGTCGTCAATGTTAGAAAATAAGCTCTAGGAATAATAATTGACGATCAATAATCAATGTTTATAAATATTAGATACTTATATTAATAATTTCAAATTCATATATATATATACTAAACATAACTGTGTTTTGCACAAGAATGTATGTCGTATGGTATTTCTTGTACTTGGCACTTCCAATCCACCCGCTTCCCTACATTTCAGACAGTAATAAAGACAGTGCATTTCTATCTAAAGCATGTTATTAGTTCTAAACTACAAACCAACGGTGAATTTCAAACACTGATTATACTATTCGGGATAGTCGAATTGCACTTATTACCTACAAAGAAATGGTCGAACTGTACTCGTGTAAAAAGCAGGTATAGTGGTCGAAATACACTCGTTCAAAATAAGAATTATGTACCATTAATCTTTGCTTTGCTTCAAAATAAAACTATATAGAAACGTTAACAAATATGTTTAAAATAATTACTGAAAAGTGCAATGAATTTGGTTTAATATTTAAATGTACAGGCGAATCTTACACAGATGATTTTATGTCAACTATCCCAGAAAATCATGCTGTTCAAGAATTTAGTGACTATTTAGTTAAAAATGAATTATGTTTCTAACGAAGGACTTTTGCCGTCTCAAATTTGAGCTTCGGATACGATTTTTAGTCAAAGAACTACTAATGCATGCGAGTCCTTCCACGCAAAGTTCAATAAATCATTTTCATTTCCACATCTAAATCTATTTGTATTTATTGATGTTTTAACACAATTACAATTAGGTACTTATATTTTAATTCAGAATACTGACACAAGACCTTCAACCTCACGGTATCAGAAAAAAAAAATGATATTGAAAAGTATATTATGCTCAAAAGCGTATTACCAGGCTAAAATATTTTAGATTGCTGTTTGTTCTTACTACAAAAAATTATCAGAATGAAAAAAAAATTATAATAATGACAATAATTATAGTTGACGATTTAAAAAAAAAATTAAAAATTAAAAAAAGAAATGCATAATATTATATTAACATAATGGTTTATTAGTATATTAAAGATTAAAATCATTGTCAGTTCTAAGCCTGTAAGTGGGAAGGGAAATTAGTTTTTTCTAAACTTTAATCCCTTAAAATGTACCTATGATATTTTTGTTAAAATACCTTTTTTAAACCCAAGTGCAATTCGATCATACCCCTACTATTAGTGACTACCTCGCTACTCGTGTGAAATGCCTAGTGATTGGACCTTTTCAAAATATCACATTTACTATTAACACAGTTTACAAGTTTACAATAATACACACGAGCAACTTTCCACGCGTAAAAACAATGGTGAGACTAATATACATATTGAATTCGTCAAAGGCTAATTCCTATAATTCTACCAATAAACTAAATTTCGCACTAAGCGCAGTTATAAACAAAAATACCTATATAAATAATAATACATTTTCTAATGATAGATACATTTAAATGGATAGCTTATTACTTATAGTTATTTCAGAATTTTAGGGGAATGTATATTATATAAAGTTTAATTACGCTTCATCACGTTTATACTTAACGCTTATTGTTTACATTAATTTATTTGTTTCAAAAATAATTTGAAATACTTCAAAATTCCTCACTTTGTACAAAATCTATAGAAAAGTCTAATGATTAAAAATAAAATGCTCATAATAATTTTAATATCATTATATAAATTCTATAATATACTATAATTTATTTAAATTTGTAAATCGTCAAATTAAAATTGATTAATTAAATCTCATCCTGCTTATAATAATTACCTAAATAGTACACAGTCTGATTTAATATCAAACCTTTAAAAGTTTCTTGTCTTTTGTACGTCCTAGAAAATAAGAAAATTCTATTCAAAAACAATGTCTGCACTTAACGATTTGTCTGCTAATAATGGCCAAGATATTGCTAATCTTTTTGGTACTTATTTCAACTCCATTTATTGTTATTCTAATATTTCTCAATTATATAATTTTCGATACAGAATACTGTTGATCTACATAATAGTAAATTAAATATAGATTTAGTCGGTTATTTTTTTAAGAGTCTAAGTGCACTTAAGTCTAAATATACCTCTGGCCCTGATTTTTTAACCTTTATTTCTTCACCCGATATTTGTAATCTATAACTATATTCAAATTATTTTTAAATCTGGTGATAGGTCAAATATTATTTATTATAGGCCAATCTCAATTTTATCCAATAATAATAATAATTTTGTAAAAATATCTTTTAAATGCCTATTTTAGATGATGTATGTAGTTTTTTAAGGGCATTAAATTGGTAATAATTTCATATTTTTCTTTAGAACTAAGCATTAGTTATCATTATTAACACAATTTTTACAAAAATATTATCTTCGCAATATTTCTGAAATTTTAAATAAATAGTAAATAATAATTGATAAGATTAACCAACGAAATACCTAAAAAAACAATGAAATCTGCACATTTTAAATGGGTGAACTCAAAAATGTTTAAATATGCACAGATTTAGATATCTAGGCACTAGAAAGCCAAAAACTAAAAAATATCAAAATCTGATTTAACCACTATTGACCTAAACACTGAAAAGCTTATTTATTAAATTATATGAGTTTAAAATGATTGATATAAGCAGCACATAATCCTTATGAACTTGGGAAACATTGACTTTAAGTGACTATATTAATAATAGCAATACTCCAGTCTGTTAAATATAGCTTAATATAGAAACACTTATAAATATAATAGTAACTATGTGACGAAAATGTTTGTTTTAATATAAAATAATTTTGTTTTGAATTTGTATATAGACATAATATGAATTACGTTATTGCTAAATATTAGACATATTTTCACTCAAAGTAATGGGTACCTAACTACTGTTAAAAGTGATAAGATTTACGTTCTATATATCTATATTTAAGTTCAAAAATAAATAAATTTACTTAATAAAATACACATTATTAAACATGCAGCAGACAAGGCAGATAGACGAATCACTGACAACTGTGTGGAAAGGATGTAGAGTAATCGGTCTCATAAATATTGTAAGTTGTAAGTAGAAAAACATAAGCAAAGTTAATCAAAAATGGAAAATCTCAGTTCTTTTCAACTATTGGAAAAACTAACAAAAATCTATTAAAATTTAAGTATTTATTTATCACGCAAGTTATACGAATATAATAAATTTGAAATTTTGCTAAAATTTAGTAAAGAATAATGACAAATAATGACTTAAAATTTACGCCACACATTTACACATAAGCGTTGAATACTAGAAAATATAGTTTTAAAAATATTCCACTTTTTAAGCTATATTTTAGATTCTGAACGGAGTGATGAATGTAATGATTTTACAATGATTACAATGGTTTTTTTTATTTTTGTGTCTGTCATCACGTTTTGGAGTAGTAATAGTGCTTTGATTTTTAACTTAAGCCCCTCTTTGAAAATAAAAATGAATCTAGTTGGTAATTTGAGGGAGGGAGGGTCAAAAGTAAAAAGTGTCTAGTAGTTTTCTAAAGCGTCAGAAAAAAACCCTAAAAAAATAACGGAAAAACGGGAATTTTTATGCATAACCAGTTTTTGACAAAATCGATTTTTTTATTTTGCAGTAACTCAAAAACGAATCATTGTAAATACTTAAAATTTTCACCAGATGTTTATATTCACATTATTTATTTATTATTAACTTTTAAAAATATTTTGACTTGCTATTTGCAGACAATTGAAATTTTCGATTTTTCTAAAAATTTTTTCTTGAAATGTCTATAAAAAAAATTTGATTTTCCAAAAAATCTTTAAAATTTAATACAAGGTTTATTATAAGTTGCACTTATCGTAGTAAAAAAAAAAAAAAATCAAAAATCGTTTATCACAATTTTTGTTTATAAGCATTTAAAGTTTAAATTTTTACGAAATATGTTAAAATCGCAAAAGTTTGCAAGGAATTTTGAAGAATTCATAGCATTTTTGTGATTTATACCTAAGGTCAAAAAACTCAATACAAGGTTCTTCATAACTTTTTCTTCAAATAACTGTAAAAAAATTTCTAGCGTCAATATAGAAAAATGTTTATGGGCGTATGAAATTTTATTTTTTACGAAATCGCATAAAATAAAAATATATTACAATTTAAACATAGGTAATAATAATATAATATATCCTAGACTGACAAATTATCCCCGTTCAGAATCGTTTTTTCGAATACAATGATACTTTCAATTGCATTCAAATTTAACACATCCATTATAGTGACCTACTCTCTATCACTATACTATACAGCAGAGCAATACACACTTGCCCACCTTATTTTATACATTATTTTTAAATATTAATTTTTGAATTTTTTATAATTCAATATACTATTGCTTGTAGTTCAATTTCATTCACAACATTATTATAGGTTGTTTATATTTATTTCAAACCAATGATTTATTTTTGAATTACGCGTTTGTTAAATTTATAGGTATGATCGATGACGAGGTACAGCCGAAATTTACTACAAAACTGCCAGTTTTTCAATGATTTTTATGGTCACTATTATATTTACGTGTGATCATTTTTTTTCAGATTTATTTACCTATTGAAATAATTGGACTTCTCGTACATGCGTTGTATATGGGATTTAATTTTAAAGGTAAGTATAAAAAAAAGATATCAAAGGCGAGAGACTTATGTTTTTTATATTGTGTTATAATTTATATAGTTATATATAGGTACCATCTCTTGGTTATGACTAGATTCTTACAATATATTTTCCATAGCATTTTATAATTACACGTCATCAACAATATATATATATATATTAACAATAAATCACTTTTTTATTATTTTAAACTATTTTGAACATTTATTTATACTTGTATAGACTATTTAAAAAGGTATTATCGTTTTCAGCTTTAAAAATATTAAAATGAAAGTAATATAAGTAGAAAATGTAATTAAGTTCACAATTTATATTTCATGGCTTCTTTTTCTAAAATTATAATTTATATTTTTACAATATTTTACGTATCAATTTAAATTTAATTAAAAATATGTAACATTATTTCTTAAAGATTATTTCGGAAATCCAGGAAAATTTAAAACAATTTCGGAATGTGCGGTCATCGTTGGAATTATCATTATGACTCTGCTTGGCATCATGTTATTACATTCTAACTATGAATTATTTCGAAACCCAGTATATAATTATATTATGAATAATAAGATTTTTGAAAGTTGAAAAATGTTCTTTTTTAGAATAATGATGTAAATAAGGTTAAGATATGGCTGGCAAAACATACAACGGTATTTTTTAGTTGTCTTATAATTTGTATCATCGTGGTAATATTTGAATATCAAGGTCCAAAATCATTTTGTTTTGCACCCAATATGGTTGTAGGTATGCTATTTATTTAAAATATATTATAATTTAAATTATGCTAGATTAATTTAATTATTAATTATTTTTAGTACTGTTGATAGAGATAATTATTGTCAACAAGTTATACAGGGAAATTTTATCGGCTAGAGCCGGTAATATGGTATATCAGCCCTGATAATAGTTTAAATCTGAAAATTTGGCAACAAAATCGATGGCAACATAAACATTTCAAGATCAATCATGAATATTATATACATTTTATAGTTCTATTATATAGACATCTAAGTCATTGAATGATTTTTAAAGAAATTCAAATTCCAGATAATATCCGTAATAAGAAAATTCAGCTTCCAAATGTCTAAAATCAAACAATTAGACAAGCATAATCTTTGACTATAAAAAATGTTTTTAAAATATATTAATAAAAAAAATTACAATAATTTACGAGTATCATTTGTGTATTTATAATATATTATTTTATTAATTTATTATAAATCAATTGTTTTACTATACGCTTGAGTATTTAATAATAATTAATTTAAAATTGATTATTTGCAAGTAATCTCAGACTGGTAATTTTATGAAATAAATAGTGTACTTGAAAGTATTGAGAAAATGACACACTTCAATGTTTATAGTATCTATAGAAGTATAGATAATGATTAAATGAAAATATTTATATAATTAACTAAAAAAATACCTATTTATAATATATTATAATTAGGGCTCGGAAGTTGATGCATTTTGCATTTTATTTTGGAACTTTTTGGACGATGCTTTCCTGGCCATAATGAAAACATATAAATTTGAACAACTAATTTTAATTTTGCATTTTTTGGTGTTTATAACTTTTTAAGTCATTTTTTGACATTTTTAGGCCATTTTCCACATTTTTAATCATTTTTACTGATTTCATATTAGTTTACTTCTTATTGTTTTTTGTCAACCATTATGCATTTTTGCCGATAACTTACTTGAAACTTTAAAATTACACGAACTAAGATTAGTACCTAGGGTTGCCATACGTCCCGGAAAACCGGGACTGTCACCGGTTTTTGACTTTGTGTCCCGGTGTCCCGAAAACATTTTTCGGGACGCCTATATGCCCCGGTTTTAGGAAAAAATTAAAATTGTTTAATTTCTACAATTTTATTTTTAAAAATAATAATTGAAATCGAGAGTCAACATGTTAATGTTAAAGATAACGAATAATTGATAAATCCATAGGCTAAATATAAAATAATAATACCGTAATATTCGAGAACAACAAACAAGTCATGTGCGCTGTGCACTATGCAGTTTACATATTTTATTTTTATAAAAACATACAGTTAGATGATTCTTTATTGTTTGATCAGCTAACATACTTAAAAAAAAAAATCGAAGAATTCAAAAACAGTATATTAGATTGGGATAATAAAATTGCTAGTGAAAAATGGCAATGTTTTTTTAGTGTGTCAATACACGATGAACATCACTCAGAACTTTTAAAAATTGCTCAGTATGTTTTTGCAATACCAGCCCACAATGCTAACGTCGAACGTGTATTTTCTTTAATGGAAATACAATGGACTGACGAACGAAAATCGTCTTCAGCTTGATACTGTGGAAAGTATTATAATGTGCAAGTACAATTATAAAAAGACTTATTCCAAATTTTACGAGTATGTTAAAACACAGCCATCTTTACTTACATCGGTTAAATCATCTAAAAAATATGAATGGTACAAAGAAAATGAAACAGAAGAGCCCAGCCACCCCGGCCCAAGTACAAGTAAATAAATAAAAAGTGTTGTTATTTTATAATTATAGTATATTAATTTAATATTGTTAAATATTATAAAACAATAAATTTAAAAAAAAAGTTTACATTGTCAATTTGTTATAGTAATAAAGTGTACGAGTAAAAGTTATAACACTATAACCTATTGTAGTATTGTGTCGTTTTTTTAATACATATCCAATGGCGAATATAGTTCAATAATATTTAATTCTAAATTTGTTTACTATTTTTCTGTCTGTCCCGGTTTTACTTGATGAAATTATGGCAACCCTATTAGTACCTATATCCGATTTTATCTTACCGATTACAATCGTCGTTGTCGTGTTGTAGTGCATATTATTGTACCTAAATTTTATTATTTTTTCGTAGTATTTTCGAAATGCCTAAAATTAAAACGTCGGTTAGTGCTTGTCTACGTCAACTATATTTTGTAATTTTTTTATTTAATTTTTAAGGATATATTATTATATATATTCATTTTTTTTTTAGGTCATTTTTTAATGTTTTTAAGGTCATCAACTTCCGAGCCCTAATTATAATATACTGTGGCCATTCGGGATTTGCCTTTAAAAACCTTCAACGTTGCAACAATATGATAGAATCTAAATAAGAAGAATTAATTACAGGTTTTATATTATACTAACTGAATTACCCTCCATTGCCGGGAATTAGTATTAAAATACATTAAGGAGTGCAATTCCTTTTAGATCTAGGTAACTCAATATGAAAGTAAAACCTTTTTAAGTGTGACGAATAAAATATTTTAATTATTTGTTCTTATGTTAAAGAGATAATATATTATACAATTTAATTTATAGAGTACCAAATAATTTTCATGTTTGTTATTAAATCACTAATAACTAAGTTATTTTTGTAAGACCTCTATGTAGACCACATTTTTAGTTTTATTTTCAAGCTGCGGGATGTACCTACCTATTAACTATCAGATGAACTTATTCTGGCGACGTACGTGGTATAATCAATAAACAGCGTAACCAACAAAAAAGTAAAAACAAATTGTAATAAAAAAAATGTTTTAAAAAATTGTACATTAGAATTATGGATATATTTTGTAAAACAAAAACAGAATATCACACGGCTTATAAGAGGGTGCCTCAGGGATCTCAATAAAGTTAATTCGTAAATATACTAACGAATATTTTTAATGTTTTTGTAATACTCTATGATCTATCTAAAATTTAGTCGATGAAAAATCATAAAATTACTGTACGAATTTTAATAATGTATATGTTTTGTAGAATACTAAATTTACAAAAATCACAAGATAGGTTTGGAAATAATTCCACAACACCACAACTTAACGATGCCGTAGGGGCGGACTGGCCAGGGCGGTAAGGCAGATAAATCCACCTGGGACGATCAATTTAGGGGCTCTAAATTGAATTTAAAAATTTGTGATGTTATGGTAAATTGGTTGTCTGTCATGCTCGTGCAGTTTATTATTTTAATTTCGTTACCGCTATAGCCTATTATCAATAATCATTTAATATGAATATAATTCTTTATATAGTGTTACATCATTCAGTTATCAACTTGTGTGCTGGCATTGTTGTCAATAAATATATTTAGCTATTAATAGCTCTTGATATCTACTTATTGTAATATTGTTATTGTATCCGCCGCCACCCAACAGCCAATGCACATACACACAAATGCGTGTTGCAGATAATGAATAATATACTAGTTATATAGTCGGGTACATATTGTATATATTATTATAATTTTCTTTTATAAACTAATAAAATTTGGAAATGGATACAACCAAAAATGTAAAGAAACGATTAGGGAGGGGCTGCTAAAGAACGAGAAAAAATAAATAAATTAAATGAAGCTGCAAAAACCTGCCACAATATAAAAATGTTTATTAATAACAAAGCTCTCAAAAATCAATATTAAACGTACAATGGTTTTAATAATAAATAATATTATCTTTACTTCTTATACGGTAAGTTAGTATTTCTTACAACAACAATATTTGGAATTATTTATTATAATTTATTTACATTTTCATAACATTTTATTTATATTCATTATTCATAATTGTACCTCTTTATTGTTAATTAATTATAGGAACATGAACATGAAAAAATTAATGATGTGGTTGTGATATTATTATGTTGTTCATTAATAATAAATTGTTAACTTTTTTTTCATCTATCTACATTTATTTATTTTTAATTTTTTTTCGTTATCATTTTTCATTATTTTATCATTATTATTTTATTTTTATTTTGGAATCATCATTTATTTTATATTACAAACAACAACGTAGGCATAATCATTAGAGCTAAAAATATTACCAATACTATCTATTTAGGTGGGGCTACAATATTCAAATTAGAAAAAATTGGAAAACTTGCATGTTTTTTTAGCTGGAGGGAAAAGCGCGACAACATCACCATATTTACACCGATGATAATAAAGATATTATTAATTATTATTATTATACTTTTGGGCCGGTATATTTATTCATCTCCACCTAGGCTGATATACTCCCAGTCCGCTTGTTATTGAATAAAAACGATGGCAACAACAACTTTATTTACTCGTAATAAAAATATAATAATAATAGCAATTAATAGGCTGCTGCGCCGACAAGGCGACAACTGTTCAGGCTTGGAACATGATATTCTATACTATAATTAATCGTTAATAACAAAGTTTTTGCTTACAACAAATGGTGTCACTGCTGTGTCGCTAGAGAAGATCGCACCGCCCACCCGCATCAATCCTGCAAATCTACCCGATTGTCATTTGTCACAATGTCACATAATAATATTATGTACTCTACATTATTTAGGCTTATGGCTTCTTAGTTCCTGGCACTTGGCTTTGCTGATATTGCCAAATCGGACATTGGCTATAGGTGGTTTCTCATTTCTCTTTACTATCTATACTCAATGGTATTACTACAATATAGTATAAAATATATTTTAAATCTTAAGAGTTTATGAATGATGTGTTACGAGTTCGGAGTTGGTATTATTACAACTGTGTATATAAAATTGGTTCTGAACTTACGGTACCTATTAAGAATTAACAATTTTGTTTCGTCGCAGCGGTCATAACAATACAAACTCCTAAATGGCTATCGAGGTAAAATTTTGAAATAATATTATGTTGATTGTTATCTTACATTTCTGTTTAAATAATTGCATAACAATTGTTTTAAACAACCTGTGATTATGTACAGACTAAAGGCTGTTTAAAGGCTAATATAATATTGTCGATTTCAGTCTTCGCTAGATATAAAATTTGGTAAATAAAAAAAAAGGTATACAATTTAACTCAATTCTAAGTACTGGTATTATTTTATTGATACTGAAATAGATATATAGTATAATAACTGTATTTTAATATTAAATAGATTTTTTTAAACTAACAAATTGCTTTGCAATTTTAAAACAGAAAAATAATTTTATGATAATATTCATGTCCATTTATCACTTATGTAGGTAAACACTGTAATCATAATCTAATTTACTTAATCCTTAAATATTCCAAGCTTTATAGCGTTTTATAAATACTGTTTTAATAAATTTTTTTTGTACTTCAGTCTGTAATTCTTACATATTTAGTTATTACTATTGTATTTCATACTATATTTAGTAAATTGTATAGTTCCTATAGGTACATTTTGATATAATATTTTAGTACAAAGTAGGTAAATAATAAAGATAATATAAAATAAATTGATATTTAACTTGCACATAGCAAATGTGCATTCAGAAGAATCCATTTTGTGTTTTAATTTTCAATATTATAATCACATCTCATAGACTTTTATGGTCTATTTTAATTTTAAAGTGTATTTTAACTATGTAAAACATGACTACCTATCTCAAAATTATAAGAATCGATTTGAAATTTAAGTATTAATAATACCTTACAAGGAACCCTAGATAACATTTTTATTTTTATTTCTATAAGACTAATTTATGAAATCTAATTTTTGTTGAGACTGAGTATTATGTAATTGTACCATTACAAGTTTATCAAAATAATAATGTTATATCAATCAACACAAATTTGTCAATGTTGTACAGCATGTATACTGTATGACAAATCCTTCTTAATACTTTTTGATAAACAAAATAAGAACTTTAATAATAATTAAAATACAGACATTCTGTACATTATGACCATTATGTTATATTGCCTAAGGAAAATAGAAGAATTATAATACAAATTATTAATCAATAATTACTTTTATAAAATTAACTAGGATTAAAAAAAAATTTACTAGAATTATGAAACATTGAATATCATAACAATTGTTTTCTTCATAAGTATGTATTTAATTAAACTATTAAGGATAAAAAGTTGACAATAAAAAGACAATTTTTGAGATATATTCATCCATTAAAATCTATCACTAATGATTTGGACCAAAAAGAATGTTGGATAGAACAGATGAAGTATTTGGTTCTAGACTTAAAAACTCTTCTCAATTTATCATTTAAAGAGTAAATATAGTTATAATTAATACATATATGAGTTTATTATTAATATTATTTAATGTTATAGATTTTGGTCTACAGTTGTTTTTAACAAACAAGCTACTATGGGGTTATGTACATTTCTTGAAGAAGCTGCTCCTCCTCACCTAATGGATCAACTTCCACAGGATGACGACGTGTTAATCATTTACAATGAAATTTATCATTTTGCATTTAAATTATTTGAACGGCTAACAACATCATCTGAAGATGAAGTATATTAATAGTAATATTCAGTGTTTTAAGCAATTTATTTTTTTATTTATTTCATTTTATCAGGAGAATTATATTTCACCTCATTATATGTGGAGCTTGTTATGTAATAACAATATCATAAGTATTACTATGTTGTTTGATATATGTTCTATTTATGGCCAATCATACAAAGAGCAGTTAGAAATAATTTTCAAAGAATTGTTTACTTGTCAAAAACTATATGAAGAAAATTTAAAAATTGTTATTAAAATTACAGTTAAAGTGAGTTACATAAAGGAACTAATTAAATATAATATTTATATTAAATATTTTAAATAACAAAATTGTTAGTGTTTAAATCAGTTTCAAGATAAAATCGAATTAGATATTGAATATGGTAATGACAAAATATGTCAAAGAAATGAAACCTCTACAGACGTTGAAGAAATATATCTTTCTATGTTTGAAGATATTATTAATTTTTTATTAGACACATCTTGTAGTATTTCATATTTCTTGGAAATTTATCCAGAGGCTGCTATTTTTTTTTATCAAGAGAAATTGCATCTTAAGTATATATGACAATCATAAAACCTAATTATATATAATTCATTTCTACATTTAATTTTAATTTTATGCTTGTTTAGAATAGCTTCTTTCTATCATAATGTAAAACCTCTAGTTTATAAGAAAATAATTACTATGAAAAAATTAGAAAAATTCCAAGAAAAGTTACATGCATCAAGATTATTACTCATGAAGAGTGTTCGGCAGTGTTTAATTCATATAACTACCCAAATTACTAATAAGTAAATATATAGTATACCGGGTGTCCCTTGAGGATTTACTCATTGCGATATCTCTTGAAATAATAGAGATATCATAATTCTGGATTTTTAATAAGATTCACAGGGACAAGAACTAAAAATATTTCATGCTTTAATTTATTTTAATGTTTTGGTAAAAGAGTTAAAAAATATATATTTTTTAATTTCATCAATCTCCTGGTTTTTAACATTTCTTCTAGTTTTGAAAAAAACTGCGAATAGTGGCATCAATGTATCAAACATATGGCCCGCGTGCTCGTATGGCCGGTGAACGCTTTCCGTGTAATTCGCAGTTTTTTTCAAAACTAGAAAAAATATTAAAAATCAGAAAATTAATGAAATTAAAATATATATTTTTTAACTCTTTTACCAAAGCATTAAAATAAATTAAAACATGAAATATTTTAAGTTCTTGTCCCTGTGAATCTTATTAAAAATCCAGAATTATGATATCTCTATCATTTCAAGAGATATCATATTGAGTAAATCATCACGGAACACTCTGTACACTTATTATAAGTTAATTATTTTTCAAAAGAAAAAAAATGTTATATTTATTTTTTTATGAAGATCAGAAAATGCAGTAGAAGAATATTTAGAAATTATCAGTGAGCTATTAATATACGATGAATTTGTTAATGACTATAATTTTGTATATAATTTAATTGATGATATAAAAGAATGTCAACAATTTAACAAAAAAATGTAAGATTTTTTAATGATTCATAGATTATTTTAAAATGTATTAATAACAAAAAAAAAAATACCATTTAGAGACTCAATAAGATATAATTATTTATTAAAATCATTAGAATTAATTAATAGACCATATGCTGAACACAAACAAAAAGAATTACAATTGGAGGTAATCATTTAATGAAGTTTCTTTAATATATAATATAATATAAAATAATAAAGTATTCATATTTTTAGCTACAAACCAATATTACAAATATGGAAAATGCAAAATTGTTGTCTCTTATAAATAATGTAAAAGATTTATTGCCCTATTTAGAAGATGGATTTATCCAGGTTAGTTAATTTACATTCTTTAATTTGAGTATTTAATTATTAATAATGTTTCATTGTTTTATAGAAATGTTTAAAATATTATAATATGGATTTTGAAAAAGTTATAAATATGGTCTTGGAAGATGGTCTTCCGTTAGAACTTACTCAATATAATTCAAATCTTTCTTTGATGTCAGAGTATGAGGATAATGCTACTGGTTATGGTCCTTCAATTAAAGGGTAAGCTGGGTAGGCTTTATTACTTGAAGTTTATGTTTATCAATAGACAATAATTGATTTTTATTAATATTATGTTTTATTTTTACTAAGATATAAGAAACTTAAAAAACTCAAGTCAGTCTTGGACGATAAATCGTTCCGAAATGAAATGCGGCCATTTTATGAAAAATATAATTTAACTGAAATTACATGTGCTGAATTAGAATCATATTATAATGATGAACATAATGACACTTTTAATGAAATTGAGTATGCTTTACCAGAACCAGAAGACAAAAATAAAAAGATAAGACCAGATGTTACACCAAGGGTTTTAATTAAGAAAACAGCTGTAACTAAATGTATACAAGAAGAATCTTCAGATGATGAATCACAGCAAGTATTAAATTTTCAACCATTCTGTGAAAATCCTGAAGAAATTCGAAAACGTCAAGCTAGAAAATATGCTGCGAAACAATCTAATAAATCCAATCGAAGTAAGTGTTATTCATGTTTGCCAGTAAAAACAAAAAATAAAATTTTTTCTATAAACACATTTTATTATATAAGGTAAACCAAAAGTAGTTTCCTCGTCAACTACCTCATCTAAGTCAAATGTCGAGTTGAACAGACAGAGGAAAAATGAAAACAAAGCATTCAGTGGGAACCATAACAGAAGAAATGCTGCAAGAAGCAAACAACAAAAAGGAATGTTTTGATGCTTTCTATACCTCATATTTTTTTATAAAAATTTTACTTATAGTCTATAAATGTTTAGAAATCATAATTAATAATATATAAATAAAATTATTTTATTTTTATTTTTTATCATACAATTTTTAAATAATACATTGTTATTTATATTTTATTGGTAGGAACATATTAAAAAAAAGTATTTCACGTAATGTCTTACAAATTAACGTTAACGTTAAATAAGGACTTACTGTATATCAGTATTTCTTAAAGTGTGATCCAAGGTTCCTTAGTGATTACTTAAGGGTTTCATGAAAATCAGTCACTGTATTGTGTACCCTCTTTTTAAAGATAATTTTCTAGGGGTTCCGCATAAAAAAAAAATATTATTGTTCGGTGTTCCATGATATCAAAAAGTTAAAGAAACATTGTTGTATATAATACTTAGTAGGTATAAGTAAATTAAAAATGATTAAAATATAAGTTGTATTTTTATTATTATGTGATAATATTATTAATTATACAAATTAAAAATAATAACCTGGTAAAAACTTTTAAATAATATGTAGAATGTTTGACTATCCTCCCAATATGTGAACTACTCATTTTGTTTAATAAAATAGATCAAATGAGAAATAGATGTAACATTTATATTATTTATTAAAATTTGGACTTCATCTGTATGCAATTATTTGTAAATTTAATAATTTAACCATAATATTATATATTTTATATCATTATTAAAATAGATATCAAGTAAATTATAATATATTTATTGAAAACAAAAAAAAATTATTTTAAAATAGTTAAAATTTAGCTGAATGGAAACATTAGGCTTAAAATATGATATGAGCTTTATAATATAGTATAACCTATTAATTTAAAAAGTTTTTATAAGTGAAATATAATATACATATATACAATACTAATATACTATAGTATCATTGGTTTTACATTTTGTCATGATAATAATTATAGTTCAATTCAAATATATACCTAATAAAATTTAAATCATACGTTTATTATAAAATTTAATGGGTAAATTTCATTTTTTTTTAAACTTTCGATTTGTTTTTCTAAGTATTCTAATATTAAATGCTTTTTTCTGTAACCTTTTTTTATAATATTAATGTTACCTAATGTACCTAATTATTATAATTATATATATACCACGATTTGTATAGATAAATTGTATCTACAAACTGAACCATCCCCATCCCGCAAATAGTGAAGTTTATTATATAGTATAGTTTATGAACTCTATAAAATATAGTAATTGGTACAATATAAAAATGTATTAAAAATAAAGTTTTCTACATTTTATATCTTCAAATTGATCAATAATATCATCATATTTTAATTGGTCAGCAATTTCTTTTTCTATAGAGATTATAGCTAAGTTGGTGACCTTTTCTTTTACAATTGTATATAAAAAAATTATATGTACATTTTTTTTTTGTTGATCGTCATCAACTTGACAGTTGACTTTTTTTATTGTATCTATGATAGTGGGGCACTGGGGCCTGTCCAACTGTGGTGAGAGTGCAGGGCCCGGCACCCGGGATGAGGGTCCAGTTCGCCTTGCGCTAGCGACAGTCCTGCGTTCAGGTCCCCAATGTAAATTCAGCACGTTGGTTTAGTAATTTGTTTGATATTGCCACAGTAAAAAAATAATAACACGTTCTGTCCGTGATTTTCCTATTGTAGTATTCTCCTGCTCACAGATATTAGATAATAACCAAATAATATACACACACACACATAAGCGTGCGCAGGTCTTCTTGGCAGTGGAAGCAATACCTTAGTTAAGGAAGTTCAAACTCCAAACCCTCCCCCGATTTTTCTCAGCTAAGACCTTGATGTGAAGCAACGATAATTTAAATAAATCCTCACACAAAATCAAGTATATGGTTCTAACCTGTGGTATTGTTCTATACGGTTAAGATATCTTAACCTAACTCGAGTTAGATTAAACATACAATTACCAAAAGAGTTTTCAATAAGTCCTGTAGTAAGCCGGTCTCAGTGGAAATGGTTCAGCACGAATAAACGACGAAGTCCACTTTGTCGTAGGTCTAATTCAGCTAGCGTGGTAATAGTTTGTAGAGAATAAACAACACGTTTATAAGTAGAAGTTAGAAATCGTTTATTCACTGAGATAATGTATAAAAGCCAGCCCGATAGGTTGTTAAGTATAGAACAATGCCACCGGTCTATGCGTAATTGTATAATTAATAATAATACTATAACCCTTTTAATATTAAACAATATGGGCGTAGTCCCTCAAAATATAGGTACTTGCCATGGTAAACAGGAAATTCGTTTATAAGTTTCTATTTTGTGTTTACCAACACCAACTACCTAAATACATAATTTAATAATAAAAATGTATATAATACGAACTAATAATACAGTAATTATGGGTCATAAATCTAATAGATACAAAGACACGAAAACAATATTATAATCAGCTCAAGGTAATAAAAATAAAGCAAATAGTCGGATTACTACACTCCTCCCCTTTAAGAACAAAAATTACTGATGCAATTTAATATGAAGTTTTCATTTTTGGGTATAGTGGTACCGATTGTTCTTCTGGGTTGTCGCTGTACTGTTCCATGGCTAACTGTGTTTATGAACTTGGCATTGTTGTGACATGTTGTTCATTTCGAAATACTACTGAAGTACCTACATCGGTTGCATAATAATAAATAAAATAGGAGGCGAATATTTGTAATTATTCCCTGGGCGCCGAATCTTAACGGCACGGCTCTGGTAATAGATAATAGTAATATGATTGGCGACAATTTGAATCTATTATAAAAATGTAAAAGCACCCACAAACTCAATTCTAATTTCTAATTCATAATAATGAGTTGTGATAATCCATAATAATGAGATAAAAAAAAAAAAACATAAGGTTGGCCCTTCAACGCTTCAGTAAATTATAGTTCATACCTATTAGTTCTCATAGTACGTAAATATAATTTAATCTCACTACTATTAACTATACGATACGATGTAGGTAATTAATACCTTACATTTAATACCAATACAATAATACATAAATAGAATCCAAAAACTAAATAACTTAAAAGAAATAATGATAATTTTTTTGAAATTGCTTTTAATAGTTATGTAACTCAAATAACTCTCACGAAATGCCGAGTTTAAAAATAAAAATAAAAATTAGTTTAAGATTCTAGATAGCATTCATAATATCTATGTATATATAGCAAGACTAGAAAATATTTTTTTTATTGTAAGAAATTTTAACTGTATAAAAAGAATGTCAATAATTTTTTGTTCGACTTTTGACATTATTATTATTCATAGTTTAATTATTTACTATGTTTTTTGCTTTAATAATCCATAGTTAAGTCATAGTCTACATAGTTAGAATGTAATAATACGCAGCACAATACGATCAACAAGAGAAGGACGACTACCTATTTATATATAGGTATCACAAAACTGTTGTAAATCATAAAAATCTAAAAAATAAAGTTACATAATATATTATTTAAAATTAAACTTAAATTTATACGTACGGTTTTATTGTTTTAAAATTATAAATAATTTTTTCAAAAGAGAAACTATAAGAGTAACAATATTTTTTTATAAGCCCTATTATGCCTATCTCCAAAATTATTTTGTTAAATTCATAAAAAACTTTTTGTTTGTACCTTAGATTTTAAAATGTAAAATATATCTTAAAAGTTTTGCAACTTATATAAAAAAAAATGTCTACCGGAAAGTAAAATAAATTTTTTATAACCGTTTAAAGTTCAAATTAAAACGGTATTTATTGAATGTTATCCCGTATAATTACTAATTTTAATCAAACGATATTTTTGTGGTAATTCAACAACGAATGGCCGTAAATACTTGAAATTTCTACCAAATGTTTATATTATCATTTTCTATACATGGTATATTTTTAAAAATATTTTGAAACTTTTTTACCTATAATAGGCACGAACAATTTTTGCTCGTATAAATGTTTGGCATAAATACCAGTTCATTACGTTTATTTCTTATTGAATTATATAATATCGAAAACTTGTATTTAATTTGTATACTTATAATTCAATTTTGACAACTTTTTCGTCATATTTTCCAATATTTGAAAAGAACTGGGATTTTCAATTTTTGACGAACATTAATTAAGTTTTTCTGCTTATAATATTTATGAATTCATGTTACTTTATTAAGTACCTACCTAGTACTAGCACTAGTTTATTACTCCACATCGTTTAGTGTTTACACGCAGTCGTCAGTAATTCGTTCGTTTGTCCTGTTTGCAGTTTGCTGCATGTTTTATATTATAATAATTAATGACTAGGTTTGTACAATATTATTCAACGTTGGAAATCGAAATCTTATCATTTTATACAATAGTTATAGTTAACTACTACAAAAATATCAGATATGTCTGAACTTTAAAAAAAAACGTACTAAAGCAAGCAGGTTGAAAATAAATTAATTGTTTGTATTTATTTTTATTTTTTAAAACGAAAATATTCGTACATAGTAACTGCATTAAATATTCAAGATATTAAAAAGTAGTCCAGACAGCTATATTCCTATTATCACGAACTAAGATATACGTCAGTGTTGGGTAAGTTACTTTTTAAAAGTAACTAAGTTGCGTTACAAGTTACAAAATAAAAAAGGTAACTAGATTACTTGTTAGTTACTTAAGAACAAAAGTAATGCGTTACATTACTATTTTTTATTCAAAAGTAACTAGTTACAATGACGTTACTCTTATGGTATTTAAGTTTCATAAGGAGCCGCTCACTACGAAATCGGAATACGAACAAAAGACCCCAGACATGAAACCTCGTCTCCCACAGGAATACAGGATATCTTCCTATCACAAGAACCAACATCAGGATCATCTGAATCTAACAAACTTACAAACGTAAACACACACTCATTACTAAAAAAAAAAAAAAAAATTACAGCTTATACTTATAATTATTTTATATTTATTTTATATCCTATATATATTTTCATAACATACACATAGAATATGATGCATAAGGAATTTCCAATTATATAATACTATCTTTTACTATCTATATACTCAAAAATAACATTTAATGTAAACCACAACTTTAAACTTTAACTTTATTTGTTAAAAACAAAACATTTGTCGAAACAAAAAAATTAATAAATAAAAAAAAAATGTTTCATAAAAAAAGTCTATTTTAAATCAATCATGTTTTATATTTATTTTATCTTCTATCTATCTATCTATCTATCTATCTATCTATATATATATATATATATAAGAATTTAACCTGATTTTGGATACGAAGGAAATCGGTTTTGATCGTCTCTGACCTTATCGCTTCCTCTCTTAATAATAATAATAATTATATATATAGATATTTGTTTGTTTATTTATTATTGTTATTATTATTATTAATTATTTATTTGTTTGCACTTATATTTTTCCATTTGAAATATATATTATTCATTGAACAAATAATTTATTGTTACATTTTTTCTACCTTATCTCCATTCTATAATAAAAAGAATAAAATTTACCACTCCAGTGGTTGAATTCAAAACGTAGGATATATAATTTTCAGAAATTAGCAATAATAACTACAATATTATGTACCTAATTTATATTATATTATTTGTATAGCCAAAAAATAGTCATATGTTTTTAAATTAAATTATAAAAAAATAATTTCTTCCGGACGGGCAGCTAGTATACAATATGTATACTGTATATGTATATGTATCTTCAAAAACTACAGCCTTATTGCGTTATAATGATTAGTGAGTTATACACGACGCGACACCGTTAATCCCGATTCCGTATGTCGACGTACATATCAGATATGGTCCAAAAATAATTAAATAAATAAACTATATAGCTGCTGTTAATCGATGATGTTTATAATCAGTTTTGCCCGAAAATTTAAATTTAAAATAATATTAGGTATAGCACAAAATCATTTATTTATATTATCTATACACTATGCTGAAAAAACGTTGTAATTACATATTATATAACTATAATTAAGTTATTAATATAAGGACTGCCCACGAAAGTGCCCTCGTAACACCACCGATATATATCCCCCCCAAAAATTAATTTATAAAAATATATGTACATATATCATATACATATCTTCATATAGATATATATCTTGGTTCGTGCTTATTACGTCGTTAATTGCCCGTTTAATACTTAATAATTAATAAATAAATATTAAATATGAACTCAATGATTATAATTGATAAGCATTATAACATATTTATGTTTGGTTTAAAAAATCTTTATGTTGTCATCAATGGTATGGCAAAACTTAAGCACTTGGAGGCTGATTTACTGCACCAGATTCGAATTGGCTTTGGAACTCTCGGACAATAAATAACTCAATTAATACTGTAAAAATTTAATATTCAAATTATTTAATTGTATGATATTTGAAATTTAAAAACATACATATGACAGTAAAGACAATATGTGAAATAGTATCAACTAAGCAGTGATGATGATTAAATATCAACGAGAGTAAAAAGATTATACCCAAAAATATAATAAAGGCTTGTTGGAAAAACACCCATTGTTTAATCGCTCTTCCATCACTAGGCTAAAAAAGAAAATTTTTTATTAATGTCCAACAAATATACAAACATAATTCTCATTATACGTAAATATAATTTAGTCTTACTACCAGCGGCGGATCCAGAACTTTTGTAAGGGGTGGAGGGACACATTATCTATATTTTCAGTAAATTAATTATACATTTTATTATATTAATTAATATAAAATATATGAATACAATTTCAACACCAACTGTCCGACTATTATATATTTATTTATTTAGTTTTTAAAATCATATGTTATATTATGTATAAATAAAAAAATTACTAATTCAATATTTTTCGCTAGTTTATTGACCGGGGGGGGGGGGGGGGGGTGGCACACGTGCTCCTGTTGCCTCCCCCTTACTGGACCCGCCACTGTTCATTATTACTAATTATAAGGTATAGATAATTAATATTTTGTTTAGTATCATGTGTATTAAAAAATAATTATGTACCAATAATCAATATACATATAATAATATAGAAATAGAATACAAAACTTAAATAACAAAAGAAATAATGATTTTTTTTAAAATTTCTTTTGACAATTATGTAGCTCTCAAATTACTCTCATTGTCGAGTTTAACAATAAAAATTAAAAAATTAGTTTTGAATTCCAAGTTACGTTCATAACATCTATGAATATAGCAAAGCTAAAAAAAATTAATTTTTTTTAGAAATTTAAACATATTTTGCAGATATGCATACATTTTATAAAATATTGTATAAAAATAAATGTCAATAGTTTTTTTTTCAACTTTCGACATTATTATTTTTTATAATTCAATTATTTACTGTGTATTTTTTCATTAATTTATAGTTTGAATATAATAATCCGAAGAGCATCGCGATAATCATGACTATGATCACGATTATAATAAATTTCACTGGTAATTTTTCAATTTTCGTTATGTATTCTTCTAAAAAAATAAAGTTATACATTTTAAACTAAATTTAAATCAATATGCACAATTGTTAAAATATAAATTATCGTTTTAGTAAAAGAAAGCACAAGTCATATTTGTATATTTAATTATTGTACAACTAATTATGACTGTTCGTCCGTTCATATTTAAATTACATTTTCTATTTACTTTCATTATAAAAATAAAATTTAAAATTTAAAAAAAAAATGGTCTCGTGCCCATACTAGATTGATATATAATTATAAAAATATTTAAAAAATATATTTTACAAATCGTTAATGCGTTAATCATAATATTAAGATATAAAATATATAAAGACAATATCTTCCCTCAATTCAATGATCTTTTAAAAAAAAAAAAATTCAATAACACAAAAAGTATTACTGTATAAAACAACATATAGTTTTACAATATGTAACTTTAATAAAAACCAAACGTTTATGTGTAGAAAAAATTTATTAGAGAAGATTTTGTGCAAAATAACTGTGTAAACATATACACATATGTTTTCAAAATATTATCGAGTAGTATGCATAAAGCGTGATAACCAGATCAAACTCAATCTATTTTTTGGGAACTTACTAGTCACTATTACAATTAATTGCTAATACGTACCTTCTTGGTTGAATATTATTAATATTAAAAATGTTATCATTGAGAACACAAAAACATTGAATATTATCTGAAAAAAAAAATTTATTATTTGCACGTGTACATAATATGTACAATGTATATGTATGTAAATGAATTGAATAATTATTATCATCAAGCATCCAAGTTTCAATTGGACCTATCTTTGAATTACTTTAATTACGTTTTTATACTTACAAAATTTATAAAACCGATCACTCTACAACGTGTCCTAATAGGTATCATTGAGTTATCGTTCGTCCGTTCTGACTGCATGTTTAATAATGGATATTATTCAACGAAGGTTTATATATTGTTGAACGCAGACAGTGGATATTGTATTACTGTACACTGCAGTAATTTCTTATTAAGTAAGTACGCTGAGTAAAAATATGTCTATACTTCATTAAAAACGTATTGAGTCGGGCATCTGCATGTACGTATATAAAAACAAAATGATTCTATATCAAAACAAACATACACGTCGCATAGTTACTGGATATTCGATTTTGAAGCTTATAAACTGTAAACTGTAATCCAGTCACCTATATTTTTATTTTATAAGTGAACTACTATAGTCATCGATTGATGTGATAAAATAAGCTCTAGGAATAAGTGATGATCAATATTCATAAAGATTAGATACTTATATTAACAATTTTAAATTCATATTTATCAATAAATTCGCAACCTTCTATATAGTAGTTAATTCATATTTTAATAGTTTTAGATATTAGGTTTTTAATTCTTACATACGGCAGATCTAAAATTATGTTTTTACCAATGAATGTTTATTTTATTTAACACAATATACTATATAATTTTATGAACACAATAACTTTATAGTGATAAAAGTTTTTTTTTCTTTCAGTCTGTGCCACTTATTGTAAACGGAACAATGTGTAGGTTTTTATTGTGATCGTGTTATTACATATTTAATTATTTATTCATTTATTCTAATAATTATTTACTGAAATTATTTTTATGGTAATATAAAAGAAGTAAAATATAAATATACATATACATAATATATTATGTTGTATCCTGTGTACATACGAGTATACTTAATAATAATATAAGTTATAGTAACATAAGTTTTAAATTCTAATTAGTAATTTACCAAGTAAAAATTGAGAAATAAGCGTCGAAGTTAGCAAGAGATGACATACCCATGAGAGGTTATAGAGCATATAGAGGATGGAGGAATATGAAATGGATGTTTGGCGTGTCTTATGAGGAGGGACTTTAAAGTTTAAATGATATAGATGAAAGTAGGGCAGGGATCCCTACTAAATTTAATTATAATATTTAGGTACATGTCTAAAATATCTTAAATAGTCTCTTAAGACGCATTGAAATTTTGACTTGCATAAGCGTGTCTGATCTTAAATATAAATTCCATAAAATGTAAGTATTTATAAACAATCATACCATTTGCATAATTGGTCACGATATTCGAAATCGAATTAACGAAGAAGTAATTTATACCTAGTTAAATATAATTCGAAAAAATAAATCCTATAATATATTATGAAATAGTATTGAGAAGTAATCAGTTGACAGTAAATCGTCTATTATTGAAATCTCGGTTTTGTTAATCGATTAATTTGAAAATAGAAGTGAAAATTTAAAATGGATGTACAAATACAAGTATTAAGTAAGACTTAAATACAATTATTTAAATCAAATAAAGACTTAAAATTTTCATGAAATATTTAAATAAACATTTTCTAGTTGTGATACAATTTTCGTTTTAAACAATTTTGTAAACATTTAAAATGTTTGAATTTTCTTTTAATTTATGTATGATTACATTTTTATTCGTAAATAAACAATCTTCAAAATATAATAAAAGGGTACCTAACAAGTAACCGGTAGGTAATTAAAAAAATCGAAAATAAATTAGTAATAATTTTTTTTTTAAGAGTGAATTTAAAATGTTTGTGAGTTGTCAAATAATAAATATTTTATAATATTTGTATGATAAATTTATAAGTACTAATTACTTACTCATTTTTCATTAAGATAATTAATGGTTATTAACATTGATTTTTTTAGCTATCGCACTTAATATAATTAAAATTGCATTATTATTCAAACTAAAAATTATTTTACAAAACATTTTTATTTATTATGGTTGACATAACATTTTTTTGTGTTTTTAATAACTGTAAGTCTTTTGAAATTGGCATTTTCAGTTTATTTTACAATTATCCAATTGGTTTTATTTACAGTTTTCTAAAAACGATAATGAATTCAATACATATTGGTAATCTATCGGCTGTCATTAAGTCTTTATGTAAAACATTACTCTAAGGGAAGAAAACAAGTATAAATTTTAATTTATTCTCGCTATATTTCATTGTATGATATCTATTCTTTATTACTACTACTTGCTGACAGTGCTGTAAAGAATACTTTTAAAAAGTATTTGAGTGAATACATAAATACATTTTTTTTCAAGTATTTAAAATACTACTCAAATACTTTAAAAAAGTATTTGGAATACTTTTGGTTTTTTAAAGTAGGTTTGAAATTATGTAATATAGACATATATAGTAGTTTAAATTTAGATTTTATCATCATTTTCATTTATTAAGTAAATGTTTATTGCATTTTAAAAACATTATATTTTCAAAATGTTCATCGCTCTTGCTTATCTTTTTCTTGGTAATAGTTGCTCCAGTGCTCCACCCACATATTCACTCAACTGAAGTCCTGTCTGGCAGCGGAGTATTGAATTTAATGAAAACCTATTTTAATTATGTAAATGTTAATATTAAGCGGGTTCCAGTCGGTCATTTTCTAAGGAGTAGGAATTAGGCATATTATGTGGCAGGTACATTTGGGTCATGTTAATGTGTACGAATGTAAATGAACATTAGTGTGTGTGCGCTACACACCGTTACGTATATCAACGTTATGCGGGCCGTACCAGTATTCTAAATTAATTTTGAGTGCTATTTTTAATTTTATTGATAATATTTCGACAAAAATCGAACAATAAACTACATTATTATTTTATAGTGTATAATAAACGCTATATTATATATGTATAAATTATACTAGTAAAATACTACAATCGAATACACAATCGATAATCCCAATCAAGGTCAATGATCTGATTATATTTTATTATGATAATACGATTTAGTATGTTAACACAACATAAAAAATTACTATTGCTATAATAACCAGTGGCGTAACTACATGGTTGCATAGGTGTGCATTGCACCGGGGCCTGGGGTCTAGAAGGTCCAAAAGGAGGCCTATGCATTTTGATACTTTGTTTAAAATATGTTTATTAAAATTTTATATTTTGTTAATAATTTTAAATTATTTTATAATAAATAATAAATTACAATAAAAACATAATATTTTATATTACGAAGAATTTTATCTATAAATATTATACTATTTTTTGGTCATACTGTCATAGATATTACAATATTATTCCCGTATAGAGTATAAAAATAAATCGTCCATGAAACAGGTAGAAATATTGTCATTAGAACATGTTTTTTTCATTTACATCATAAATGTGATGTGTAATTGCTTAATTTTATTCATATAACTATTCTTAGGGGCCACAAAATAATATTGCACATCGGCTAGAATTTTATAGTTACGCCACTGATAATAACACATAATTATTATTCTGTGCAGTTTTATTCATATTTTTTTAAATACATAAAACAATTTATTTTACTAATTAGTAATTAGTAATTTACAAATATTATGTAAAGGTAATAATATATGTCGATAGCCCATAGTGTGTACACTAATGTGTACCTACTAAAAATAAGTGTATAATACCTATATAAGATTAATCATTAAAATAATATTATAAATATTAAAAACTCAGTAGTAATTCTTACTTTTTTAATTGTCGGTAAAAGATTTAAAGTGTTTATTCCCAAATATTGATCTATTTTTTTGTTTAAAGCAATGTCATAGTTATCTTTGGCTAACACATTACACAGACTATTAAATAAAACTATTATTCAATTATTGTAGCAACTTAACAGGCAATAATATTTTCCCAACCAAATATTTCGAATAAAAATAAAATGGATGAAAAAAAAACCATAAGTATTCAATACAAATAAGTATTTAATAAAAAAAAAAAAGTATTTAAAAAGTTATTCGATACTTAAAAAAGTATTTGAATACTTTTACTCAAATAATTCACAACACTGCTTGCTGATTATGTTGTTCTACAGAATCTCTTAAACAAAACTTACAGTATGGTTTCATATAATTAGCTTATGTCTGAAAATGGATAAATATGAAATAATGTTCTTTTATCGAACTAAATAATAGTAATAGTAAGAAGTATTGTTTAGGCACCATATAACTGCCTTGCGTAGATATAGTGAATGATTTAGGGTTAGGTTTAACTTCATCTTTATTTTTTTGCCCACATTTGAGGCTAAACCAACTTTCACTTGAAATTAATTTTTTAATAAAATTATTCATGGTAAAATAATTAACTGTATAAATGTTCATAACTTACTGTAAAATTATAATATTACTGAAATTCTGTATGAGATTATCTAAATAATATTCTAACTTAAGTTTTATAATAGATAAATTGGCTAATATAGCTAATGTCATACTTTCCTACAACCAACATAAGTTTATAGCTTACAGGAGATAGGTAAATCAAAACTATATTTGTTTTAAATTTGTAAACATTTCTTTTAGAAATCTAATAATAATCATAAAAAAAAAGTAGCTAATAATAAAAAATGGTTTCTGTTGAAGACAAATGTAGTGTGTTATTTGTTAGTAAGACAGAGACTACATTAAGCAATGCTAAGCATGTTATTAGAAAAAATGATTTGATAAGGAACGCCATTCAAAACTTAATATTTAAATATAATAGTAGTAAGAATGTTAAACTTTAGGTTAATAGTTAACTAATAATATACTTAATTGTAAGATTTTAAAGATATTATTAATAAGTAATAACTTCCACTTAGATCAGTTAGATCACACATAATGATTCTACAACTTTTTTTTTAAAAAGTACCCTGTAAGGAAATTTGGAAGCATGTATTGGCATGCACCTAAGCTAAGTTCTATGAACTTAAATAGGTAGATATCACCATGCTATTATTCCTTTAGGCATTAGGTACTTAAATAATAGATAAGTTTATTTGATTAATTATTATTGTTATTCTATTAATTATTTTATAAAAAGTAAAAATATGCGGTATACCTGTTGTTTCTCAACAATAGCTGTGCAGGATTAAGGGAATTAGATTTCAATAACAATAAATTGAATACAGCAATATATTTATTTTGAAAATTTAAAATGGAAACGGAAAAATTAATGATTATTACAATTAAAAAAAATGAAAAAAAAAATGTATAAAAAAATCAGGTCAAAAGTAAATAAACAAAATTGACTGTATTAAATATGTTTAAAAATACATATCATTTAAAATAAACAGTATAATTAAAAACCTTTTTCTTATTTTATTTTATATTAACTTAAATACAATGAAAATTATTAGGTTGTAATGAGTTCAAACCATTCTCTTAGTGCATCACTTAATACACCAGGCAATTTATCTACATCTCTTAAAATAACATAAAATGGAAATGGAAAATTGTCCATGTATGATTCAATACGTACTGAATTATTTTCAAATATGGGCATTTTGATATCCAGAATAGATTCCTAGAAAAACGTTATCAATTAATAATAATTTTTTTTTTAATATTACTATAAAACAATATTTTAAGTTTGAACAATTTAATGATTAACCAACATTAATATTTAAAAAATAAACTTTATCCCTAATTTATAAAAATTGTTGCTTATAAGCAGGGCTCGGAAGATCTAACAAATGCAGATTTTTCTTGATCCATCCTAGAACATCTAAAGTGAGATATAAATATGTTTCACACTTCTCCAATGTCATACACAAAATTTAATTTTGTTAATTTTTGCATATTTACTGATTTTATTACTATTTTGCTAATTTAGGGTTTGTAGTGCTATTTTTGGGTATATTTTCAAAAATATAAAAAAACATTTAATAATTCAGTGTAATTTCCAAGGTAAATATATAAAATAATTTAATTACAATTTAACTTTTACAAATATATTTAAATAATTTAACAATTTTGCTAACAGTTTATAATTTAAGTTGTCCAGACAGTCCCTGACGTCTATGAGCCCAAAAATTAGTAAAATTATATTTAATTTTTTTCTAATAAATTTATAATTTTTCAAATAGTTAAATGCATATTTTTTGATTTTTTGTGCTATTTTTAGCACGTATCTTAAAGTTTTTAAGTGCATATTTAAGAGTTAAAAGTAATATTTCTAGTACTACAACTTCCAAGCCCTGCTTATAAGTTATTATGTTTGGAAATTATTATTTTATATTTATATTTGAAATAAATAAATCAGTAGTAGTATTTATATATTAAATTAGTCAAAATATTTTATTGAATTTACCTTTGATTTAGGATTGTCAATAACAATAAAAACAATAAATATTCCATTGACTTTAGCTGCTCTGATGGCATTTTTTACAACATCTGGTCCTTCGCTTTTTATACCACGACCATCACTCATTATAACTAATAATTGAGCTGGACGATCACCAGTATCTAATTGTCCTCTGTCTTCAAATACTGCAGTAGCTAATTCTATAAGTTCCCCAACTTTGGTCTTTTGTTCATCGAAGGTAAAATTTTGCATTAGTTTACAACCCGTTTGATCACTAAAAGGTTCACCAAGTGGATGAACAATTCTAGTTTGTTCACCAAAACTCATAACTCCTAACTCACCAGCTTCCACTAATGTGAGAGCTTTACTTACAAGTGCTAGGGACTCAAACGCTAGCTAAAAAAAAAAATTTTAATTATTATTTTTATTAATAGTCAACCGTATGAGTTTTGATTATTATTTAATTTTTTATAACATACTTTAACAAGGTATAAAAATCCTTAAAATATATTCTATTGTTTTTAAAAATATAAGTAATGATTTTTTTTCACTAATTCAATCATATTATAAAAAATAAAATAACTATTATAAAAAAATTTTGAAAGAAAAGATTAATGAAAGATGAAAGTGAATAATGAAATATCCAAACTTTTATCAACATTTTCATGAACACATTATAAATGGTTTCATCGAGGTTTTAAATCTTGAATTAAATTGTTTATTTATATTAAAGACTTACAATTTTAGCATGACTATCCATCATACTACTAGAATTATCAACTGCCATAATAATCTGATATTGTCGTTTTGAAGGCCTAGTTCTCCGAAGCCATATTTTATCTTTTTTAAATTGACTAGCAATATAAGGTATAACACGTCTCATATTTATTCGTCTTCCAGTTCTAAAATCTCCCTGCAACCTAGATGCTTTACTTGGTTCTAATACTAATCGCAATTGTTCACTTAATTCTTGAGCTAAGCTAGAAGTAGCATCCATACATTTATTCCATGCCTCGTCAGTCTGAATTTCTTTGTTTTCATTCTAAAAAATATTAATAATTTTAAATACATTTAAAAATACATTCAACTTTGGTAACTTACATCAAGCCACTTGTCAAATTGACTTTTGATGTATTCATTATGATCTTTTATATTGGCAGAATGTATATCATCAAATTCTTCGACATCTACAGTATGGAATGTTGTTTCCTGGCCACGTTCAGCAAAATGAGTTAAAACATCCTCACCATCTACGTCAACATGCTCTTCAATAAATTCGTCAGTTTCTTTGGAGTCATCTAACTCATTCATTGAAGGTTGATTTTTTCGATTTTTTGTTTTCATTTTTTCAGGTAATATTTCATCACCATTTTTAATATCATTTTCATTATCATCTTGTTCAATTTCCATTTCATCATCTTTTAATTCTTCACCTGGTTGGTTTTCATTATTAGGCAAAGGTCTTTCTTCGAGTTGTTCCTAAAAAAAAAAAAAAAAAATTAATATCACAATAATATATTTTCATAAAAAGTACCAACAGTTGTTGCAGCATCTAATGTTTCAGTATCTCCGTCTTTAGATTCTTTGACATGTTTAAACAGTTCTCCTTTTTTATTTTCGGCATCTTTATCATCATTTATACCATTTTCATTGTCACTAATATCATCTTGGGTGTCAGTTGTTTTAAGCCTTTTTTTCAAAGGACCGTTACTTTCAGCTAAAACAAAAAAAAATGACTTTGAAATTCAAGAATTATGAATATATATACACACATATGTATTTATTATATCTGAGAGTATTAATAAAAATTTTGGCAGATTAAAATGAGTTTTAACAAGTGGAAATTATTTTATTTAAAATTAAAATACTTTAAATTACAGATGTTCATAATATATGTTTCTTACCTAAGGTTCTATCTATATCTTTCTCCCCAGGTTTCATTCTCCTTTTCTTATCCTTAGTACCAGGTTCTTCACTTTGAGTACCTCTATCTTCATTAACACTATGTCCTTCTTTGGTGTCTTTACTTTCCCTTTGAGATTGACCTACGCCTTGTTGTTCAGGACCTGTGGCTTCTTCTTTATTAAATTCAATGTCATCATTTTTATCTTGTCCATCAGAATTTTCGCAAACTTGATCCTTAGAGCCACCATTATCAAGATTTGAAGGTTGGACTTCTGTTTGACTAGGGTCATCTTCTGAAGGTTTAGCATTTTCAATATTTTGTTTTTGGTCTTCTTCTTTAGGTTCTTCTCCTGTTTTATTTTCATCTTTTTTACCACCATCATCATTTGTATCATCGTTCATATTTGTTTCTTCTAATTCTTCATTATTTTCAGTGGCTTCAGTGTCGTCAATTTTATTTTCATCGCCCATTTCTTCATCACTAGTGTCTTCCAAATCATTATTATCTTTAAGTTTCTCATCAGGTTCTTTGTCATCTATTTCTGCATTTTCCATATTTTCTTTCATGGCATCTATATCAAAAGGATTATCTCCTTCTTCTTCATTATCATTCATTTCACCATCATCCAACTGAAGGTCATTAGGTAGATCCATTGGTTCAGGCTCAGGTGGTGGTTGTAAGTCTCCATGATGAGGGTCTGTATGATCTTCACCAGTTTCTTCTCCATTTTCATCCATTTCATTTATATCTTTTTTACTATTTTTTTGATCTATTTCATCGTTTTTATCTTGTTCTTCAACATTATCATTATCATTTTTGGCTCCGAGTTCTTTGTCTCCCATAGTTTCTCCTCCTTTCCCATCTTCTTCTTTCAAATCTTCCTGTTCATCACAATTATCTTCAGACTCACTGCCCCATAATTGTTCATCTAAAGTCTCTGCACCTTCCCCTGTTTCTCCCATCTCTTTATCATCATTGTTCTCCTCGTTATTTTCATCATCCGAAACGTCATTTTCATCTTTATCCATATCATGTAATTTTCCATCAAAATCATCTGACATTTCAACACCTTTTTCTTCTTCCTAATAAATTATAAACATATTAATGTAATGAGACTATTTAACATATTAATTAATAAATTACTTTTAAATCTTTGTCTTGTACTGTTTCATTATTATAATCTTTTTTGGCATCTTCTAGTTGATCTTGGCTTTCAATTTGGTCCGAGACATCTTTAGCACCTTCGCCTTCAGTTAAACCCATGCCACTTTTCCCATCAGACTGTGTGCCATCTTCGCCATCTAATAACTCATCAGGTATACAAAATCCCTAAAAAGAACATTTTTTTAGTAAAATTAAAACATTTAAATTTAATTTAATAAACATACATTTGAAGCAAGATCCGTAAATAAAGTAGCTAGTAAATAGTTCATTTTTGATAGAACTCTATAAACTGTTGTTTGTTGAGTAATAAAATATTGTACTAGTAATGTATACTGTTCAAATATTGGAAGACAAGATTTTAATACATTATTACCAATTGATAATTTAAGAACATTTTTAAGTTGCTTATTAATTGAAATTATATCACAATCTTCTAAGTCAGAAGACAATGGTTGAATAATCAGACATTTTAATAACTTCTCATCTTCATTATCATTTTTTATGTCAGCATGTTTTTTATAAAGTTTTTCGACTACTAAAAGGATTTGATTAATTAAGCTGTTAATTTCTTTTAGTGGCGTTTCATTATCATCAGATACAAAATTTTGGCGTTCAATTTGATGTTTTTCAATGGAATGAATGTTGTTTATCCATGCAGTTTTGTAAAATCTATTTATATATTGCATTAATTGCTCACATATAAGAATTGATGCATCATACTTTTCATAAACTATAAAATTTATATCACACAATTTCATTGCATTGTATGTTTTTTCATCAATTATAGAATCGAGTGTATTATGGGTTAATTTAATTATATCATCTACATTAGTAGTAATTTCCTCTGACGGTTGTTCTTTTTCAGAATCGCGTGGTGATATACCTAGTAATGACGTCATAGAATCAGTTGATGTAGAGTCAATATTTTCACTACCACATTGTAATGCAATTTTTAATTGTTGCAAAAGATTAATGCTGTTGACCATAAAATTGACAGGTTGCTATAAAAAATAATTTTATGATTAACTTCACAAAGTACTCAAGTTAATTTAATGTATATATTATTATTATTATTATTATTATCATAATAGTAATACAAAATATATTTTAAGTTATGCATGTGTTACTCAAAAGATAAAATAAAATGAACCTTATAATTGAAAATATATTTTTTTAAATATTTAATTTATCAATATTACCTGAAAAACTTCGGATGGATCAAATTTAATACGATTAGACTCTGTAATTATTTCTGATAAATATGTCATACTACGGATGTTGACTAGACACTCTATATGTGAAGCCAATATTTGTCTTGTTTTCCATGTCATATTCTAAAAATAGTATTTTGTTAGAATTAAATATTATGTTGAAAAAAAATATTACCTTTAGATCATTAATAAACCCTTTGATACGATCCATTTCTTGTTGGCCTAACTTAGGGGTTTCAGAAGCAATTTTAAGAGCAGTAGTTTGTGATACTGATTTTAAGAAATAAGATTCACAATCAGACCAAGCACATCGTAAATCATTATCTACTGGACTGAAAAAAAAAAAAAAGTATATTAAAATAATAAAATAATATTATATTTATGAATGTGATAATTAAAGAGAATATAGAAACTTGTTAACAGACTAAAAACAATTGTCAAAATATGTATTTAATGCATTTATTTGTAAAGCTCATTAATGTAAACTTTTTGTATGCTGAATAATTTGTTACACATTATAATTAATGCCATTGACTATAATATATATATATATATATAGACATTAAAACATAAATGGAAAATTTGCTTACTTGGGTGTTAAAGATTCAAGTGCAGCATTTATATCAATTGGCGGTAATCGAGCAAATTCAACAGAACAATCCATTTGTTCGCAACCCATTAAACCAGCTTTATAGGACAAACCAATGCGCTGTAATGCTTTAAATAATTCAGATAATGCTTTACGTTTTTGTTGCAAAATTTGTTTTGCTTGAGATTTTTGTTTATCTTTTGAACTTTCTGGATCTACATTTAGATCACGTAGTTCTTGACTTGATTCCATTACTCCATTTACAAAATCATTCAATTCAATGATGTGTTCAGAATAACCACAGTTAGTCATTATTTTATCAGAAATTGTAAATAACTTTTTAGAATATTTGTTAATATTTGTAAGAACATTTAATGAGTTTGATGGCAGAATATACTAAAGTAAAAATCATAATCATAATATTAATAAAAAATGATTTAATAGTTACAAACTTATTGTATATTTACTAAAAATATCTCGCAGTTTTTCAAATAGCTATCAATCTTAAAAATAGGTACTTCATACTTATCAGCCTTAGTACTCAATATCCCCGTTTGTGTAGTCATAGCAAACGATGCAGGATTATTCAAAATTTCCTATAGAAATATAAACATAGTTAATTAATGATATACTTTTAAGAAGATTTTTAGATTTGTTACCTCATACTCCCGAGTATATTTGTGTAAGGTTTGTTGAACTTTAGTCACAGTTTCTTTTACAGACCAATAGTTAATATCATTCCATTTTACTATTTTTACAAAATCTTGTAACTTTTTCTTAATATCAGAGCTCAATGTTTCAATTCGAAGATTTATACAATCTTTAAATTGGGAATAATATTTATAAAGATTCCAAGATGCACTACATAATTCTATTTGCTCTTTAGTTTTTTCTCTACAAACTATGTCACAATGGAATGTATAAAGCAATTCTAATCTAGCTAAGTATTGGCCTAAAGAAGAACTTTCCATAAACTTTTGTATAGCAGTTACAAGTTGCTGAAAACTATCTTGTTTGTGAAGGTATGCTTGAAAAATTGAATACAAATGAAACCACCATTTAGATGAATCATTTTGAATCCTAATAAATAAATAGTATAAATATATAATTTTTGAGATTAAAAATTTTCATCATACTAAAAATATTATCTTACTTTTTTAATGAAGTTTTTAAACAATCCTTCCAAGTACTCAACTCAAGACTTCGATATTCTTGGATATAATGAGTTACAGTTAATGTTAACTCACGTACACTAACACCACGATGAGCAACTTCTTCCCATTCATGGAGTTTGGTTAAAAGTAGTTCAAGCCCAATAAGAAAACGACATGTTGGACTTGACCAGTCAAAATTCATTATACGTTCCACAACTTTAATTATCTACAAAATAGATTATTATTATTTCATGAAAATTCTAAAAAGCAGACACTTACTGTTTGCAATGTAGGATGATCTGGCCACTCATGCAATAGCTTTTGAATATGATCTTCTACATTTTTAAGCACTTCAGAAGTCTTTTTAGCAAATTCCAGATTAGGATCTCGATAAAAATCATAATAACCTTTAGTATCAAGTTGTTTTGGGTTATTTGCTATGTCAGTAGCCATTAAAAGCCATGGTAACATTTTACTATCCATTGAAGAATCCAAGTACATAAATTTGGACATTAATAGTTTACCAAACAAACAAAACCTATCAGAAAATGAATTTTTCACTCTAATAATAGCATTGTTTTGATCAAAATCTTCTGAGGATACAGTTAACCAGTGAGCTTTAGCTGCTGGTCTAACTAAATCAGTATGTAATCGACAAATGTCATTAATATCTTTATCAGTTAGATTATAGATTTCTTGAGGAGCAGAATCCACTGAAATATCATTATCAAGCTTTAAGGGTCCCTCAATATCATCAAAATCGGAATGTTTAGTAGTTGGGAATTGACGAGCAACTCCTTTGGAAATTTCAATTTCTTCAGGTGTAGTTTCACAGAATGATTTTTGTTTATATATGCTATCTTCTTCACGTTTTTTGTTTTCTTCTTCTTCTTGAAGACATTTCCAATTTAACACAAATTTTTCAAGAACATATTCAATAGATCTCATATATTGTTCAGTTCTATAAGATTTACTACTCAAGTACATCATATTATTTAATTCTTCTAAGCACAGTTTATACCACCTTGAAAAATCACATACAACAGTGTAAGTTTCTATTAAAAAATAAAATAAAATGATGTTGTATTTACCTAAATTTATCACTTATATTCATTGAAACGGCATCATCCATATTTGTCATTTTTATAATATTTGGACAAAACCGCGGAAATTCTCCAAATAATGTTAATAATTCTATATCTTTACTGGTAACATGTTTGTCCCTTGGTACGGTCCACTTATAATGATTTTTTAACATTCTCATTCCATACCTCATCTGGATAAATTAAAAAAAGTTAGTAACTTAACAATAATAAATATTTAATTTTTAAATTGTACTTGATTGATGGAAAGAAGTATCCCAGTAAGGAGATCTGGATACGCTGCATACTTTTCATTTAAGTTATTATGAAAATTGGTAACAGAATTAAGCCAATTTTCCATTTCATTCACAAGAGCTTCAGAATCAGAGTTTGAATTTATTAAATTATAAGTATTGCTTTCCAGACCGTACATTTTGGAAAAACGATTAACTTCCTATAAATATAAAGTTTATAATTTATTTTTAATAATTAAAAAAAAAATAATAACAATAACAATTACCTCTAAAATAACATTGTATAATGGAGGATCTGGTCTATAACCGTTCTTAAATTTGTATTTATTTAACAATTTAAGTCTTTGATGATAGTAATCTTTAAATGGAAATATTTGTGATACACAGTCAACCTTACAAAACTGTTCCTCAGCATTAAATCTACTAACGATTTTAGTTTTCTAAAAAAATTTTTTTTATATAATAAATCATTAATTATTCATAATTTATTTAATTGAATACTTTACCTCAGCTTTATAACATTCAAATCGTACTTGAGATTTTTGTAATGGATCAACGGGACTAACTGATGTTGAAATTTCAAGTAAACACATGCCACATAATACCCATAAGCAGCCAGCATTAAATTGTATTTGTTTAATTAAGTTATCACGTTCGACGTCTGTTAGGTTTTTGACATGATTAAAAGAATGTAAATCTCTTACAATATGTGATACTACTTTAGCAGTATCAAAAATAGCTTTGACCATAGTTTGATGGTGACCGACTATAGCATCAATTGCACTCTGACAATCAGCATCTTCTCTTGCTAAGTGTACATCAGCTAGAGTTGCAAAATCAGCAGGCAAAAATGGTGTAAAGAACAATTCTACAAGCTTCAATAATGTTTCAATATTTTCAAAACTATAAAATAAATAACCAAGATTAAAACAAAAAAAATAATTATTAAAAATATATAAATAAATAACTGACTGAACATCTGAAGTCCACTTTGAGCAATTCCAAATAAAACTTTTAACACAAGATAAATTATGACTATTGTTATCTATAAATCTTATTGGTCTTGGTGCAAATGTATAATATGGTTCTGTTTTCTTCAATAATATATTAATAATAAAACTGGTAAATAATGGTTGTTCAAATGAGTACAACTTTTCCTAAATAAATACAATATAGTAAATACATACATAATAAATAATAAATAATCAAAATAAATACTTCATCAACTGAAACGTGATTTTCCAAATCATCAATTTTTTTAGATGTCCATTCTAAATATAACTTTGGATTGTCTACAGCAACTGAGTCCATAGAATATTTTAAAGCCTCAATTAAAAATTCTACAGTAAAATTATATTTTAATGAATTGCAGTAAAATGGTGATACAGTAGGAACAAATTTTAACAATAATTGCATAAAATCATAATGTTTATTATGGAAATAGTCATCTTCATTTATAATACTATAATTGATACGTGCTAGGAAATTCCGTTCTATTACTAATTCCCACAATGGAATAAGGTTTAGCTCCATGTCATTCATTTTATTATTTTCCAATTCTGAGGGAAAAGTAAAATTAATAACAATCAATAAAATATATGGCATTGTTTACTACCTTCAGGATAGTTTGGAATTGTACTACAATTAATGTATTTAAACAATAGTAAATTGTCTCTATCTTTTTTTATTTCAGGTGCCATTATTGCTTGTATATTTTTTGACTTGATTACAGATATAAATTCACTATTTTGTCTATAAACATAAATGAAAAAACAAATATAAGTTAAATAAATATTTTAAGATCACATTTTTAGCTACATTAACATCTATTGCAACTCTTTTATATGATTTAAGATGAATATAGAAATTATTATATGTATTGAGTTCATATATATAATATGATGAATAAGATAAACATTTTAAATTAATACTTCTGTACACTTCAAAAGACCTGCAATAAACTGTTTGCACATAAGTGACTATTATTTATGCATTATGACTATAAATCAAATATACTATTAAATATAATAATTTCATTATGTCACTAACCTATATGCTTCAATATTTTTATCACCGTGGTCTTTGCAACACAAAGGTGATGGTATATTATTTTCAGTCACAAATACTTTGAGAAGTCTTGCACACTGTTTGGGTGTTAAATAATTTTTTGTGATTTCAACTATCATTGGGCTGAACCTTTCTAATTCTTTATGTCTAATAAATAATAATATTCATTAATTCAACACAATTTTAATTAAAAATTAAAGAATAGTACCTATTTTTCCTAGTACTCATTTCCAACATAGGTAAAAAATTTTTAGTAACAATATTAAAATAACAATGTATTAATACAGTTATAAATTCTTTTTCTTTGTCCAGATTTTCAAAAAGAAGATTTTCAATTGTGTGTATCCAAATAATCATTTCTTTAAATTGTAGACAATCTTTATCAAGAATAGAAAATGTATTATTACCCAAGTAAAAATCAATGTAATTATCAAAAGCAATGGATAGGACAGCATAATCGTGCATTATACCACCATCTGCTATCATTAGTCCTAAAAATAAAATAAAATAATGATATTATGATATTTAATCAAATAGAACTTAAATTAACTTACTTTTTTTATGTAATTTTGAAGATACCAAATGTTCATTTAAAGCAAGATATAATGCATGATCTAACATCAAATGCATTTTGTTTTCATAAAATTCTGTTGGTTCGTATAGAGAACGTCCTTTATTAAAATAAATGTGTGGCAAGTATCGAAAGTCATATGGTAAGTCTTCAAAAGGTATATGATCAACAGATTTTTTCCAAAATGGTAATTCATCAAATCCCATGAGCGGAGGTTTTTTTACAAAATTCGTAATAGCTTCATTTTCAGTATTTAAGTGTGTTAATGCTAATTTACTTCTAATTGAAATATCTGAACTTGATGAACGTCCAAAGTAACACAATAATAAATCTTCTATATGGGTATTAATAAAATGTTCATAATTCAAAATATTACACTGTTGTTTTATATAACTTAAACTTGAAGATTGTAAAGTATCTATTGTTTGGAGATTTGAAAACAAAAATTCATTTGAAGTTGTAGTATGTTCTTCTAAAATCCTATCAATTTCTAAAATGGCATTTTGTTTTGAATTTTCATTTAAACAACGAACATATGTATCATTACAAATTTCTCGTATAATTTGTATTACTGATTGGTCTCGTTTAATGTTTTGCGACACTAAATATGCTGTACGGAGAAGATGATTAATATTTATATTTATTCCAGAAATTAGGTTTTTCATCATTTTATGAATTTTCAGCAATGTATGACTGATTGACTTGTCACGGATGCCTTGCTGCTCTATCATTGAATGAATATCATTGTTATTTATTTCATCTAATGGACCCATGTAAATTTCAACTCCACGATTCTTCATAGCCCTGAAAAGAAGTGCAATTAGAATTTATACTCTAAATATATAACTATTATGTTTACCTAGAAATACTTCCATGTTTTGGATCCATAGCTAAGAAAAGTCTAAAATTTTTATGTGGTGTTATAGTTGTTATTTGTCCATCAGAACCGATTCCTTTTTCACCTAATTCTAAAATCCCATTTGGTTCTAACAACCCATTTAAACGGTCTAATACAGCTGGACTGCATAAATTTACATTATCAATTAATAACCAGCTACCATCAATTAAGCACTGAAATAAATAATGAAGAAATAGAATGACATATTTATTAATTGAATATAAAATAAACTAACCTTTACTAAAATACTATCAATCCACTCAAACTTTCCTCCAGAATTTAAATTTCCAGTAGAATTAACACGCTCACTTAGAGCTTTAAGTAAACAAAGTAATTCATCATTTGCTAGTACATTTGCTATTTGAATTAACGTTTCTATACGTTTTTTAAATAATGTCGTTTCAGAAGCCATAGTGGTTACTGTATTATTGGAAACCTCTAAAACATAATATAATAAATACATGTTTAATATAACAAATTAAAATTAAATTTTTTTTTGTCTATATTTTACCAGTCATAGTTTTATATTCATTCCACAAAGTTAATACAGAAATGTAATCATTACGACAACTTAAAAGTTGTTCACCAACTTCAATGAACATTTTATTTTCTATTTTTCTAGCAAACTCTTCAAGGTGTCTATTAAAATCTGCCTAAAAAATAAAAAACATAAATTTTAAAATTATAATAATTCTAATTCATTAGTTTACTTACTTGCTCAAATCCACCTAATATTTCCATTGTATCCATAGCTGCATTTACAGATAGTATGCGTAATTCACATCCATATAATTGAGCAAGTGTTTTTATCACTGATGTTTTACCACTACCACTACCCACCTGAAGAAAAACAACAGAAATTTATTAATAACTATTAGAATAATTCATAAATATATAAAATAAATTATGTGGTAGATTTAGCATTTTCAGCATGAAGAAATCATAAAAATTGTTTTTTTCTCTATGTAATTTCTTAGATAATTGTAAGTACTCGTATGTATACAATTGTTAATATTAAGGAATGTTACAAGATTGATACGGATTTAGAATATACTTAAGGACAATACAATACAAACAAATATAATATACTTAATAAATATATAGTATACATTACCAAAATTGGCATCCAATTCATTTTCATACAAACAGCTAAAGAATTCAATGTATGGACATGTGATCCCAAAATCAACTTATTATTACTTTGATCAATTGGTGAGCCAATTGCACGTTTACGTGGTACTACAAATCTATTAAACATAATACCAGAAGGAAATATTCTTATGTAATCATATTTCTTCCCAGTAGTGACAACCATTGTTTTAAGTTCCTTGATAACCTACATAAAAATGTATTATATAAATAATTATAATTACAGACATGAATAACTCAGATTTTGAGTTATTATCTGGTTATTCAAGTATATGGCTGAATTCCACTCATCAAAAAGATATTATATTAATTAATATGAAAAATACAATCTTATCCTGGAATCTCTCTTTAATTATTAACAATGTCATGTGGGAAGGAGGATATGTTTGCCTTTAGGTAGCAAACTTTTATTTCTATAAATTTGTATTATATTGACAAAAACTGGACAGATTAATAATAACAAAAACATAATTTGTACTTCATGAAATATATTGTTAAAATATAATTATTTTTTTGTAGTTCTTTATATATTATTAATTTTGAAAAAGATTGTTTTACAATATAAAACTAAAGTAATATAAAAAAAAATATCCTCAGTTATTTGTATTTGATCAACAAAAATATCTCTAACCTAAATATACATAATAATAAATAATAAATTGATTTTAAGTTTGATAATAAGTACCTCATTTTCCAAGCTTTTTAGATTTGCTGTACGATCAGTAAATATTAATGGTAAATGATCTAAGATATTACATTTCAGGGTTAATGTTACATCAACCCAACGTAATATATCTCTTAGATTAATTTCCACATTATATTTATTGCAAAATGATAAAGTAAATTTTACTACTTTTTTTAAATTTAATGGTCGAATTTTTGTCATTTTTGATTCATAAATTGTATTCATAATGCTCACTATATTTTTATAGTCTAATGTATTTAAATGAACCTAGAACATAAACATTGTTTAAATTAATTAATTTTATTACTTATTAGAAGTATAATACAATTTAATTTATAATAGGTATTAGTAATTTTTTAGTTACTTGAAGAAAACGATTTAAAAATGATTTTGGTAGTCCTTTCCGTGCTCCTCCTTCACTCATTGGATTTTGACAAGCAAATAATTTAGTTTTTTTTGATTCTATAATAAAAGTTTTGCCAAGTTCAGGTATATATAATTCACCTCTATGATCAAGAACTGCATTTAATCCTTCAAGTACTGATTGTGATGCTAAATTTAACTATTAAAATGAACATAATAATCACTCATTATTACTTATTATTTTTAATATATACTTGTAAAGCAATAAAACACTATTATAACTACTAATTTGTTTTCTTTTTTAATGCAGCAAAATATATAATAGCTGGGATCAACAATTTGTAGCTCAAAAACCAATATCATATGACTAAGCTAATAAATTTATTGTATTTATATAATCTGTATCTATCTACCATATTATTGTGTTTGTTATCTTTGATTATGTAAGGCTAGTACTTCTTAAATATTATATTTATAACAGTGTTTAGTGTGAAGTTAACAGGTATAAATTGTAATTTATATTTAAACGGTTTTAGTGTACTATATTTTGGTTAAGTTTACAGTAAAAAACTTAAATATCCAAACTTAATTGCTATTTAGATATAATTTTTATGTATTGATAACATGCTACATAAATTAAAAACAAAAATGTTACACTTTTAAGTGGCCCTTGATAAAAACAAAAAATTTTTTTAGACCTATTTATAAAAAAAAATTGCCAACCTAGGCTTTAAAGAATATTTTGTACACTATTAGAAGTTAGTTGAAAAACAAATGAGAATTTAAAAGTTTTAAAAAATAAATCAAAATAGTATATCATACTTCATCTAATAAAATCCAATTTCCTTCTTTTAATGCTCTTAAAAAAGGGCCATCTCTCCATTCAAAACTACCACCATCACCACCATCTGTAGGTAAATCAGCCCCAAATAGATCTGATACATCTGTTTGTTCAGAGAGATTAATACGTGTCAATTTATGACCAGAAGCTTTGGATACCGCTTGAATTAAACTTGTCTTGCCAACACCTGGGCTGCCTTCAAGCAAAATTGCTCGATTCTCTATCTGCATACATCGTAGTAACCTGATAACATTTGATTTGGTAGTAGGCGCGTCAAATGAAAATGCAGTGACTGGTTCTATTGGCATGTTACCTAAAATGAAATACATGAAAAAGAAAATTTTAGTATTTGAGATATAAAAATATAAATATAAATATAGTTATTACCACTAGGTATGTAATATCCATCATATCCAAACCATTCTGGTAGACATTTTAATGGGAAAAACTCAACCAATTTATCAAATGTTTTATCATTTTCAGTTTTTAAAGATTTAGAATAATGTTTAAGTAAAGTGTCTTTTAAAGCACATTCAATGGCTTGATCGTAACTAAAATGATATAAAAATTAATATTTAGCAACATTATATAAAAAAAATTCTAACTTACGAATAGTTTATTGTATTTTTCTTATCTAGAAATGTCATAATTGCTCCTTCTTTATAAAACGTAAAAAACGCTCGCATACTATTATAATTTATATCATTGCTTGGTATTTGGCACATCATTGATTCAATAAATTTTACCCAAATTAAATAATCTCTAATGGTTATGTTCAACTTTAAATAACTATAAAAGTAATACATATCATATAATTAACAGATACTATGGTATTCAAGTAAATATGTAATAAATAATAATATATTAAATAAATACATACAAAATACAAATTAAAATTATTAATTATTAAATGTACAATTAAAAAACAATTGACAAGAACATCAACCTTATATCAGAACCCATCCTTATAATCAGAAACAAAATATAAATTTCTAGTTCTAGATAAGTAAATTTGACTATTTCACAGTTATGTCAAAAGTTCATACATAATGAGTTTACTGTTTACTAATCTTTAATCGGGTTTCGTCGATTGTGTTTATTGAAAATAATACCTTAAAACCTCTATTTGCATATTGTACCAAAAATGCACAAATTAGTTTTTCATAGTTTCTATTGTTAAAAATAAAGTTACAACGTTACTGTATATACAGCCAGATTCGGCACAAAAAGGCGAACAATTTTGATTTAAGGTACATCTACCTAGTGGTAAAATTGTGAACTTCAGATGAAAAATAAATAACTGAAAATATTATTGTTGAGCAAAGTGAAAAACTACCCACTTTATAATATTACAACAATTTTACTTGAATATTTTTTAAAGATTTTTGTTATCATTCTGATATTTTTTTTGGAAAAAATAAAAATTCATGCAGAAAGGGATTTTGTTGACTTTTGTTGATATGATTTTTTTTTTTTAACTAATTCAGTTTAATGGGCAATCACTTAATGTGGGTAAACAGGGCTGATCCCAACATACCCACAATAAGCGGAATCCACTGTATAATATATAAAACAAATAATTAAAGATTGCTTACCTTTTTATCTGATCGTTACATTTTAACCAGTTAACAAAATCAACCATTGATTTACTCAAAAAAAGACTGTGATCATTAGAAACTGAAAAGTTGTGGTTAATAATTTGTACAAGATCATCATTATCAGAGCAACTTTCACACCAAATTTCTGTTAAGCGATTTCTCAGTGCTGGTGATAACTAAAATCATTAATCGGTAAATATAAACAACACTTTTCATTCAAATATTTATGTTAAATCAATTATTTTGTTTTCATTAACATACTTCTTTCTTGCCATAATCACCTCCAGGGTTCATTGTACCAACAAAACAAAACCCTGGGTGTGCAACAAGTTCTGATTCACTTTCAGCATCTCCAATTTTTTCAGTTAATAAAAGTTTTCTTTCGGGTTCTGGAAATTGAATAATGTACAGTTTTTTATTTAATGATATTTTATAGTAATTAAGTCCTATTTTAAAATAAATTACAAACAACTAACCCAACAAAGAATTAAAACGTTCTAAAACACTATCATCAGCTAAAGAAATTTCATCAGCTAAAAACATATGACCATCAGTTATTGATTCTATTAATGGTCCATCTACCCATTCAAATAATCTCTGATCATTATCTCGCTCTCTATTTCGAACAGGTCTTAGTCCGCCAAGAAAGTCTGAACTTTCAGTATGCTGATGACAATTAACAGTCAATAACTTTTTTTCATTAATTGCAGCAATCATTTGACACACTGTTGTTTTACCACAGCCAGTTTCGCCAACTAATAAAACGGGTTCATTGAACTCAATTGCTTTGCCTAATATTAAAAAAAATAATTTAACATACATAAAAACGATAAATACGTTACTATTACACTATAATATACTTACAGGCAAGTACTATCATTCGTCTAATATTTTTGGACATATAAACATGTTTAAATCCAGAAGGCTGTATTTCTATTTTTTGAAGTATATGGCGAGTTATTGGTGATGTTTCATCATTCACTATAACAATTTAATTACAGTTTTAATACAAATACATAAAAATTTAATAATTAATAAAAATATCTTACATGTAAATAATCTATCTAAAGAGAGTGAACATTTAAAATGTTTTTCTAATATTTGTAATATAGTGTTTTTTTCTTCTGGTTTACGAACTTTAGAAGCTAATACCAAAAAACCTGCAAAATAAAATGTAAAATTGTAAAATTATCATTAAAATATAACAATGTGTTACTAATTTCTCACCTTCATCTACTAAGTGTTGATTCCAATCATAATTTTTTGATTCTTTTGCCAAACGGTATCGCTCACCCCATCTGAATAAATCTCTTAGTGTTATAAAACCATGTTTTCCAGCAAATGCGGCACTTCCTTTTCTTGTTGATTGTAGATCTTTCATAACTGATATTACCTTTTTAGCATATGATAAGGGCATTTCACAGCGTTGAAACAATATTGTTTCCAACTCATCAGCTGGAATTTCATCAAAGTGCATCTCAATAAAACGATTTTTGAATGCTCTTGATAAAATCTAGACATAAAAAAATCAAATAAATTATTTTCTATAAAATTAAAATAAATCATCATTATGATTACATCAAAAAAACTAACACTCAATCATTATGTTAACAAGTATAGTCTAACATACAAAACACTAACTAAATTATTAATAATATTCATCAAGAAAAAATTACCATATTTTTAATGTAATAAGCAATAAACATTTATTTTAACAAAAGTAAAATTAATATTGTAATATTTAAATTTATGTTACATTTGTTTTTGTTTACAGCATAAAATAAATTTGTGAAGAAGAATCCTTATTTTAGCACAATATAATCAGAAATATAATAGAAAACTAATAATTATGAATGATAATTTACAATTAATTCTTAAATCATAGAATGTATTTTTATTAATTTTAACTAAAATTTACCAATGTTTAATTGATTTGCCTATTATTTGTTTAACAAGCCTTAAAACACCATTTTATTAATTAAGATTTCAATAAAAATATCGAGCTTGAATTTAAATTAATAGTAATTAACTTACTTTACGACCACCATATAATCCCGGAGGATTTTGAGTTGCAAATAATCTAAAACCAGGATGAGCTTTGATGGTAGTTTGTGTTTCTGGTATAAATAATTCACGATTGTCATCTAATACACGATTCAAAGCTTCTAACACATCAGTTGGAGCTAAATTCAACTCATCTAATACAATCCAATGACCTTTTCGCATTGCTTCAACCAAAACACCTATAAAAATGAACACAGAAAAATTAAATAATGAAAATATTGATTAATAATTAATATACACATAATTGTATAGACAGAACATGGTGGAGTAAGGACATTAGTTAATAACAGATAATGGTAGAGAACTGATGGATAATTACTTTTGAGTTTACAATGTCTTCAAAAAGTAATTAAAAATTAATTTAACAGAAAAACTTTTATAAAACCGATGTAATAATATTCATTACTAACCTTCTTTAAAAACTAGTTGACCAGTAATAGATTGAGCAGAATATGAACCAATATACTCTTGTAAATCTGTGTGCTCGTGGTTATTAATACGTACTAAAACATTACCAGATGCTGCAGCTAAATAAGTGATTAGACTTGTTTTTCCAACACACGTGTCTCCTTGAATTAGGACTGGGAAACAACTCAATGAAACAGCTCGAACAAGATCACGTAAATTCTTTTTAACACTATTTGTTAAAATATACTGTAAAAAAAAATTTTAATTTTAGTTAAATGTAACTAATTCTTAATTTTATATCCATACTTTTTCAGCAGTTGAAGGTTCTAACATTCCTTTTTGAATCCAATAACCTTCAAAATGAATAAAGGATTCTGTTTTGGTTAAAGGTTTGGGAATAGGCTGATTAATAACTCCTTGGATTAATTTTTCGCCAAACATAGTATTAGCTATTAAAGACTCAACACGTTTATGGGAGGAACTGTCTAACTGAGTAAGGAAACTTAAACAGAAAGATTCATATAATGATCTCTGAGCCGTCTGACATGGATTTGAAGATGCTATAGACAACGCACGACAATAAGTTCTCAAACTGTAATGAGGTTTGTGTCCTGTGCCATCAACTAAAAAGTTTTCAGCTTCACGTCTGGCAATTAAGTAAAATTTAGATATAGCATTTAATTTTTGAGCAGAATAATCTGATAAATAACAAGCTGTCAAGGTAATTAAATCAGAACGTTCTGTTAACTCTTCCACAAAAAATTCTGTAAATCTGAGAACCAAAAATAAATAAGTTAATAAAAAAATACAACTTGGCAATTTAATAAACAATACCTGTTTCTTATACCAGGAGGCAAGTCTTTTTTTCCTACATCTGTAGCTGGATTCATAGCAGCCATTAATCTAAAATTTGGATGTCTGGATATAGGTTTAGAATCAGTTTTTTCATATATAGTAACAGTTCCATCGGATTCAAGTAAACTGGATAAGCATTGTAGGGTTTCAGCTGAAGCAAGATTTATTTCATCCAATAAAACCCAATATCCTAAAAAAGTATAAAATAAATATATATTGCTACAAATTTAAATGTAACTATCATTGCATTACCTTCTTTAACAGCTTGTATAAGACTTCCTTCTACAAATGCAAAAGCCATTGCAGTCTGACAATGTTTAAATTGAACTTCAAAACGACTTAACTTTTCATTTAATTCTGACCAAGATTTAGTAGGTTTATTATTTTTAGTGTTCTTGTTAATAGCTTTTTTTAGGACATGCTTCATTAATTTTATCAAATTAGTCCACTCACGGTTGTTAAAACATGTCTAAAACAAAAAAAAAAATTTAGTAACAACTTTATCATCATATATTTATAATAATTAATTTACTGATATATGGCCCAAAAATTTTGTATTTTGTTCAATATTAAACTCTGCTCTAAAAAGTCTTTCAAACTCTTCTCTAATTGGTTTGATAATAATTTTTAATTCAACTGGTTTGTAGCCTCCAATGAGATCAACACTATCACTTTGTTGATTCATATTTAAAACAGTTAGTTTATTTCCTGTGTGTTTTGCTAATAGTTGAAGTGTTGATGTCTTTCCTGTACCAGTTTCACCAACAAGCAACACAGATTCTTTAGTAGCAATTGAACAAGCAATACGTTCCAGAAGACAAGAAGATGAACGGGTTAAAGCAAACTTTGAATTCGATCTGAAAAAAATATTTACTATGAATACATGTGTAGTATATTATCATAACTATAAAACACAATAAACAAAATAAAATTGATTTAGCAAATCATACAAAATTTATAAGAAGCTAAAGAAGATTAATTTAAAACCAATTTTTAATTAATCTATTCTCAGAAGGACAAAATAAATATTTTTGAATGTATATATTTTATTCTAAAAATAACAGCTAAAAATTCAAGATATCAATTTATTTTAAGAATAAAGAAATGAAAACTACAGACAGTATCATCTATAACCTTATATTGGATTAAATTAAATTAATTTCAAGTTCATAACAAAATTTTCTAGACTTTTATGTACATATATAACTGATGTCTGATTAATATCAGATATAAACATAATATTGGATAATGCGACATAAAATTATATACAATTATATATATAAACGGCACATAACAACTATATGACTATTATCAGAAATATTTGTCTAAAATTATTGGGTGTAATTACATTCAAGTGATCACAAATATATATATAATAAAATAACTAGCACAATATGTAACATTTATATTTGGTTGAAGCCAAAAGTCACCATTTTAATTGGGATAAAAACAATGGCATTATTATTCATATACACAAAAATGTCTACATTTAACATACTTGACTTGTAAAATAATACTGTGATTATTTATAAAAATGTCTGGTCTCAGATAAAATGGTGAAACATAGCTTTATAAGTTAGCATTTCTGGTTATAACAACATATTTATAATGGCCTCATTGCTGTCATAACAGACGATGCCTACTATACTTGAATTACTTATTTACAACAATACTTCTATTATCATAAAATGAAAAATTGAATTCTTACATAAAATTGTCTGTTAAATAAGAACCAGTACGTGGTAATGTAACTCGACCAGCAATGCAGTGTTTCTCATCAAGTACAACAGTTGGTTTATATTCATTTAAAAAAAATTCAGCTTTAGTTTTCACAACTCCAATTAAAGAAGCAACATGACAAGCAAGTTCAAGTCTTGTTTCTAAAATAAATAAAAAAAAATTATTAAAATACATATAAATAAAAATATTTTGTGTTCTAGAATTAGTGATTATTAAAATAAACACATAAAAAGATCCAGAAGAATTTACACAAAAAGATGCCATACACCCGCTATTTAAGGGGTTGATTTAACTAATTTTAACCTTCAGTAAGTTCCTAGGGTGTGAAGTACCTATTCTGTCACACAGGATAAACATAATGTATTTTAATTTAAAACTTATTAACCCGCCATGAATCGCATCAATTTGTAACACGTGTGGTCGCACAAGGTGTTTTTGACCGATCACTTACATCTCATATTTTTTTTAACATTTTACATATAAATGCATTTATTAATGAATTACAAAAATTATACTTTATTTATTTATTATATTTTACAATAAAAATTGGTATTACCGGAACTATTATACTCAAGATTAAAGTGAAAATAAATAAAAATAATTTGATTGAAAGAATGTTTGAATACAATACAGTTTTGATATTATTCTGAAAATATTTTAACTTTCAAAGAGATAAGAGGTAAGTGCCTGCATATTTTGTTTTTGTTGGTTTTTTCCATTTAAAATTGGATGCCGACGAAAATAATACGTAACAAAATTGATACTGAAGTTAGCCGCACAGGGTCTTTTTGACCGGTTACAGACTTTAAAAATAGCTATAAATTCGACAAACAATAATCGACTGTTCTAAATAGTTTTAAAAAATAGGTTAACATGTGTACATTAAATGTAACAAATGCACTAAATAAAGTAAATTATTCATAATGACTTATAAGTAAAATAATAAACTCACGGTCTAAAAGACCGTAATGTGACTCATGGCAGGTTAATTAAAAAAATTTTTTTTATTAATAACAATAATAATTATATAAATAAAAGTTAAAATCCTATGACCATTATACCACTTAATATAATTATAAAATTATTTCAAATTAGTGAGATAATAATTTACTCCACGCTAACTATGTAGTGTTTGTTTTAATAAAAATTTTTAAATCTTAAAGATATTTAAATAATAACTATTTCAAACATTTTAAAAGTAGTGCTATATCAGACAATATTCAATATTGCAAGTATTATGTGGTACTAACAATGGTTTTCCGTATAGAGATTGTGTACAATTGTGGTTTTGTATAGACTAACTATGAAGTACAATATTAATAACAAATTTACAAATTTTCACACTTAATAGAAGAGAACTTAATCTGTTTCATATCAATACTCCCTAATTTGAAATTAAAAAATGAATCTTTATGAAAATTAACATCTTTAATTGTTTTTAAGTTAAATCATGAACACTATTAATACAAGTATGTTCCACATTTCACATAATACCATTTTCAATTTTTATGAATAAATTTCAGATGTTATAGAATCTTCTTAACACGTAAGAGTATACAATACTAGCATACATTGTATCTGTCTTGCTAATGCATACCATATCAAAATATATGTTAGCAGTTCAAATTTTGTATGTTTAACTTTAATATTAGAGTGAAATAACATATTGACTATTATCAAACTTAAAAGTAAGAGCATTATCAGAGTTTTCTAGTTGGTTTATTACAATATTTTATTTTTTATATGGAAGAGAGATAATGTTCTTGCTTTTAAGTTTGACAATAGGTCATTTAATTTTAATATTTAAGCTAAACACAAAAATTTGGGATTGATGAGCGGATATTTTGGTATGGTATGTGTTAGTAAGATGGAAACAACATATGTGAGTATGATTTCCTCTCAATGATACTAATTAGTAATTATGATACTTTTACTAAGTTTATACATACTTGGATTTGCTGCACTACAGCAAAATATGTCGATTGCGTCTTGGATTACTTTCAAAGCTGATTCACTTGATGTCACATCATATTCTTTAACAATCCTTGCACACCATTTCATCAAATCTCTAGTGGAAGTTAATCTTCCATTTCTTTTTAAACTCAATATAGCATCACTATTATGAAATCCAGCAGAAAATAATAAGAAAACGTCAATAATTTTTGGAGCAATTGTCTTTAATATGGGAAACTAAAAAAAAATTTTTAACAAAATATAATATTAATACATAATTTATAAACAAATATGAGGAAAATTGAAATTTACCTTAATTTCAATAACTTCAATCAGTTCATTTTTGCTAAGTGGTTCAACATTTATTTGGATATAATGTTTTCCTAATAAATCTGTTGCAATGTTTTGTTTATGATAATAACCACTGGTAGTAGTTATAACTCTTTGAGTGAAAAATAGTTGAAATCCCGTAGCAGGAATGAGTCGATCTCTAAATCCAGGAACAGTTAGCGATCTACTTTCAACAAGAGAGACAAGAACAGCTGCTAAATCACTAGAAGCTGAATCGATATCTTCAAGCAATAGCCATTTTCCTTCAGTTACAGCCTAAATATTAAAAAAAGATAAACTTTGTTTTCAATGTTTTACATAACATTTTTATTTAACTAACATCTATTAATGTCAAACTAATGAATAATCCTTACACAAAAATAGTGTTAGTTTACAGATAAATATGTTTGTTATTTCAAGCTAATAATAATAATAATAAAATAAGTAACAAATTCTTAGCAACAAACCTTTGTTAGAGCCCCTGGTTGCCAAACAAATTCTCCAGGAATATCTGTGCAATGATATGAACCTAACATCATCTTAGAATCAGTTTCGTCGCCCAATTGAACAGTAAGTAATTTTTCATCAGTATGTCCTATATGCATATTAAACATAAGCCTTACTATTTAAACAATAATAGTTTTATTTAATTTGTATGATTTATACGATCAGCCTAAAATACCCAAAACCATCGTAAAAACTAACAAACACACAGCCATAAAGTATTCTTGAGGGTAGAATTGAATTTATAACTTAATTATCAATGATGCAGCATATATTGTTTAACTGTGTTATATTCATAGTATTATTGTAATTTTATACATTTAATCTTTTTCCAATGAAGTAATAAGTATTAATTAATTGTTTTGTGATTACCAAACAGAATGATTGAAATTTTTAATAGATTTAGATTCCTAGTAAAATACTAAGTATGACAATCTAGTACAGTAGAACCACTAAAACCTCTCTAATCCTTCACCTTCGAGACTGGGGGTGTGGTCGGAACATGAAAAAGGTCGAATTATCAGAATATACAGAAACATTTGAAGAAAAATTGTTATCAAATTTATTTAACTATTAAATTATTTACTACATAATATGTGCAACACAAAAAATTTGAATGAAAGTATTACATATATACATACTATAAATTGGAAAATCTAAATGCACATAATATGTATTTTTAAAGTATTCATATCGATAATACTAGCAACCGGGGTGGCGGACAAGAGGGGTTCTACTGTAATAAAATATTTTGTGTTATTTTGGAAAATCCTGTTGTTTAATCATAAAATATAATATAAATATTACTTTACAATTTTTTTAAAGTTTATGGTAAGAAATAAATATTGTTTAAAATAAAATACAAAATCATATGTATATAAAAAATTAAAAAATGAATTAATGGAATTATACAAACCAGTAATATTTGCTAAATAATGTACTAAAGCAGTTTTGCCACTCCCGACAGGTCCAACTAAACAAGCTGCTTTTCCTGCTGATACAGCTAATGATAGGTTTCTTAAATTTTGTTTTGTAGAACTAACAAGTATAAGATCACCAAGCTATACAATAAATATTTTAATATATTAGTAAATATTTAATTTTGTTAATTTCTATAATATAAATACTACCATTGATTATAAATAGTAGTATTTATAATTAATGGTACTACAATTAATTTATAATTATGATATTTTACCGGTTTCGGAGGCCCAACTATAGACAAAGACACTCCTTCAACAGTTGTGTATTGGTCTGGGTCTGGTATATATAATTTTAAATAGTCTTTATAATTTGAATTTGACTTTAAGTTGTATTTTAGCATATTTTCTTCATTGGTTTTTTCATCCATATGAAGCATGATAAGATTATTTTTTTCTAATTCAGTCAATTGCAAAATTATTGCCATACATTGACAAGCCAACCTTAAAAAATAATAAAATAAAATAACACCTTTTTCTTTTGATTGTATAAATAATAAATATTTTTTTAATTTTACCAAACAACATATTTGTCATTGTGATTTAAATAGCAGTTAGAAAATTCTGACCAATCCCAAAGATTTCGAAAATGTTCAGCTGCCAAAGTTAATGAACGTAAAACATCTTCAACAATTTTTAAATCTGTGTCGGCCATTTTCTTTTTTTTAGCTAGCGATGGTGAATTGTTAATCCAAGGTGGTGGATGTTGAGAGTAATAATCTAGTATTATTCTAAATATACATTAATAAAATAATTAATTTATCTATAACATGGGTGATTATTTACATTATCAGATTATAAATCTGAAAAACATAATAAGATTTAATTTGCAATAAATATTTATGTATAGGTACATTTTTTGAAATCGATTATTTAATACTTTTTTTAATTCATCAGAATTTAAATTATATATATATAGGTTTAAAATAATATAGTAAAAAAAAACTTGATTTTTTTAATTAATTTAAATAATTTTTTTTTTGTTTAACATTTTGAATGTGTCATGCAACAACAAAAACAGTAAATAGTAATATTACTAATATGCTACTGAATTTGAAATAACTCAACTTAGAATACCTATACTAATAATTAAAATTCTCGAGAAAATAATAAGTAAGACTTAATGTTTAAAAAAATAGTGTACCTATTTAATTTAATTTAACTTAAAAATCTAAAATAAGTAAGTAAAACAACTAGTAACATAATGGTACCTAAATAATATATAATAATATCATACATCACATACCTACCTAAACATAAATACATGTTTTAGATTAATTACAATTGTCAAGAGCTAATACAAATATTATACATCAAGTTATTTTATTAAGATAAATTAAGACTTAGAATTTAAGTGTATATTATTAAAATTGCCTACCTAGGCATTAATAAATAATAAACAAAAAAAACTGTGGCAAACAATTAGTGACTTCAGATACATTGAAAAATTCTTATAATTTTGCGTCACCAGTGGCTTCGTGGTAGCTATGTCAAAAGTACATAATATAGTTTACACTGACAACTGATTAAAAAAACCGTTTGTCGATTTTATGAAAAATCTATTTTCTACTATTTCAAATGTAATTTATAAGATTGTTACAACCTTACCAAATTAATGAAAAATTCGTAACATATTAATATATTACTACCGATTGCAAAAACAAATTGATTTATTTTTCAACACAAAGGGTATGAAATAAATATTTAAATATCAATCACTTCCCCTTTTATTATTTTTCTTGTTCAGTAGTTAAATAAATCAACAATTTGAAAAAATGTATTAGGTAGAACAATAAAATGGATAAAAATGGAAAATATTGGTTATACTTTAAAAAACTAAAAATAATAGGTAAAATAATAATTCTTCACCTCAGCTCGTCCACGGATAAAACGTCAGGTTTTTCTTGGTCCATCACAAATAGTTCTTTTAACTTAAAATAATCGAAACCATGCAAAGTGAATAATGCCGAATATTCATTTACTTCAGGTACATAAATTATAATGCATTCATTTTTGAATTAACACAAGCACCGCATCGACCGAAATGTGTTGCGAGAAAAAAACGAAATACACGTGAGTTGCATGATGCATAGATAAAAGATTATACATAATGACCAATAATGAAGGTATAGTCGAAACGCTTGAAACTCGAAAATGTTATGACCGTAGTTGGTGGTTAGCGGTAGCCTATGAGAGATAAAAATTATTACAGTATTATACCTCCATAGATAATAAAATCTTGACTTATCACAGTTTATGACGGTCGTGTTGAAAATTGAAATATAAACCATTCAAATCAAAACATTATATTTGAACTATATTACACTAATATATTAGTTTTAAAATTTTAAGTATAATTATAATTTTTAATTTTAAGTATATTAATTCTATTTTATTATTATATAGTTCAATGACATAAATCATTATTACATAAGCAATAATTATTATTTAATAACTAAGCTATCTTTTTTTTCCGAAATTTAAAATAATTATAAATAATATTGATTAAAAAAATTACCATTTTATAATTGTATACATTTGTAATATTGTCTACCTGTGTGAAATGTGAAGTGAATAAAACGATTTGTGGAAAAAGAAGTTACTACTGGATTATATTAGTTTATCATTGTATTACATTACAAGGCTTATATGTTCATCATTCCAAAACATTACAAAGCCTTTAAATATTTTAGATGAATAATAAAATAGATAAGGACCATATTTTTTTAAAATGCATAAGTTAGTACTGATGGTCCAATATTATAATATGGATTCATTTTATTTTTAGCAAAAGTATTTTTCATCAATTAATAAATTTAGTGCCTTAGTGGATTGTTCTTTTTTTTTGCAAAATTACAAACGTGAACTTTTTAATGTTTTTGTTTATTTTAACAGTAAATCTACAAGTAATATTAAACAGTTATTTAGATAACTTTTTGGCTAGTTGATCTTAAATAACTAAATAATAATTTTGTATGTTATATGTTATACCATATTATTATTATGTATTACTAAATTTGACTTAAGAGAACGCTATACCCGCAGTCTCCGTCTTACAAATGCAAAAACTGTTTTGCACGGGAAAGTACTGAGAAGGCTAGAATCATAACTAAGAAATATTTACCACATAAAAATGAGGGAATAATTCTAGTTTAGCAACATATCGATTTTTTTAAATTTTTTTTTTCCAAAAAGTGTGTTTTAGGGTGCTTTATAAGAATGTAAAAAAGGTCCTCTCAAACTCGTTTTGAAGTTATTGATGAAAAACTTCATTTTTTCGTTGCACGCATTTAAAAAAAAAAAAAAATACTTAAAATTGAATATTTTTAAATTTTTATTTTTTCAAAATGTGTGGTTTTTAACGCTTAATAGATTGATGAAATCAAAACTTACCTAACATACTTACTTTTCAAGTTTTTGCACGTAAACATTGACAAACACTATTTTCAAAATTCATAATAAATTCTAATAAGACTAAGAATAGAAAACACATGTGGGTGTAGCGTCCTCTTATCGAATGATTATTTTAATATAACAACAAGCCGTTACTTGTATTAACAAACACACTAATATAGTATTGTAGTAATGTCTCAAATGAATCCAAAACTTGCGTAGATCTCATATTTACCAAAAATATTAATAACTATGAATTACATACATTTATCCTTGAATGCAAAATTACTGACCACTTTGGCATTGAGTTTAATAGAATTAAAGGACGTATATAAAACTGATTGAGTTGTATTATATATGTTATTACTTATAAATTAATAATATCTTTTATAAAAATTAATAAAAAAACATCTGTAATTAGTTTACTTAATCTATAATTGTTTAAGATCTCTAACACATTATTAAGTGTTTATATAATACATAGTTTGTTAGTCTTTTTAAGTACCAACGCATAATTATTACTAAATAAATTTTAGTATCCTGATGGAATTAAATATTAATCAATATCTATTAATTAATATTTATAGTATTTCTCTGTCAAAAGGAAGTAGAAACAACATTACAGTTTCACCACAGAATATAACAAATGCCTTACTTACAAAAGATAATTTCTATTAAGACTGTAAGAATGCTTTGAATTGAGTAATAAACTGTACTACAGAAATAAATATAAAATGGGTAGGTAGCTAATACAGGTGATGCTACCTTATTTAAAACTGTTAGTACCTATAACTGTCAGCTGATACCTTTTAATTTGTAGTAAGTATATGATCAGTAGTTAAATAAAATAAAAACAATATTGTCTTAATTGTTTCTGACTGACTAACATTTACCTCCATTAAATAAAATAATGTTCAAATTGTGAAGAAGCTTTATGTTAGGTACTGTATTTGGCTATAAATAACATTAATTATCAATACTTCATACTTCATATGTATTTGGTCAATATATCAAAGTTCAAACTAATCTACAGCCACTCATTTCAATAATTATAAATCCATTATATTCAGTTCCCACTTGACTAATTAAGATAAAAAAGAGATAAAAAATTATCTAGTTTATAATGCTTATGTTAATTTTAATAGTAATATATATTATTAATTTAAAAATAAATACATGACTTAAATATTTATCAACTTCTCATCTTTAAAAGATTTTTTTATGTTTCTCATTTTTCCCTTAGAGAAAATATATTGAAACCTGCCACTGATTGGTTTTTTATAAGTATCTGTTGCAAGGCAACATTAATACACTACCTATTAAAATAAGTATAAATAATTAAATAAATTAAAATACTATTTATTTAAGTTACTATTATAGTAATGTTATAGAAATATTTAAAAAAATATACTATTAATCAGATTTAGATTATAATAATTTATAACTTATATGTATACCTACTTACAAACTAATCATTAGTAGGTTTTAAGTATATTACACCTATATAAATATTCAAAAAATAATTTTATGATTATAATATTTAAGTAAGTTATCTAGGACTTTTTAGTATAAAAATCATTTTATTTTTATTAACATGTTATTGTTTACCTACAGTAATACAGTTTGCTTTTCATTATACTTCACATTGCATAATAATTGGTAGGTACATTGTTGATATTTTTGGTATTGAACTGAATAATAATGATGTATTGATGTACTTAGGTAATTGAAAATTAACTTTTATAGACCCATATAATAAACAAATATAACATTTTAAATTATAATGAACTGTAGGAAAAAACACACAGAGGTAAACCCATAAGGAAAAAAAATCACAAAATATAAAACCACAAAAAAAATCAGTTGTTTTAATGTTTAATTTTGACTTACAATTTATTAAATCTAGATTTTAATGTAACTTATTTATTTTTTTAAATCTTTACAACAAGGAATTTCTATATGAATGTATATTGTATAGCTATGTAAGTACTATCAATATATTATATAAATTAAATTTACTGTACTTTGTTCAAACCATATAATGTGTCAACAATAATTGGATACAAAAATTAAAATGCATTTCATTGAATAGTAGGTATATTCACTATAACAGGTATTTTGGCAGTTATATATGGTATTATATCCAATAGTATGATCTACATGTTGGGTTTTGAAATGTACTCTAGTTTCTAGTGAACAATTATTAAAGCAATTATTTGATATCTGAAGCTATTGTTTTTATTTTTGTACTTTTTACTTTCATTTAAATTATTATATTTAAATAATTATTATAAAAATTAAGATATTCAAATAAAAGAGGTAACTAGTTACAAATTCTACAAGGTGTATGCATAGGAGGTCCCATAGGCTATAAAATATAAATGCTCTTTTATATTTTATATTTGTCATTAAAATTTATTGACGCTTTATAAGACAAATGACAACATTCCACACAAAATGATGCATAAATAACGTCTCTAGTAGAAACAAATGTCAAATAGTAAATGCCTAATGGTTTATTTAAATTGTTAAGTTAAGTTCATGTTATCAAAATTTGTCATGATTAAAGATATATTAGTATATTATGATCAAATTTTGAAAGCGTAATAAATAAATGACAAATTGACAATAATGTGGCAACATTTTCAAGTTCTTTGTGATAACAATAAAATAATATTCTTATTAAAATAAATGTACGCCCATTATGTTTCCATAGGTTCGATAGAAAAAAGTTATCACTGATATCTTGCAATCGTACTCGAAATCTGTGATAGTGATTTTTATTTTTTATTTCAACAATTTTTTTACTGATTGTCGATTATTTGTATCGTAGTTCAGAATTCAGTAGTCTGAAACTATCTGCGTGATTGCTGCATTTATTACGCGGTTCATTACTTCATTAGTTATTTCTTATTAAGTCGGACGTGTGTTGTACTACTAAGAAAGAAAGAAATCGAAATTTATGATTTATATTGAATGTGTTTGCATGCACCTTTGCAATTAATATTAATCAGTACATTATATTTTGAATACCGCACATAATATACTTAATAGTTAATACTATCGTCTATCATTATGGCTGTAGAAAATTTAAAACAGTTTGTTTTCCGCAACAAGGAAGTTCTCATGTTTATAGTGGGATTTGGAGTAATGCACATTGGCTGGTATAACTTACAACGCAACAGTACCTTGAATAAAGCAATAGCAGCATCTCGTGATAAAGAAACTCTTAAGGTAAGCAGTGCTAGATTGAGGTGTATTTATATAACTCCTTTTGATGTCTCAAAGAAGTGCACATATGGTTGGCATGTATTTTATTTAAAAATATACTTACTCTGTTATTTAAAAGAGTCTGGAGTCTGTGTGTGATCATTTGGAACAATTCCAGAAAGTTATATTTTCAAAGTACTTTCAAGAATAATTTATAAATATTACCTATAATATGAAATGGTGTGCATTAAATTGTCCATAATAGTCAGTATATATTAAATAAATAATTTTATTACTGAATTAATTTTAGATGAAATAATGATGAGTAACAAAGCTTAATTAATAAATAGTAATAGGTAGTTTCTTAATATTATTGAATCATTGTCCTATTACTTAATTATTGTAATACTTAGTTATTCCATAAGGCATCATCATGATATATACTTATTACTTGGTTCAACAATGTATATAATGATATACATCTTGTTATAGGTACACCTACTTATAATTTATTTCAAATTATTTTGAATTTGAATGGACTACTGAAATTTTATTAGTAGTTTGTTAATTCGATACCAACCTTAGTATTATGGCGGAGCTAAGTTGCTCTAGGCCTAATAGTAAAATGTCTATAAGTTACCTTGGTTTTTTTTTGTATTGACAAACATAAAAATAATAGAATGTTAATAAGAATATTGTACTGAACAGAAATTTGATATTATATGTACAACATTAAATTTTTTTGATAAATCTGTCTTCAAAAGTTACTTAACTTTTTTTTAAATGTTCAGCATATATATATATTAAAGTATTGAAGTATAATATTAGGTATAAATAATAATACATAGTAATAATATAACATGTATTTTTGATTTAATTATACAAATCTTAATTATTTATTCTAATTCTAGTTACATAATTTTTCTGTTGTATGAATAATTAAAATAAAATATATATTTATTTTTTGGCAAGTATTAAAACCCTTAAGGGCATTGTTAGAATGTTAACAGAGTAATGGAGTTAATTCAATTTTCTAATAATTGTATACATTTTCATCTAAATTTTTTTATTAAGATCATAAGCTTATAATTTTTTTTTTTAAATTAAAAATTAAAAACGTTCCAAACTTTCAATAATATGCCTAATTAAAAATTAAAAACCTTAAATAATTTAAATCTAAATACTACTTAATTTATAATATTTTATTTAAGTTTTTAACTAATATTTTATTTTTGCTATAATTTGACTAAAATATGTTGTTTTTTTTCTGGTAAATGTGATAAAATTACTATTTTTTATTTAAAGAAATTCTATCTTAAGATGGCTATTAAAGTTATGCAAATCATAAGTATATTATTACTTTTCTTTTATACCTATGATTTTTTTTTATTTATTTACTTTTTTGTTCAAAATATTTTAATTCTTCACTTATATTAATTTTAACCATGTTTTTCTTTGAAAATACCCACTACCTCAGCGACCACCAAGTACCATAATATTTCTCTAAATTTAAAAGCTTACAAATACTATCTATTATGATACAATCATAGTTATTTAGATACAATTTTAAAAATACTAATCTAATAAAAAGTTAATAGTGGAGCACTATTCCTATGTAAAATGTAAATTAATGATTTTTTTTTTTTAAGGAATATAAACGATTAGAACGTGAGATTAATACAAATTGGTCTGAACAATCATCTTCACAACAACAAAATCAACCCCAAACAGCTGGCTTAATAATAACTTCAGCAACATCATTTACAGAAAAATCTTCTAATACTCATTAATTATACATGTATTTATTTAAAAAACAGTTAATTTGTTATTTAATTATATTTATATATATATACTTATGACAATGAATAGTTATTACAAAAAAAAATATATATATATTTCTGTTCGCGAAAAGTATAGAAATAGCTTATTTTTAATTAGCAACTAAATACTAACAGAGACTTAAAAATGTATTTATTATATTGTGATATAAAAATGTTATCTAGTCTCTAAAATGATAGTTATATAAATAGTATAATAGGTTGCTATTCTAATATGCTTATTCATTCATGTATATATATATATGTATAATATATTATTTTGTAGAAACTAACTAAAGTTTTTTTTTTCCATTAAATATTGTGACTTATTTTCTTTATTGATATTAATTTATAATGAAAATGTTAACACCATAATAGATTTATAGATTAGAACTATTTTGATAAATCATAATGTAATACAATATATTTAAGCATTGCAAAGATACTTTTTAAGTTTTTATTTTAACTATGTTACAGTGTGAACAATAAACTGGTATTTAAAATTAAAACTAGTAGTTATGTTAGGAAGAAATTAACTTGAATGTTTCATTTGTCGACTCAAAAGGAAGGTAGTAACAAATTAAGAAAATAAACATTCAGAAAAATCCTACTTTACATTATTGATTAAAAAATGTAAGTTCTGATTTTAAATAAATAAACCAGATTAGATAAACTTGTGTAATGCTTTATCAATACTTATTTTGTTAAAAATACTTATATATATTCAGAATACATATTTAAATTCTTGGTATCATTTGTATTAATTGAATATACGAATAATGTGTAGCCTTTTATTGATATTATTATTTTTAAGTAAATTGTGGCCTCTTTGAAACTGTACATTTTAAAATGATCATAACTTACTTAAAAATAACAATATAAATAAAAAGTAACGTGGTGCCCTGGATAATAATCTTACCTTTAAATTGTATAATAGGTCAGTTCACTCTAATATCAAAACTAACAGCACAATATATTGTGACTATTCAAAATTCTTGAATTCGAAAATAGGTTTATTATAAATTAAATATGTATATGGAATATACAATAGGCCATAGGATAATCCTAACGAAATTAGGAAAGGGGTCGTCCGGATTAGGTACAGATTTGTTCGGATTACCTATGACTGCTTAAATAGGGCCATTTTCATGTACTTTTTTCGACAAAAATGAAATTACTATAAAATATGACACGCACTCAACGTATGGAATCCGATGACGACGATGCAATCATAGTAATCGTTGTGATTATTATTTTGTTGGTCTACATAAGTACAATAATGGAACGGTGGCGATGTACAGCTACACTCGAAGCCGTTCGGATTATCGAGACCCTACTGTATTACCAATAAAGCTCAAACACTGGGTGAAATTCAAGGCTAAATATATTTATAAGTAAACTTATATACTAATATCTTATTGTCTTACTTAGTATAGGTACTTTAATCATTTTAATGCTATGATTTAATAATCGAAGTATTTGAACTCAATAAAAGGTACAAAGCATAATTTTCTTCTGACTTGAATTTGTTGGTTGCACTTTTTTTTTAGTGATAGCATTTTAGAAATCCTGCTATCCTGGCCATCAATGAAATTTAAGCAACATTTTAACATATGCTTGGTTTTGTATTTTAATTTAGTTTACTGAATTCACTCAATGTATGGAAATACAATTTTCTTACATAAAATTAATTTATTCCTCCAATTATAGTATATATGCAATATGCTATAATATTATATATTACTGTAGTAGTAACTAGCATAGACTATAGACTAATAAACTACAGTTACTATTTTCTGTGTTTACTTTTATTTTGTATAGTACATATCTATTTATAGATCCTTCTTAATATTATCATATCTGCCGTGAGGCGCATGCAAACTTCGCCACAAGTATCTTTTTTTACTGTAAACTCCGCCACTGAAAAAATCAGGTAAAATTGAATTCATGTAAACTCCGCCAGTGAAGAAAATCAAGTAGTAATATAAAAATATAAAATTAATATGATATATTATTAAAAAATAATTATAATTTAATATAATATCATATTGTTGACATTAAATATTTAAATCGTAGTAAAAAAATTATAATGAATATGTCACTGTCATGTATGTAAACTAAAATTATGTGATACAATTTGTAAATATTCTAAGTCTTGTATTACTCCATTAATGTGCTTATTTATAGTATTCTGTAATACTGTCATTTTTTTTTATTTTGAATTTTTTTGATTCGGCGGAGTTTACATATATTTCAGGTAAGAAAAAAACTGGCAGAGTTTATAACCACCCCTGCCGTGTACTACAGACTTTTATAGTATATACTACACCGTATAGTATATATAGACTCTTATATATAGAAATCTTTGGTAACTAGTGACCCATGGGCCATGGTTATTCTGACTCATTCTTGACTTTTTTATCGGTGGCATTTTTATCCTATGGATTTTTTATCCCGTATTCCTGTAGCTTTTTTTATCCGGTTACTGTTGTAATCGTAGGTGCCACAATTGATATCTGGTGAATTACCTACATCAAAATTATAGCATAATTGGTAGGTACTCCTTGTATTAATAAATAATCATAATATTTCTTAAATTCTTAAATAATTTAAATAAATAGGTATTAGTAATTTGTTTTAATAAAGTATAATTTTTAATTTTAATGTTTAAACAAATGTATAATTTAATTAAATTATATATTATACCTTTGACAATCATGGTTTTTACATATTAGGGCTTAAGACTTAGGCAGTACCTATAACATGTTTTAAGTAAAAGCCCGAATAAAATGTCAAAAATTGTAATGTGTCCCGCACGGGTCTGTAAATTAAATATTTATGATTCGATTCCTTGAAAAAATGTCACTGCATTAAGTCGGTAAGATTGAAGAATACTTAAAAGTCATAGGATCTATTTTCTATTTCGATTAAATCTAAAATAAAACAAGTTTTAGACTTTTACAAGGCGTGAATAATTATTGGGTGTGTACCTAATTTGTTGGGACATGGAAACCACAAACACGTTTTGTTGTTTTATAGTTTTGCGCGTTGGAGTCACAGTGAATGTCACTTTGGTCAACAGACACCATTTATAATATATACTTGCACCATAGTAAAATATAAACATAAAAATGAATAATCAATAATAGGTACATACTACATAATTATATAGGTACTAATAACCATACTGTTGTAATACTGTTGCCTATTCACAATTCCTTAAAAATAGTTCGATTTTAATGTAATATTATAGGTATTTATCTTTTGCAACGGTTTCTCATCATATTTAGAAATATACGCAACGAAATGTTTTTGGTAGTAGCTACTAGCTATAAGCTTATAATATTGTAATAGTTATATGCTTTGTTTTTAGCAAAAATTAGTTCAACATACCGTTTTATTAGTAGGTACACAAAAACAAATTACATATAGTTTTTTACATAATATTATAGTAATTTAAATAAACGATATAAAACATCTTTTGAAATACCATTATACCAATATAGGTAGTTAGATAATCAGGTTATTAGGCTGATACACCGTTTCTACTCAGAATCGTTTTTCAAATGGAATAATTTATTATTTAATTCAAATTAATACATCTATTACAGTGATTTACTCAATAACACTTGATACACTTGTTACCTACCTGTTATCGCTTATACGAGTATAGTTATATTTATATCCTATTCACAATAGAAAAAAAATTTCCTTAGTTTCTTTTTTTTATTTTCCATCGTGGTTTATAATTTAATTGCTAAAATCATGTATATAACTATATACATATCTATATATCGGTTATCGTAGTCAAAACTATTTAGACAACATATAATTATTTTAGGTTTTTAGCAAGATGACGATTGTTTTATTTTATAATTACATGTGTTTTTTCTGTTTCTCATCACCGGGGCTCGGGAAGTCGGGACTTAAAGCATTTGCTTATTTTTATGGATTTTCTTAAAATGTAGCAGAGTGCTATGGAAGTGTATGTCATGTTAAAACACATTCAATTATGAAATTATGCTTTTTTTTGTTGCTTTTTTGACCAATTTTTCTACTTTTTATCTATAAACAATAAAGCAAAATGTCTCGAAAGTGAAGTTTGATTTTTTTTATAATGATTTGTTTTATTTTTTTTTTGATTTTCAGTTATAAACTTTACCTAATCATTTTGTTTCAATACTTTTTGTAGTCTTTAAAAATATTATTTTTAGCACAGTTACAAATTATGTCTAGTAGGTACATACTTTATAATGTAAAAAGAAAGTTTTTTTTTTCGATTAAATATTTTTGCTCAAATTTAAGTTTTTTAAATGCTTATTTGAGTGCTTATAATGATGTTTTTAAGTGCTTATTTTAAAGATTAAGTCCCGAGCCATGCTCATCACCTTTTAAGGCTGTAAGAATTCTGTGAACTTCTTAACTTAGAGTATAATTTTTGTTATAAAATTGGATTTGGTTTGAACGGTTTGGTACTTTGAGGGGAGGGCTTCAAAATAGCCGGAAAAAATTGTTTTAAATCGGGAATTTTTATGCAAAACTGATAAAATCAAATTTGTTTTTTTTTGAAACTCAAAAACTAATAACCATAGATTCTTGACATTTATATCCAATGTGTGTATTAATATTTTACATACATGGTATAATTTTCAAAATATATTGACTCTGAGTTATTTATAGATATTTGACATTTATTTTTAGTTTTTTTTCCATAAATTATTAAAAAGTCCCTCAAAAGTTGCTTATAGATTTTATAACCGTTTAAAAATTAAAGATATATAGACACATTTTTATTCTATATACATTTGAGGTACCTAATAACCAATATAATATTATTTTTAATTTAGTTATAATAAAAATATTATTCTTGTGCAGGTACTTGAAATTTTTAATCTACCTATATACTATTAAATTATATTATATATATAAAATATTATAATGACATTTTCAAATGAAATGTTTTCAACAAAAGTTAATTCAACCTACTGGCTACTCGCTACCCCATTATTAATAGTAAAATAAATTATTTTAATAGCAATTAGCAAATAAAAATATATAATATTTAGTAATTTATAGGCATACAGACTGTCTTTACTCAGAATCATTTTTCATTGAATTAAAATTTAATACATATCTACATTATACTATCTTATAAGTTATATTCAATAATGATGAGGTACTTAAACTCGATAGTTCAACTCCTATATAGGTACTGCATAATAGTGCATGTGCATCAGAGTAATTACATTCTGTTTTTTTATCTCTGTATTATATACAAATACAATGGTGTTCACCCAAATAAACTTATTAAAAACTTAGCTCAATCAAGTTGTTATTATTTTGTAGTTTTAGTTTATAGCTCATACTCTTGTTGTGCTTGCAGGTACATATTGTGTATTAACACGTTCAGCTCCGATGACGACGCGTAGTCGTCATTCGATGTCAAGCGCTACAAGCCGATGACGACCCGTAATCTATCATATATTATACTATATATTAGACAATTACTTTTATTCGTTATTTGAAATATTTGGCTGGTTGTGATCGATTATTTTACTTTTTTAAGCCATTTCAGTATAACTATTAGAACATTTAGAACAACAACAAACAGCTGGTTTCGATTTCGCGGCATTTTTATGTTTATAATTTGCCTGGTCTTCAAGAGTGTAATATTATCAATATTTACGCGGCTGGTAGCGCCCGACTTCTGAAATGAAATGTACGCGGACCTAAACGTGTAATTAATAAAGTAAAAAATAATAGATATTAATAGTTATTATAATATAGTTACCTACGCGTAAATGCTAAAAATCACAATAGTGAACTATATAGGTGCATATTTGTTTATAGCTAGGTAGCCAAGGTAGTTCAATAGTTGCCAGTTGGACAACAAAGCGTCTCAATAATGTTATATTATTGTTTATTATTACAACTTATGATGTTTACTACCGTGTATAGGATGTCAGAAAAATAACATAATACTATTATATATATATATATATATATTATATTTTAATAAAGAGCATTGAGAACCGTCCAGTTGGCTTATAATATATATTATTATCTATATTATGTAACTGGAAAGTGCCTAGAGATTTTTAAATCGGGTTGAGTTTTCAGTTTTGGACCCAGTAGATCAATAGAGTGTGTTAGTGTGTACTTACTTACTTATGATGCTGACTTGTGTGTATCGTGTTATAATTAGGTATTAATTTTACAAATTATAATGATGTGTCATGTGTGGGTAGTGTATCGTGTGTGCACCTATCACCTATGTGTGTCGTCTGATTATTTTTTTTATCTGACGAATTTTTTTAGAACATAATTAAATCATTTACATTAGGGATGGTTTTGTGTGGTAAATTTGATCTAGTGTAGTAATGTAGGTATTTCGAGAAAATCAAAAATATTAAAATTCAAAAATCCTACTATTTTTTAGTTTTTTTAGTGGTGACTCGAGTAATACTAACAAATAGCAACAGAAAATGGGAATATTTATGTATAAAAATATTAGTTTTCGACAATATAAATATTCTAGTTTTGTTTCGTTGCAGTTCAAACAATATCAATCGTAAGACGTTGAGACTTTTTATCAACAAATATAATATTATTATTATTTTTTTATTACTTATTATTTCTATTAGGTAAGTTTTCAATATATTTAGAGTTCAGAATAATTTTATATGATATTGTAACGCAAGATGCATATTAAATAATTATAATAAATAAAAGTTAAACTCTACTCCTAGCGTATCGCGCCGCGCGCCTACGCTTACTCGTTGACGCCGTTATCATGCGCGAAGCCCTACGCGTGACGATAACCGCTGCTAGCATAAGAAAAAAACCGTTCCTGTTCCTTTGCTCTGACTAGATGGTCATCAAGTACGCCTATCCTCAAATTCTAATCTAGGGTTCTACACCATCGTAATGGAGTAGAGCGCCCATGATCGTTCCTCCGGCGGATATGCCGCGAATGGGTAGAGACGATGACTGACGTGGTGTTCGTGTTTTTTATTTGTAAATATATGTATTTTTATATCCGGCCGGTATGTGAGTACTACACTTTTTTATGTTATCATAAAAATTATACATAATGAATTATGGTTGTAATGTGTACCTTCGACGTCTACGAGCGTCGGGGCCCCCTCGCGAGGTTTCTTAGAAATTATAAAATTATTATTATTATTATTAATAGTATATGTCGCTATAATATTATCCTAACTATTTCTTTTAGTCTGAGTTTTATGCCGTTCGGCTTTCTCGGCACAAAATTAAACTTATATACATCTCCACAAAATTATTTTAACTATTTATTCCTATTTTTTCATCTTTACATTATAAATCCACGATACTCCGGCTCAATAGGGCCTCGGTTCGTGGTTTGCGACCTTTTTTAAATATCAAGTATCCGTCATTGGGGGCTCCACAAATAGTGAAATGTTTCAATATTAATTTATTATTTATACTGATAACTCATACCTTTCTCCACAGTACGTTGATATTAATATAATTATATCTAATAAGTTAATAACAATAATATATTATAAACATAGGTATTGTCAATTGATCATTAATAAATTCAGGGCTGGACTATCGCAGAAAATAGTAGACCGCTTTCTTTGTTTGGATCTTATTAATAATAAATGTCTGAAATATCTCGTATTATACGTATAAATATAGTTATATATCATATATATATTTATTATAAATTATAATACGATTTGTAGCAGTCGGCTATTGCATCGAGTATCGACATTCTATGGTAGATAATGACTAATGAGTAATGATTAATGAGCGCGTGGCAGGAAAGAGGAAACCAAGCGGGTGGCCCAAGCGGCCAAGCCCATAGACCTATACACTAAGTTATTATAGTTTATAGGTCTATGCCCAAACCCCAAGCTGCAGTCAATACTGATCTATCTTCGCCATTCAAAATCAGTATAAATATAGAAAAATAAACAATATAAGCAATATAGTATAATAATTTAATTATATTAATGGCTAATATAATACTAAAATGAGTATAATGTTAATGTATTATTAGTTAAGTACTAGTTAGCATTAGGCCATTAGCTGGAAAATTGTGAGTGCGAACAAGTTTTTAGTATCCTTAAAATTATAAAAAAAACTGATGTTCCGCATTTAACCAATTAGATAAAGGAAGCTTTTATACTGGTGATAATAGAAAAACAAGTTTTAGAAGAGCTCGATTTCTAAGATACTTTTGATATAATAAAACATTTTTATTATTTTTATTTAAATAATTATACGAATTGACATAAGTTTAATATTAATTTTGTTTCTTACAAGTTTTAAGTATAAATAAAGGTAATGATTAATCACTAGTCAATACATGTCTTATTTTTTATATTGGCTAATAATTAGTGCAGTATTTAGGCGTTAAGGTACTGTCTTTATATTTCGTATTACTCGTCTTCGCTCGTGCAGTAAACATTTGTTTAAATTTTATTTTATAGGTCAAATGGTAATTAGTATGTTCTAAGTTCTTATTTTCGAATTTTACTTTTACCTGCCTTAGCCCTAAACATTATTACATGGCGTTTAAAATTAATATTTCTATACACTCCTTAATCCTTTACTATATTATACCTATATTGTGATTATATCAAATCTCACAATATTCTAAAAAATGGGTACAAAGTTTTCTCTTTTTGCATATTAATTATTCATTTATAGATAATTAACAAATAACAATACGACAATACCTATAAAATATGCGGTGATTTTGAATAAAATTAGTTGAATACAATAACAGAAAAATAAATGACGTACAGTTAGTACAATAGTGTAAAATATTCTAAAAAATAGAGTCTGATACAGTCTCCGTTCAGAATAGTTTTTTGAATAAAATTATTTATAATTCAATTCAAATTTAATACATACATTACAATTAATAGGCGAGCTACTCAATTATTACACAATGACGATTGACGAGGTACACTCGAAATTCGAAACCTATTATAGGTACAACCAGTGGCGCTGAACTCATGTCACATAAAAATTTTAGATTTCGTTTCACAAAAAAAGTCCAAGTTTGACGCCATTGGGTACATCAGTAGCCAGTAGGTAATATGAGTAAGTTTCTCGTTTTTCAACCATTAATTCTATGTAAAAATAATATGCTGGAATCATTTTCAAACAAATACAACCAAATAAGCAATATAAGTATCAATCAACGATATGATATTACCGAGATAAATATCTCATTCACCAAGAACTTTTTAAAAAGCATATACCTAGCTCGATTTTAGTAATTGCCACTTATTTTAGATTTAGATGCGATTTTTTTTCCATTCATCGATACACACGAAACAATAATACTGTCTAGTTTTTAAATTAATCTGCAATAGTTTCATCAATCATATTATGTTTGCATTGAAATTTGAAACGTGTGAATATTTTATTATTTGGATGGTTCTCAACGTGATCTGAATATAATAAAAGTTTTATCAGTTGTTCATGTTTCACATATACCTAAAAGGCTAAAAATTGTATAATTTGATCAAGGTTGATGGCTGATCACTATTATCTAAGTCTCGTGTGTCTCATTGAAAAGTTATAAAAATACCCATTGCATTTTCTGCCCAACTCCAAATACGGAATTTGCATTAATTTATTTCTTCGGTACCGCTTAGCCAGCTATATTAACCATACAAATTATTAGTTTGAACAAACGCATGCGAGTAAATTAATATTAATATAATGTATCCGTTTTGTATAAAATATCTACTCATTAAAATTGTTTCAAAAATGAAACTAGAGATCTCGTTATTGAGACCTAACATGTGTTGCATTTGGATCATTTTTAAGAAAATTATTGATAGGACAAAATATGTATGAGTACAAATTTACAATAAGCCATCAAGCACGTTACAGGGGAGGGTGATTAGGTGTTCACCCCCTTCGAAATGTTTAAAGTAGAAACAAAAACTAACCACAAACTTTATGTATAATTATAAGTATTTTCAGCTACAGTTCAATATTTCATGTATTAAAAATATTTTAAGCTCGAAAATAGATCCTGAATACGTGCTTGGAAATCATATCAAGTAGTGAGCGGCATACGAATTTTTCGGTGAAATAGAAACGAAAAAAGTAGGTACTAAACAATAATAATATCGTCATTGGAGCACATAGTCATTAGTTTGGTGGGTATAATCGGTAATATTCAAATATTGGTAAAATCATCAGACCGTGCCCACTGGGTCCGACTGCAACGACGGACGAACGGACGCATATTTTTATTTTTTACCTACGCGCGCCGCCGACCGCCTTCGCTATACGACCGGTACGGCAATGCGGTAATAAATGCCAAATGGTAATAAGTAGTAAGTACCTAATAACCCGCAACGTCGTCGGCGGCGGCGGCGACGGTCGTCGATCGGTACTCGGCGGGTGGGGATGGAGCGCGCGGTTTCTTCCGTGCCGGAACGTTTTGTTGCGTCGAAAACGCCCCCGGGCGGCGGGAGAATATTGTGGCGAGACGTGGGAATTGGTGGGATATGATTGTTTTCCTTTTCTCGCTGTCGCCGTCGTACTATCATAGTATCATCAATGTGCGGCGGCAACATAAAAAAAAGTACAATACAGCGATATCACTCGGCAGTTCGCGCTTTATCGCTCTCACTTGCCGTTCTCCCACTGTTTATAAAATAATACCGTGTACAATAGACGTAAATAATAAATAATAATAATATTATTATCTCATCGATTCGCATTTCGTACAACTCGAATACACACACACACGCGCAGACACGCGCACGCACGTACAGACACGCCGTTTCGTGCAACATCGGTCCGGCGGTCTGATGTCTGGTGCTGGTCGTCTGACGCGCTCCAGCACTCGACGAGACGACGACCGCGACCGCAGTCCAGCACTCGGTAGTCGGTACACTCGTCTGCGCTCGGCACTGCAGCAGCAGCTCTCACTCGCCAGGCGCCCGACAGCACGTCGGCTCGCACTCGACGCGTTCCGGCTGTAGGCAACGAGTTGACACACTCGGGGGGGCATCGCGCTAGCTCACTATCACCGCCGCCGCCGCCGCCCAACCGTCGCGCACACCTCGCCCCGCGACCCGTTGCGCGTTGCACCGCACACAAGCGCACGCGCGCACAAAACGTTACATTATTATTGTACGTGGGTACTACCGTCGCCGTAACGCGAGCGATCGTTGTCGATCGGATTTTTGGATTCCGCCTTCCGACCGCCGACGGCCGACAGTCGTCGCGTACTCGCGTGCACTCTGCACACGTCGTCCGTACAATCGATATCGGTCGCCGGGGATCGCTTGTTTTCACCCCTAGATTACGATTTTAACCCCAATACTTGCCCCCTTGACCCCCTCCGAACAACGTCGAATTTTATTTTTTTTCGGCACGCACCCGTCACCGATTATCATTTACCCATTATTATTATTATTATTGGTTAATTCTCACGGACCGCACACACGCGCACGCACCGACTATAATAATTTATCATCGTTATCATCGTCGTCCGGCAATATCACAATAATAAATATTAGCAGTTTAATATCATCGATGTGGACCACGAAACGCCGTCGTTGGATCTTCGGTATTATTATGGTGTAGCGATCGTGTTGATCAGTGATCGTCGTCGTCATCGTCGTCGAGCAGGTACGAAAAAAGCCTCGAGCCATGGACCGAGCCGACGGATCGAGAAATTTCGCTGGCAACCCGGACATCTGTTCGCAAGTAAGTCGTCGGTTTTCGTTCTCATTTCGTTGTGTTTACGAGACCAGATAACGACTGCGCGCGGTCGTGACGTTTATCTGTCAACTGTGCAACTGTTTCTCAAAGCGACCATAAACGTCGTTCCTGCATAGGTTTCCCTTGAACTATAGGTACTGTAGGCAAACGGGTATCGCGGTCGATGCGCGTGACCTAGGCACGTATATGACAGTAAATGACAGTGATGAAATATCTATTCCGACTTTTTCCTGGTTTTGCTTAGTGCCTCAAACATACATAGCCCGAGTAGACTTTCGGTACGAGAATAGATAGAAAATTTTTTGATCAGTGTTCACTGTTCATAGTTTTTTTTTTCCGTTCAAACGTACCACTAGAAGACATGAACGACTCTGGTTATCTGGTTCGCGATCTGGTAAGGTTATTAATTCAAACTTTGTATGACAAATATCCTTTATTCTATTCCCTCTGATAACGGCCATCATTCTTCGATATGGTGGTGGTAGTCTATCTTTGTTCTATCAAGAAGGTTTTTATAATTTGTCCATTTATCAACTTCTCTATTTTGGAAATGACAGCGTGATTGAGATTGATTGATTCAATTGATATGATGCTTAGTTTTATAAAGTTCTAAGTTTTGAATAACCTTCATTGATACAATATTAGATTTTTTCTCAATGTATTGTGTATATTTGGTTAGCTAGGATTATTTACCTTATTAGTATTATTCATCAATTTCGAAGTTAAAAAATTCCTATCGACTTAAGCAGTGCTCGAATTGGAAAATAATTGAGGGTGGACGCTGGTTTTAGTTTAAAAAACACCGTTCCATAGCAGATAAATTGTAAAGTAACCCGTTGTAGACTTCGTCCCTCACACCCTCTGCACATATAGTAAGATAGTACTATAAAGCTAGTATTTTTCCTTGCTTAATTAAATGAAAGGGGATGCTGAAATCTATAAAAAAATGAAAGCGGACTCCGTTCTCCTGCGCCTCCTTCTAATTCGAGCACTGGACCTAAGTGTCTTACCCATAAAATTGCTTTATTTATTTAATTGAAAATTTGTTTTTTCTAATGTTTTACTTCCTTACTAACCATATAAAAAAGTGTACATACATCAAATAGGTAATGCTTGTATATCAATTCAAAACACTTTTTTATGGATTTTATAATAATAAATAGGTACCAATATTAAATCTAGATTTACTTGTATCAAATCAATAAAATATTAATGTCAATCAGTACAATAGTGTTGTAGGTATTAAATTTATTCTTCAAAATAACATAAAATTATATGCACACATATTAGATCTATCTGATTCAATAATTAAAAAATTTATTTCAACTTCAATGTTAGGTAGATAGATTACTTTTAATTATGTTATATAAAATACCTATACCTATATTATTTATTAAGTAGGTAAATATCATTCTAGATTTTTAAAATAAAATATAATTAAGTTAGTATCTATCCTTCTATAATTTAGTATTTTTGTACAATACTTGACTACATTTTTTTTCGAGTATGATAGACTAATTCATGAAATTTAAATTTCTTCATGGTTTATGAATTTGTTTTACTTACTCATAATATCAATTACATGATGGTATGCTCCACTAAAGTAATTATTGTTTTATTTTCTGTGAGTTTCAGTTTATTATTTTTTAAATACTATGAACTACCCATTTAGTGGTTACTCAGGTATTTACTTAAATTTAAGGTTGTTTTGTGTCAATGAAATATGTCAGCAATCTTATCAATTAAAACTAAAAGTTTGTTTTTTGATTTTGTAATTACATTTTCAATTTATATTTAAAATGTTTTAATTGTATAACAAGATAAAATAATATAGAACTAAAAATATAATATATCAACATAATACTTATAACAAACTGTTGCTTATATATTCATATTTTAAATTAATTAACCAATAAACTAAAACATAGGTATAGTGTATAGAGATACTTTGGATATTACTTATTAGTTTTGGGTTTATATATATTTTTAATATTTAGTATATACCTATTTTATTAGACAAGTAAATATAAATATATATTTTTAATTATGTATTTATTTATATTTTGACAGACTATTTTTTTTCTTTATTTTGATAATTTTTATCTAAAAATAATGCTTTGAGAGAGTATTGCTTTTAGAACTCATAGTGAAATTAGTAATTAGTATGAAACATCCAACAAATAAACACAGTAAAAATTATTGTAGATATTCAAACTTAAAATATTATATATTCTGTAACCAAATTGTAGATTCTGATTAGACAGATAAATGCAGAGATAAATCATAAATGTATTGATTTTACAATGATGTGTGTTTTTATATTAAATCTATTATTTTATATCACCCTAGATTATTAAGTAACTAATTAAGTTTTCATGTAATAAAAAGTATACATATCAGGTACCTGTTTTTTATTATCTTGTATTACATAACATATCGATGGTGACACGGCAAAAGGGTCCAAATGACATAATTTATAGTTTTCATGAAAGCCAAAAAACTATTTTTTTAAATATTTATTTTTTTTTGATAAGCAATAACTTTTTACAGTAAAATAGAGCATTTTTCATTTCATAGAATATTTTTTTTTTTTGATATGTGCATGTGTATTCATATTTTTAATTAGCTTTTGATTATAATTTACTTGTATATGGCAATTTGAATAAGTTTTTTCAATAATTTTGGCATTTATACTTATTGATGTCGGTTGTACTACAATCTTATCATTCCTATCACAATATATTTTTCATACTATATAGTCATATGAAAAATTTGGGTACGAGCAAGTCGCACATAGATGTTGCTTGTCCCCTAAAATATTGTGTTAATGTCGTTTATTCCCTATTTTTATCATTTAGACCTTTTATTAGAGAAAACAAAATATAAAAGTGTTGCTTTGACCAGTGCTTATCAAATTTTTTTGTGATGGGTCCCCCTAAATAATGTGAAAATGTCAAGGCCCCTTTAATCAAAATCATTAATTATTGTACAACCTATCAGGATTAGGTTAGTTGTATATTATATATTTTATTACCCATCAGTCATATATCCATGGCCCCCAGTTTCAGAAGCACTGACCACAAACTTAAAATTATGTTGTCATCATTATAATGGTCATAGCTGTTTTTGTGCACGTGCAATGGATGTAATATATATTTTTCCATCTAATAGTCATGTTGCTTAGACCCTTTTGCCGTGTCACCATCGATATATCAAATATTTATTTCAATTATCACTTATCTAAACATATTAAAAATATCAAAATTAAATTTATTTATTTATTTATTTTTCTTAGTATTCTAAGAAATATCTTACTTAGTTAGTAGTTTGAAACATAAAAACATATACATTTTATACTTGATATTTAATCAATAGCAATTTTTATTAATTTCATTAAATTTTAAATTTAATGTACCAAGTATCTACTATCTATAATTTAGAATCAAAATATATCTGAAAATATACTTCCATTTATACATGTAAAAATAAAATTAAAATAAACAAAATAAGTATATGTGTTATAGTTCTTTGCCAATATTATTTGGTTTATTCCAAAATAGAAATTTGTTATAAAATGTAATAATGGTTAAATGTTTATGTAAGTAGATGTTATTATTTTTATACAAGTACCAAAAGAATAGGGTTTTTATAATTAGGTTTTATAGTTTGATGTTTGTTGTAATCTTAGATTTGTAATTAACTAACATAGAACCTCATATAGAACAAAGCCAAAATTGTACATAGGTACCTATTATAATTATTTATTTAAATTAAACAATTTTCATAGATTTAAATTATTTAATATATGTTTTAATCAATTGTAATTATAATTTAATAGGTAAATAATTTTTTTGACGTTTGAATTGCCTGATCTATGACAAAAAATATAGGTCATTATTAGTTCTTATATTTTTAATATTTAATACTATGTATTACTTTCATAAATTTCATAAAATATAATTTTTTCAATAAACATAGTTTTTACTTTGGTTGCATGTTCATTGGCGTTTGGCAGAAAAAACATAGTAATAATAGTTTTATTAGGTACTTATTAGTCTTAAAATGAATTATCTTTTTTTGTTTCAGAAAATCTAGTTAAGGGTGTGAAATTTCCATTACCTAACCTTGATTATTTATTTATTTACTTAATTATTTATGAGTATTGCTCATTTAATTATTACATATTTTGTTAGGAATTGATTAAAAGAAATTTGAGGCCAAGTTCATGAACCAACTTAGGATACTAGTCCGTAAATCTAAATCCGGGATACAATTTAAATTTAGTTATTTAAACAAATGTAGAGAAATAGTTTTAAAAAAAAGTGCTTAAAATCTAAAATGAATATATCTTCATTATTAGAATCGTGTAATTTCTATACTGTACATTATCAATTTTTGCACCATTCCATTTATTTGATAATTGTTAACCTAACCTGTAACTACAATTATTAATGTATATTTGATCTTATCAAGAGACAGTTTTTTAATAAATTCTTAAGGTTACACAGGTAATATTAAATCAATGAAGTTTTATACCCTATATTCTAGAAATAGAAACCTAAAAAAAACTGCAACCTAGTCTAAAATTAATATTAGTACATTTTATCCTATCTATTAATTTATACAAGAATATTCATACAAATTGTTTAATCTCTATCACAGGTGAAAAAATTTAATATTGGACTTGTTATTGATATTTTGATCAAAACAATAAATATTAATAAATATTTCCAAAAATAGTTTTTAATGTGTTAACAATATAATTATGTGAAGTATCATTGCAGGCTCTATTTAGGGCTGCTAAATGTTGACAATATAACAATTTAATTTTTGTAAACCTGGGTCTGTTAAATTTAACATTTTGAAACTTCATTTTATTTTGATAAAATGTGGTTGGTAATTTAATGTTTTAAAAATTGAAAATTTGTCAAGAAATTAAAAATTTTCTTTTATGTATACATTTTATTAGTATATTGATAAATTTCAAAATGACCTAATTTTTAGGTATTTTTTTTTTAATGTGTAATCATTATAAATAAATAAATAATATAATTAATATTAAACAAAAAGCATGACTCAAAATATTCCTGTGAGGAATGATCACATAAAAATGTAAAAACGTCACAATATAGATCTAGTAATAGTCACTTTTTAAATAGTATGATTTATAATTTTTTTTGTTTAAAAAAAAAAAAAAAATAATACAATTTATATTTGATGAGAGTATTAGACGAATAAAGTATGATAAAAACATTATTAATCACTATTCATAATATTATCAATGTGTATTTTCGGTTCTTTATATAATATTTATTTAGAGAAAAACGTTAGGAACATTTCATAATACAAATTGCCTAATAATATACCTAGAATATTATATCATTTATTTAGAAAAATATACTGTACAAACATTCAAAAACATATACAAGATTGATTATTATTTAAATATTTTTTTACGAAGTTATCGGCAATACATTTTAGAGTCGTATATACTTTATATTTAGAAATGTATAACATATTATATTCATGTTCATGAATTGTTACGACTTCCAGTTACCTAATATAATTTTTGACATAATATTGTCGTAATGTGCTTTAAATGAAACATAATTATTTTTCAATTCCTTTTATGGTATTGCCGTATTCTTTGATTTTGTTTAGAAGTTCGTTTAATATCTAGGTTCCGATCTAGGTTTACGAAACAGAAATGATTATATGTTATCACTTATCAGTGGACAAAACGTTAAATTATTTTAATTGTCAAGATATTTTTAAACATTTAGTTGAGATGTCAACGAACTCTAAATTTTATAGCATTTATTTACCTTTTAAATTAGTAATTAACTTCTAGAACATTTTAATACTATTAATAGTGTGTTGTTTTTTTTGTTGTTAACAAATTGATAATAATAATTTGTTTTCAACCAACTATCTTCCAATTTAACTATACTACACTGTAAATAAACTACATATTATATACCTATCTTAACAGTACTTTAATATTTCTGTACAATTTTGGCTTCATCATTGTTTGAACACATTATTATATTAAGTACTTTAAATTAGGTATATATATCCAAACATCTGTAGGTCTGAAAAAAATACGAACTACTTTTTAAAGCCATAAGCGTTTTTTGAGTTTATTTTGTCTTGCATAACATAGATTTATGTTACATTAATGTTATTAAATAAACAAGTAGGAGTATACCTACTCTCGTAGTCAGAAGAAGGCGTTGGCAATGGAAGTCGTTTTGTGGGGGCCCATGCGGTCCACCACACCTGTCTGTCCATTGATATTATATTATGGTCTTAGGATGTATCAAATTAATCACAAGGAATTTATAATAGTGTAAAGACATTTTTTTTCACTCACAGATTTAAAATACATATATCGATGTATTTTCATACCTAATTGTATTTCTCCATCAGCAGTGTTAAATAGTGAACATCAGGCGATGTACAATAGGGGTAGACACATTTTTAGAATAACAATTAACTGCTTTTCGTTTAAGGACATATCAACCATATACGTACTAAGGTCAATAGAAAATAATATAGCAGATGTTACCATATGTCATTGTTATTAAATCGGCACAAATGTATTCCCAATTTATATTCATTTTTCGACGATTTTTGTTATAATAAATATTATTTATATTAACATTTATACCCATTTTAAAATATATTATTTAGATAATTTTTGTTTTGAGATTGTATTTATTATATTATGTACTTGTTCTCAATGTTCTCATTGAGGTCAAAGAGTAGGATGATTTGTTTTCACGTCTACGAATTATTATTAGGTAATAAGGCCAATGAATAGGTATGCCAATTTGAGACATTAGATTTATATAGTTATTTTAAGGCGGACGTTTATCAGTAAAAAGCAATTGGAAAATTATTAAAAAAGTGTTAAACCGTATTATTGATTTTAAAATCGTCTACAGATAATTTTTTTTGACATGAGTACATGACATTAAACAAAAATATTGGTTTTTGTATTTCATTTTTAAATTTTCTCGTACATATTAATATTTATCATATACTATGTATACTTAATACTAAGCTTAAACGTGAGTTGTATCAATTAATTTTGGTCTTATAATTACATATTTATTACGAGTAGTTTATTTGAGGTATTTTTTTTCATATTATATTGCTATGTTTATTAAAATAGTTCATAATTTATTTAATAGAATGTATTCGGATGTATTAAATTCCAATACATTCCAATATATTTTATTTGTTTCTTAATGAAAAAGAAAAAATCGTTTTTTTTATCGATAATTTAGTTTCTGTTTTCAAAATATATCTTAGCGTTTACGTAAGAATGTTTCGAAAAATAAAATGTTATCGAGCTGCAAATGGTAATATGATTACGTAAGAATTCTGAAAATATCTTGAGCTTTTCTAAAATTAACAAACTATAACCATAGATTAAATATAATCTAGTATATTTAATCTATGCTATAACAGATTATAATGTAAAATTATGGATTATAATAATTATCTTATTAATTTATTAGTAATGTACTTATGAGTGTGTTAGGTATATTCGAAAATAAATATTTATCATACCTTTAATTTAGTAATACATTCAATGAATGTTTAGCTTTCAATTTACTAAGTCTAGGTTAGTAATAAACTAATAACGATGTATCGGTATTCGGTTGTTCGTATTATATTGTTTTTAAAGACTGGATTAATTCTATATTACATGTTAATATAAAATATTTCAATTCAGTGTAAAATTATTAAAAAACCTTAAAACTATGATTTTGGTTTAACTAAATTTTATTATTAAATATTCAATTTTTCAATATTTTTTTGACGTTTTGAGTTAACCTATATTTAGATATCGTTTATAATAATTTAATTTTCAATTATTAATTATCGTATTCAAGAACACGCGTTAGTAATGTTAATAATAATTAATAATTAATACGTCATCTCGTGAAATAAGATTTAGTGTAGCAGCTCTTCAGAGTTCAAAATTCGATTCTAGTTTTTAAGTTTGGAGTGTTAATATTTTAAGTCAAAGTTAGGTGTCATTACTAAATTTTTCTTTAGTTTTAATATCGCGGAAAATTTTAAATTAAAATAACAAAATGTGTAAAAAAATTTTTCATTTTATATTATTACTACCATGGTGCATCATACGCAATAAGCGTCATAATTTATAACGAGGAGGTACTTACTATAAATGTTTGCTGTACAAGCTATACGAGCGCATGACTCATTTCTGAGATAATACGCACATTAGTTAAAGTATCTAGTTAAAAGAACATATACTTAATATTAAAAAAATGTTTAACTTCAAAGTTTAAATATTCATTATTTAACCATTCACTTATTATATTTGCTTAAACGCTACGATGTAGATTGTATATATATAAAAAAAATGAAATGCATTTTAACTCTAATAATAGATCTTTTCATTTTGTTTAGTTTGGAAATATAAATTAGTTTTAAATAATCAGACATAATTGATTGAATTTAAAAAATAATAAATTAGTTTCAAGCCTTCTGATAGCTAAAGTACCTATTCAAGCTAATCCGCAGCATAACTGGCGGCAAATCGGCATGGGGTCAGCAATCAATTTTTAATGTAAACACTAATAAGTTAAAAAACGCGTTCTACTTGAACTTGATTATCATATCACAAGAAGTAACTGGATATATTATACAACGGCTTCATACTTTAAAATATACCTCATAAAGATACAATATAAATATTTTATTAAAATCTATCATAAAAGTCATTAAATTAAAAGATTTACAAATTCTTTTTATAAAACCTACAATTTTTAATGCATTACAACAAAATTGTATCCAAATAAGCTTGACAATTTTTATAATAATTAAACATGATATCTAAATCAGTAATTTAATTCACCGAAAATGACAGGAATTAAATGAATCGAGAATGAGTGATCAATATTGCATTATAATTTTTGATGCAAACAGAAATCAGGATTAATAATATTAATTTCGTAATGTGATTGTGATTAATAATTTTTTTAAATTTAAACTAAAAATATGGAAAAAGCTGTTCTATGAATTTATTGCAATTTTTTATTAGCATCCAAAGTTGTAGAAGTTTTCATCGACTTTTTATAAAACGTAAATGAATTGATCATGGAACAAAGAAATTATATTTATTGAATTTTTCTAACAGCAGAAAACTGGATGTAATATACACGATAATACCATATAACTGAAATATTTTGATATTTTATAGGGAAACAATAAACTGAGCTTTACTAGGAATTGTTTTTAGAATGCAATACAATTATTGCGTAAAAATTAAAAATAATAATGCACCCACTAGCTATCTTGCGCGGATGTGTGTTTAGCTAGATGAGTGCCTAATACCGGGCCTCTATATCTTAATTATGTTTACCTATATATAATTATAATTTATAGTAGGTACCTCCTAAATAATGAAAGCATGCCCATAGTAATAGTATTAAACAGCATTAATTATATTAATAATAATAAAAAATACTTTAACTTTTTATATAAGAACATATTGGTTTAAAACATTTAAATACGTATAAAAGGGATTCAATATTAAAAAAACTGACATCTAAATTTGACAACATATGTTGTTTTGAAACTAACTTGCAATAAAGAAAATTGTGGGATACCTACCTATATTTTCTGTCGTTAATATTAATCGAAGAGTAAATTAAATTATCATTAGATTTCAAGGTAAAAATATTATCTAAGATACCTCGTAAAATTTATTATTTATTATTTTAATTTTAAGGTCATTCCCGCATTTTCTACCAAAATCTTAAAACAATTTTACCGACTGAAAACGTATAAATTTGTTAAGATGTTTACTTAAAATTTTATAATATTGAAGTAAAAAAAAATATATTAAACTATAAATAAATGTCGTTTTTAAGAAAATGTCATCAATTATTTAAATGTTTTTAGGTGCCTATTGTAAATGATAAAAAATTATACTGTAATTATTAAAGATTGATACTTTTAACAAAAAACAAAATTAAAATATGATTTAATATTCGTGTATTGCATTATTAACATGTGCATACATTTGCGGGAGCGTACTACCTTTTATTTTACACACACTAATGATCACTTGCTACGCACATTTATACGACCCGTACTTACACACTTGGACAATTTTCTATGTATTAAAATCCTTGAAAACTAGTACCGAATCCGCTTAAAGTGAATGATGAATACTTTTCAATTTTACGTAGTTTCAACTCTTTGAAATTAAAATATAAATTAGTCTAATAAATCCCCGAGATAATATTTTTACTTTTATACCTGGTATATTATTGAAATCAACAGCACAAAATGGATTCTTTTGAACGTAATTGTGTTATGTTGTATATTTGTTAGATGGAGACAATACGTCCATGTAGAAACTTAGTAATTATTATTTATTACTCGTAAAATCATAAAGTTAAACTATTATGATTTTTTTTTGCTAATTCAATCATTGATATAAAAATAGATTAACTTTTGAATACCCTAGGAACTACTCAAAGAAAAATTGTAAAGGTAAAAACTGGGATTAAAACCCCAGTAAAAATTATAAGTGCACACAAATTGAGTAATAGTTTTACGAATTTTATCGTCCAACTCTTATCTTACAATTAAAGTAACACAAGTTGCGTCCCAAATTAAATTATTAAATATATTTTTATTAATGGTTTTCAAACTGATTTTCAATTTAATAAATACACTTTTATTTTTAAAAAAGTACTTAGTATTACAACATTAATATTTTAAAGTTAATTAAATATTATAATTATTTATAGTTTTTAATAGTTTGGATGTTCAATGAAGACGGAAATCCGTTATAATTTTAGATGAAATGGCTAACATATTTAACAAAAATTTGAGTCTTATAAAATATTTAGGAGTGGGGTTTAGGGGTTTAACGTTCGTATATGCTTACACCACAATGATTAGGTGGACCATGATTTAAGTTTAATACAATCTATTTTTCAAACAGATAACATGTTAAAACCACAATTAACCCCAATATTTTGTATATCATTTTGCCAATCGTAATCAGTTATTAGGTTTATTAACATTGTTATTTATTGCATACATTAAAATTGAATAAGTTTATTTAATGTTTTAATAATTAAAATTATTCAAATGGTAGTGTATAAATAATAATGTTGGAGCTTTTTTTATGAATATAAATACACAGATAATACATTAGATTAGGTACAGGTTATTGTCAGTAATTATTTTATAAATTGTAATTGACTGTAACTTAAAAAAGTTTATCTAATGGTATTTCTTCATTAATAATATCTCCTGTCCTGACAAACTGGTGACAATTGATTTTGTTGTTAGTAGATCATCTCTTACATACAACATCAATAACTATAATCTAAGGTAATAAATTAATACAATTTAATGAAGTATGATTGTGCTTGATTGTGTATGTACTCTCATATTATATTTGGTTAACAAGTGTGTACTTAATAAATATGTAACAATTAGTTTTTAAATTTTTTGTAAAATTAATGGACACAACATTAATTTGTTAAATAGAAATGTTTTCGAATGAAAATTTTATGATTCTATAAAATATTTTGTTATACATAGAGTTTCGTTAAATAGAGATTTTACTGTATATTAAGCAAATTGTTAAATGTAAATTTTTTTTTGTAATATCACTTTATGAATTACTTATTAATATTAACTAAATTAAAAAGTAACACAAATACAAATTACGTTCTGGACGCTGTTCATTCAAAAAGGTGCATTTACCTAACTTGGTAAGCAATTTGTATGCACCCAAAACTATAAAAAAACTACTTTAAATATTTATAATTGTTATGATAGATAGGTAAAAATGTATTTTATATTATGTATAAAATAAGAATAATATGCAGTTAATTAGTAAAGGTACCTAAATTTGTTCATAGTTAATTGATTATATTGTATTAGACAGAAATAATGTAGAATTGTATTTTAATGTATTTGAATAGGTATTTTAAATTGAAGTGATGATTATTGTTTTTTTTTATTATTTGTATAATGATATATCATTATTATTTTTATTTTTGTAGGCTAAACAAAGAGCTACAATAAAATGGCTTCTGTCTAAGGCATACAATAATAGAATTCCAGAAAATGTTATTGAGCCATTTTATAAAGACCATGATGTAAGTATAAAATATTCTTAAGTTATAGATATTTTAATTTATATACTTTAATGTTAATATAAATTTAATATGCATGTATGTTTATATTTTTTTTTTAGAATCAAGAACATCTAAAACCACCTTTGGTCCATTCTTTAGCTAATGCTGAACTTTATTGTCTGGCACTAGGAAATATATATTCTGATCCAAATTATCATAATCTTAACCACTGGGGAGTTATTCAAGCTTTGAATAAAAAGGGTGTTACTGTAAATGATCCATCAGTAACAGAGACTGTTTTAATTCAAACAACACCTTTAAAACTTGTAAGTTTTTGTTATAATTATTAAAATATTGTTAAAATTCAATGCTGACACACTTATTTTTTTTTTATGATTATACAATTTTGAGTGATGTTTTGGTAGTTTCATGAAATTAATTTAACTATATTTAATAACTATGGTTATTCTTAATTTAAGTGAATAATAATATATTTTAATGTTATTAATTTGTATAGAGTGCTCATATGGCAATAATGGAAGCTGTTATGACATTGTATGCGAAAGAAGTAGCAACACCTAACCGCGTGATGGCTGCTATACAAAGACTGAATCATGTTCCTCACAGAACCACTATTGTAATGCCTGAGGATAATGAAAGAGCTATTTTATTATGGGTTAATCGTACTGTTGAGGCTTTAAAACATCGAATATCTAGTTCACAAACGGTTGGTATATTTTAAATATTTTTTCAATATTATTTGTTTTAAATTTACTGAATTTTGGTATATAAACCTAGGAGAATTCGTCTGTACCCGACATTGCTCCTGTGAATGATTTCCATGAAATGAGTGATGGTGCAGCTATAGCAGCATTGATATCTTTTTATTGTCCCGATGAATTGCCTTGGCAGTATATTACTGTATCTAAAGCACCAACATCTACAGACTGTATAAAAAATTTCAGTGTTATAAATGATTTTTGCGATCATAGTTTGCCTTTTAGCATATTTCATATGAGGCCACAAGATGTATATTATATTAGAGGGTACTAATATGATTATAATTTTATTAATTTTATTATTTATACTTATTTTAAAAGCCTTTATATTTTATAGATCTATGAAAACAAATTTAATTGCATTTTTTGCTGATTTGTTCAATGTTTTGGAAATACATCCAGCTAAATGTGTCAGTTTCAATCAGGGTAGAAATGATTTGGCAGACGGTAATTTAAATTTTTAGTTTTATTTGTGCAAATCTTTATTTTGTGGACGTGGAATTAGAATACTATCTTCTAATAATTTGTTATGCTTATGAATGGCTGAAGTGTGAACATAATAAATCAGATAATTTTTTAAAAACCATTTCATACACATTTTCATTTCAAACACCAGCAGCATTTTTTCATAATTTATTTTGTATTTTTCTAAAATATTTAATATTTTTTTGCTTATCTATATAGCATATTATGCTGAGTACTAGAAGTATAATTTAATTCAATTTGAGATAACTTCAAAAATGAAACTAAGTATTTGCTATTCACATTTTAAGATGAATAATTTTTTTTTTTTTAATTTTAATAAACAGTATTAAAATAAATATAAATAAATATATATATATATAGTGACTAATTCTATCAATAAAAACTATTTTAAAGTTAGTATTTTTTAAATTTTTATATTTTAGTTAATAACTATACGTTATATTTCAGTAACCATAAAAAATCAGTCTTTTGTAGTTAAAATTATATTAAAAAGAAAAAAAAAATTCAAGCAATAGTTAAGTTTTACGAAATATATTTTTACAATCAATATTAATATTAAGAAAACATTATTAAATTTAATTACACGTCCACAGTAAGTTTATATATTCTTTTATGCATAAACCAGTATATTTAATGTGATTTTTAGTTAAACTTAACATTTTTATTACAGTTATTTAACTAAAAAATTTTTTTTATAATATTGAAAATTATTTATTATTTTAAAATAAAATATTCTACAATAATAAAATAAAATTATCAGTCCCAATAAGTTAAATTTTTTTTTTTATTGTTCGTACAATCAAATTTACATGCAAATGTTTTTGAGATAGATTATGTATATATATTTAAAATATTTTGATTTTTGCACGATTGTCATTCTAACTTTAAAATTATGAATGAATGAATGGATATTATTTTAACATTTTTAACTATTTAACCAAATATAATACATTATATAACTATTATAAATGAAATAATACACAAAAGAGGGTTGCATAAAGAAGTTTGATAAAAAAAGATTCAAACCATTATAGAATTTTTTTTGCTTGTGGTGATAGCATATCCGAGGAATAGCCACGGAGTAGCGCATAAACGTTTGTTACCTCAAGCAATTTCTGTTATACCGGATCTCCGCAGTAATTTGGATTCACATTCAACAGGGTTTACAGGTATCTGAATAATATTCGAGTTGGTTATGAGTTTATTTTTGTTTGTGTGTTTTTTTATCAATATCTGCCTCTAAATTCAATTATCACCGCATAGCTTTGTTTGTGTTTTTTACACCTTTATTTTTATTATAGAATTTTAGATCTTTTTTTAAGATCAAATTTGGATAATATTAATACCTCAATACAATTTTCAACATTGTCAATGTGTATTAATTATTAACTGTTTGCTAATGTTTGCAATAATTAATGTGTTTACAGACTAATTAATATTAAAAATAGTATTTATTTGAAGGTTAAAATTATTTTTATATTTTATGCATGTTACCCTGTGATGTTTATGTATAGTATTATGATTTTTGGTGAATGTCTATTAAATAAATATATCGGTGAAGTCATATTTATAATATATTTAAAAAATTTTTTATACATTTTATTTATTTTTATTAATTACATAGAAAAGATTTTATAATTATTAAATATTTATATCATTTTTTAAATTTAGTTAAGTTAGAAAATCAAACAAATATTTGTCAATACCTGTCTTTACTTGCTTATAAAGTTATAAATTGTATTGATTAAAAGAAGTCTTAAAAAAAATTTTCTTTTAAAAGTATTCACTTTTAAATAATACAGTTTATTTTTAAAAGTATATGTTTTATAGAATTTCAATTTTTGAGCACAAATAGTTAATTACATTTTTAATAAAAACAATTTTTTTAATCTAATCCATATCTAGATATATCTATATCTTTCAATATTTAAGTCAATTAGTTTATGTACTTCTTTATATTGCCTAAGTGAAGTAATATGAATAATTATTTTCTCTTTGGGAAAATTAAACATTAGAATAAAATAAGAAAAGAAAATAAGAAATTTAGCACTTAAAATATTGAAAATATTTTTATAGATATGGATAAAATAATTTAGTTTTTTAATTTATTAAATATAAAAATGTTATCAAAGTAATTGTGCAATTATATAAGTCAATTTTTAAAATTATTTGAAAGTTATATTATTGTATTTATGATGTACTATTGTACTTATATTATTATAATCTTTATGTAGTTAAATGTTGTGAAGTTATATGAATACACTTTGTTGTTTTCTTATTTAATTATGACACTTAAATAATTTAGTTGCAACTATTTACGTAGTATTTTGTCTGTAGGCATGGCACATAACAATTCTGTGAAAAAAGTTTCAAATACAATAACACCTCAACAACCACAAGAAGGAAAAAAGACTAGCCGGTATTTAACGAATTTTGAAAAAATAAATGTTATATAATTTATTTTATTATTATTGTGTTTCTAGATGTAATGGTGAAGAACAATTTGTTGTTCATCGTAATCGCTCTGTTCTTACACTAAATTCAATGTTAAATCCTAGTAATGGTGATGCTAATAATGATGTAGCAGCAGGTAAACCAACTCATTGGGAAGATACAAGAAAACAATCTTATGCTGGTCGACGCTCAAGAAGAAATTCATTTTCTGAAGATTCACAAGTATGTTCTGCCAGTATTCACTATATATTGAAATTTTTTTAATAATTAACTAACTATAACTATTAAACTAAAACTTACATTTGTTTTTTATTTAAATTAGTTAACGGTTGAAAATTTTGGTGGATCACAAGATAATTTACATTTTCTTGGCCGAAATCCTGACAAAGAACCGGCGATTCACGTTGGAAGAAAAGATAGCATTAGCAAAGTAACTAATTCTCACTCTCAGGAAAATGATAGTTCTGGTGTTCATAATCTATTACAACACTCCAATACTAGTCCAGGTACTTTCGAATTAATTAACTAGGTTAGTGAAATAATTCTAAAATATTATACATTTTAGCAATGTCGAGGGTTTCCAGTGATGCATCAAACAATAGTCAAGGACTTCAACGGATGTTGTATGATAGTTTTGATGATGTAGAATCTGTTGTTCAACCAGTTATGCCTACTCTTAAGCGCAGTTTGTCTTATGTTGATACTACTACACAACCCATGAATCCATCCAGTACTACTACGTGGTTACAACAAAGTTCTTCCTCTGCTGCTCACAGTGATCACGGTAATGCTGCTAAACAATTTAGACTTATTGTCATTCATACATATTTGATATTTAAATTTATTATAATTAACTTTTATAGGAGATGATTCTGAAAGTGATGGTTCTGTTATGAGTTCCCAATTGCTCAATATAAAATTAAAATTAGAAGAAAAAAGACGACAGATTGAAAACGATAAACGTAAAATGGAATCTCTTATGAATAGACAAAGACAGCAAGTAGGAAAAGCTGCATTTTTCCAAGCTGTTACAAGAGTAATTTTTAAATGTTAACTCATTTTGGGGTTACAATATTAAAATGTAATATGTTTGGTTTTTAGAGTAAAAATGGTGGTAGGAATTTACAAAGTCCCGATTCAAACTATAGCAGAATGATGTTTAATGACGGTAATATTTCACCATCTTCTATTAAAAATGCACAGCAGTCTTTTTCATTTCAGGTATTTGTATAAAATATTGTTATTTTAATATTTAAGTATTATGAATACTGATAAATTATTTATTTTATAGGATAATGGGATGGAAAGTAAATGGTCTGATCGAATGAGTCAATACACGGATGATCGCAAGACACCCGATTTAGATCACATTAATACAGAAGATTATAATACCCTTTCCAAGTTATTATTATTACTTATTTATTGTTCATAGTCTCATAAAGGTTTATTTTTAATTATTTGTATTTATAATTTGTTTAAATAATTCAGAATGCATTCAAATTATCAAGAGATTCAAGCAGATCTACAATGTTTAGCTAATCAACAAAATCAAATGCAACATAATAGTTTACAGTCAGAAATGATTCAACATTATCCAGGTATCCAGTCACTACAACAAGTTTATCAAAACACTCATTCCATTCACCAACCTCAAAATTATTTAATCAACCGCCAACAAAGTAATAATTGTGTAATGCCTAATGGACAAATGATTCAACACATGGAACATAATAACACTGATAATAATCAACAATGGCACAGTCTTATGAATCACAATCAACCACCTATGCCAGCATTTAATAATTATAATCAACCACAGCACACACAATACCAAAATCAGCAAGGTTATGTCAACCAAAGACCAGTTTCTTCTAATACACTACCAAATCCCAATGTATATTCTCCAGCAGACAACCATTATTTGCCACAAGACCCATATGAGCAAATAATGCCACCTAATAAGGAAACACAATCCCAACAGTTTTTCTTACACAACAATCAACAACAACCACAACAGCAACAGCAGCAACAAAAATTCAGAAAAAGTTGGGACATTTCTTCATCACCACAGACACATACTTTTGCTCAAGAATCTCAAAACGTTTGGAATGGGAGGTAAATATTTTACAAGCTAGTTAATATTTTTAAGCTATTTGAATCATGATTTAATTTTTTTTTAGTCGCACAATACCAAAATCTTCACAACCATCGTCATTGAGTGGGTCGCCACGTCAAAAGTCTGAATTTGCTCTGTTAAATAGATCTGGTGTTAAAACTAGTCCTTCATCACCAGTTCCTCCTCCTCGTCGTAATTCCAATCATGTTGTTAGCCACTCTCAAATGCCAACTCCATCCATTGACGATATGCAACCTCAAAGTATTTCATTCATTGGTAAGTTTATGATATAAATATCATGTATACAACAAAACTATATTGTTTGAATTTACATTTGATTTTAGGCAACGATGCAAATAAATCAGATCTTGATCTTTCCGAAAGCCTGAATAGAATTCAAATAACATCTGGACATAGGACGTATAGGATACCATCTCCTACAAGGACACATATGCCAATTAATCGAAATTCCTTCAATGATAATAATACCTCTATATCCAATACTAGTCAAGATACATCAGCAAATACATCGGATAAAGGTTTTTATGTCTCATTTGAAGATGAAGATGCACCTAAACGACCCAAACCCCCACTGAGAATGAAAAAAATTGTGTCAAAAGTATGTAATTATTTTACTTTTGTAATATAAAAAATTAATTAAATTTGTTTTATAAATGTATTTGATGTACAGGAAAGGAATTTGACTCAAGTATTAAACAATTCTGTGTCTCTAAACAACTTGGATATTTCTCCTAGACATTTTAATTCTTCAACAATTGCCAAGTCCAAAGAATTATCTACTCCAGTTAAATCTGCCTCTGAATCTGCAGTATTGCAGAACTCCAATAGCAAAATTAATCGTTCCAAAACTCCAACTTCAACTGGAGTTGAGCTCATTATTGAAAACCAAAATCCAGATCCTGTATGTGTATACTTTTAAAAATTGTTCTTTGTTTTGTATAATGTTTCTAATTATGTAAATTGATGTCATATTAAGGTGGCTATTGACGAGATGGAAAAGAAAAAAGAAAGAATTCTTTTATTGTCCTTACAACGGAGACAGCAACAAGAAGAAATTAAGAACAAAAAAGAAATCGAAGCACAGAAACGTAAAGAAAAAGAGAAAGAAAAAGAAGAAATGAAACTGCGCAAGAAAGAAGAAGAAAAACAGAGAAGGGCAGTAATATTAGAACAATATAGGATTAAAAAGACAATTGAAGAAGCCGAAAGAGAAGTAAGTAGCAAGAAAAAATGCAGTTGTAATATTTATTAATATAAATACTTTTTATTTTTTTTTACATAATTTTACTTATAATCGATTTTAATATTCAAGGGGAAAACTATTGATAAAGAACTTTTGAACTCGTTGAAAATCAATAACAATCATACTATGGGTGGCCCTCCAAGGTTACGGAGTAAAATGCAGAGTGGACGGCCCCGACCTAAAACTATACATGTTGATCGGAGCGATACTCCTGATGGAACAATGACACCTTCTCGAGGCAAAAAAGGTTCAATCACAAATCTTGCTAGTGAGTATCAATATTATTGTTTTTTTATAACTCTTTGTTACAATACTCACTGTATATTCACGCTTGATGTTTGAAATTTTTTTGTTTAATCTTTATTTGGTTTTTGTGTTGAACACTACTAAACTAAAAATGTTATTTTGTGCACGTAGCATTGAACTCACAAATTAGACGAGATTATTACCGGGGATCACAAGACTGCTTAGCCGAAACACGGCGAACATCAACTTCCTCTCTTTACTCAGGTATGTTGGTTTCTAATATTCCTGATCCAAAATTATAATTGATATTGCATCTGTGCGATGCCTATTAGTATTTTCCCCAATTCTTATTTGTTGTTTAGACTTGACTGATGAAGGGAAACTTAATACTCCAAGAAATTTGGACCGTCATGGATCTTACAAAAATTCTAGAGGTTAGTATTTTTTTAATGTTGCCCGATGTGTGTAGACAAATTTGTTTTTTATATATATTTCTTAGTCGTTTTTAGTTTGCTTGCTAATTGTATATTTTGCTCGTATAGCAATGTTAATTACAAGATATGTGTGTATGTGTAGCATTATGCTTCTTTAAGCATATTGTATCATAAGTATTCTAATTGTTAATATCAGGATCATTTAGAGTTAGGTTCTTCAAATTAAAATTAAAATGTTATAAATATAGCGCAAGAAGCACAACATAATTCATTGCAATTAAATTAATATTTTTGGATTAAAAATACAATTTGTCTTAATTAAGAAAAACAATTTATTAAATGTAGTTTTATTTTTTAAAGTAATAATTAATATAATTATGTGCTAAAATCTAGAGTTCTGATACATTTCAAGAACCCTCAGTTAAAAATTGTATTAATTTCTCTGTATAGAAATATCCTTACTGAATTCTTAGGATGTAGTATTTGTTTTACAAAATTTTGGTAGCATGTTTGGCGAACGTTTTTACAGATTCTTCTTTGGACAGAACAAAGCGTAAAACAAATTTTGGATACTACAATAGTGCACCTCGTAAATCCAGTTCTCTCATGAATTTGTATGGTAAGCTAAATGTAAAAAAAAAATGGTGAAGGTCAATCACGCATGATAGTTTTGTAGCTAAAACATACAAATATTATGTGTCATGGTGGCGGAAATCTAAATTATGTTATCTCGATTCAAATTTTTGAAGTAGCTTTTATAACTTTCAGAATTTTGAGTATTATTATTTAAATAACATTTTTTTGATATGATTGTATAGATAATATTCTTAATACGTTTATGTACTGTACTATAGTAGTAGGCAACATCAGTATAGAATATAGATCAATATATATATATATATTATCCATTTATGATTTATATTTTATAAATTATATAAGTGTTTGTTACTGTTATAGAAAACACAATGTGCTGTGGTACTTACTAAATTTTAAACCTACTATAAATGATAAGATATGGTTCTGCAGTAATGTTTCTTTGTTTTTCTTGATTATAATTCGTAACTTTTTGGTTATAATTGTTATGAATATTAGTGGTAAATCATTGTTATTATATTTTTATAAGTCTGAGAGAGCTATTTTAAGATGTTATGAAACTAAATACATTTTGTAATGCATATTTCAGATCTTTTTATCTTTTAGTAGGTAACACATATTATACTACTTTATTTATATTTGGTTTTATGTTATGAATTGTTTTGTAAATTTTAATATGTTCCTACAGCGTGTAAATTAGTTAAGGTTTTTAATAACAAAAAAGTCATTAAATAATATATTTAAATATTTAGTTAGTATATAAAAAAAATTGGTGTATCAATGATCAATTTATTTCATCATTAACAAATTGGTCCTTCATGATATTTTACTTGCATGTTGTTTTTTAAATGCTCCGAATTGTTACTAAGTATGCTATATATTTTTTATTGTATGCAACAACAAATCAATTTTTCAATATTAATATGTTGGTTGCCAGTTAAATCTATCTTAAATATGTTAACAATTATGTTTTTTTTTTTTTAATAATTTCAACTAATATTGATATGAAAATATATTATGTAGTTATTTATATGCCATATTTTATACATTCTTACTGAATGATAATTTATTAATTTTAATTAAAAATAATTAAGTGCATAATTTTTTAATTCTAGATTGCAATAACATTCAAGCTTTAATAACTAATTTCTGCATTTTAATCACAACAATAAAGAGTTTTGTTTCATATTATACTCTCCACCACCTATCTGCTTATGTTTTTTTCAGATTTAAAAAAAATGATTAATAATAATGGTTCTGGATAATAATGTACAATACTTGGTGTATAATTCACTTTAAATAATGTGCATACTTGTAATATTATTTAATAAAGTATATTATTATAATAATTATGTTACCGTCAATGGTATAATTTAGGTAATATAACATAAATGTCTATCAAATAATATCATTAATGTCTAAACATTAGTTAACGGTCCTTGTCTACTGCCTAGGCATTGACAGTCAATAGACAATAATATAGGCAATGCTGTAAAAATCAAATATTTTGTTAATATATTTACAACTATTACAAAGTATTCACCCTAATGTGTAATACATCAACTTAATTTCCTAATCAATATTGTTTGATTGGAAATATTATTATTGTTTATTGATTAATGTTAATTCCCTAATTTTATCATTGACGGTACCTAACATACACACTTGGACGTGCATTTTCTTTTCACCGTCCATGTATTTTGCGGTTAGTCTGTGGTGAGTGTACCTATTATAATTTTATATAAATATTAATTTTTAGGGGGTTCGAGTTGTGACCAAGACAGCATGCTGTACCGGTGCGGTGACACGGACTCGGGTCTAGGACGGGCTACGCCACCAAGGAGGGCCGCATCGCCGTCTGGTCCAGGATCGCTACCCGTCCGACGAAAGTTCGATGACGCTGCAAGTGAGAGCGGTGGTAGTGATTACAGCGGTCCGAGGTAAGTGTGAACGATGGCCTACATCAACACCGTCCGTTTTTAGATATTGACTGATAAGTTGATGATAGTGGCGATAGTGCCCCTTTTCTAAATGTTTACACTTTATCCATGACGATGTACTTGCAGTATTATAGAATTATAATATATTTATAATAATCTGTATTTATAATATAGCCCTCGTCCATAAAATGTTAACGATTTTCATTTTCTTAACACATTTCTTCTCTAAACCCTCCAATAAAAATATATTGTAATATATATTATTAATACATAGGTAGGTACCTAATATTATATCGTTCTGACCCTGTTATATTATTGTTTTTGGCGAGAGAAAACATTTTTGATATTGCACAATATCTTAATTAGCGTGTAATCTTGTTGTTGTACTTCCCATGAACTCAACAAGCAACGTTATATAAATAACTAAAATAAATCGTTTTAAACTGAGCTAATAAGATTCACATCGAAAATGATTCTATAAAAATGCGTTATACATATATATTTTTTTTGTTTTGATAAAAGATGTATAACCTAATATATCTTAACTCAATTTTTGGGGAAAAATTCAATTCTTGTCTAAATTTAGTCTAACAGTTATGCTCCGTTTTCTTTGCAGGCTCTACAAACAACCAGTGACCAAGTCCAACCGTGGTATAATACTGAATGCGGTAGAGTATTGTGTGTTCCCGGGCGTAGTGAACCGGGAAGCCAAAAAGCGGGTACTTGAGGAAATCAACCGATCTGAGGCCAGGCACTTCCTAGTGCTGTTCCGGGACACGGGCTGCCAATTCCGCGCGCTATATCTTTACTACCCAGAGACTGAAGAGGTGGCAAAACTCTACGGTACCGGTCCGAGGATTGTCACTGATCGTATGTTTGACAGGTTTTTCAAGTGAGTCAAATCAACTATAAATGAAATTAATAACAAATTATTATTATTATTTGTTTAGAAGAGTTGTCTGCGAATAGTTGTTAACTAGAGACGCTCAAAATTGTAAAAAATATTTTATTTATTTACGAAAAATCATTTTTATAAAATCACTTCCTGAGATCAATAATGAATCTCAAATAAATAAATTTACTCTATTATAATTTCTATTTACAATATTACTTCAAACTATTGAAAATAAAGTATTTCACAACATTTCGTAAACATATTTATGTTTAAATAGACAACAACAAATGTATGTAAGAAAAATATGTACGTATATAGCAGAGAAATGTGTGTTTTAAATATACGAGTATATTGGATTTCCGCAACTATTCGCCCACGACGTACGAATGTACGATTGATCATTTGCAATTTTAAATCTATATAATAATATAATCGATATAAAATATAAATTCTTTTTTATTATATTTATGCGTGCATTATTTTCTTAGACAAAAATATGCCAATTCAAATTAATAATAATAAAAATAGTCACCCGGAAATCAATCGTATTAGCCCGGAAAACACAACGTTGTTATTAATTATATTATGACGCTGAATTAACGTTGTCCCGTGGTTTTTACAGGTATAATTCGGGCGGCAAGTGTTTCTCACAAGTGCACACCAAGCATTTGACTGTCACCATCGACGCGTTCACCATACACAACAGCTTGTGGCAGGGTAAAAAAGTAAATTATCCCAACAAAAAAGACATGACGCTAGTCGTTTGATGCAACACCGAAGCCGCCGGCCCGGGCAATCGTTGTCGTTTGTTTGTTTAATTTTGTATTATTATTATTATTTAGGATAAAATATAAATACCCGCCGTATAACTTGTACGGTATACGATATTATGTTGTTATCCCGCCGCTTACTACACGCCAAGCGCCAGTGATTTCTTAACAATTTTCGTTTAACACAAGTCTTAATTATTTCGGCTGTCGTCTAGCATAATAGTTATTAATATTTAAATAAAAAGTAATTATAGCCGAATAATAACTACTACCTACCTACCTACCTACCTACCTTTAAATATAATATATATTTATTTAAATATTAATATATAATTAATAATACTATAATAATTTTAATTTTAATCCTCGCGGAGATAAAAAATATGTATTGTTGAAAAATATTATTTTGTATACATTTACAGCCCCTATTTGTATTAATTGTTGTCTTATTAAGAATTTTTTTTTTTTATAATCTGTACGTCCGTTGTGATTTATTAAAATTGTATTATTAAGAATATTAACTAACATATGGATATTTTTTACTCAAACCACATGTTGCGTGCGTTCTGGTTTACCTATATATTTATATATACATATTGTGTGAGTGTGTTGCAGTAGTATTTTTGTGTAAGCATTTTTAAGAAAATTTAAAAAATTTAATAATTTTTTTTTCTTTTAAATATTTACATTTATATACTTTTGACACTTTGTGGTAAATAAAATCGCTAAACCTACGATTTTTGTACAGTTCATAATATTAGGCAATGGCGCTGTAATAATATTCGATAGATAATTTTTTTTTCGATATAATTTATTTTTTCTGAAGAACAAACTAGTTTTGATCATTTATATCAATGTTATTTTAAACCGTTTATTAACGTGTACATCTACTTATGTCTTATCTTATTATCTATATAAGAAACGATTTTAGCGCATATCGAACTATCGTTGCTTCGTACAAAATATGTGAAAATGCGCGTATTCACGAGCTTCTTTGTAAATGTGTTTTGTTTTTTTTTACTTAATTAAAACATTGAACATAAGTATAGGTTTAAACATTACACTCGTAATTTCACCTTTATATTTGCATCGGAGTATATATTATACTATGTTATTATTATTATTGAGATATAATATTTTATAACAGTCAGTCGTATACATTAAAGATCACACAATAATAATTTTTAATCAAAATTAATGAAAAAAAAATAGAATAACAAATAAATGAAAAAAAAATTGTTAAAACACCATTATTATTAATTAATATTATTAAATTATATTATTCCCAAATGATTAATACCAAAAAAAAAAAAATGTATAATGTCTTCATTTATAATATTAGTAACCAACTAAAATTGATTTATTTATTTAGTATAATAGTTTATTTTTTATTCATTTTAAGTTTATACTCTAAGATCTGTTTTGTTAACAATTTGTGCCAATTTGTAAACATTAGTATTTTTTTTATGTTTTTCCTTTTTCCCTTTTTTTTTTTTCTTAAGTATTTTTACTATTTTTCTTGTCATTTACTATTGTTACAACTACAACTACAACTACAACTATTTACTGCTATATTATTACTACTATTTCATTATATATTTTCTTGGAATTAATGTGTATTTAACATACACAAATCATTGATTATTATTTCTACATGTTAAATATTGTTTCATCTCTAAACGATGTATATTATTATGTCAAGCTATCAGAATGGTGCGGTTTGTAATTGTTCTGTTCAGTTTTATTTTTTTATTTAATTTTTTTTATTATTTATTATTTTTTTATTATTATTATACATATATATATTATAAATAATATGTCTATATATGTATATTTATTAATTTTTAGCCATAGTCTTAGAGAAACTGACAAAAATGCCGATTAAAAAAAAATGATTGTTTATTGTTTACAACAGGTACATTTTAATATTTGTAATAATAATAATAATAATAATAATATTAATAGTAATAATTATTATTTTAATACATTGTTTATGTTCACTAAAAACCTTTAATTAACAGCGTTACACCCAATGAATATAAAATACTATATTATATTATATATGTTGTGTTGTTAACTTACGATTAAATTGTGATAATATACTAAGCTTTTTTTCTTTTTCGTAATCAATCATTTTCTCTATATCACCAGTTTAATTATATAATAGTATAATAACAGTTAAATATAATTAGTGGTTTGTTGGCATATTTATGCTTTAGTTTTTTACCATTGAGCAATGCCTATTATTTAAGTAAATAATTTACTGTGCAAATACTTTATAAACACTCACTAAAATGTCTTCTGTTTAAAATTTGCTTGAAGCTTTATTTTGGTTTATATACATAGATTACAGAAAGTTATTTTTAGAGCCATAAACATCAGCATTAAATCCCAACAAATACCTTTATAGAAATAAATACTTTTAATGCTCTTTGAAATATTTGTGTGTGTGTGTCTGTGTAAATGTGACATACTCGACTTACCTCTTGAATAAGGTTATTGATAGGTTAATTTATTAATTACCACCAAACAATGAAACATTTAATTCTAATCAAAATATTGTTAAAAAGAAATAAACAAAATATGTAACACAAAAATACCATGTAACAAGACAAATTTTTTTGCATAAAATGTTAATTGTCAGTATACTATGTGTAGTATGTACTTATGAACTTTTTTTAAAACTAAGTATCCAAATTCATATTTTTAAATATTTTCTAAAATAAGTATCTGTACTTGAATACTTTAAATAATTTATTAAGTAAAATAATTATTTTGAAAAGTAATTAGTAAAGTATCTTTTACAAGAATATGTATAAATCAGATTTGGCCAATAAATAGGTACTTGTAACCCATTGCCATATAACCCTGCAATAGTACTCTTATGTTGTAACACTCCATAAAACTACATTAAATATTAAAAAAAATTTTTTATAGTTATGTATTCATGACAGATATTTATTATAAACTCATAAGTTGTAATTAATGAATCGTTACAATCGTATTATAACTGTTTGAATTTAGTCTATGTTGTGTTAATGTGATATTAGTGTTATATATTCATGTAATTTGTTAGTAGCTAGTTATATACTTATGTATTTACCTTGAAACCTAGGTTACTACTTAGTAGTAGGATTCTACTTTTACAGTTAGGTACCTAGCTAACTGTTTATACGCACAGTTTAACCAAAATAATTGACTATTTTGCATCTCTTAGCATTGATTATATTAATTAATATTATTATATATTTATTTGATTTTACATTACAATTTAATATTATATTGTATATATGTAGTGAGTGTGTGGTCTGCCAAATGCTGTCTATACATATCTGTCATATATGTGCTGTATGAATTGGAAATATTTAATATATTTATTATATTTTTTTTTAAATATTTAAATTTTATAAATCAAACAAATAAAAACATTTGAGGATATTAAATACATTACTAATTTATTAAAGTAATAAGTATAACTATATAATAAGTAATAATGAATTAATTATTTGTCCAACTACCTATTTTTCTATGTAAATGGTTAGCTAGTTAAAGATGATAATTAGTAATCAGTAATTTCAGCTAAGAAATCAAAGGATAGATATTATACAATATTATAAGAAGTTATCTATTGAGACTTATATTTAATTAAATAATATACATTTTTTGATATGATGTAAACGATAAAACGACAAAAGTATTTTTGAAATACTTATTATGTATATAAAATATAATATAGGCATAAATGCATAATTCATGTAGCACACCCTATTTATACATTATACCATTTATACCTATCCGATACCTGTATATTCCGATATTCGTAAATAGATTAATGTATCATTAATGTATCTATAAACTGAAAACTATTTTTATGTAGGTAAAATATTATATAATATATTATTGTGTGTTGTAGCCTGTAATCTATAGGTACAATTACAAATATATTTCTATGTGTACCTAGAGGTACTTTGGGTGTTTACACACTTTAGTAGGTATATTAGTTACAAATTGTTGAAGTAAAATAAAACTGTCTAAAAATGCTTATTATACCTGCATGGCTGTAAAGTAACAATAACTTTTTTGTTGAAATAAATAATTACCCAATCTAGTACGATGTTTTCGAAAATAAAAATTGATTTAATTTAAAATGTCTACTATTTTCTTTAAAAATACGTTTCCATCGTATGTGTTATTTATTCGTAGGTATAAGTAATATTTTTAAAAATCAATTATCAATATCTATCTAACTTCTTTGTTATCTCAAATACTTACACAACAGTTCAAAGTACAATATTTGAGACATTCAAGTACATGAGCAGTCGAGCAAAAAAAAAATGCAGTGAATAAAAACGAAAACTAACAATAATATAAGGAAAAAAAATGCAAAAAGAAATGTCGCCCGGACAGGGACTCGAACCCTGGACCCTTAGGTTAAAAGCCTAATGCTCTACCGACTGAGCTATCCGGGCATATGTTTTGAAGTGTAATATTAATCGTTTTAATAATGTTTTATTTATTATATTTTTTAATAGATACTTATCTCATTATCATTATTGTTATAGACATTAGACATTGAACGTTGATTATAATATTATATAGGTAATTTAGTAATTATTGTACACTTTTTATACCATAAAAATTGGTTTAATAAGATATACTTATTAGTTCAATTAGGTTTCTACTAAATACATACTTAGTATATTCACACACATACTACTTAGCCCCTCATCCCAGTGGCATATCCAGGTTACAACCACCTAAATTCCCGATTAGTTATAAATAACTATTTTTTAAATACTATTATTCACGTTATCAAATGTGTATAAATAAAACACGATAATTTAAGAAATTACAAATAATAGTAAATACCTAATAATTATTGAGTTAGTGTGTATAATGTTTATTAAAATATTGTATCGATTATCGAATAAAATCTTTTACAGATTTGGTTCTCCGTATCGCGTTTAGAATGAATGTTCGCGGTCATCACTTATCACTACACATCAAAATAATATTAACTGTATATCGTACCTATATGGTATACAACTAATAACTATGAACTATTACAAATAAGTGTTGCCGTGCTGTAACAGACTATATAGGTAATAACAGTTGTAGAGCACTACTCCACTACAGTCTACAGTGAACCAGTGGCGGCCTGGGTTCATTATTTTATTTTTGTTCGGCTGGAATTTAAAAGGGCCCCCTAACCAATGAGACCAATAGCAAATAGCTATGGGCCTTTTTACAGTTTTAAATTTTTAAAGATACCTAATTTATCTTACTGGCGTATATAATTTGTGCCACATAAAACTAAATGAAAGGACATTATATAATCTGCACCATTTTGTACTTTCAAAAATTGTAATTTGCGCCACTTTTAAATAACTAAACATTTTTTTTTTCAAAATAACATATTATTATTGTATTTTTAATCATTTATCAATCAAGTTAATTTTAATAGTTATACATTTCTTGAAAATTATTTAAAAAAATATTAAATAAGTATAATTCCAATGTATACAATTCAGCCATATAATAGTTATAAATAAATGTATATAGGTACACTTAAATTCCAATAATTGAAGTTAAAAGTGTGGCGCAAATTATATATTCTATTTCGTTTTCTGTCGTGACGCAAATTACTGAAATTAATTTTTAGATGTGGCGCAAAATACATGTTATATTTTGGTGCAAATTACAGGTAATAAAATTGACGCAAAATACCATCTCCCGGTTTATCCGTTGTTTATCGGTTTATTTTATTATATATATCAGGGGTGGCCAACTTTAATAGACTTGCGATTGACCTCCGAGATTTTCTAGGTTGTCAATAAAAAAAAATATGTATATTATATAATATGTACATGCGTGTTACACTTTTTTTATTCGATATCTGTGTATAATCTCGTTTTTCATAGTTATTTATTGCATTTCTAAGTATAATTTATATATTCGTTGATATAAAAATATACAAATTTACAGAAAAAATTCAAAAATTCAAGAAAATACGAAAGGGAGTCGCGATCGACTGGTTGGCCACCCCTGATATATATAGTATTTTATCACACGATATTTATTATTTTTAAAATAACACAATACGACTACCTACCACAATTTTAAATAATATCTACAAACTAAATTGTTTATGAACATTTAAAACAATATATTTTAGAAGCTCAATCGGGTAATGGCTGAAGGGCCCATTTAGCAGAGGGCGAAATTTTTCGTTTATACGTAAATATTACTATATTAATACCTATAAAATTAAAATAAGCTAATACTATAATAACACAAACATTTCTGTTCTTTTCTTGATAACATAATTTTGTATAGTTTAAATTAATAAAAAATAGTAAAGTAAAAGTAAAAGGGTATATACAGTGTACATTAATATATAAAAGTTCTATAAAAAACATCTGCAGTTCGACATTCATAGAGCTCTTATATCTGTATGACTGTAATATACTAGAGCTAGATGAAGTGGCGTGCCTAGAAATTTTTGATGGAAGTGATATATGTTATAAGAAAAGACCGGATTTAATTGCATTAAAAACACTCAAAAATTGTATAAGTATTAAAATTGTCTAATTATAACAAAAAATACATAAAAATTGCAGAATAAATTGCACTGTAAAAATGCAAAAGTAATATAAAAAAAACTTTAAATTCTTAATTATAATTAAATTAATTAAAAAAATATATATATGAATGTATTACTTTTTTGAATTACAATTAATAATTAAATATATTTCAAAATTATGTTCATTAAAATTAAATCTCTTATTACATAAAATATGTTTGTACGAAGAAAAAACACGTCCTACTTCTATACTAGTTATTGCAGGTGCATGTTTAAAAAAATTCAACAATATAATATAGTGTTATATAAAAATAAATATATCTGCTTTACTTCATAGTAAGATTTAATAGTTTTATATCTTATATTTTTTTTTCAATTATATACATAAATTTATCTTTAGTTTTTTTTTCCATTTGGACCAGGAAATAGGAATATTTGTTAAAATATCTTCAATTTTTCTAAACATTTAACATATTCATAAGTAAGTAGCTCACTATTTGATTCTTCCAAGTTTGTAAGATTAATGGATAACTCAGATAAGTGTAATTTTATGAATGCTATAAAAAAAATTTGACTGCATTATTTTGTACAAATTGTTTCAGCTTTTCTACACTTTTAGGGATTAATATAGTTTTTTAAACTTTTAATAACAATTAAAAAAATTTTAAAATTATTTGCATAGACAAGTGCAGCTTTTAACCATGTTTCCCGCTTTGTAATAATAGGTTCGAGAGGTAAAGGTATACCATGTATTTCTTTTCTGTATTTATTTATTCTGGATGATCATACTTTTAGGAAAGCTTTTTTTCCTAAAATATACGAAATAAGTTACATAATATGTATTTAGATTTTATATATTAAATTAATTAACACTGTTAAATAAACTATTAATTTTAAGTAATAATAAATTTAGTTTAGTTAAATATTTTGTACTATTTAATATATTTACTAAAATTTGAATTAAAAGTGTTTTAAATACTTATCCTAGTCCCTAGATATGTGAAAAGTATTTGAATGTTAAATGTATTAGTCAACATACTAAATAGTAAATAGTATACCTATTCGATAAGACAAGTATTTTAAACGTGTTTTCAAAGTACCTATAATTTATAACTCTGTATTCGACAATATAGATATTTTGAATTTTAATTAAACGCTTCTAATCACAAGTTATAGGAAAGGATGGATGGGGAGGAGGGAACATGCTCGTACACGTACGTGATAGCAGGCGCGCGATTAGGTTAGCCGGTTAGCGAGTAGTGAGTAAGCAGTAAGCACCAGAACCGCTCTTTTTATACTACTATCATATTTTACATTAAATTTTATTGATCATTTAACAACCGATTTTATCGTTTTGTATGACTAAAATGAATTATCTGTTTTATTTATAAAGGCATTTAAATTTTTTGTTGAATATATTATACCAAGCCATTTAAAGCGAACACCTATAGCTATATTATTGTGGTATCGTAAATATATATACGCATTAACGCATTACTATACGCAATGGTTTAGATATTCACTAATACCTAATTGTTTTTAAAAATCTATTTCATATTGTGTGTACAATTATATTTCTGAAAAATTCGTAATAGGTATATACTATATATAATATAAAAATATAAAATATATGCGATGCATTGATCACAATGTTTTTTTTTCTGTAGATACACAATAAGTTGTCAATAAAATGTTCTTATTTTAAAAAATGAGGGTAATTTTGAATATAAAATTTTATTTAGTTTGTATACTTTAGAGAAATAAAACAAACAAAAAATTAAGGTAAACCTAGAATTTTTACGCCAATCCAATTTTCAACAATATTGATTTTTTTTTTGACCTCAAAAACAAATTACCGTAGTTATATCAATTTATTACTACATTTTTGACTGTTGTATTATTGTTTATTTACGATAACATTTTGTTACTAAATAGACAATTAGCAAATTATTTTGTAGTGAGAAATTTGTAAAAATTTCTGTACTTAAGAGTTTTAAAAATTTAGTACAAGGTACATTAGTTTTTCAACTTAAGTGACAAAAAAAAAAATTTGTAGGAAAAATAATTTTTTACTAGAATTTCAAGTTCAAATGTTTACTACATTCAATATTTACCTGTAAAATAATTATTTCTTGTCAAATAATTTTTGATATTCATATTTTATTAGATTTAAAAAAAAATAATAATAACAATAGATAGATATTTGAATTTTTCTACAAATGTTTAAATTATCATTTTCGTAATAATATAATATTTTCAATTGTTTAAACTATTTTGAGTTATTAATAGGCATGATAAATGTTCAGTTGTTTTTCTATAAATGTCAATAAAAATTATTCACCTAGTCAAAATTCTTGAAAATTTAAAACAAGATTCGACAAAAGTAAATGTTATTCTTATATCTGTATAAAAATATTAAAAATATACAGGCACGATTTTTTTATATATCCATTTGACGAATCACAAAAAATTGTGATCTATTTTGTAGTTAATAATTCATATATCTTTTGTATCTAAGTGACTAAGTATTGAAAATATAAACGATTCCCCATCATAAGTAATTTATGTTTTATATTGGAATGGAACCATAAAATCCAAAAAATGTAAAAAGAAAATTATTATTTTACAACTAAAATAACGATATGTTAATTATTTTGTTTAAAAACAATATTCGTGGGAACTTAAACTTTTTATATTATTATAAATTTTTCTACACGTACCTAATAATAATTATCATTTTTGATTTATTTTAAAATATTATTTATTTATATAGGTAGTACCTATAAATATATTTCTACTGTTTTACGGTAGGTATTTACGGTATCCACAGAAAAACGTTATTAAATTTTGTTTTGTAAACTTGTAAGTAAATTTATTGTGGTAGAAATATTTAAATATATATACATAGGCGTGTTCAGTGGCCGAGGGGTCACAACAAATGTTTAAATCGTGATTCTTATTTTTTTTTAGACTCGAAGTAACATTTATTTTTTATGTAACAAGATAAAAAAAATTACAAAATATAAAACAAATAATTAAAATTTATAGGTACGAGGTACACACCGCATGACTTTTTTTTTGGGTATGATTTTGTTGGAGGCACAATTCGCCGGAGGAGCCAGTGGCAAGGGCGTATTCGGGGGGGGAGTGAAGGGGCATTCACCCCGCTGTCGCTCGTAGTTTTTCTATATAATACATTAATAAAAATTTATTTAAAAAATGTTCCGTTTGATAAAGATTGTAAATCGTAATGATATCAATGATATCATACCAAACATAATAAGAATTTTATGCCTATTTGGGTAGTCAACTGTAAATTATTTTTAATCTAAAAAAATTAATTTCACACCCCCCTCCCATGGTCTAAACTCAAATACTCCCTTGGTCAGTATACACTCGGTCGGTCCCTCCAGTAAACACGCCTATGTATATAATATATATTATTATAATAATTAAATACTAATAAATAATAATATTATAATAAATGCAATATTTTCGGAAATAATTATATCAACCTACTATAGTAATATTAAAATTTAAAAGTAAAATAAATGGCTTCCTAATAGCTATATCAAAAACACATAACATTTGGTGATATAGCTGCTGATATTATTGTTTCTGCTCAGAATCGTTTTTCGTATGTATACAATGAATTATCACTGAATTCAAATTCAACACATCTAGTAAATTAGTGAACTAAATCAAGTCTTCAACTATTCAACACCTAATGTACAGCAGAGCGGTACCTGCTTCTTTATATTTTTAAAAAATTATTTAATGTAATTGAATAGAAAAAAAATGATGATTTGTCAATCTAGGATAATTGGTAGGATATATTATATTATTATTTATTAGCTATATTTAAATTGTAATATATCATTATTTTAAGTGATTTCGTAAAAAATTAAATTTCATACGCTCATACAATTTTTTCTATATTGACGCTAGAACTTTATTTTACAGTTACTTGAATGAAAACTTATGGATAACCTTGTGTTAAATTTTAAAGATTTTTTGAATTGCCAAATATTTTATTGGCATTTCAAAAAAAAAAACTTAAAAAAATCGAAAATTTCATTGTCTATAAATAGCTTAAAAAAGTCAAAATATTTTGAAAATTTAATCAATAATAGCTAAACATTTGGTGGAAATTTCAAGTATTTACAATGATTCGTTTTTGAGTTATAGCAAAATAAAAAAATGATTTTGACAAAAACTTATTATGCGTAAAAATTCCCGTTTTTTCTAATGCTTTTGAAAACTACTGGCAATATTTTACTTGTAAAATCAATACATTCCTCACTTCGTTCAGAATCTAAAATGATATGATTAATGTGGAAGTCGATTTTTCCCAATTAAACCGTGTAAATTCCGTTGTCTCGTACGCAGTTAATTAACCAACTCACTTACGATTTACGAACCACCAAAACAAATTTATTTAAAATATACATCAACATTCAACATAATATATATTGTATTCGCATGTATATATCGGCAATGTTGCGCAGAAAGTACCGACTTCGTTAATGTTATGTTAATATAATATGAAAACTTTGCTTATGCGGAATCGCGGAGTTGAGAAGCAAAATGTGATAATTTTTATGAATGAAAAGATCACGAATAATCACTTATAATACCGATAACGGTGGCTGCGTTTCTTAAAAACGGATCGCCGATGATTAAAAAGTTCCCATCACCGGCTACCGTCTATTCGTACAGTCACGCGGTGGGGACGTGAGTACAAACGTTGTCGTAGCGCGTCGTTTGGAATATTTTTCACATCATCTCGGTTACGTTGTATACGTATAACAGGTACATAATATTAAAGTACAATTTCACAATATTGCGTCATCACTGATGAAACAACTAAAACACGGTATTTCATTTACTTATTGTATTATAGGTAGTAGGAGCCGTACAATTTTATTTTATACATATTACACTCGTGTGTAAAACTTTGTATGTATACTTTTTAATATATCGTGTGTTTATTATTTTATTCTAACTAAAACGAGTATAGCTATGACCCTTATTATACATATATATTCGAGCGTTGTACGATTTACCTATAGGTATTCAATGCGATAAAAGGGTCATTTAAATATTATACGAGCTAATTGCTATATGAAACGTAGGGAATTGAAAAAGCTTTATTTTTAATTGAATAATAATTTGGGGCGTAAATAAAAGTTTGGAATCAAAAACAACATAACAAGGTCCTTATAATTGCGGCGTCTAAAAAGCAACGAAGTATATTCGAGTATTATTAGACGATTAATGTATTTTTGTGGGTACCTACGTTATTTTTGAAAATGGAAGAGATTGGTATTTCTTTATACACCATATTTAATTAAAACCTTTTAAAACTGTTTGTAAAAAATCTTATAATTTTACTGACTACTGTTTTACAAGTATATTAAAAAAATTGTGTAAGTATAAATTATCGCTTTGCTGGACCTCGTCATTGAGTAAATTCCTGTAATACAGTGGTTTTCAATTTGTTTTAAGTGCACTGTGCTCTTCACGCTGCAATTTTCACGGCGTATATCGATCATAAACGACTTTTTCTTCAAAGGAGATCCTTTTTTTTTGGTCATTATTTAATGATTTATACGTACATATTATATTTATAAAAATTTTTTTATCTATTTATATTAGACTTAAGAATAAATATATACCTATATATACCTACATTTAATGAACAATTTATGTTTGATGGACGTTATAATTATTTTTAATTTTTGGACGATTAGTTATAATACATTAATACAGGCATATACCTATAGGTATACTTACATTATATGTCAATATGTCATTACCTACCTAACTGATGAATAATATTAAATTACATCATAAGACTAAAAACAAGTTTTCTTATATTTAAAATATATTATAATCTAAGAAATGTAGTGTGGATCTCACACCAATCGTCTAACTGTTCAAAGAGATGTATAGGCATAGGCATTTGGAAATATGACGTGTTTAGCGTCTAAGAGCCGAAGTCAGAATTGCGGAGTATATATTTTACGTGTAAACGTATAAATTAATACAAAGATTTCAATCGCCGAAGAAAATATATATTTTTGTTTATATATAATCTGAAGTGTATTTATATGTTTATGATAGGTACTGATAGGCTTATTTTATAATTTCTAGTTTTCTATAAGTATTTAAAACTATTACAGTGTTATTCATATAGTCATTGTCAAAAACTAAGGTTTAACATAAGTTAAGAAAAACCGGGTTTAATAATGTACTATTCATAGTCAACATAGTCAATGGGATATGCTAAGTTTTTAAAAACTGTGGATTATTTTAGTTTTATTATAAACAGCCATAGAGCCACCTCCAAATTTCCATATTATTACTAATTGTTGCCAATCTAAAAATAAGATAGTAAGATTTTATTTGTTTTCGTGATGCGTGTGTCGCAAATCTATAGTTTTATGAGATTTATATTTTTTTGTAAGAGGTAAAAAAAAAAAATTCTAAAATACTGTCGTTATTTATTAAAATTATTGTAAAAATCAAGCAATTTTTACACGTAAAACATATACTATGGCTGGCTGATCATTTATCGGATTTATGACGTCACGTGGTTAGTTATCAACTCTCATATAGTAGTGATAGTACGTTGAATAATTATATTTTGAACTTAGAATTTTTATTCAGACGTTTTTAATTATTTTGAATACTATAATAAATAACCAATTCATAAATGTAAATTAACTAGAATAGTGATCTAAGATAATCTATAAAAATTCTAAGATATTATCATATTCTTATCGTTTTCTTTCTACAGATTGTCTTATAAAATTTATTAAAAATACATTACTCTTGAACAGTTGAACGCATCTATTAGTGTGCTATTGTCATAACTCATAATACTCATAATATATGCAATATGCAAGTATACAATTTAAGCTATCTGCTATGTATGTAAGTATGAAATATAAATCTATTTGAAGCTATTGTAGCATATTTAATGAATACTCGCGGAACCTCGTTTGAAAATCGCGTCTTTAATGGACGCGAAAGATCTTAAATTCGAATTACAACAAAATAAATAAATAAATGGATAATCTTCATTTAAATATTTGCCTAATATCTTCAAAATTTGAAAATATCTGTAATATAATAAATTGTCCATATATTGTATAATATATAACTTATTATAAAACCATTACTTATCAAAATCAATTTTTTATCATACATAAATCCAAAATACAATAAAGGAAACTTAAAAGTTTCAATTATCTATACACAGTACAAAAAAGCTCAATTTTTTTGATTTATGTGGTGTCTAGTAAAATACGAGTACTAATATAAATATTTGGTGAAAATTTCAAGTCTATGTGGTAGTATTTTTTTTTAAAAATTATAAAAAATTAATTAAATCGATTTACCTAGTTAAATATTGTTTTTCTTAATTTTCCGGATTATTTTAAAGAGTAGGCACTGGAGAATTTTTACATTCCACAAGTACCAACTAGATCAAATTTTATATAATGTTATATACTAGACATAATTCACAATTCTTGAGATTGAAGACTGCAGAAGCCTCTTATATGTTATATCTACTATAAATTATGTATAAGTATGTTACAAATAAAAACATATATACATCATCTTAAATTCAATACATTCATCTCTCCGCACGGAAGTTAAAATAGAACAAAATATAATATAATCTTAATTCATATACTTGATACTTAATATACCTGTACAGTATCAAACTAATACATAAAACATAAAACACTATAACATGTGTACAAAAACTGTTTTATTATAATATACTATATACTTATCATTTATCAATATTTTGTACAATAACATGTCGGTAATATTTCTATACTTTGTAGTTAGGTATTAGTTCATTATACGAATTATTATGTATAGGTAGTGTGTGTGTATAAGATGTATATACTCGTATAACACTCAATCGAGCATGAGCCCGGATAGCTCAGTCGGTAGAGCATTAGGCTTTTAACCTAAGGGTCCAGGGTTCGAGTCCCTGTCCGGGCGAAATTTCTTTTTTGCGATTTTTCTTGATTTTTATTATATTTCATTTTTTATACGCAGTAGAATACTGTTTAATTGTTTATGTACATTTTTAAATGAATCATTATCACATTAGACAGCTTAAATAATAACAATATTGAATTTTTTTTTACAGAGCGTAGGTATTAAATTATTTATCTCCTATAGCGATTATTAAAATATTGATTGTGATTCGTATTTCGTGCATTACTTTAAAGATTTTCATGAGTTTGATAGAAATGGTTCCGGACATTATGACATTTTTCACGCAAATAAATTACATTTATCGTTCTTCACTTAGAATTTAAAATAAGCACACATGACCTAAATATACTTTATATAGATGCGAATTCAGTGATGTAGTATGACAAATTAACCTAAAATTGGGTATTAATGAGTTACAAAATGTAATCATATACATTTATTTTATTTATATTATTGCAATTTGCAGTTATTTACTTTTGTATTAATACTATGTATGATGTATCGTAAAACCGTCTAAATAGATTCGTGGTATAAATAGGTAATAGCTTAAAATAAATTTACAAATTATGAAAAAGTTAGTAGGTACATTAATTTAAATTCATAATGTATGTAATTTTGTCAAAATTTGAATTTCAAAAAAAAAAAATAATAATTTTATAAAAAAATAATTATTTTTATATAAGTATAGGTAGTTTTTAGATTTTTTTTTATTTCCAGTAGGTATGTACTGCTTATCAGGATTATTGTATAGACATTTTTAAATATTAGATATTAAAATTGAAAATTTTATTAAACTTTTACTACAACATACTTATAGCTTGTAAATGTTCATGATTTTCATGAATTATGTAAAAATACAATTGCATAAAAAAAAATTGGGCAAGTGGGTATCGCTCTGCTGTATAGTAGAGATGGAGAGTAGGTCACTATATAATGGATATGTTAAATTTGAATGCAATGACGGGTATCATTGTATACGAAAAACGATTCTGAACGGAGATGATTTGTCAGTCAATGATAATTAGTTGGATACTTGTATGTATTATATTATTACCTATATTTAAATTGTAATATATCGTTATTTTACGCGATTTCGTAAAAAATTAAATTTCATACGCTCATAAAATGTTTTCTATATTGACGCTGGAATTTTTTTTTACAGTTACTTGAAGGAAAACTTATGGATAACCTTGTATTGGATTTTTGAACCTTAAGTATAAACACAAAAATTTTATGAATTTTCAACATCAAAATTCTTTGCAAATTTTCGTGATTTTGATATATTTCGTAACCATTTGAACTTTAAATGCTTATAAACAAAATTTGTGACTGACGATTTTTGATTTTTTTTTTTTACTACGATAATTAAAACTTTTAATAAACCTTGTATTAAATTTTAAAGATTTTTTGGATAGCCAAATTTTTTTAATCGGTATTTTAAGAAAAAATACTTAGAAAAGTCGAAAATTTAAATTGTCTATAAGTAGCTTAAAAAAGGTTAAAATATTTTGAAAATTTAATCGTAAATAGATAACCATAATATAAACATTTGGTGAAAATTTCAAGTATTAAAATGATTCGTTTTTGAGTTACAGCAAAATCAAAAAATCGATTTTGTCAAAAAGTGGTAATGCGTAAAAATTCCCGTTTTCCGTTATTTTTTCAGGGTTTTTTCCGACGCTTTTGAAAACTATTGGAAATTTTTTACTTTTGACCCCTCAAAGTACCAACTAGATGACTTTTCCTATTCAAAGAGGGACTAAAGTCAAAAATCGAAGCATTATTACTACTCCAAAACGTGATGACAGACACAAAAATAAAAAATAAAAAAAAACACACATCATTGTAAAATCAATACATTCATCACTCCGTTCAGAATCTAATATGATAAGCAAGTGGGTTATGTTCTGGCATAAATTAGGTGTCCAGTGGGTCACTGTTAATTATTGTTATGGTTATGTTATATTTGAATTCAATTACATAACATTAAACACGAAAAAATATTCTGAGTTGAGAAGATTTATCGGCCTATATCATTAAGTATTTTTATTTGATGATATGTTTTTTTTTTATATATAATAGCTACTATAGTCATTTATTCTACTTTTAGTCAGAGTTGGGCAAAATATTATCTAGATAATAATTATTGGAATGATTTTTTTTTTATAATTATTCTTTTTAAAAATGTAATTTTTCAAACATAATGCTTATACAAAAACCAAATATATTCAAATTCTTTACTCTCTATAGTTGTCTAGTTTCTTCTTTAGATAGTTCTATATCTGTTTCATTTATCTATTTATTTCAAATAAAAGAAGATTTACAATCGTGAATTTAAAACATAATGCTAACTATTGTTTTTAAATATGTAAATGTTTTAATTACCAAAATACCAACTATATGTTAATTTAGATAAAATTACTGAAAATTTTTCGAATAATATTGTTTTTAAATTATTATCTAAATAATCATCAAAATAAAATGTTATTCGAATTATGCCTAACTCTGCTTTTAGTATTAGTGTATTACAGTAGAATATTAATGATTTTCTTAAAAGTATTATATTTATTATAATATTATTATTATTTACTATTTAATTATAATAGTACCTAATATTTATTTATACCGTATTATGTCCATTTATTATAAACTCAATATTTAATAACATATATATAAATCAAAAATGTCATTGCGTATAGTAAATTTCATAATCATGTAATAACATACATAAAACTTAAAGTTCCTACGAATAATGTTTTAAAATTATAACAAACAAATTAACATTGTTATTTATAGTTTAATGAGTAATTTTGTTTATATTTCGATTTGAAATATCTATAAAAAATTTTTTTTCTTTTTGTTTTATGGTTTTAGTATGAAATATTTACGAGGAATCTTATATTAAATTTTCGAAACTTAGATATAAAAACACAAGTTTTTATGAATTTCTATTTTCTAATTACAAAATAATTAGCATTTTTGATTGATTTCGTCAAATGCAATTGAAAAAACCTTCAATTGCACATGTAAAAAAAAGTTCCTATGTATTTTTTATATTTTTATACAAATTTAAAAACAATCTATGTTGGATTTTTTATTAAATTTTCATGAATTTTGATCCATTGAATAATTTTTTTTCGACATTTTTAGGAAAAAACTGAAAAATTTGAAAATTTTTATGTACCTATCTATATACTAATAGCTCAAAAAATAAAATAAAAAATATTTTGAAAATTATATCATATAATGAAAATGATAATATTAACATCGTGAAAATTGTAAGTATCTATACGGTTTTCGGTTTTGGAATTACAAAAAAAAATGAAAGTTGTTTGGAAACAAATAGTTACGGGTGTATATCTAATATTGTAAACATTTAAAAAAAATAACTTGGCTTTCAGGTAGAATTTTTATAAATATGCTGAAAAACTTATAAAAAATCTTATATTAAAATTTTTAAATCTTACAAACAGAACATTTTTTTATGTATTTTTAAGTACAAAATAACTTGTATTTTTTGAGATTTTCATGAATTTGGTCAAGATTCTAAATTCAAATACTTATAAAAAATATTTTCACTTTAAATTTTGATATTTTTTAATTGAGAAATAAACTATTTATAAAGAAATTCGCATTAAATGTTCAAGCATTTTTACCCATTCTTAAATAATTGTTTATTAATATTTATGAAAAAAATTCAAATATTCAATTGTTTATAATTTTATAAATAGTTCAAATAAGTCAAAATATTTTGAAAATTATACCTTAGGTATATTGAAAATGATAATATAAATATTTGGTGAAAAAGGATCACATTTTTGTAGTTATTATTCTTTTTTAAATTTTAACAAAATAAAGAAATCAATTTAATCAAAATCTGGTTTAGTAATTGTTACATAATTGAAGTTTTTGTTATTTTATTTTTGTTATTTTTAGTTGTTGGGCCATAGATTGCATATTATTATTATTTGAGTCAAAGGTCCTCTATTATTACATAATAGCTAAAAGTTGTTATGATTTATTTTTAATGTTATATGTAATTTCGTTAATCGTTAATCATTAACAAAATAATATTATAATATACCAAACATTTGTTAAAATGTTTTCATAGTTCTAAGCTCACACATTTTATGTACCAGTAGCTTGTCAATATCTGTCCGGCGACTTCGACCACTGTTTTACAAGCCTATCACTTCATTGCATACCCAATTACTTTTGTATAAATTTAATACCTAGGTATTAGTGGAGTGCAGAAGTAATTGGTGTCCAGGTCGCGTATTATTACGATATAAGATCTCAACTCGTATAATAACAAAATAATGAATATTGTTCATCAAATAGTTTAAAAATATATAATTTCGTTCAAATTTGAACTTAAGATATCTATGAAGAAATTCTGCTTAAATATTTTTTAGATTATTTGGTTTCAGTATGAACTTTTTACCATTGGCGCAACTTTGCATCCAAAAAATAAGACCCATTTTCTAAAAAATATTGTACCATAATGTATATTGAGAAAAATAAATACCTATTAAAATATTATGTTCTCAGCTATACATAATATACAGTGGCGTGTTTACAGGGAAGGAGATTAAGCCCGGGCCTACCCAATTTTTATTTGACTGTTTGGTTTTTTTTTTATTAAAAATAAAAATGTTACCTACCTATTAATAATATAAGTAATATTTATTATTGAATATTATTAGCATACCCATATTCCACGTGATAGGACAAATCTTTCCTTATAGTTATGAACACACTTACACACTACAAAACAAAACTGGCCTAATGGCTATAATACTCAATTATTTTGTGCTGGACACGCCACTGATAATATATATTATATACCTATATATATATATATATATATATATATATATATATATATATATATATATATTATATACACTATATAGTCATATAACAGAGTAAGACAATGTATAATGTACAAATATATATTATAAATTATGACTGAGAACAAAGTCATATGACGTATTACGCACATACACATTTTTAATAATTACTCTAAACGTTTTAACTCAAGTCGATGTGTATTCATTTTCGATGGGTTTTAATTAATATAATCTTATACTATTATCTTAAACTTATTAGAAATTAAGTATAATGATGGATCTATTATTTAACACTAAGTTAAATAACTCAAAAACTACTTGTTTGAGTTTCAATTTATCAACATTTTCAAAAACTAATGAGCTTAACAATTAGGGCCATGAAAAGATTTATTCTCGTTTGAAAAAAAAAAATTCCATAAATATTAAGTGTGATATTTTTTTTATACTTAATCGTATAAAATAAACTTCTCTCAATAAAAATTTCTACAAATGTATATTGATTTTTTGTTATAAATAATTTACAAATGATGTATATTTTATTTGTAATGAAAATGATGCTATAAAACTTCGTGTCGGTTTCCCTCAGTTTATGCACATTCTAATATGAATAGATACTATGTCGGATGTTCTATTATAATTTATAATTAATAAAAAAATTAAATGATTTAATAAATAATAACACGACATACGTACTTTGAATAAATATTTTACGTCATAGCTAGTTGTTTGCGCATAATGTTGCAAACGTAAATTTTTTAATTAAGATTTAATGATCATTTTTAAATCAAAAAAGTATAATTCAAAAAGATGTGTATTTCATTTTTGTGTAATTTTATATTTTTTATTTATTCAAAGAATAACAAATTTTATACATATTATAAAAATATGGTGTTAGTGAACTAGTAACATATGTTTATTTTCTATGAAATCATCACCAGCCCGGATAGCTCAGTCGGTAGAGCATTAGGCTTTTAACCTAAGGGTCCAGGGTTCGAGTCCCTGTCCGGGCGAAATTCCTTTTTGCATTTTTTTCGGGCAAATTTTTTTAATATATTTTAACGGTATCCGTTATTGTCATATATTTCGATCAAAATATGTTTTTTTTTATTTTTTATTTGCCGGAAATTAAAAAAAAAGTTTTGCGTAGTCACTTATATTTTTGTGTAGAAAATTTTTAATTTTTATTGGTATAATAACGTCAATAACGATTTATATCTTCTTACGATTTTATAATATAATTAACTGTAGAAAATTGAAACTTAAAGTATTCTATTAAAATTAAATTATTATTTTTGATTCACAATAAAATTAATATTTGTCCAATTGTCCATATATTTCCTTAAAGTGTTGGTAAAAATGTTTAGGCTTTTGTCAAAAATCTGTATAAGGTTCTATATAACTCTATAAGGTTGTTTTTATTAGAATTTACAAATATTAAAAATATATTTAACATTTTAAGTTAAAATTTCGACGAAATTGAATAATATTTTGATGAAAAATAATTATTTTAGTGGTATTTTATTTATTATGTTATCATCTAAAACTAATATAAATACAATACGAATCACACCTACACAGTATATATAGAACATGTTAGGTTAGGTATATATTATATATTATATTCATATGATATATATGGCATATATCATATTATTATAGTCTACTGTACAATACGTTTTTAATAGAAAAATAAATTACTAATAGCAATATGAATATTGTACTAAAATCCTTAGAAATGTAGAATCACAGATCGTTTCTGAAGTATTAAGTCATCCTTTTTCATCGTATATAGGTACACCGTGTTATTTTTGAATTTCAATTTAATATATTATCCATTACAGACTTTTCAGTAACATACACTAAATTACGATGTAGGTCGTGTCATTCGACACCCATTACTAATACAGTACAACGACTTATACGATTTTAAAATATATATATAATATATATGATGTATAAACAGTACTAGATGGGTTAAGTACTGGATTATCGAATCTTAGAAATTTTATTAACTCAAAACGGGTTAGAACAATTCAGTTTAATACTTAATTCTACCATAATATATAGTTAAACTCGGTAACTACAGCTGGTTCTATTTCAGCATGTTTGTTATAAGAATTTTTTTAAACATTTAGAACAATACTATTAGATAAAAATAATAGTAGTTAAATATTATTTTATATTCAGACTTGAGACACTTAGTCAAATAATAATGATTCACAATTTTTTTAAATTTGTTTATATAATTCATAACTAATTTTACCATTTGTGAAGTGATATTTCAAAACGAATTATTGTCATAATATTTAAAAATGGGTTATATTATATCATATTATATACTCGTATATAGCTATGCATATCTAAACACATACGTATCTCTTAATTTTTTCAAAACACACTATTGTCCACAATATAGCCTATAGCTGTTGAAGAAACACCATTATTATTACCTACCTAACGTGCGTTTGCTTAAATTGCTCAAATTTAATATTCATATAATTATAATAATTATTATATAGATTTTATTAGAAACGCACTTCTGCCATATAATTGAAAATGTGTTTTTTTTAAATTGTCAGTAATTATATTACATATTGCAAAATAATATTATCACTTAAGATCTAACAATTTTCGGACTTATATATTTCCATGTTTTCAATACAATAAATTAAAAATTTGATAACAAATAATTATATGTTAATATAAAACCAGAATTTTTCCATATTGGAAAAAATTATAATTTTCAAATTTTTTTTTTGTAAAAACTGGTACGCCTTTACTGTGAATATGTGTAACTGCTGTAACTCTTTATTATTATAGCCTTGTAGACAAATACCATTAATGACCGTTGAATAACGTTTATACTCTGATATAATAAAATATACACTAGTTGCACTGCAGTGTACACATTACCACAACTATACGTGTATAAATATATTACTAAATTTATGGATGACAACAGTATAGAAAAGTCGTTGTACAATTTCAACTTAAATAAATCTTGAATTGTTAACTTTTGATGTTTATAAATGAGTAATGACACTTAAAATATTGCCGGGTTCGTGCGAATTCACACACATATATATGTACAAAAATACAAAATTATTATATTTTTATTTCGACCGAAGGCCAACACCGACGTCACGAATGGTAAACGCTAAACGCATGACAAGGTCGGATGCCGCTATAATGTTTGCGTAACGTGTGCAGAAAGCTGTTCGTATAGACCGCCGTAGTGTTTATTTTTTATTTCCATTAGGAATACCTATAATAATACAAGTCCCGAACGTCCACGCATCACAGTTCTGCCGAACTGTTTCTAGCATTCCTGGGTGCGGGGAGGGGGACCCTGGGAAACCTTCAGTATGGCCTACGGACTCATTTCTTGTATAAATTGGTCGGCGAATACATTATAATTGAATATATATAAATATATTATTTTGTCCAAAAATATTAAATTGTTTTATTTTTTGTCCTTCATCGACGATCTAGTAATTCTACTCGGCTATGCCACGGTTTAATATAAAATACCTTTTTTACGACACACGATTGAAAAAATTTGTTGGCTTATTATAGGACATAGAAGAACAAAAGAAAACCTGCAATATTGAGCATAAAAAACTCTGCCATGTTGCCATATTGCCATCTGCAATTTTGAACTACCTATATTATAAAAATGTATTAATTTAAATAATTACAGTAATACAAAATATATGGTACCAGTTAAAAACAACACGATTTTATGGTCATAATATGTAACGTATTTTTAATATTTTAATTTACCCGTTAAATAATAATAATCATAATAAAAAAATCAAATTTAATCGTGAAGTTAGAATTTTTGATAATAATAATACATTAAATTGATATACCTTGGTATCTGTTTCCAATTTGACTTAAATATAGTAGGTAGTAGACTAGTAGAGATTTAGTATTATTAAACTTTGAATATTAGTTACCAAAAAGCTTTTATGTTTAATTTAATTTAAATATATTATAATATATAACATTGTCAATAAAGCTGGGTTCGGCTCACGGCTCGTGCCGCGTATAAGTTTGGGATCATAATAATATTGGTGTAATAATACATACATGAATATAATAAATTACAAAATGTAAGCAATACGAAAGTGGCAACGTCACATAAAATATTCTATGCTCTGTCGTGTTTTACCGGTCTGCTAAAACTTTTTATACTTCAACATAGAAAAAATAAATTATGCTCTGGTAGCACCTGAAAATAGTACTACGAGATTAGCTAATTTTACGTTTTACATCATTTTAGTCCTTTTATAAATATCTATATTACGAGATTTTATGAATAAATTATATTTTATTATTTTCATTGTGTACTTACTGTATATTTACTATTGAAATTCATACCTATTACTATATATATGTACGAGTATACTCACACCACTTATAACTGCGCATTAGTCCATTTAAATATTCATGTAAAAAACAAATCTATGGTTCACAATTAATTTAATATGCGGATTTTTTAACCGATATAATTATGCATTGGAAAATATGATAAATAAGTATTCTACTAATCATCGTTAGGTATATACAGTGTATATTATACATCTAGCTTTTTATTTTATATCTTTGTTCTAAGAGGAGGTACCTATAGTATAGGAAGACAGAAAAAAAACCAATAAAACTTGTAGTGTGATGGATGACGCAAAAAAAAAAAACGATTACCAATTGTAAGGGTCTTACAATAGGCGTTATCCATAGGCGCAATTTGAGTTTTATTTTTTTGGGGGGGGGGTCTATTATAATTTGTATGTATGTACTGTGTGTATGTTCCTTGATATATATTAAGCTGGAAGGGGATATATAAAAATCATTTTGAGGGGCTATGATTGATTTGGGGAGGGAAGGCTTAGCCCCCCCAAGCCCCCTTCATATAACCATAGGATAAGAAGACGTCCAGTCGCACGCTGATATGACGTCGACTATTGCAATTGCTCAGCACTTGCAGTGTACTTGATCACTTGATTGCGGGGCTTAGATCTTATGAAATACTGATCCCAGGACCGTACTGAGGTTTGGTAGCGCCCCAATACAACACATACATGCCTATTGCCTACATATTTTAGTATTTTACGAGAATATTACCATACATATCAATTATACGTATAATTTTTAGACATTAATATTTATTCATTATATTCCATGTACAATGAATTTTCAATATTTCGAATTTTGTGCTCCAACAATCTTAACATAAATAATTTGTATACAATAAAAATAGAGCGAAACTCTACTGTAGTAAGTTGTTAAAATTATTATACATTTTTTAAATACCACGTGAAAAATTATAACATAACTATGCTATTGAAATTTGCGCCCCTGGCCGGGCCTGGCCCATGCCTTGCTCTGAATAGCCTTGACTGGGACAGTTGTGTTCACATCAGGTGAGAATTTTTTTTTTGGAAATAAAAGAAAGCGCGATTTAACATAATGGAAAAAGGAAAAGCCATTTCGCGATTTCATATTTTAGAAATTAACGGACTGAAGTCCGGATGACGTTCGGATTACGGCCTTTACGAATAATACCACTATTTAGTCCCATCCATAACCCCGGCGCGCTCTAACGGCAAATGTTTGAAACTCGTGCTTTACTTAAGATTTTATGATATAGGAGGCTATAATAATATACGTATTGGTATTATAATATCATTGATTATAGAATAGTATACAATATACATAATCAAGATCTATAAAGAAGATCTCCTTTTATATAGATCTTGATACATAATATATTGTTATATAATTACAATGTTAATCAATGATAATATGTATAAAGTACAATATCGTCAATATCATGTATTCATGTACCTATAATACATACCTACCGTACTAGTCGCTATGGAAACTAACACCGATTGATTTCCAACTATTTGTATTCTGCAGTTGACTAAAATAAATGTAGTGGTTTTTTCGTCAAATCAACTGTTAACTTGTTGATCATTATTTATTTTTTTATCTTCCCCGTGCTCCCGACAAATTACTACAGTACGACACACTTATGGCTGTAGTACCATTTGCGATTTGCCGATTGTAAATACTCAATTGTCAGTTAGTAGGTTGCATTATTATTTTCTGCGAACATTGCATTTGAAAGTGTCATTGTGTGATGTATAAATTATTATAATACGTAGTATACATTAAAGGTTTCAAATGAAACCCATTAATAATATTTTTGAATTATAACAAATTTACTAAAATCATTATTTTCCTTGTAAATATCCTATTTTGTCGAAATTTAAATTTTAGAAGCTAATTAAGCTAAATATTTATAGAATTCAACTTTTTTCTTTTTAAATGTTAAGAAATAAACTCTTTTGAGGTATCATAATAATATAATTTTTTAAATCTTAAGTGTGAATATTAAATTTTTTATAAATTATTTTGTAATAAACGATTATGAAAAAAACATTGTAATAATATATTTTCGATATTTATTAATTGGCATATGAACGATTTATGAACAACTTTATTTTATGTTGTTAAGGTTTTTTTAAAAAATTTTTTTAACCAGATAAATGACATTTTTATCGAAATTTTAACAAAATCAAAAATGTTAATGGTTTATTTATAGTTCAAAAAGGTTTAAATATTTTGAAAATTAGCATATAATGGAATTTATTCTGTTTTAATTTGTTTTTGATTTTCGAGTTTTATTGAAAAGTTGTTGAATTTTATTATTATTGAACCCCACAAAGTACCAACTAGATCGTATTTTGCACTAACAACCACCTTAAACGTGGAGATTTGAAGCTTCTTTACCATCCCAAAAGGTGATTAAGAGTAAAAATCATTGTAAGATTAATAAATACTGCTATTTTTTAATTCACTCAAATTTAATTTTTGATTTTTCTTTTTTTTTATACCTATATACAATCTGAAAACTGTTGTCATTTATTTTAATTGTAAATTCTCTCTCTCTCTCTCTCTCTATATATATATATATATATATATATATGTTGTGTGTATATGTTTTTAAACGTTTCGAAGCCTCAGTTATTACCTTACCTAATTATTATTATTGAAACGTCAAGTTTACGATGATATTTTAGTTTGAGATTTACATTTTGCACCTCGACAGCAGGCATTGTACACCATATTTATATATATATATATGATATAAGACGATATAATAATGATGTCCATGAAAAGATTTTCAAAAATGTTTATTATATTCTGGAAGGAAAAACGTTTAGACTTAAAATGTATGTACGATATGAATAGCATTTTTTAGCACTTATATGTGTATAATATAAATGTTAACGACTCAAAACAAATGTCACGTTTGGAACTTTCACTCCGCCATTCTGCATTATTGTACTATGGTTCACATAATAATAATATGTAAGTTGTTACTTGTCTTTTCGTAATAATTTCTACCAAACTATATAGAAGTTTACCTCACTTAACTCGAACCACAACGTCCACAACATCCATTTTGTCCAGCGAGTTTATATAATATATGACAATTATTGTGAAAGACTACGATGTTGGAATCTACGAGGCATTACATATATAATATAAAGGATAGTAAATCTAAATAATGGTACTTTTACGGCGTTTTGTCTAGTGGACATAAATTCATGTAATTCGTATTTATATTTGGAAACGTTGACCAATACGTTTCTATATATAGTTCGGTCCTAACTCCATTCCAAGGTCCAATATTATATATACTGTAGGTACTCTCGAAGATTTATCTGGTTTAAAGTCCACCATAAGTACATAAAGTGTTGGTATACATATATACATTATATGATCGAGCTGTTGAAGCTATTAGGGGCTAGAGGATTCAACTCTAGGTCGTAGTATATATATATATGTATAATATCGTGTGTTGCAATAATATTGTAGTGTAATATTAAAGTATTGTAAGTTGTAACGACCATATAAATATAATATATTTATATTGTATCTAATAAGTTAACAAAATTCCACATTACAGTGTATTTTATATATTGTAGACAAATAATAATATTATGTGTTCGTTGGACGTAAAAACGTGTCATAAATGAAAAGTATTTAATTTCTGCAATTTAGGCAACTAATCAATATTATTATGTTATTAAGTATTTTTTTATTATTATTTTGCGTCTTATAATTCAAAGATAAACCTTACGATCTAAAAAAATTATTATGCGTATTGTCACCACTCACCGTCCTACAAATAATGTACATTGACAACATTGTACAACATAGTAAGTTTTCATTCTGCAGAACACATTTTGTATTTTTATGCACATTTATCTACCATCGCAATTTAAAAATTATCATAACTCGCTTAAAAATCAAAATATTTTTAAAAACTGACTTACAAACACAGACAATGCGTATTACTTTTAAATTGTATTATAAGGTCACTTTCAATGTAATATTAAAGCTGTCAATCTGCAGTGGCTTCGTTCAGGGGGGAGGGGGATGAGCATTTACCCTGTTTGTTTAAGCCCATTGGGTTAATTATTAGTAAAAAATAAAATAATTTTAATAATTTTGGGTAAATATAATATTGTGTAGTTAGATACTAGGAAAGTTGGTAGGTACCTATTTGCAGATTATTGTTACAGTAGTAATTAAAATTTAAAATATTGTACAATGAGGCACGGAGTTTATTCTATTTCTTCTTAATGAAACTACATAATATATGATTTGTAAATACTTTTTTGGGAGGCGAGTTTTCCTTGCCGGCATCTCAAATACGCCACTGCAGTGATATAAGCACAAAATGCATAGTGTGCATAATTTATTACTTTACTAAAGTAAGATGATCGTAGATTATTATTATAGGAATCGAATATTGTGCGGAGCTAGTTTCCACTTAATCGACAAGTTTTAATTAAGACGTTGATTGATTTCTTCACGTTATAGTCTATATAGGTACATTCAGTAGATAAACAGAGATCATTAGCCGTTGTGTTTCGCTTCGATTTTGGTTATACCCTTTATTAATAATTTACCGTGTTGAGTTACTTTGTAAATAATTTCGTGATGAAAATTATGTGTTTTTCAATAATTAGGTATGTCTATAAGTGATTTAATTGAAGTAATTGCGGACAGAAACAAACGACAATTATTTGAAGTCAATTTTAACGAGTAAAAAATATTTTATATTTTATATTTTGAGCAGAACAAAGAACATAATATTGATTTTACAATGGTGTGTGTTTTAGATACTGGCTTTAGTGAAGAAAGTAATAGGTACTAACTACCAATTACTAGTTTTTATTATTTTTTGTCTCTATTATCACTATTTTGAGCAGTAAAAATGTTTAAATTACATATTTTAAAGATGGTTTCTATTAGTAAATCTAGTAGGTACTTAAAGGGAATACAAGTAAAAATACCCAATACTTATCGAAATATGATACAATAAATTTCAAAATATATTTTTCTTTTTTGTACTACTTATTTTATAAATTATAGATAATATTGAAATTTTAGTTTTTTATTTGACGTATGATTGATACAATTTTTGTTTTCAGGTATAAGCGCTTGAAAATGTTTCTAGAAGTTTCTTCATATATTTTTATTAGAGAAATAAAAAGTATATCGAAAATTTAAAGTCTCAATTATTTATCAGTGTTTAAAGTTTAAATGTTTACATAATCCATCAAAATCACGGATATTTGAAAATTATTTTGTAATATAAAATGCATTACATTTTTAATTTTAGCATTTAACGTTTGAAAATTAATATAATACTTCTCATAAGTTTTTGTTATTGGAAGCTAAAAGGAAAGTTTTAAAAACTACATATGTATATCTATTATTAATTATGAGCGACTGTTCTTCAAATTTTGACGATATTGGATATTCAAAGGTATTGTAACGATTTATACTCTCTCAATTTTTGTTAGGTATTTAGTTATTATTAAAAAAAATATTGATCACTAAAACTTAAATAAGAAATATTTTACTATTAGGTAAGTACTTAAATTATTATTTTCTATGTATAATTAAAAAACCAAAATATTTAGACATTTTTGGTTGTTTATAGGCATTGAAATGTTTGATTTTTTTTTTAAATTTTGATAAGATATTTTGAGATTCAGGCGAAAAGCTTGATTCACAGATCGACAAAAGTTGTTCTTATAGCAAGGAAAAAACTATTAAAATTATATTTTATAAATACATTATTTTTTTTTTTTAATTTAATGAAATTACGAAATTATACATTTAAACAAAGAATAATCAGTTATTTTGTTTTAATTCAAAAACATTATTCGTGGTAATATTTGCGTGTATCATAATATTTTCCTCTGCGGATTGGCCTTTTAAAAATATTCAGATTAACTTTAAGCTGTAGTTTATTTATACCACGAACTTATCAAACTGTTAAATTGTAGGTAAGTCGGTTTCGTCCCAAACATTAATAATAATAATATATGATATAAATATTTATAGTATGATAAATTCGATTTTTTCGGTCAAATTTAATTCGAACTATCCATACTGCTAATGGCAATATGAATATATAATAAAATATACTTAGTAATATAGGCTGACAGAACGTTCGTTATCGTTTTTTATCAGTACCTATGTAATCATTTATCATTGAATTCAAATTGAACACGTCTATTACAGTGACCTACTCAACGAGAAACATAATAGGAAATAATATTGGATATCTATCTACTATACAGCGTATTGAGTTCCCTGATTTTTCAAGTATTAATTGTAATTTATAAACATTAATTTGTGCCGGTGACCGTTTATTAATTTTTGTTAGTCACTATTTATAATTCAAATGTCACGATTAAAAACATTTAATTAATTAAAATTTGTTATACTCAATAAATATCATTATTTTTGATGTAAATCAACATTTAAAATATAAAATTTTAATATTCCATCTCAATAAATAATAAAAAGAAATAAAATATTAAAAATAAACAAATAAGTCTTTTTTAATGGAAAATTGTAAATATTTATAGGTACCAAATAATTATATGGTAGGATTGAGTGATTCATTAAACACGCTAATTTCCCTTTTATCCATATATTTATTCCATTATGATTTTTAGTTTTGAATTATAGGTTCTTAAAAACCATATTATTACATACTTAAATGTTTTATTATATTTAACTGTTGAAGGAGTGGTGAGACGAAACCAACCTTTTTTTTTTACTGTAAATTGTTAAACAAATTATTTTTTGAAAATGAATTGACACATTTAAATAAAAATATTCGAATGAAGAGTTTCTGATTTATTAAACTATACTATGTACTGAAGATAATAATATTAATAATGGTTTTAAATCAAGAATAAAATATAGGTGTAATATTCTGGTTAGTACTATATAGACTCTGGCAGCTCTTAAAATCACAAATTAACATAAATTACTATTATTTTCAAAACATCATAGCCTCTATAATCTATTTGTCAATCCGCATTATCATAGGCTTTAATCCTTAGTACATAAAGTTTAATAACTCAGAAACAATAAATAGTTCAGATTTTAAATTATATACATCAACATAAAAAAAAATCACACAATAATTTGCAGTAAAGAAGGGTGGATATGATATTAAAAAAGGAGGATAATTCTTATTCATTTACACAAAAATAAACCAAGTACCTTGTTGAAAGTATAGTGTGAATTAAGTTTATTTAAATTTTCAAAAATCAGCATTTGAATATCTGCAGCATAACCTATTAAAAAAAAGGTAAAATATATAATTATGCTTTGAAAATCATTATTTTAGTTTTTTTTTTTAAATTATTACGTGGAATTTGTTAGGCGTAATAATTTTATCCCAACAAATACTTAATCATTTAGACTAATATTCAAACAATTACACATTTGTTTTTTAGATTAAATTTTGTAACAGTGCGAACAACTGATAAGTGATGGGTAAAATTGTATAGTACAATAACTACAATAATTTGTAATTAATATTCATATTATATTGCGTAACGGATTTGTCCCATATCGATATTTACATTAGAAAATTTTCCAAATGAAGTATGTTATTTCAAATCGTGTTGATTAATATTTTGTATCGTGATTATTTTATACATATGTATTAGAATTTTAATGTTCGTTTATTGGATTATTATTGTGGTCACAAATAGTTGTCAAGCTTACATAAATAAAATAAAATTGTCACAAATAAAAGTACAAAAAATGGAGTGCGCATAAACAAAGACAATCAACGATTAGGCATCTATAACAATGAAAATCACCACATTATAGCAGTGTCAATAGTGTGATATAGGATAAATAGGTAGACAATAGACATAATTATTATATCTCTTCAACAACTCTGACTGCCGACAAAATCTTAAGTGGCACAGGCCATAAAAATAAACAGTTTTATTTTATTGAGGAGCGTCTGTTTATGATTAAAATTGTATTGCATTTTTATTGATCGATCAAAAACGGCAATCATAGACTATTGACACTTTCACAGTGATTTACAATAGATAGGTACGTCGTATCGTGAGGAGTGGCGTCAAAACGCGTCACACACAATATTTGACGATAATAAAAATAGTTTTACTACAGTATTATATTAATTAACGTATCGAATGCGGTGAAATACGCGTCGAATTCGACGTGCGCCTGCCCAATATACATGTGACGCGAATGCAATAATATACATCAGACTATTCGCCCTTGGTACATTGGTAACATTGTATAAGAACGATAAAACATATCTTTGGTTTTTAGTTCGCGACGCTTTGCATCGCATCGTTCCCGTCGTCGTCGTCGCTACCTATCCGCACACGATGTTTGCGCAAATGAGCATGGCCGTAAGTATGATTTACCACTTCGTCGTAACAACAATCTCGTGTGGGTGTATCCGGTGGCTATTATAATTTCATATATTATGCACTACACGGATACGGCTGATCTAAATATTATCATCATATTATTATTGTTGCGCATCCGTTTTCGATTATCGCGCGTACCTATACCTAATATTGTTAGGTAGGTAGGTAGGTACTATACTCGGCCGGCGTGTGTTATGAGATTATATTCGAAGTAGGTATAACGATTCACAAACGATGAAAATAAGAAGAATATACTTAAACACTAGAAGATCCGATGGTCTGATGTCGGTTAGAGTTATAATATTATGTTGTCGAGTGGATTGGCGGCGACGACGAATATTCGATTGAAGTATAGAAATAGAGCTGGTCGGTAGGTCTTCTTACCTTGGCCCTGGCGAATATTATACCTAGTACAGTAGTACAGGTACACAAGGTACATTCGGTGAAGTAAATGTTCGACATAAATACGGTTTCTCGTATAAGCAGTGCGTATTTGGGGCGTCGATTTTGGGCTTTTGAGAATAAGCTATGTGAAATTCGTGTATGTGTGGCCTATTTTTATTATAGTCGTCTAGTGATGCCGACTTCAACGTTTCTGCAGTGGGGAAAGGCAAGTGATAATATATTAATTATATTGTTTGACTTCGTGTACGTGGGTGGCTTTAGAAGACTACTGGTTATTGGCTCTATGTAAGTGTATAATGTATATGTTATAACAATATTGCGATCGGTGTCGTCAAGTATGTAATATCTAATATTATTACCGATCGGTATTATCTCGAATTATCTCCGGCTCGAGATATCTGCGATATTCTTTGAACGGGATATTTTATACATTTCTTTATGTTTCATTTGTGAGGAATATTAAATAATTTAGTGCGAAGCGATTTTAAATATATCGTATAGGCTCGCTGTTTGTCTTTGAAACAAAAATAATACATTTTCATATCGTATTTATTACGGCCCAGCTCAAACGGATTTTAAACAAACGAATATTTGTTTTTAATTTTGTATTTTCTTTTCCCGAGAATAACATATTTATAAAAAAAAAAAAAGAAAAAAACCGTTTTGTTTATTATTATATTTGTTGTTTGAAGATACACAACGCAGCGCACGCCTTGCCGACGACGACGAAAAGCGAACTGTACGTTTACGCTTCTATCGTGTTTTTCGTCGTGTTGTGGTGCCGCATGCGATGGCAGTACAGACAATTTTATCGGCTGGCCGATAAGATTAAGGGCCCGCCAACGTACCCGTTAAAAGGATCGATTTACGATCTGCGCACTACCCCCGAAAGTGAGAACACGGCAATGTAAAACCCACTGCAGTTTCTGTTTCACGAGATTGTCCGTCCCTATATTTATGGTATTTAATTGTTTTTTTTCCTCCGTAGAGATTATGTACAATTTTAAAGAATCGGCCGAAAAATACAACTACGAACCGGTAAAATTGTGGGTAGGCCCATTTCTTTTTGTCGGCGTTTATAAGCCAGAAGATGTGCAAGTAAGTTATTGTTTTTTTTTTTGTTTTTTACGTAATATAATTTTACGTGCGAACTTGAGGGGTTGAGCTTAGCTGCAACGATGACGGTAATAAAAAACTTTTTGTTTTTTTGTTTGATTGCAGATAGTTTTAAACAGTTCTAAAGCCTTAGAAAAAGGCATTATTTACCACATCATAAGACATGCGGTGGGCGAAGGTGTATTTACTGCTCCGAGTGAGTATTATTTTTCTATATAATATATTTTATTAACTAAATTCAGATTCTCGCGAACGCACAATATATCTGTATAAATCAAAAACTCTATCGCTCGTCGTCGGTTGTAAGGCTACACTATTAAAATAATAATATTTTAAATCTATTGAGTTGCAATTTTCGTAGTTTTATTTCGTGACCATTAGACGGGCTATAGAATGGTCAGATACATATTATACACAAGCCTATGACCGTGACGTTATAACATTATCTAAAATTGTAGTCGTGATTTTTCAGTGGGCAAATGGAAAAAGCACCGTCGTGTTATAGCCTCGATATTCAGCTCAAAGTTTTTAGATCAACTGTACCCGATATTTAACGAGAACAACAAAAAGCTAGTTGAAAAAATTTCCAAACACGTGGGCGAGACACAGCCGTTCGACATTTGGGATTACATAATATCCTGTAATCTCAATAACGTAAGCCGTAAGTTTCACAACAGCATCTACAGGCGATCGACAGTAAAACAATCGTTTGTCAATCGTCGTGTGTATACATTTTAAATAACGTGTCAACTTAGTTATATTATAATATATAGAAGCCGCGATGGGCTACAACCTCAACGATCAACGGACCTTATCGGAATTCGTCTTCGCCATGAAGAAGTAAATTAACAGATATTATTATGTACTCACTAAGTCTAAGGTGATATCAAAATTGTTTACGGAAAACGAACCACACGTTTTTAGAGTTTCAGAACTGAGCAAATGCATTGTGAAGCCATGGTTGTACATCGATCAGATTTTCGCGGTTCACACGTACTTGACTGGTTTAAACGTGTATATGAGTCAATTGAACAGGGTCTCGTTACAAGTCAGTGGTTGTCGGCATAAAAAATAATATAATAGCGACTTACAAACAGAGTCGTCTCAGAATTATGCAGGGCTCCGGGGCCTAACACATTTTGTCGGTCACCAAATATTTATACTTTTTTGACATTAATATATATGCGTAAACATACATATTGACGCGGTGATACATAATTGGTTAGAAAGTTTTAAACACAAAAAAAAGTAATTAATTATAAAACTAACATAATACTTTTAGTATAACTGGGTAATTTATTTTATAAAAAATTGTCGTTAAATTTAATGTAAGAGCCCATAATTTTTAAATATATATCTTTACAACGTATCTAAGTACTTATACGTGGTTAATATTATACAGTATTGGATTGTGATTGCTTGCGAAGAAAGTAAAACTGAAGTATTATTAAATATTTTATACATTTTAAACTATTATATTACGTAGTTAAAAATATTAATAATAATGATAATAACAATAATGGAAGCACGATATTCGCACAACTCACTCAGACATTTGGTGTCCAATTATATTTGTGAGTTTTATTCATAATTTTGATTTTCTACATTTTATATTTACTTAATATTAGTATAGAAGCAAAATAATAACTATTAAAAACAAAATCGAGGCCCTTAAAAGTTGGGGAGATGGGACCCCGGGTCTATGTCTTAAGACGACTCTGCTTACGAATTTATATTCATTAATAAATATGTATAGAGTTTTTATTAATTTCAAGTATTACGGATTTGTTTAGATAATAAGGGATAAGAAACTAGAATTCAAATCAACAAAATCGCAACAATCTACGGGAAAATCTCACGAAGTCGTTCCGGAAGAAAGTAGTATGCAATATTTAGATAATTCCACAATTTACGGTCGTGTATAATATGTAGATATATTTTATGTAAATGCTATTATACAGATAAGAATTCGACAAAAGTGTTCTTAGATAAGTTACTTAAGTTGAATGACGAAGGTGCTGATTTTACAGACGAAGATCTCAAGGATGAGGTTATAACAATGACAGTCGCGGTAAGAGACACAATTATACGCGTTATGCTTATAAAAGGCCATAGCGAGTCATTTAATTTAGCATTAACATTCTAAAGAATGAGTAAAAATTTAATAAAAAAATAATAATAATAATAATAAATACATGATTTTCTACTTGCTAAATCCAAGAAAAATTGTTTTCCATATAAATATCTTAAAATCAAATATTTTCACAGTATTTTTAAACAGCATTGTTTAAGAGATGTAAAAATAAGAAATCTATTAATGATATTTGTAATTTGCGGAAAATAAATTTTACATTGATATTACGATAAAAATCGCGGTGTGTATATTATGCTTGACGAACATTTATAAGAGATTAACGTAATAGGTATCTAGATTTTTTAATATTTTATAATTTTAGGGCAGCGATACCAGTGCCATCAGTGAATGCTTTTGCATTCTGTTACTAGCTATGCATCAAGATATCCAGGTACACATTTTTTATCAATATTTCGATTTTTTTTTTATTACCCTTACGCATGTAAAATATTTTCACAGGATAAAGTTTACGACGAGATTTACAGTGTCGTAGGAGACAGTGATCGCGAAGTTGTTCCTGAAGATATATTTAGATTTAAATATTTGGAAATGGTATTAAAAGAAAGCCTCAGGCTGTTTCCTCCCGGAGCAATTTTTTCTAGAAAAATTAACGAGAACGTAAAGCTCAGTAAGTGTTATTAATTAAAAGTATACCTAATTATTTACCTACTTGAAACGTAAAATCATTTATATGATAAAAAAATTCGACGCGTATTATTATAATCGTAATTTAGATAAATTGTAATTTAAAAGTTTAACGATCTATTAAGTATATAATTTATACGATATTATAGTGTGGATAGTTTCGTTGATAAATATAGGTATTTAATAGCTTAAAAGTTAAAATTAATTTACATAATATTTTTAAAATGCTATTGCTAAAAGAAAATTTATAATATTTGTAGAAGTTGTAAGTTTCCACTAATAATGTTTTAAATTATAATACAATTATGAAAAGCGTTATTCGTCATTTAAATATGTATAATTTGATCCAAATTTTAATTTCAAATGTCTAAAAAAAATAATTATGCTTATATATTTTTTTAGTTCTCATATTAACTACTTCTAAATAATATTGTATAAGCCTTAGACATACAAATTGAAGATTATAATTTTTTTTTCACAAAATATATATATACATAAATAGGTAATTTGAAAATTTTTATAATTTTTACGAATTTTGTAAAAATTTAAATTTCAAATGTATATAAAAAATTGAAATTTTATTTACGTATTTTAATTATTTTATACATATATATAAGAACAATTTATGTGGGATCTTGAATGTATTTTTAAGAATTTAGACTTAACGAATATCTAATATTTATTAAAAATTTTCGTTTTCCTTTATTTTATTTTTTTCGATTATTAAGAAAAGTATTTTTTCTTTTTGTCTCCCCCAAAATTTCAACTTATAAAAAAGTTTCAAATTTACCAAAAAGTTTCAAATTGAAGTAGGTAAAACTACTTTAAAAGTTGACAGCCAAAAATAAAAACAAATCAATATAAAATCAATACATTCATCGCTCCGCTTTAAGTCTAATAGGATTTCATTACGAATTCCGTGTTAGTTTTTTTTTAGATAAAGTCGATAAAAGTTTTATCGCATTGTTGTTACTGTGTAATATAAAACACGAGCGATAAAACGATGTTTACGTAATAGTGCGAATGCCGTAAATGTATTTTTTTTGTTGATTTTAATTCATTTCTTTTTTTAACAGCGAACTTCGAACTGCCGAAGGGCTCCAATGTGTTCGTGTCACCGTACGTCACACACCGTTGCCCACAGCTGTATCCCGATCCCGACACGTTCAATCCGGAAAACTTCAGTCCCGAGAACGAAGCGAATCGGCACAAGTTCAGTTTTTTGGCGTTCAGCGGCGGTCCTAGGGGTTGTCTAGGTAAAGTTGTGCCAAATGAGTATTAATCGAATTGTCGGCGCGTTCGTTGTTGGTATCCCCCATTCACTCCAAAGGCCTATCTTAAAAACAAACGTCGCGCATTCCGACGACAATAAATACAATATAATATATTATTTAATAAACCTTTGTAGGAGCTTACACCCTATTCGGGTTGGAACACTTGGAACCCATATCATCCCTAAAACCGTAAAAAAAAACTTCAATACCCAAAACCATATGAAAATCGAATGATTATTTTTTTCAAAACAACCGAAGTAACACCGAACCCAGAATACAAATTATCCCGGTTATCCCAAACCGAATAATTTTTTATTTTACAAATTTCATGTTATAATATTATGTTATTTTGTAAGTATTTTTCGAGGTTAGTTTGGTTCTGTATTTAGCTAGTCAATAGTCTTACAATTAATTGGTATTAGCTGTCAATAATTTTAATATTTTTGCATTACACGTCTTAGTGGTGTTCATTCATTCAGAAGTATCGTCTATCAATAATATTTTACAAGACAATATTCTAATAAGTATCCTTTAAGTAATTAAAAAAATGTTAGGGCAAGGTAGTTTTTAAATCAAGTTTCATTTTGAACTACTCAACGCTCGTATTAACCCTAATTTAGTAACAGTTATACGAGTACCGAAACGTTTCTTGAAATATTTTATTTAGTTGTTTAAAATAAAATAAAAACGATTGGGGTGCCAAGCCTTGAAAGAGTATTTCAATAATCAGAAACAATTATTTATCTTGTTGCGTCTGTCTCCATAAAATAGCTAATTTCGACCAGTTTTACTAAATATTATATTTTTAACAAACTTCAGATTCATGAATAATTAATTGTAAAAAACAAATCAACATTTTTGGGTCTGTTTTTATTTTTAAATCTAATTTTCTCAAAATATTTATAGACATTTTTTTAAAATTTCGAATCTTAAAATATATACCGGCATTAAATTAGTACTATACATTTAAGATCTTCCAAAAAGTGGCTTCATAGTGAAATTTAAATCCATTTACATTAATCAATAATATATTCATGAATGAATTATTACAAATTGATCACAGACGGACAGGACCAAATTTCTAGCACAGCTGAGATAAATTACGGTTTGTTGCGGGAGATTAAATAAAATAATAAAAAGTGAACAACTGCTGCCATGTCCATCATAATAGATAGGTAAACATATTATTAAAGTGGAAACCGAATTAGGAAAAAAAGTTATGTGTCCGACGGCAAGACGTTTATCGACCCGTATGATATTTTATTCTGTTATATTGCGCAAGTACGGGTTTTATAATTGTCGATCGCTCTCCCCGCAGGTGTCAAGTACGCTATGATCTCCATGAAGTTAATGATGGTGGCGGTCTTGCGCCGTTACAGCGTACACACGGAGTGTAAAATGTCGGAGATCGAAATGCAGATCGATTTGCTGGCGAAAAAAGCCAATGGCTACCCGATCACAATCCGGCCTAGAGAGAGAACGCAAGACCGGACTATTGATTGAAAAAAAAAACCACCATACAAATGTAATATTACTATTATAGTTTTCACTAAAAAAAAATATAAAGAAAAAAAATCAAGAAAAAAACACGTCAATTTGTATTACCTATTAATTATTATCGTTTCTTGTAATATGTAATTACAACATTTGTATGGCATTGTGTCTGAGTGTACGATCAAAATTATTATTAGAGTTGATAGAATATAATTAATTTCTCCTCGTTTTGAAGCGCCTTCGTGTGGTCGTTTGAGTTGAAAATATATTATTCAGCACGTTTAATTGTCAACGGGTTTCCAATAGTTTTTTTTCTACCATCACATCGAGCATATTATCATGATAACGAGACACTGAAAAATAAATGAAGGCACCTCAACGCACACCGAGTTAGTCCAAAAGAAAAATGCAACTCTGTAAGTCCAAATTCTAATAAATTAAGATATTTCATGTTAAGGGCATTATAGTGTCCTAATCTGTAAACACGTCGTCAACAAAATACATTTGTTTATAAAGTTTTTCATGTATTATGTCTATATAAAAAAAAGGTGGACAATAAGTGGATATCGCTTTGCTGTGTATTAGGTGTCGAGTGCTGAGTGGGTCACTATTATGAGTGTGTTAAATTTGAATTTAATGATATATCACTGTATATGAAAAACAGTTCTAAGCGGAGAAGGTCTATCAATATATCTACTAAGTACATTTATTGATATATTTTTTCCGAAAAAATTGCATTTATTATTTTATTAGTATTTAATTATTACATAATAATATGTACTCGTATTTATACCACACCACATCAACTTATATAAATTAAAATTTAATAAAAGCTTTTTATAAATACCGCAAAACAGTGTAAATACATATTATCTTAAAATAAATCAAAAATATCATTGCGTATAGTAAAATTCATATATAATATACGTAAAAGTTTTAAGTTCCATTGAATGTTTTTACATTTAAACAAAATAATTATCATTGTTATTTATTGTTTACATAAGCAATTTCGTTCAAATTTAAACTTAGAATATTTATGAAAAATAATTGTCTTTATATTATAGGTATATATTCAATTTATAACAATTAAACCATTATTTCATTTACGGAAAATGATAATATAAGGACTTAGTGGAAATGGATCAAGTTTCTGTAGTTATTAGTTTTTGAATTAAAAAAAGATAAAACAACTAATTTAGTCAAAACATACACACACACACACACACACACACACAAAACACAACATTGTAAAATCAATACATTCATTGCTCTGTTTAGAATATAAAATCAGTGAATCTTAAATAACTATTGCAGGTTACCGCGAAAAAAACTATTCGAGTTGTTTAAAATAATTTGATTTTCAGATAATATACTTTTATATCGAAACTTGGAACTTTTTGTACAATAAATCACAGTATTAAGAACATATGGGGTGATCCATTTAACATAAGACATACATTATTTCGGAAAACACTAACGTTTTGAAAAACGTTTCTTTTATAAAAAAACAATGTTTCTTATAGTTATTATTTTATTTTAAGTATTAAACATTTTTAATTTCATATTCCGGAGATATTCTGTTTTGGAGTATTTCAATCTATAAAAATAAAATAAAAATTTAACAAATAGTTTATTGTCTATACCTAACTATTTAAATTATAGACGAGCAGAGTAATGGATCAACATTTTGCGGGGTATCCTTCATATCCCCATACCACTTCACTTTGCTTATCTAAACTTTAAATACGTATGTTTTATAATTCATAAACTGACTGTCAACAATTATCGTAAAATTCGACTGGAAAAAAGTGATGTAAAATAAATATTTTTCAAAAAACGTTAATTGTTTTTGAAATAACGAGTGTCTTACGTTAAATGGATTATTCGGTATATTCGATAAACGTTGTGTGCGACGTGCGTATTTATTAAGGGCTACTGATGTAATAATAATATAATACGACGTTATAATAGTTGTAAATAAACTGATCTCGTTTTACGATATATATTCTAGTATTAACTTATATGATAATATTTTATTTTTTTAACAACGATCTGTGGTCATTATTATTATTATATGGCTTATTAGATATAAAATATTTGATTGATTTAAAGTTGAAATTATTATTATACTAAACAATTTCACAGCGTATCGTATACTTACATCACGTTTCAATAGTTATATATTTATATTATAACGTCGCGTTATAGTATCACCACATAATGATACGTATCGATCTAGATGACTCTATTATAGTGTGCAAATGCCGATAAGACTACGGTTTGTTTGCGATTTAAAACATTATGCTCAAACGTAATACAGAGTGTAACAAAAACAGCTAACATAATAAACGAACTACTTATGTATAACTTTCATTCTAATCATTTTAAATTTTGATATTATACGATATATACCTACCAAAATTAAACACTAAATATTGTTAAAACAAAAGTAATTGCATATTAAGTTAATTAAATTTGTCAGCTATTTCTGTTACGCCCTATTAAATAACTAGTACCTAACTGATAGCAATCATTGGTGAAAGAAAATATGGGTATGGCAGAGGAAGGCGTTGAGGACTTAATTCAGCCAAATTTCAATTAAGTACATAGACTAATGTTTTTTTTTTTTTTTTATGAAATCGCCATAAAATTACTAAATACAAAATTACAATATTCTAGTTAACATGTTTATATTATATATATTTTAAGCTAAAAGGTTGTGTTAGAGATATATAGTAAAAATTAATAATTAATGAACTTCCAATAATAAATCTAAATAATTATTACTTAATGTCCCAAATTATGTTTATGTTTATGTCTCCAATAAGAACACTGAACAGTATATAGTTATAATGTATTTTATTTTCCTGTGTAACTTTACTTAAAGTATTGATTGAGTTACTAATATCTAGAGAACGGATTTAAATGCTTTAAAAAAACAAAAAAATCTACTCATAACAGATTTTTTTTTTAAAAATGCATTAAAAAATTGCTTTTAAAATTGATCAAAAAGATGCCTAGTAATTTTTTTTATAGCTAAGAAATCTGAAATCCAGTAATACTTAGGTAAAACAATTTTCCGTTTATAATATATAGGAATAAATACACATAAAAATATTTAAAGATAGGTAAATAAATAATTTTAACTTAGATAAAGCGTACTCATTATTAATAATTAATAAATGCTTTGTATTTTATTGCTTTAGTATTTTCATTTTTTTTAAATATAAACATTTTAGAGCCCTTAAACCATATATGTTCGTATCGTGAACCACGAGCATAAGCTTTAGTTTTGAGAAATATATTTTTATTAAAATGAGTTAGATGATCGTTGATATACAATTTTTTACCACTTTAATTTAAATTTACAGTTTTACCGGTCAAATTTGATTTTTTAACACTTTTTAATCATGGATCACTCGATTTGAAGTGACAGCAATCAGTCACTATTTTTTTTTTAGGTCTGTTAACAATTTTTGATTGAAGCGGAATGCTTTTACAACGGAAATATTTACTTATACAGATGCAGAAATTGATTTAACTGTTTTTACACAGTCTTTTTTTTCGGTTTCTGGAAACCCACAACTCACATTCTCGATCGCTTTTTGTTCGAAAACATTTATACGTTTATTCAATGAAGAAATTTCATTTTTTAGTTTGCAACATTCTTTTTTCAAACTTTTATTTTTATACTTGATATTTTTAATTGTAGTAATTAGTTCTCGCAGTTGATTACATTTTCACTCATCAAGTTAATCGATTCAACTAGGTTTTTAATAGTATCATTATGAATATTTTGATTATAATTAATATGTTCTATTATTCTTGTATTTCTGGGAGACTTTGTTTTAGCAAATTTTACTTAGAATTTGCGGTATATTGTGGGGTGGATGGCATGATCCGTTTGTCACCCTGTTGACAATATGATGGGAGATTTCCACTCATTCCAAAATTACGGTTATTATTTACGCTTGTGATAACAATAATAAGTAGGTACCGAATTGAAATAAATGTGAGTACTAAAATATAAATAAATACGGTTGATTATTTATTGTAATCGTTCGTCACAAGCTGCGGTTTAGGTTTAATGAGTATGATTAATAGCCAAATCCAAAGTACATTAGCAAATGTGCCCCACGCAGAAATAATATTATAGTACTTACATGATTTCATAATGAACGATTTTCTATCGTATACGACATTATTATTAAACGATAGTTTGATCTCATAAAAATTGTGCTCTCCATCTTACATAAAACTTAAACAAACAGAATTGAATGTATAGTATATATATATAAAAAAGGCGGTAAGGCCAAATGCTCTTTTTCCAAGACGTAAATACGTAGGCGTGTCGCCGATCTCAACATTATAATTATAACTACAACAATTAACTGACTCAGATTAAATATTTGGGAATTATACAGGACAAACGATTAATTTGAGGTTCTTACCTAAAGTCCAAACAAAAAAATGCTTAATAACCACTTCCGTCTGCTTTGTCCTGTATGGCTATATTTAAATTAAAATATTATCAATTCCCACAGAATTCACACTATACAAATCTCTGCTGAGACCCATTTGGGCTTATGGTATGCAAATTTGGGGACCCACCAAACCTACTCAAACCCGCATAATCCAAGCCTTTCAGTCCATCACTCTTCGCCAAACAGCCTCAGAGCCTTCTGGTACGTAACCAACTAATTTCCGAATTTCCACACAGACTTAAAAATAAAAACAGTGGACCAGCTAACCAAAATCCATTAGACAGGTTTTACTCGGAATTCAAACAAAATATAACAATTATTACAGCTACCTAACATATTACATAATATAATAATAATACGATATATTTGTCGTCGTGATGTTTCCTACGAATGTTCACATAATTTAATCTGTATCATTAATATATTCCGATTAGAGGTTATTTGTAGGCGTGGGAGATGATAATATTATTATAAGATCATACATAATACATATACATAATACGGAGTAACATATTGTTCTATAAGGTCAAATACACATTTTTCCGAAAAGTTTTATAATTTTTATTCGGATATTTACTGTTATTATAAAATGTTTGACCATTTACACTACGCGCCGCTCGACAAATGGAGAATAAAGGGTGCTTAGTTTTTATTATCAACAGTTAAAAATTAAATTCGACGAAAACGACCGCGGACTAAAACATTAAAATATGTAAATATGAGAGTGTAAGTGTTGAAAATTTTAAATACGTCACTAGGTATATATAATGTCTATAATAGTGATTTCGAATCATCTGCCGCGTAAAACCGGAATAATTTTCTCATCGTTGTACGTTTATTTTTTTCGGTCGATAATAATGCCATTCATCGCACGGTAACAATAATAATTAATAACATGGCTGCAGGAGTGCAGATATCGCAATAATAATTGTAAAGTAATACGGTTTATGGACTCCGCGGTACCTCGTCGTGGCTTTTAATAATTTAATTTTCATCTAGTACGCTCTCGCCGCTGACCTTTTGTGATTTTTTTTTGTTTTGTTTTGTTTTTGTTTTCGTTTCGTTTTTTTTTTAATGCATACCTAATCGTTCTCGCTCCACGAGCCCCTAAATAATTATGAGCCGTAAAAATAAAATTTCCCGTCGCCGCGTATTCCGCTGAGCACTTTGTCAGAATCCAAGACGTAAACAATGTTTTATATTATAATAATAAAGTATATTACTCACGGGTAGGATATCAAAACATTTTAGCAATTGAAATTTGGCCAATTTGTCTTGGTCATTATTGCCTAGATTTGTTGTACACAATTTAGACTCTAAATGACAATCATTGACGTGAGACCGAAAAATTGTTGCACGTATATAATACACGTGAAACAACATTATTTTCTCAACGTAGTAATAAAATAAAATTTTTTATTATTTATCTAGTCGAATGATAGAAACAAAAATCTATACTGTTGTATATATTTATAATTACATTTTTTGTTATGCGAACATCAACAATAAAAACAAAAAGGAGTATACAAGTACGCATTCACGTTGTATAATAAATAAGGGTATTTATTATGTTACTAAAAATGCAAAAATGCATTTCCTGTAAATTTGTTTAAAGAAGTTTTCATTATTATAATATTATTACAGAGAGCGATTCTTATGAAAAAGATAACTCTGTTAAATGATAAACCGTGAAAAACTATACTTATAATTATTATATATATGCCTACAGGTACCTGGTACTTGTTACCTATGTAGAGTGTAGACGCATAAAAAAATACAGATTTGATTAAAGTTTATATTTTTTAACGGCATATTTTATTTAGAATATCATCCACATTGGTTTTATATTATTTTGTGTTTAATCGTTTGATTTGATTGTTCTTGAATTTGAAGTTCATGAGTTATGACTTATAATACTTTCGTCGTGTTATTATTATTTGTAATTAATTAGCTTAAATTATTGCGTTGAATTTGGTTGATTATGTAAAGTGGAAGTTTGAATTTTTCATAAACGAAAACGTCAAGACGTTATGCGTACAACAATAGGATTTCCCAAGTTTTAATTAGTTTACAGAATATTATGATATGTATTTTACTGCACGGTCTGTCGATATTGCTTATATTAGTAACAATATTTCTATGATTGATAATTTCAAGAGATCATTTTTTATCTTTGTACATTTATGATAAAAGCTTGCCGAAAAACAAACAAGACATAGACGGTAAAATTCGATTTTGTTCATTCGAGATTTGATTAAAATAAAATATGTTTTTTACATTTATCTACACCAAATACGTACGTCATTTAGTACTATTTCGATAGTGATACATTTTCAATAATTCTTTCTTTCGGAATTGTTTTTTAGTGAACGCTTTAATTTGTCATTCCTTTCAAATTAAATAGGTGCATTTATTACAGGGACTTACCTACTCAATGACTACTGAAGATACGTTCGACGTAGAGTTCCCTGGTTTTTTTTATTTTTATTATTAATTTGTATACATACAATATTCTAGAACAAATAATGTTTTATGCGAATAAAAAGTTATTATTAACGATAGATTATGTTTATTTTGTAGATAAAAATATATACAACTAACTTAAAACAAAGACCATAATAATATGTTATGGTTAAACTGAAAACGAAATGATCAAAGATAAGAACTTGCGGTATCCCCCGTACTTCTTATCGTGTTAAATAACTATCAATAGGTAATGTGAAAACGAAACGAAAAAAAATAATTATAAAGATGTGTATTGGCATTCTCATAATACATACATGTTATATTATATTATGAGTTATGACGTTTTTTGTTGAAATTTTCTCGCCGATTAAGTATTATGAAATAAAATAACAGTCGTTATTATTGCATTGTATTTTCGTTTTGAGTTACATGTACGGCACGGGGATCGTAAATCGCACGACATAATGTTTAAAAAATAAAAACCAAATACCGTTTTCAACGTTATGATTGCCATCATGAGTAGATAACGAGACGAGCGATGTTGCAGATAAATAACATTCATATATATTTGTATGCGTACATGTAAGTACATTACGACCGAACGTAGCTAAATACTTATGAAATATCATTTTAAATTGAAAATATATCCATTCACGAATATCTACACGCCAGAAGAAAAAAAAAACGTTACAAGTAAGTACAATTTTTATTGTGGGACAACTACGCAATGCTGTAGTTTCACAGACTAAAACGTATTATGCATTTATATAAATCGACGGTGGTACATCAAACAAAATAATATTGCGAACACTCGATTCGTATATTGGGTACACCGGAAGAATAAAATTGAACACAATTGGTTTTGCTGGACTATACTCTCCTTTTTGATCTGAGATAATGATAACAGTGATTCTGGACTTAATAATATTATGGTGACGATTGTGAAAAGTTAGAAATTTATTTTTATTTTTTTTTACAAGTGTCTCTGTCATTCCATTCGGAACGTTTGGCGTGTATTGTGTATATATTTAGAGATTCACCAAGCTCACAATTTTATTTTTGGAATGCTTAAATATTTTACTTAATGACCATATTTTCAAGATCCTGACATTTTTTTACTACTTAAGGAATGTGTTGTGCTGGCACAACCTTCTAGCTGATTTTTAAATAAAAACTAAGAACCTTAGTTTTTTTTCTATCAAATTATTTATTATTATAAATTATTTAGCGGATAATTTTTTTTTTAAATGTTGATGTACGTAATTTAAAATTCGATCAAGTAGTTTTTCAATTATTAAAATGTTTACATTGATGATAAAATTCTTTAAAAGTGTTTTTGCAAAAATTTAAAATAGATGCACTATTGGATCAAGTCTAAATAGTACCTGCAGGAAATTTTTATAAATTATAAATTTGATAGATTAATATTAATTATTAAAATATTCAAGTCACTTATAACTCTCATATTATCTTTAAACTCATTATAGGACCTATAATCCTCAGTACACAAAGTTGAATAACTAAAAAATTATGTTAGTTTGAATTTTTATTTTGTAAACGTTAAAATTTCCAGAAAAATTATTCACCAAATAATTTATAACAAAAAAGGAGATTTTTATTTGGAAAATAAAAAGTTGTTTTTCATAGAAAACTCTTTAAAAATATGGTTTTAGCATACTTAAAAATTTCAAAAACCAGATTTTTAATAACGAAAATATTGAAAAAAAGGAGAATGATCCCGTACATGTAATAATAATATAATATATGACGAACCAATTTCTATTACTAAAATACTAACAAAGTGGTTATCCTGCTGTGATGTTGAAAATAAATATAATAACAAACTAAATTGGATTATTATTTTATTACGTACTTTAAAACTTTTAAGAGGATGTCAGTTTGTTTTATCTCTATGGCCAACGCGTAACATAGACAAAATGAGTTCACGAAAAATATTATTTTTTCTTTGTTTTTGAATTATTTTAGAATAAAATTACTCATCACAATATTTATAGAGAATAATATTTTTGAGGATATGATATATCAATTTGTCTAAATATTGTTTCAAGACAATTTAATATCCAAATAAATTTGCAATATTAATTTTTGATTTTTAAAGTCCAATATAATAAAATATAAAATCGGCACGTCAAACCCTCGATAACATAATAGTATATTTCTTAGTAATTTTTATATGAGTGATTATACATTATGAGGGTGTCACACACGCATGTCTCCGTCTTACAAGTATGTAACATAACAAATTTACGGTCAACAGATCACGTTTAGTTCTGTTAGTTTAAAAATTAGAGCGAATCGACCTACTATGAAACTTTATGGTAAGAAAATTATCTGTGTTTATATGTTGGTTTTTTTACGATAGTTCAATTTTTTTAGCAAGTTATGCTTATATAATTTAGCGTAAATTAAAAATGCTCATAACTCACTTAAAAACTATAAATAATCGTCAAAGTCCAGCGTATAAACATAGATATTGTTCTTACCATCAAGTTTCATAGTAGGTCGATTCACTCTATTTTTTAAACTAACGGAGCTAAACGTGATCTGCTGATCGTAAATTTGCTATATTGCGCACTTGTGGTTAGGTACTTAACAATCGTAAATAACGATTTTACATAAATGTGTTTTGTCTACTATGTCGCGCGAGAGTCTATGTATAAGAGAGAAAAATAATAATGCGCTGAGATCCTTTTGAGTATTTTAGCGGGATGTGTGTTCCGAAAAATTAAATAAAAATAATGTATAATAATTAATAAATGTTATGTATAGTTGATGTTGTACGATTTGATTCGTCAAACAAAATATCGCAGCGCTTCGGATGTATTATAATTATTGTACGACGACACGTCGTTGAGCGGTATTCGTTCCATGATTTATATTTTTAATGATATAAAATCGAATAATAAATATTATAGTATTTTTGTACTCATTTATGCGTACATATAAGTATATTATAAATTAATTTTAGATGGGAATTAAATTTTAGACCTTTTTCAAAATTGTAATTTTTACATTATTATAATTACGATCGGCAGGACACACATGTTATATCATATTTTATTATTATGTAATTATAATGTAAAAGGTGTACGCGAGTTCATAATATAATAGAGTTACCGTTGCAATATAATTGTAAAATCGTGTTATACATAGGTTCAGAGAGATATGGTGATTCTTTTGACACGATTCGATCATTTTCTTGGTAAACTTGTATGGAGGTTTTTTGTTAAATGTGTTATTAATATTTATAGTTCAATGTCATTATAATACCTTCAGTACGTTTTTGCAGCAAAAAATATAATAGGTCAGTGATTTTTTATGATTTTATTCGTTTATAAATGTTAATAATATTTTAGGTTTTATTATTTTGTAAAATATGTCAATTGGCAATCGCCGTTTTCCTCTCTTTTTTTTTTTTAATTTTAAATTTTAAAACCATTTACCAAGAAACACGTCGTTTGTCAAAAACGTAGTTGATTTATATGAATACAAAACAATTCACTTTATCTAATATCATCACAACTTGGTTCGTTATTTTTATAAGCGTTTGTAAAAAATCACTGTTTATGTGGATTCGTCTGTAGTCTGAAGTCAGATCGACCGAGTTGAAGTCGAAAAAAACGATGTTTGTCAAACACTTCGCGATGACAACGTTTATGAGCATATTTGTATAGGTATCCTGATATTAATGAAAAACTTTTAGAAAACCAACTCCTATTGTGTGTGTGAAGTGGAAAGTGTATATACCTACGCGCCGTACATAAATGGTATTGTATGGGCACCTATACATAATATTATCATATTTTTGTATCGTTTTGTTGAGTTTCACGCGCGATGAAACTACCATTGTTTCCTGGACCGTGCTTGGCGAACACTACAATAAGAGTCTCCTAAACACTACATATTCGTGGACGACCTTTAAATACAGTTAGGGTTAGAGGTACCTATACTCACGTTATATTGACTATAGTCAACGAGAGGTTTATAAGTAAAGATGTCGGTAGCGAGACAATGAGATATTATTATTAAACAAAAAAAAAAAAAAAACACTTAATAATATACACATTCATTCTAAATAATAATAATATCATGTTTTATATAATAACATTATAGTGTAGCTATAGGCGATATACAGAAACCGGAGTATTTTCTATATTCCTAATATAGCATTGGTTTAATTTTTTTTTTACGAATATACGCGTGTTTGAATACAATATACGAAATGATAATATATAGTAACTACAAAGTGACTATTTTAAAGATAAACACTCATTTTATATAAAAAAAAACTATAAATAGCATTGGAAACTTATTTATTTATTTTTTTATAATCTGAAGTCATTACAATAGTAATATTTTTAAAATCAAATTATATTATTTCAACTATTTGTTCGTAATTCAATTTGTATATATAAAATTGATTTTTTGATTTTGGAGTATGACATATTAAAAATGTATGATGTCGATCAAAAAGTAAAAAATATATATTATTTAAAAAAAAAAAATGCTGTTTTGTAATCACCATATAATTTAAAAACAATATTTTTAAGCATGTCAAGATTTTTTGAGAAAATTAGTATTTACCTTTAAAACAATTATCTTGTAGGTATAGGTAATTGATATATAGGTACAATACAATGTAATATGTAAATTATTATTATTGAGTGTTTATTTCGTTTACATATATTACATTATACTTGTTGTGGATATTCTAGTTTAATGTTATTGTATCTCGGACGAAGACTTATGCATTAGGCGGACTACACAATACGAATATACGAATATTGATGTGTTATATCATACTTATTCAAATTCCCACGCATTTTTATTAAGCATGCAATTTTTTTAAATAATAACTGTTATAGAATTATAATAATAACCATCAAGAATAATCAAAAAACATTCTGTTTTATCTTTGCTCCTACATTTTTACAATAAAATGCATTACATTATGAAAATATTCAATAAGTAATTCAACCAGAGATGTACAACTCTTGAATAAGTCAATTGACCAATATAATATAAAAATAATGTATATTTTGTTCTAAAGGGGTCTCACGTACCTTGAGTTTTGTTTCTTCGCGATTTTCTCAAAAAACTAGAAAACTTCATTGTAAAATCTATAGTTACATATTGTTTGTATAACCGTATCAAAAAATTTAAATTACCCTATTTCTATGTCATATGCGTCGTATTATTTATAGCTTGTATGATACTTTGTTACCATTCACATTAAAGCTGGTTTATCTTCAGTGTACACGTATTTCTGAGAGTATTATTTTTTTACTTTATGAAAGCTATGTTTGCTGCATAGGTAATCGGAAAGTATAAGATTATAATAATACAATAATGATTGAGAAATTAAATTATTATATCCGTTCGATGTCTGACCGTATGGATATTATAGATGGTAGTTTTGTTCAAAACATAATGGGATTTGTCGTCAAGATTATGAATTAATAGAAATTTTTCAAGGTGTTTAATGCATACATTATATATGGTTTTAATTGACGAATAATTTAATAATGATTTTAACAACATTTTAATATTTTACCATTGGATGCGTTTCTAATGTATAAATAAACATAATTACATTTCGCATCGTAAATTGTGTATTGTAAGCAAAAAAAAAAAAATATATCTTTTCACATAAAATTTGATGTATGTTTTTGTCATTGTCATCCTTGACACTTTTATATTTGTTGGGGCTATAGAAATGTTCTAAAAGAATGTAATTTACTCTATAGTCTTTCAGTATTTTTAATAGTGATAGGTTGACACGAAAACACATTGTAAGTAATGAAACATATTATTATTAGTATTACTGACTTATATCAACAAACACTATCTAATTCTTATGTTCGAAAAACTAAGATAAACGTTAGGAAGCGATCACGTCATGTTATTTAAATATTTTAACTATAATGAATTGTATTTTAACATAATAAATGTAATAGTTTTAAACACAGTTAACTCGTTTAAATATGTACAAATTCATTTTCTATATATACACACATCCTCCGTTATTTAAATTAAATAATATATTTTATATTTTATCGTAAATAGGACGAAATTATAAATTGTTTTTATATAATTTTCATTTTTTAAGTTGCCTAATAAATATATGTAAGTTATATTATTGAGAACATTTTATTGCTAATGATTTACAAATTAAATAAAACGTAAATATAGAAAACAATGAAAAATATATTTTAAATTATACCATTTACTAGGTACATCAAAAAACTAAATATTATTTAATTTCTTAAAAATAATAATTTAACACAATAATTTCATTCAACATATTTAGCATCTTGATTAAAACGTGTCTGTAGTATTTTAACACTTTTGTCACAAACGCTTCAAAAAATTAAGTTGGTTCGTTATAAATACAAACTCAAAGCAGTAACGATTTTACGGTAACCAGAAAAGAATTATAATATAATTATATTTAACGTTAACTCGAGGGTTTTAAAGAACAAACAATTTACGTTATAATTTATTTAAGAATTATATTCTTTTAATAACGCGAATTAATATTGACTATTTTTAGCTCTAACTAACGATATTAAAGTGGCCAATTTTTAACGACGAGGATTAGTTAATAATTTTTAAATCTTGTGTTTAAATTCGACTGCTCATTTACAATGTTTAAGCTCGAGAAAAAAACGACGCAATCCAAATTAACACCACATTTTTAATTCTAGATGTACGGTAAATTGTCATCGCCCGAGCTGATAATCTATACGTCGGTCGTGTTAATATTGGCTCTGTGGTTTCATTGGAGATGGAAGCATCGATATTTTTTGGATTTAGCCGGAAAACTTCCCGGACCACCGTCCTATCCATTGATCGGAACCACTTCTATGTTTACACATACGTACGATGGTTAGCACTACTACCATAATAATAATAATAATAATAACTTCATCGTCGTAATCGGTTGCCGCCGTTGGCTTATTAGACGATTTCGAACAGAAGAAAAATTCACGTCGTACAGAAATGTGGTGCTTATAAGTAATACTATTTGAATTGTTTCTTTAGAGACGATAGCAAAACTCAAAGAGAACGCCGAACAATACAATTACGAGCCAGTGGGGACGTGGATAGGTCCAATCCATTACGTTAGCGTCGTCAAACCGGAGGATATACAAGTATGTCGTACGATCATTTTTATCGGATAAAAAACAGCGGAAAACGTCTATTCGACGATGTCTAAAATCAATTCTATTACAGTACCATTTGAACAAATTTAGTAGAATGTGTTTTTATTTTAGAATAGGCAATCGAAAAAAAAACCGCTTTTCGATTAATATCGTAGCGAGTGTTTAAATTGTGATATCTGTTTGTAATGTACATAGTTCAAATAGGCACTGCATAAATTCACCTAAATCTTTGACACGGCCGTTAGTTTATGATTATAATAACATAATATATTGGTTGGAGTATCACGCGGAATACTATGTAATTTAATATAATATGTAATATAATGTTATGTATTATTAATATTATATTATTTACAATAAGGTTTGGATGAAAATATTATATAGTCTTTGATCGGTGTTTTAACATTTATTTGTTAATTCCATAATCGTACAAGTTCGATGAGATTTTGGAAGAAATCAACGATTTAAATTTTCAATCATCGCATGCTTTCATGAAATTATAAGTTCTACAATGAACTATAAAATAATATGCCAAATGAAAATTCAAAATAAAATATTATGTTATTAATAATTCCTACTAGGTACACAATATTATATACTAGCTAGGCGGGTTAAAAAATACTTGTTTAACGCTCTTAAATATTATTATTGATTTTTATAAATTTTTACGTCTATTATAAATTATAATTATATTCTAATTTCTTTTAAGACAATCTCGAAAATTATTAGTCAAACACGTTTATTTGTTTTGTTTGGCTTTTAAATTTTGATTTATTTAGGTATTCCGCCGTGTATTTTTTTATATTGTAAGAAAACACTATTTAGAGTGGTATAAGCGCGACCCTTTGGGACCTAAGGTTTACGCCACTGAATGAGAGCGATGTATTTTTGGTAGATTTTGAACTAAGCAAATTGGATTTATGATAAATAAATAATTTGGTTTTTCAATTCTTCATTCGTTTTTATTACCGACACTGGACCTCAAATAATAAAACAAATATGTGTTGAGCCATATTGTACTTATTCTTCATTTTTCAGTGAGTATTCGTGTGTATAGTGATAAATACGTATTATATTAGGTTGGTTCCTATATTATATTTACATAGTTATTAGTTTTATTTCAAGAAAAATTATTGTTTATTTAACGCAATGCATTCCTATAGTAAATTGTTAACATCATATCAGGGAGAATTTCAGCTATACCTAGAATTTTATGTATACGTTTTGTTAATCACGTCATCATTAAAATATTAAATTATTTTATTTTAGTACTTAATTTATAATTTCATAAAATAATTTTTTTTTTTTACTATTTATATGATATTTTTAAAGAATTTCATCAAATAGTTATGTTTAAGATTCAGAACGGGGTGATGCATAAATTGATCTAATGATGTGTGTTTTTTTGGTTTCTATATTATACACAATAAGTAGCCTAAATGATGCTTTGATCTGAAACTTTGACAGTGGTTTTAAGAAAAAATTAAATCTAGTTTGTGCTTTTGAAAGGTAAAAATTTTAAACTTTAAACAGTGTATTTAAAAAATATCAGGGAGTGAATTAAGGAAATATGGTTATTTTTACGAAAAAACTCCTCGATAAATTAATAAAAAAAATTGTATTGTAAACAACTTGTTACCTATAGTACATGAAATCTTAAAAGACTTAAACAACATTTTTCAGAAAACGCGAATCATGAACCATTTATTTCGAGTTTTATTATTTTCAAATTATTTTTCTTACCAATGACAGATTTTGGCGGTCAATCGCTCAAATTAGGACAGAAAGTTTTTAAATTTGTGAGCTATAAGCTTCATTACTGAGAATGGCAGCACATATTAATCATTACATACTGTGGTCGGATTTCGTGGTTAGTTTCAATATTGCAATAAACACAAATTTGATATAGGGTTCGTCGTATTTTTGTTTTCGGAGCTATATCGTTACTTATTGGCTTATTGCCCTCCAAGCGTTTCTACCCCACTGCTACAAAGTTACGCTTGTATGAGAGTAGATTGAAATTCGAGTAGTTATATTATTTGTAAATACAGTTAATACTATAATAACACACCGATTAATAAAGGATTTACATAAATAATTAAAAACCTTTAATGGAAGTAAATACAAAGCAGATACAAACTATTTGACTTTACCTGTTAGTGGCTTTTTACTGCACTCTAAATATTTTTCGATATATTTAAAATTATAATTTTATTGCTCAAATCGTGACGGTAGAAAGTATCCATTTTGATTCGTGGTTATTATATTTTTACGATTACCGAGTTACGAGCGTAATTACTTCGCACATTGATTTAGAGTTATTTTTTTATCAAAATAATAAATGAGTATTATGATTTATGACCAATTGGTGACGTTTCATATAAAAAAATATTCATTTTTAGCTTGATTAGATCACGATAAATTTAAGGAATTTGATTATCAATTATTGAAGTGCAGGAAGCGTAGTTCGTTTTAAATTTCACCTAAGTTTATCCATTGATAAAAAGTTATTTTTTTTTTTGTCTCTTTTTTTCATCTCGGCGATGAACCCATGAGTATGGTTTTACAATTAATATTAATATTTAACATTAAAGTACAGTAATAATAATAATAGTGGAAATAAGTCAATCCTTAAAATATCATCCTAAATATACCCAGCACTTAATTAATTATATGAATTTTATTTTTTTTTCATTCAAAGTATTTATATAAATAATATATATGTATATTATATTATAATAATATATTTTAAATTTTGTTTTTAAATATATTTTTAAAATTGTTCCATAATATTTTGTTCGAAAATAGTAAATACGGGTGATAAATAAACGTTAAAACTCATAGAACGAATACTACTACCAAAATAAATTAATAGTATTTACTAAGTATAATATGATGTATTAAAATCGGATTTTTAATAATGTTTAATTTCATATGACACTCGTCGGTGTTGATGTGATAATTTCTTCTTATGGATTTTACGTAGAGCAAGGCGAGAAAGCATTATTATTATTTTTCCGCTTGTTGGACTGTAGTGCACAGGCGACTGGCCGTCGGAATGACGTATCTGATTCACTATATCTTGTGAACAGTTTAAGGTTGTATATTTTAATTTTAACGTTCGTCCGTATTGCTGTCGTGGCTAATTATTCTGGATCTTTTGTTTGAGCATAAATAGTATTGTTACATAATATTATTATCTATAGCAATTTTGTTGCTATATTTATGTCACTATATTATACAACAATAGTTTATCGTTTCTTATAAAAAAGAAAATTAAACATATGATATTATACAGAGGTGCTCGCAGTTAGAATTATGATACATGTTTTAGCTCATATATTATAATATACTTCGATCACGATAATGGAACGTTACGTGCGTAGTATATTCCAATAAGAATTAGATAGTACCCTGGCGGCCGACCTGTGCGCGCGGCGGCGTGTTTTCACTACGCTGTCAAAATTGGTCTCTGTGCAAGTATGATCTCATTCAGGACATATAGTATTAGTATGTTATTATATTATTAAACTCACATAACGACTAACGAGTCGCAATAATAATAATAATAGTAAAAATAATTTTAACAACTAAATTATTTATAACTATATATATAATTAGCCTATACAATTATAACGATAATAATAATAATAATAATGTTATCAATGATTTTAGATCGTATTAAATAATTCAAGAGCACTGGAAAAGGGTCAACTTTATTCGTTCCTGAAAAGTTTACTCGGCGAAGGCTTGTTAACTGCTTCAGGTATTTACATTAGTTTTTAATTTTCATATTTCAACATAGAATATTTTAAGTGTTAAGCATATATGGCTGTAATATTATTATATCATCATTAAATAAATATTAATAAATGAAAACGATATTGTGAGATATTCAGATATGTTTGAGTTTTGAATACATACGGAGAGCGCAAACAGAGCTTATTGTAAAGTAGTCATGTTTTAATAATAATAATGGTTTTGTTTTGTATTATGGAAAGTAGAAATGAGGTTTTTGGATTAAAAATCAAATTTAACCCGTCGTCTCAACTATAGTAATAATGTAGATATTATCATTTATTAATTTATTATGTTGAAATCAGATCATTTGATTGGTCACGTAGGTATTATACGTACTCGACCGTATTATTCACGATGATAATATTATTACGTCTATGTTTGATAATTCTCAAAGCTGGGTGTTAACAGGTTAAACAAAATTAAAGTCTAGTCAAGTTACATAGGTATAATCAGTTACTATGATTTCTAAAGTAACTTATCTATAACACAACGAGTTAAATTTTATTCTGGTATAATGTATATACGTAGTTACTATTAAATATTAATTGTTTTCTAAATATAAACCCTATTTAATATATATATAAAAAATAAAATAATAATCAGAATGGGTATTATTTTACATTATTAGGTATAATAATATGTATTGCAGTTATTATCATTTTGAAAAGTAAACAATTTAATTGTCAAATGTACCTGGATTTCATTAGGGATCAAAATAACGTACATAAATACAAATTTATATACAATTTTTCCATAGACAGTTATAATTTCAAATCTCTATGCAATAATAAACAACCCAGTTCGTCGTTTTTGCAGTGATTGCTTAAAAATCAAAACGAATAACTTATAATAATTATAGTTAATACTTTAATAGGGGTCTTTAATCTCGGGTGTTATACATTTCTGTTATTTGTTTTGTCAATTTTTCTTATATTTTATATTATTTTTACTATCCATCTTTGTTAGGTTAGTGTACCTATATTACCTATCTATATTGTTATCAAATTTTCTTACCGTGTTTTGGCATGGGATGTAAATATTTGGTTAATAATAAAAAAATTAACCTGATTTTTAATTAAGCTATGTTACTTTTTTCTGTTTAACTTATAACTTTTACAAATAATAAAAAAAAAGTAATCTGTAACTTTTAACTTAAATTTAAATATTTCAATATAATTAATTCGGTGAATTAAAAAAACTAGTTAATTTTCCCAACTTCTCAATATTTCTTGTACACATTGCCTGGTTTATGAGTTTGGCCGTTCTTTAAACTATTCATAAATTTCGCATTATTTTAATATAAGACTGTACGACACAACGCACAGAAAAATATAACGCTTTCAAATTATAATTAGTGTAACGATCGTTTTCAGTGGACAGATGGCGAAAGCATCGTCGCATCATATCGTATGCGTTCAACGTAAAGTTTTTAGAGCAGTTGTATCCAGTTTTCAACGAGAAAAATAAAATACTCGTAAAAAATCTCCGAAAAAATATAAACTCAACACAACCATTTGACCTCTGGGATTATATTATATCGACTACTTTCGATACCATATGCCGTAAGTATAAACACAGTATTTTATATTATTATACCGTACACCTTAATAATAATAGTAATAATAATAATGTATAAAGTATATAATATTATTAAGGTAAAAACCCTACCCATCTACTTACCTCCTATCTACGGGATATTATATGTTTGCAAGTTGTTGTTGTTGTTACACTGATCATTTTTTTTGTTTTTATTATTATTATTATTATCATCGCAGAATGGAATAAAAAGTATACGACTCTACAATAGATTTCACTTCGTTTTATTTTTGTTGCAGTAACTGCAATGGATTACCGTATAAACGAAAAACACAATAAAACCGAATTTTTAGACCTCATGACAACGTAAGTGTGATAAATGTACGACTGTAACGACAAGCCAATTATTGTACGAGCACCGTAATGTTTTAGGATAGCAGACCAACTCGTGAAGACCGTCAACAGACCGTATCTCTACCCGAGCTTGTTCTTTTCAATCTACAGGTCTATGAGCGGTCTCGGGGAAAAATTGGAATTGATCAACAAACTCCCGTTGCAAGTAAGTGACGACTATTGATATTTATCCTAAAACATTTACGTCGATAATGTAAACGTACTTAGGCACCTATACATTATTATGTATGCACATTGAATTTTATGTTTGCGGTACTATAGTTGATCGACGAAAAGAGAATCGACTTCCGTTCGAAAATAGTCGAGTCTGAATCGAATCATATAGAATTCACGAATGAAAAAAGTATATGAATAAAACTATAAAAATAAAATATTAACGACTGTAATAATTAATTCGATTTTGTTTTTTAGAAAACAAATTTAAAACTTTTATTGACACGCTATTGGAGGCTAGTGAAAACGATCCCGATTTTACGAACGCCGATGTCAGGGACGAAGTCATAACGATGATGTTCGCGGTAATAATAATATTAGTCGAATGATTTGGATTGGCAACTTTTTTTTTAAGATGAAAGTTTAAAACCTTTAATCGCATAACATTATATTATGTCTGTTTAAAGGGCAGTGACACAAACGCTACCACTGAATGTTTCTGTCTTTTGTTGTTGGCCATCCATCAAGACATTCAGGTAGGTATAACAATAAGTGTAGTATGGTTACACATAAGATCGAGTTATAATAACACCATTACGAGTAATAATAATCATAGGCAAAGAGTGGACAAATCAAACGGCTAGACATTTTCTTTTAAAAAAAAATTTCGAAAAATAACGAAAAACTATGCACCGCATTTAAAAAAAAAAGGGAGATTGGTTTTTCATCGTTATTTGTGTTTGTATATGGTTTAGAAAAATAATGTACCTTCACGTATTATAACCAATGTTAAATACTTAAATATATATTTAATTTATTAAATCAGTGAATAATTCCAAAATAATGTCAAAAATTATTAGACAAATTTAAACTCGGATGGCGATTAAATTTTTATTGTAAACTCAACCCGATAATTTTACCGATAAAATATAATAAACTTGACGTGATTTAATTTAAGAATATTAAATTGGTACCTCTATATTTTATCGTTGGTAATTATTTGTTAAATATAATTCAAAATTGGGAAAAATCAATTATAATATTTTCGTACCTATTGGAATTTTTAAACGATTTCCCCGTGCTGTTTACCGTCACAATAAATTGTAGTCGATCGTATGAAATAATATTTGGAGGATAATGAAAATAGCCAACTGGCGGTGTTATCTGGACTTTGGATAATGTTCAATGAACAGATTATTCTCAAAAATACTGTAAAGTAATACATAATTAGATATAAGAAGATCAAGGCTCTTTTTTTTTTATTCAAGCTGAGTACAGATAAAACATTTTTATCTAAAAATACTTGGGCTGACTTTATAGAATTATTAGCCAGTTATTTTCTCAACCAGCTTAGAATGCTCTAAAAAATCAACGGAAAAACCAAACGTGTAATGATTAGGTTAGGTATAAAAAATAAAAATTAAATGCTGTAAACTGTATGTATAAAATGATGAATATGTAACCATGACAGATGCGTACCCAGGAATTCGTTAAGAGGGAAAGTTCTGAACCTGAAGATATTATGTCCCCGAGTTACCTTTATTTTACCAATTACGAAAAAAAAAAAATTATACTGACAACTAACAACACTGTTATAGATTAATTAATTAATATAATATGCAAATGAAATGAGATTTTTGATCATTTGACCGTCAAGGACGATGAGATGGGTGGGTTCGGGTATTAGTTGTTAAACAACCTTTTTTTTTGTTTGTATTTTGAACCAAACTCGTCACCACTGATTATTGGTTAGGAGTTGGTTTTTGTTTGTTATTTAATTTTTTTACTCTTAAACATATGGAAAACGTGTGCGTTCGCGTGTTTTCAGGACGAAGTGTACGACGAAATTTACAATGTGGTGGGCGACAGTGACCGTGATTTGACTCCCGAGGATACAGCCAACTTTGTGTACTTGGAACAGGTGATCAAAGAAACTCTGAGGATGTTTCCGACTATATCGGTGTTTACAAGGCAGCTGGTGGAAGACATCAAAGTCAGTGAGTATAACACATGTGCCACTCGTTTTGCTGACGTTGTTTATAAATTCACGTCGTGTAATTTATATTATCGGACAAACAAGCTTTTAAAGATTATTCATATTATCTCGAAAAAATTATTCTTAAATCGAATATGAAAATAAAAATAATTTTAGCCATAATTTTGGACTTAGGAAGGGGGGACGCCTGACGGGAGAACACAAATGGGTTCTTAAATGCTTTGATATATGACGTCAAAAAAGTTGTATAAAGCGAAATACAAAAAAATAAAATATTTTAAGAAGTCGTTTTTTATATGATAAAAAAATTTCAAAAACTATCTATCACATTTTCAATCCGTTAACTACAGTTTGCCGCTCGTCTCCATTGCTTTCGCTTCTTATCCTCATTATATATTTTGGAAGTATATAATGAAATTGTGTCCAATATTTAGAGGATTCGGTTTGTTCTGTAAAAAAAGATCATTTTAATTGGAAGTGCTCATCGCTTTTTAGAAGTGTCTCACTGTATTAAATTCACACGTTCCAATCACGATCTTTCGATGGAACATTTTTTTTCCCGCACCATGCCCTCTGTGTATAATCAGCACAACCCTATCATCACATACTTATCATGTACACACACACACACACACACACACACACATACGTATTTAAACTATACGTACTATATTATAATACTAGCAAACTACGTGCTGCCGAGGGGCGCCAGCGTCACGATATCGCCGATAGTCACGCACCACTGCCCGCACCTGTACCCGAATCCCGAGGCGTTCAACCCGGACAACTTCAGCTTGGAGAACGTGGCCAAACGGCACAAGTACAGTTACATAGCGTTCAGCGGCGGCCCGAGGGGATGCATAGGTGAGTGTGCGCGACCAGCGAAAAACTTACAAAAACTTTTTGGCGACTTTTGTTTTTTCACTCGCGACATTTCGCCAAAGTATTTAATCGACGGCCCAAAATCACGGTAATCCCGTCGGCTCGCACTGAACCCGTGTAGCCCCGAGACCTGTTGTACCCGTTCGCACAATAATAATTATATGTCTGCGCGCGTTTTTGGCGAGACGTCTGTCGGTATATTTTTATTTTTAAATATATTGTAATTTTGTAAGTCTTTGGTCGATCGTTAATAAATTATAACTGGTGTAGAGATGTTATGTTTAAAACACCAAAATCAATAGTATAGTACGCGTATTTCTATAATTTTGTAAAGTCACGTTGAAACCCATTTTTTCTAATCTTTTTTATTACGACTTAATATTCTATGTATTAGATTCTATTAATCAATGACCGTTATTCATGTCTATATTTGTAACGTTCAAACGACTCATTTTTAAAACGTTCAGTATTAGTTTTTGCTTTTTTCCATATTTTTGGAGGTAAACAAGATCAATAATGAAAATAATAAACAATTATAATATATGAGGAGAAAACTGATAAACCAATAAATTTTTTTTTGTCATACTTTAATGATACATATTATATGTTTTAAATAACATTAACATTATGTATTTGTAACGTACGTTTTCAAGTAGATCTCGTTGAATATCAGTTTACTAATGAAACAGAAAATAAAAATACAACATTTTTACTCTTTATCATTTTTGTGGTGCCAATCTAATGACTTTGTCTAACAGTAAACTATATTAATCTCTCTTACTATTATTTTTTTTAAACTGAAACTTCACATAAAATGGACGCGAGACAAACATGTAAAATAGTCATAATTAGAGCATGGATTTTCATGCATTAAAATTATTACAATATGCAGTAAAAATCATAAAAATATTATGCTATATACATATTTATAAACATTTTGTAAATATTATGAACAAGAAAATTTAATTTTTTTTAAAAACGATATAGTTGATATTATATTATAAATTATTTATTTATTTTATTTTATATTATTATCATATTATTTTTATTTTATAGTTTACTAAACAATAATAGACAACCCGCGTAAACGACAAAATGCATTATTAGAATTTTCTGTTCGACAAAATATTATTAATTTAAAATATTTATTGTTTTTATTCTTATAAAAATAATATGATTACATTTATGCAATAAATATTAACAAAAATAAATAAATAAATGAATGATTGTCGTAAGCTTGCAATTACTGTCTACTATGATTAACGACTCGCAAGTCTATCGACGAAAATTCAAAAGTATGAAAAGAAAAAAAAGATAGCATACAAATCCGTGCTCTAGTCGTACAACATTCGCGCGCACATCTTTTATAATACGTAGTAAGCGTCTCGCGTCCAAACCAAACTTGAATTGCGCTGACTGTTCGGTCTGTTTGTTCCGTGTCTGAATATAGGTATGAAGTACGCAATGATATCGATGAAGCTGATGATCTCCGATGTGTTGCGCAACTTCAGCGTGCACACGGAAATCAAACTGTCGGACATTCGGATAAAAATGAACGACGCATTCACACGGAAAGTCGGCGGATATCCGATCACCGTCCGGTCGAGGGACAGAAGACCGTCGTACGCGCGCCGCAACATTCGTGTCACATGAATACGGAGAGATCGCCACTAGCTGTATAAAATATGTTACGAAACCCGCACGCAATCGAATCAACTGCTTTCCACTGTACACCTACCGTCTTTGAAACGTTTTCTCTCACAAGCAGCTGGCCCATTACGCGTATCGCTGTACGACAATATTTTATTTTCCTTTCCAATAACAGTGATTTTAATAATGATGATAATTATCGCGGGACTGAGTGGTCCATGCCTAGTTTTTTTTTCACATTTAAGTTAAAAATAAAACAAAACTTTAAAGTAACAAAAAAATTACGACTATGGCGAAGAATAAAACTGCAGAAACACAATATTTCATTGCGTCGTGTAATACAATATTTAAAATGTAAATAAAAAATGTTGCTTATTTAGCGTTTTATTTTTATTTTTATGTACTTGAAGTCGAATCATTCTTATTAATTATGCATCTTTGTTTAAATATGTTATAAAATAAATGTAAAAACTATATGTTTTTGCTGTAGTAATTACATTACTAATTAGAATACTATTATAAAAAATATAATAAAAGTAAAAAACAAAATAAAATATCCTCATAAAAGTTTAAGGAAATTGGTATACACCTACATGTGATTCACCAAGTGTGATTCACTCTTTTTATTTTTATTTTTTTAATTATATAGTTATTCGAAATCTGTTTTTTGGAATTTTTAAATATTCTTACAGACCATATTTTAAATTTGTTTAAAATATTTTTTTATTTTTGAGATAATATGTTGAGATATAAACTTTTGATTTTCAATTGAGAATTATTATGAACTAGTAAATTATATTTTAGCGGATAGTTTTTTTTTAAATCAAATGAGTAGTTTTTTAAAGTTGTAATATTTAATTATTTATGAATAACAATTTAACAAAAATAATATTTTCAATAATATATTTATTAAAATTATTTTTAAAGCATATAATAGTCGATATAATAATACTCGCTCATTGTATGTATAGCGTAGAGCACGATATCCCTATAATAAAAATATGATTATTTTTTTAAATTAATAAATAAAATTATGGAATTAGATTTAAGTAACATATTTATACTCATATCATATATCCATATAAATTTAGAATTTAGAAGCTTACATATTATACAGTACATCAACAATAGTTACATAATTTAGTAAAATAATGTTTATTGTAGGTTATGGTATTATTACGCACTGTATAAAAATAAAAAATAAATTACATTATGAAACATTTTTACTTGAAATTATTTATACCAACTAATAAGTTACGGTATAAAATTTCAATCAATGAGTATAATCTATTGGTAGGTACCTATTTAAATATTTACTATGAATTATTCTATATTAACTGTGGTAGAGTTGAAAGTACGGAATAACTTCAAAGACCCTTCAAATGTAAACAAATCTTCAAATAATTTTAAAAAACTTTTAACAACTAAAGTTGAAATAGTTTTTACTCAAAATTCGAACTTTGGTTGTACTCTGGAGATGAAATAGTTATTTATACAATTAATTACTACCTATACCATACAAATATAATAAGGTTTTTATTTGTACTTAAATTATAAACGTAACTAGATAAAAATTGTTTACATTGTTTATTTTATATATACTATATAATATATTATTTAAATGCAATACAATTTTTTCTATACAGCCACGAGTCGAATATTGTTAAAAAAATAAAAGGAAGAAACACTATAATATAATCTCGGGTTAACACTTTGGTAAAATTACTAATATTTATTGTAATATAATATTTTTTAGTTATTGTTTTGATTTGCTGACTTTGTATCCTCGTGATTGAAAGTATTATATTACAATAAACTCGGAACGAGATTTTTATATAATTTTATCTTGTACTTGTTACTTATTAATCAGATTTATGATAATTGTTAAGGTGTCCCGCGACTATAATAGTAACATTCATAGCGTTTGAAACGGAAAATGACCAATACCTTCACAATTATTCGTAGTTAGTCTTAAATTTTCAAACCACATAAGTTACAATTATTTAAAAGAATATTATAACAGTTAAATAAAAAGTATTGAATGACAAAGCAGGTACTATAATAGTCTTTTCATAATACAATAATTTCGATATGTACTTTGATGGTCTGATTGTCATTGACACACAACATAAGCATGTACTATGTAGTACTATTATTATAAGACAGTGGTGACCAACGTTTTTTTTACCGAGGGACGTAAAAAAATAAAAAAATTCTAAAAGAATTTAAACTTTTTCTTTTAATTGAATATTATATTTTATTTTAGGCACATAAATTTAATTATTTATTATACATTGCTTGCTATAAAATTAAATATAAATATTAAGTATAAATATGTGTAATTGACGGTAATACGATAAGAATATAAGACATAGGAAATATTTTACAAACGTTACATTTTTAGATTATAATTATTTTTCAAATTTTAATTACTTTGATGGGCTGGTTAATAAATTATTGCGGGCCGTATTTGGTCACCACTGTTATAAGACATTCAGTAATGTAAGTGTCTCGGTTTCCCATAGCATTCGCAATTATATCTACTATTCTAGTTATTATTCCACGCATATCGATTTCAATCACGTGTAGTCTTACACTAAAACCTTAATATTACAATGGTTATATTGTGATCATGAATAATAATATTTAATCATTGCTTTTAGGAGTGTCTATATTATAATAGACCGTTTGGTCAAGTTTAATAATAAATAATATACAGCGGTGACCTTTCGTAAAAACATAGGTTAGGTATACTTACTATATGTATATACTCACTGCTTTGCATGTAATAAAGCAGTATAATTTTATAATGCAAATATTATACAATATAGCATTTTCATATAATTTTTAATAAATAAATAACAGACAACGTTCATCTAACTTCCTACTAACGACGTGACAAACACACATTTTTCAATTACCTATGTACGTATTCATGTAAGTATTTCATTTCTATTAGTCTTAAGTCATGATTCTCCGCTAAACACGACACTCCGTTACGGTTAGTCAAAATGTTTCAAACGGTTTAGATTTTAGGTGGATTTGCCCAAACGGACTACGTCTTAATTTTTAATGGTCGATTTCGACATATTCGAGTAAGCGAAACTCCAGTTACGGATACACATTATTAGGGATAGCGACCCCAGCTTATCCTTCGTCGCTACACTGTGGTTACGTGATCCTGTGATTTCACTAACATTATTACCGGAAAATACGGAATTGGTCTTAGTGCAACAAAATAAAATTTACAAATATTGGTTTCCGATAAAAATTAGGTAAGTACCCGTCATCGCACAACTGTTTGAGTTAGAAACTAGCACGAATAAATTGCTTTTCTTAATCGAAAAAGAGATTTAACGTGAAACATAATATCTAAAACAAAGAAGCACACTTAAAGTCAAGCAAAACCATAGAAAATAAAAAATCAATCGGTGAACAAAATTAATGACAACATTTAAATTAACTATCCCTAATAACTGTACCTGTACCTCTGTTGTCACCATGGTATTAATATATTTTTTGTTATAAATTATTTCGATCAACCCGATGATTTTCCTATTTGATATTGGGTTAGTCTATTATTATATAATTTTCTTATCGTTATTAGTATTGATGCTTATGTAGTTATGTGTATACATTGCTTAAATTTTCTACATCGATTTATTATAAATAGGGATGTGTTAATCTGTGAAACTGCAATCGGTTTAGTGTATAATTATTTTTTCAAACCCAGTTGAAAATGTTTATTGTAGCATAATTTTATTATTAAAATGAAAAGTTCATCGGAACCTACTTGTAAACGCCCATATAATATCGTCGTGTATGAAAATCTGACACAACATAATACATGTACCATAATAAATCCTCGTGGTTTTAAATCGTACGTTATCGTAATAAACAATAACATGGTGTATAAAATAAAAATATAACATAAATAATGATAAGCCCTTTACAAAATGCAGTCTCCACGCAGAACATCGTCGGAAAAATTATGTACGAGTATATAAGAACTTACGTTAACCGTCGAGTTGCGGTAGATTCGCGTCATAAAATCTACGACGACGACGACGATGATGACCGTTTGTCCCATCGTATTATCATATACGTACCCATTATAATAGTCCTATGTTTTACTATACGTTAGGCGCAGTATAATATTAATCTTGTGAAATAAACTTTTTAAATGTATTCAAGTTCAGATACAGATACTTGTTTTGAAAAGTATTTAAAATACCTACACATTTAAATATCAAGTAAAAATAAAGAATTAATAGATACTTTCAAATATTTTCAATACATATAACATACATTTAATAAACTTAATAAATCAACAGAAAAAAAGTGAAGATTTATGTTTACACTAATTGTAAGTATAGATAATTTTACACCATTTATTATTATATTTCTACATAATTGAATTGAAAATATAAAATATATAAATTATAAAGAAAAAGTATTTGATTTTAAACATAGATACTTTGAGAAAGTATTGAAAAATATTTTGACCAAGTAGTTTGTTAAAAATATTTGAATTTTGAATATATTTATTCGAGTATTTTTTGCAAAATTAATATTACGTGAATTAATCTTAATCTTATGTTTATCTTCGTACATATAAAATATCGTATAATAATATGTCAATGTGTTGGGAAACCCTCTCAGTCTATCGCTCATTACGCAAATCTCATATATAAATACGGAGTGATTCATTTAACTGGCTACATTAACGTTTTGCATATTATTGCTGAAAGTTTTATAAAAACACTTAAAAATAAAAAATATATAATACTATTGGCTGTTTCATTAAGTATTATATTCTTAATGTCAACTTACAAACGTTTAGACTTACGAAGTCGTGGACCAAAATTTGTTTCGGTAATCTCTTACATTCATTACTCCGATTAACTGAACTGCATGTGAATGTTTATTAAAATTAAAAAAAAAAATCGTTTAAAATCGTTTTTTTTTTCAAAAACTCAAATTTGGTCTTTAGTACCTAATTGTTATATTAGTCATCCTTTAAACAATAATAGGCATAGAAAACACGGCAAAAGGTATTCTCCTGCGAAATTATACTTACACGCTACAAACGCGTTTAAACGAAATTCAAACGCCATCACCCTCGCCGTTCGCGTTATATTTGTAACTGACCTGTGGCGGCGGTCGTCGTGCGGAAACGAAGACGGGGGTGATTCGAGGAAAGTAATACTGATCTGTTTATATACCGGACCGACTACGGCATATATATATATATGTATATAAATAAATGTCTCTGCCTTAGAGGATTTTATCTTCTTATTTTTTTTCTTCTAAATTGTTATTTATGGCGATGAAAAATTTGTCCCGACGTACGCGGAGGGTTTATGGGCGGGCAGGTGCTGAGGACGCGAGCCGCGTGGGGGATCGAATAAAAGTCCATAAAACGCGGCCCTCGACGTGAAAACCGTCTATAACGTTATATAAGTTCTTCTTAAGAGCGAGACCGTATATACACATATAGACAGATAGACAGACAGATAGATGTGTGCGTATGTGTGACGACCGGTGTGCGTATATACACGACGACACCGAACGTTATTATTATACGGCACACATACACACACACACATATGTATATATATAGTTATCCATTTATACGCGTGTATGGGTATTACAGGTATATACATACATACATATATATATATATATATGGGACTGCTCGACGACCGCGTCGCGTCGGTCTCTCCCACAGGACCCGTGTGCTATCACTATAGTCGTTACGGCGAAAAAGCGAGACCGCGCGCGCCGTCCACCGTCCTCGTCCCGACGGCTGCGGCTCTGCGTGCCTGTCGCCGCCTGTGATTCGCGCCGCCCGACCACTTCGAAGACGCGCACGCGGCGCGGTCCCCGCTCACCCGCTCGTCGACCGTTTCGTTCTCTACATCGGGGACGGGCAGTTATTATAGGGGGCCAATTTTTAGAAAATCAAAATTTATCGGGCCAGAGTATAGAGAGTATCCGGTAAAATGGTCATTCGAAACATGCATTTTAATTTAGCGTAGAGCAGCGTTTCTCAATAAAGTGTGGGTCGCGAACAATTTTTTGAGTTATAATGTCCAATGATGCTGTTATCGACCATAACAGAAAACAAGCACACGTTTCGCATACACCTCATTATTAAAAGTACGTTTATAAAAATAAATAAAACCTATAAAATTACAAATTTATACATATTTATATATTACAAATTTTGTATTTTATAACTACTTTTTAAAAAGTGAAATCACGTGGGTCGCGAAAGATTTTTCGGGGTAATTTTGGACCGTGGCACTAAAAAGATTGAGAACCGCTGGCATAGAGTATAGACGATTATTGACTTTGAAATTCTATGATGTAATTTGAAAATGTGGCATGGGCCAGATAAAAAAGGATCGCGGGCCGCCAGTTGCCTGCCCACCTCTGCTCTACATAGTACACGGCCGACGCGAAACGCGCGTATCTCGTCCTCATGGCGCACGCGCGAGGTCGCCACGAGATATTATAATAATATTATGCGTTATAGTCGCCTGCGCACACACCTATTGCGCGGGAATACCTTAAGAAAACATCTCTCGTACGGGAGACTGGCCGAGATTAAATCCTACGCAATATAATTATATATATATAATATGTACTTGTATGTATATATATGTACACACACTCACACATATATATAACAATAATGATATCTGTATGAGAATACCGCCCCTCGCGCGTATATACGTATATATCATATATATATATATAGTTTCTCGGCGAAATTTATGGCTCCGGTCTGCGAATGTCACGTCAAAGCGACGCCGCCGCGAGAACGCGCGGACGCCCGCCGAGGCCGTTATCGCCGACGGCGGCGGCGGCGCGCGTTTAATCAACCGTACCATTGTTAGGTACAACGATATACGTCAGACCGACGTTGTTCTATATATATATACACGCGCGTCCGCCCGCGCCCACTCACACGCGCACAATATATATACATATAATATTCTGTGAGCACATATAATAATAATAATAATAATATAATATACTCGCGCGAGTTGGCTATAATTTAATACTCTAAGTGTGTGTGTGTGTGTGTGTGTGTTATGATATACTTTCCGTAGCAGTCCGTATCGTCGAAACGTATAATATTTCGCCTATTATTTTACGTGTGTTTATGATTATAGTCCGCGCGCGAGACCCTGCAGGGCTGCAGCGACGTCTAGCGCGGAATAAACACGTAATAATGCAACCGACTCTTCGACAGAAAGACTGCTCCCCCACTTCCCGGGCCAAATACCTATTATAAAGAGACGGTGTTTTTATATAAGTTCACCGTACGTAGTTCGTACGTTGCAGTGATGTCGTGCGCGACATAAATCCTCGCATTACCCCGGACAACGATTAATAATCGATCATCGGTTACAGCGTTAATCGATATAGCTATTATAGGTTAGGGCCATTATCGAATACACGTCATTATATACATCGGCGTGGATATACTACGGAGTCTTATCACTCATCGAGATATACGCAGGGCTGGATTTAGGGGAGGGCTGAGTGGGCTGCAGCCCAGGGGCCCCCCACAATTTTATGATATTTAAATTAGGATACAGGAAAAATATCATGATGATATTACTTATACTAGTTAGTAGTTGTACTCGATTTGATTGGTTTTATAATTACTTGTTATTAAATAATTAGTAAATTGTTACTACTACTAAATATGATAATAAATGTTATTTAATAAGAAAAAAAATATATTTCCTTGTTTATGTATAAGGGGCCCTCATAATGTATTCTGCCCAGGGGCCACCATTTACCTAAATCCGCCCCTGGATATACGTGACTCGTGCACTAGACTTTTAAATTTTAAATTTTTAACGGTCTGTGGTTCACGGAAGTCTAACCCGAAATAAATTAATCATATACACACGCGTTTAATACATTGTCATCATCGTTACTTGATACAATTCTTCGATATCAAATACATTATTGGTCTACACAATGTATATCTATTACTGCTATACCACGTGACCAATGATGTTGCAACCAGACGTGAGACCAGAAATTGATTTAATACTCCATTTTTGTGCAGTTATCGGGTTCCCATAGCTGGCTGTACTATATATAGTATACGGTCAACATATATTCCGCGTAGTATAATGACGTCGTAATTTTCTTTTATCGGTTCCCTCCATTTTATTACAGCTTGTCGTTTAAACGGTCAATGGAAAACGGATACATCAGTTTATTATAGTTATTTTATTATTTTTTTCCCTGTATTATAATATACAATATAATGATCGAAGAAAATGTATATGCTCAAAGTAAAAATACACAAGTGAGGAGTATAACACTATATACACTAATAAAACAATTTTTAATATTTTTATTTACCATAATATCATAGCACCCATCGTCCATAATAAAGCTCTGCAGCAATAAAAAATTAAAATTAAATCAATTTTTCACGATAACGTGTTATAGCTTTATTTATATGATTTTTTTCTTCTGTATGTGTAAAAATGATTGTTCGTTTGTTAGCACTCATTATAATCTTCTGAACTTTTTATTAAATTGGCACCACCTTTTTCACATATATTTTTTTTCACTAGAACAGAATGTCTATGGATTCGTTTTTCAGTCCATAAAGGTTACTATAATATGGTGGCTCACTCAGGAATTCGGTTTTGGACCACAAAACTCCAATATTTTTTTTAATGTATATAATATAATGTGGTTGCCTCTTGGTTATAGAAAAAAAAATAGACTTTATAAAAACTTTATATGCGTAAAAAATATATATGAATCTTGGAATGTATATCTTTAGATTATACGAACAAAAATTACTTCACTAATTTTGAATACAATTTTAGAAATTGTTTTTGGTGATATCAGAAGTTTAGATAGAAGTTTGAATCACGTTCGAAAATATACTATATGTTCCAATATGCCACTGACAAATTGACCATCTCGGTTGAATTACTTCACAAAATGAGGTACACCGACACCAATTTGTTAGGGGACTACAGAGATAAACTAACACTGAGATACATTTATATGTATAGCACCGTAATTTATATTTGTTAATTTTTCCCCCAGCGAAGTCGAATTATACAACTAGTATTAATATATAGTTTCCTTAATATACAATTTTCAAATAAAATAATAATTAGCAAATTAAATAAATCAATATAATATTTTATCTCATTAAAGTCATCAAATTATAGCCAATAATAATAAATAATTAATGCTCGTAATAAATGTACACACATTCGGTAGTTAAAAATTATTCGACGTCTAAACCAGGTTAAGACATAATATGACACCTAACCCTGACTTAAGTGATAACTGTAATTTAACGGTTTATAATTTATGTTAAAATAAAAATTGACCAGTATCATATTTATGGTTGGAGTTGTAAGAATTCAACCTCCAAAGTAATTCATTATTTATTTTATATTTTTAAGATAATTAAATATTGTATATGTGTAATTGAATCAGATGATAATATATTGCTTAGTATTTTTTATATAAATTAAAAAAATAATTGTTTATAATTACACTCTTTCTCGCAAAAAAAAAAATGAACATGCCATTATATACAACCTCTCTCAAAGAGTAGCATATTATCAGATTTTTCAAAATTTTGTCTAGTTCTAGATATATAGTTTTTCGGTTTGATTTGAACATGGAAATTAATGCCACAAAGACCAGCCTACGTAAACGCGATGCATAGGAAGCACTAATATAAGCTTGAATTAGGGGTTAGTTAGGTTATAACGATTAGCAGGACAATAATATTATGTGATTTACTTTGTCTGTAAAATCTGTCAAACGGTACTTGTCGCTCGTTGTTTTTCAGTAATAATATTATTAGTCGGCATCGAATTCAGGCCTGGTTAACACACGTAGACAACGAGGGGGAATTGGCAAGTATAAACATTTTTTTTCTTCAAATAAATCACGCGTGATCTCGAACATTTGACACGTGACATTCGGCAGCGCGCGCAGAATTCAGAAGTAAACGCGGTAAACTCTGTGTATGCACATAATATATACATATATAATATATAGTCAAATATGTGTTGGGGGTTAGGGAAACAGTGTGGGCTGTAGAGTTGAAAGGTGGTAGTTTGAGTTATGGCGGGGAGACGCAGAGGGGTGGGATGTCGATCACTCGCGCCGAAAGAACGCGGTGATTCGGAAAACGCCGGCGGCAGTCGGTGGTTAAGGAGTGGTTGTCCGACGGGCGGATCAGATATTCGGGGTTGAACGTGCTGGTCGGGTTTGCGTAACAATGTGCATCCCTCTCCATCCGATCATTGCTCATCTGAGGCATAATATTATACCATGTCGTGGATGTTGTAGTGTTTTTCTACGTTGTGTGTGGGGAGGGGGGTACCGTGTGACGACAATCCGACGACGCCGTTACCTTCCCACTGTCGCAGATCAATTCAAAATATATATATATATGAATCCTTAATACACGTAGGCACCTACTTATGCCTAAATCGTTTCATATAGTAACAAATGGTTTTTATTAAATGTTATTTTTATTTCTTATTTCACTTGTTTATTTATTAAAAAAACAAAAAAAAAACAGTTATATAATGCCGAAATTTCTGTGCTCACTGAAAAATTAACTGAACTGCGAAATTTGAAAAGACAAAATACTTAATATTACGAGAGTTGATACACAAGCGACTGGGATATTTGGAAGAAGACGAATCAATAATGTATAATATCGTGTTTTTGTCTAATATCTAGTATAATTAATATTAATACCACCACACATTTCACTTTTGATTCGATTTTGTAGAGATTTTAAATTAAAAAAATAAATACGTTTGTACATTTAGAGAAATGTCATAGATAACAATTATTATCCATTACTTTTTTTTTACGAGGAATCTGTAAGAAGTTTTTCTATTTAGTAGGTATTTGGAAAAAAGTTTAAAAATGTTGGAAAATATTATTCGAGTTTACGGGTTATTTTAATTTAAGATTTTTAGCCGTGTTACCATATTCCAACAATATGGTAAATTCCAATCAAGGGGGAACTTAGACAAAAATGTTGTTCTTTATATTTTTTTAAAAGTGGTTCTGGTTTTGAAAATATGCTGGTCCAAAAATGGTATTGAATAAAAGTTGTCTCCATATATAATAATATCCTAAACGGCATTTGCTGTATCACCGGCCCATCCTTGATTTGGATACAATAATGGTACAATGGCATGAATTGTGATTAAAGTTTTGTGTTTTATCAAAATCAATTTAAAATGGAAAAACATATGACATTATTATATTGTATTCCTATACTTTTTTAGTTGTCGTCATCACGCAGTAGTAGACTTTCCTGGCTCAGAAGAATCGAATTTCTCGTAATACATAAAAACACAATAATATTTGAATATTATATGGTATTGGGTTTCGAAATGTAAATACATAAATTTGTTACAAATGCTGTTTTAGTAATATTTTACTAGATTTTGAATTTTAAATTGTAATGCATATAATGAAAAACGTTTTTATATCATATTTTTATTGTACACACGGAGTTTATGATTGAATGTGTAGCTCATTTTTCCATAAGGATGTGATCGATTATAGTGAGTAAAAAAAAATTAATTTTATGTGATGAAGTTGATTATGAGTTATGTAAAATTTTAAAGCAATTAAACACTGGGTAAGTTAAATTATTTTTGAACTCGTTGAGTTTAGATATAGAATAATTATATTCATAAGTAAGTTGAGTTTAAAGTTAAAATTTATATTCTTAAATTAAATGTTTTATATCTTGTTAAAAAAAAAAAAATAAGAAATATACTGTAAAAATAATACATATAAGAGTACTTATAATAGTTGATAGAAAACAAACATACAGGTTACAAAATATCCAATGGTTAAACTTTACTAACTGCAGTCATATACCATTTAGGTTAATTGTTAGTTGATTTGTAAGAGATCTTTACACCGATGTCGATCTGGGCCATTTTTATTAATGTGAGATTTTAAATTAATATGTATTGGTAATATTGTTTAACGAAACTGGTATAATACTGTTTATATACCTATTTATTTTTATCCTCATTGAAATCCAGTTTCAGTGGGTTCAAATCTTTGACAGTCTTATAAAAACAATCATTTGTTCAAAACAAAATATAAGATTTAAAGTAGGTACAATTTATAGGTTTTGTTTATGGAGAAATTTTAAATCGTCAAGTTAGAAGTTTCTTTTTTTTTTTAAATAATAACTAAAATATGTAGTTACTCACGTTCGTAAAACTATAAACTGAAAGCAATACATATTAATAATCGTGTTGCATAGCTTATACTTTATAATACACTTTAATAAACGTCAAAGTTAAAGACAAAATATGAACAAATTGGGTTTTTTTTTTAAATAAACGAAAAGTTATAAAATAAATCTGTTGAATTTTGTAATTTTAACGACTGGCGAAGCTATCCATTATAAAACTAATCCGAAACGTTATTCCAATAAAACACACCATCATGACTCTACGATTATTGTCGTTTTGATAATTCGGAAATATTATACCGTGGAAATATTTGAAAGGGAACAACGAATATTTAATCGGACTCAATGTGTCCGATATTTTGTGCACCACATGTTTTGTCCGGAACCGTATATTATCATACAGACACGCTGTGTACAAAACGAGCACCACTTACGTTTTAGGTGAAGGAAGAAACGTCGTAAATGAAAATGCTCTTCGCGTTGCGCACGGCGTTATAGTGATACGGCGTTATAGATATATTGTATAAATTGTCTACGGCCTTTCAACATATTGACTTTTGTCTGCTTACAATTTTATTCCAGACCACTATATTATATTATTATGTGGTCGGAACGTAAAAATGCAGATTATAATATATTCCGCGCGTTGGCATATAGACATAAAATAAGTTCGGTTTGTATATAATATATCATTTATATAAAAAAAAGGAATTGTTAAAAAATTCAAATCCACCCCGTGACGATCGTTTCACACAGGCTTTCTATTTACGCGCACGACCGCAAACAATATTGGTCTACGGAACGTTAAACGGTCAAACAGCAGTGTACAACATTATGCCACATTAATAGTTAAATTTTCACGAGTGTAGTATACATCGAGATAATATGTGATAAATATATATATTTTTAAGTAAAGATGGTGAATAATTTATTATTACTGTATTTATATTTTAAAACGAATAATGTGAAACCGTTTGCTTTGTTTCTGTCCTTTGCTTTTGATTGTTATGTAAATCGAAGCGAACGCCGCTCTTTTACATACTTAATAATAGTTAGTATATTATTATATTAAATTATTATTCGATTTGGTTTGTGCAATCGGATAACGGTCACCTATCGTTATCATCATTACATTGTTTGGCCATAACGAATTTATTATGCTACGTTTGTTTACAACTATCGATTAATAATTTTCGATTTGAATCGGAAGTCGTCTGTCTTCGGAATTGTACAAGAGACGAGACAATTTACAAAACATACTCACTGTCGTTTTATCTTTAAACAGTGTATATTTTTTATTAAAATTCTGATTTTTAAATACGATAAAAACAGTGGCAGAAAATACAATTTTGTAAAAGAGAGGGACTAAAAGCTACCCATCAATTTACACTTTTTTGAAATTGGAAAAAGGTATAATAAATGGAGTACCACATCATTGGTCTATTAACAACGGTCGTGTGGTTAACTAACCTTTACCTCGTTAATGATATAAAAAAATAATTCACAACCACTTACTTTTATGTAATACAAAATAATATATATTAGAATATTATATATAAATATATGTTCACAGTTTAAGTTTTAATAAAAATAATAGATATGTGTTAACTAATATACTTAAAAATTTTAAAATTAGTTATTCCTTGGATATACCTCCAATTAAAGACTATATTTTAAAATACTTTGATTTTCTTATATTATTTGAGAATGTTTTGTGGTGATTTAAAATCTTTTATTTTTTATTGATAACCATTCTTTTATATTGTAAATTGTTAAGTGAACAATTTTTTTAAAAATATTGACGTATTGAATAATTATTAATATTCGATCAAGTAGTTTCTGAATTATTAAGATGTATACTATAATATAATATGGCTACTAATAATAATACGTATAATAGTTTTACATAAAATATAAAATAGATGTAATGTTAAATGCAGTCTAGTATTTATTATATTTTGATAGTTTTTAAAAATAATACAATGCTAATTAATTAATATTATTTACTATAATTTTAATAATTTCTCACTCTATTTTATATATTTTAAATCTAATGCATACTCTAATAGTCTCATAGATCCTAAAAAAATGTCCAAATTTAAATAACTCAAAAACTAAAATCTAGTTAATATAATTAAATAAGACTTTGAATAAATGCATTATTAAGGGATAAAATTGGAGGTGAGCCAATTCTTGGTGAAACAATCTGTACCAATTATATATAATTTATTACTTTTTATATTAGTTAAATACAATCATGCTACGAGTTTGTAGACAGTAACTACTCAAAATGATTGGTTTAGGTTGACTAACAATATTGTTAAAGCAGCAAAAGGTTTGTTGGGTTTACAGCTACTTTTATTATTAAAAAAATAAAAATTCTGTCGGTTTCAGTTACCTACATGGTTACATCTCTCGTATAATAATGATTGATAAATAAGTTTAGAGAAATATGCTCAATTTCAAGTTGTGCGCTATAGTTGCTATTGATTAATACATGTGTTTATCGAGGAGCATTAAAATTATATTGTTGACATTTCTTTAATTATTATTTTAAACTCAACAAATATAAAATTGGATAGATCAAACATTGTTTGTTACGCTTTTTACATTATAAAAGTTCCTTTTATATTTCATATTGTTTTTGAATATTCCACTTAATCGAAATATTATTATGATTGACGCTGAATTGATATAAAATAATAATTAATAATATATTTATTATTTATGTATGTATATAAATACGAATATCGGAATATGTACATTTTTTTTCTTCAAATTTTTTAACCTTTTAACTTGTAATGGCAACAAATTTTCAAATTTAAATTCTGAATGATGAATGTGTTCATTCATATTTATGTCAAACGCGCAATGGTTACATTACTTCTGAGCAAATAAAATTCAAGTGACCAGTTTGAATCTAACGCGTTTACACGTGTCATAGTTGTTTGCTACAACCATCCATATTTTAACTGAAACATAAATTTTGTATTTGTATGTATTTTTCAATTGACATGCTTTATCAATTTAATTTTAATATGCATATCATATCGACAAACAAATTCTATATATATATTATATATATTAGCTTAAAATAGATTGATATTGTAGTAATTGTACGATAATTTGATAAAATAAATTATAATAAAAGTTAAGTTAGGTTATATTAAAAACAATATTATAACAATTTTGACGAATTAAAAAGTATTGTATAGGAATGTGGCGAGTGGGTTAAACCTCGTAAACTTCAACCCACAGATTTACCATTAAACCTCACAATAATAAGACTCGTTAGTTCGAATTTTATTTCGAAAACTATTTTATGATATAAAATGATCGATATAGTTTGTTTCTAGTTTTGACACAATTTAATCCTAAATTACTCACGTATCCACAACAACGAATTTAATTTTTTTCGACATTTATTATTATATTGTTAAGACAGATACGAATACGACGAATTACTTAACTAGATATTTTAATAAATATATTATTATTAACACAATTTTATACTTGAGTAATTATTAGTTTGAGTTTATTATAAACGAGTTCAAATTCGATTTTAATTTTATGTAATAGATCGATTATAGTTTATTTAAAATATTTAGTATTATAAATTAAAAAAAAAAATTATAAAATGTTATATTTGTTTTCATATTGCCTAATCCTTTATTAATTTATTTAATTTTATGAATCCGTGATGTATGTTTATGAAATATGTTGAAATAATGAATCGAAAAAATAACAATATTTTATTAGTGTGTAACGGACGGCGCATTAGATAGGCAATAGTGATGCGTTCAGTGGAATAACTTGAATTAATTTTTTTTTGTGGCTAAAAATATAGGTGAAGTGGTGAAACCCTTTAACTTCTTAAATAATTAATTAAATATAAATTTCTGCATATTGTTAAATATCCTTAACTTTTTGTTGAATAAATATTTTAAAATAAATAAAAAATATAAAATGTTAACACTATTCAAAATAATATAATGAGCAAAACGTTTAGTGTACCCGTTAAAATACACATATTTTAATTAGCTATTACATAAAAATATGAAAATAGTATTTTCAAGGTCATAATAATTTAAAATGTGATGCAATGTATAGTTATATTAAATTAATTATAGTTTAATAAGTGAAACAAAATGGCATGCATAATTTTCGCAGATTATGTTTATAACGTACGCGTTGCTATTATTTTTATGGTCTGTTCTTTGAAAAGGTTTTTCCTTTAAATCGGACAATAATAGAAAATATTATGATTATGTCGAATGGTCTTTTAAATAATCTTATCGACGCAGATGGGTTTTTTTCGTTTCGTCCATTAATTGTAGGACACGTATATATTGTCATGTTAACGGTTTGATGGTATTGAATGGATCGAAAAATCGTAGTGTACAACTAATTTAATTTTAAAAATAAATAAGACCATCGATTTATTACCTTTTAAACACTTATTATTATTTATATCCATTCTTAAATTTATTTTGTAGGATTAAGTGGTGCAAATAAACAATTAATAGGTACCTACGCTTTAAATGGAGCGAATTTTATAAAGCGATAGCTATTGTCTATTTATACATTTGGATTAGTCAACTGATGAAAACATTCTGTTCACTCGTTTTATCCAAAGCTGAGCACAATGTCGGGCAAACGAAATTATTCTTACCTGCTATTATTACGTCGTTCATCTAATTCGTCCAATCTAATTGATATTGATAATTGTGATTCTGCGGTGTTTTAAATCTGTTTATTGTACATATTGTACCAATTTTCAACATAAGTACCTATAGGTCTTTACCAGGCCAACAAGAAATAAAAATAAAAAAACGCCCTGTAAACAAACACAAGTAAGTTGTTTAAAGCTATACGTATAAATTGAATGATCCTATTCTGCGCCTGAGAAATGACAGGGGAAAGAAATCTGTTTCCGCAACGATTTATGTTTGCGTAATTCTCAGGTAGAACTTAAAGAAATCCCAAGTAGTTGAAATCTTGTTTTATACCAGCCTTCTCGTTATGATTTGTTATCACAGATAAACTAGAATTCTTTCGTTTTTTTTTCTCCGCCCGACACCTTTACATTTTTATGTCAAATGTTTCCCATTCATTCACACCGGATTTTTCGCTCTCCGCGTGAATATTTTATCTGTCATGCACCCAAGACTTATTTACTGAACGCGTATTTTTTCTATTTGTTCAATGTATATTTTTTATGTTTCTCCTTCTTGTATTTTTCAAACATATTTTACCATACAAAATTGCCTACATTTCAAAAAAACATGTTTCGAACAATTTTTGTTTAAAACAATTGAACACACATACTATTAGTTCAAAATCGTGTTGACTTTTAACATTATGTTCCCTTTTTTTGTAGCCATAAAAATTGTGAATTTTAGGTGCTATATGATTTGTGTGGATTTATTACAAATAATGATTTTATACTGGGCATTTTATTATATGGTTATACACGATATTTTAAAAACATTAAATTTTTATTTGGTTACAACAATTTTTATCATTAAATTATCATATAAGAACAGATAGAATATAGAAAAAAAATTGTAATAATGTTTTAATAATACAATATTATAGTCTATCAATTTGGCTTAATTCCATCGTAACGTATATATTTGTATTTATAAATCTGTGTTTATATCAAATATATTTTACACATTAGTTGGATATTTAATATAGTAAATGCATTTTTAACTTATGCAATACTAAATTATTATAATATTATTATAAATTATTATTATTGAAAATGCACGTATTTGCGTACTTATTTCCTATATAATTAAAATTAAAAAATAGAATGCTCAATTGCACTTCAAACGTGAAATCGCGTTTATGTCATCTATTTACGGGAGTTGAATTTTTGAATTTTGTCAGTAATCTATACATAGTAACCATTCGTAGGGATTCATATACAGGTAAGGACAAATAAATAAATAGAATTCAAACCAAAAAAATCAAAAACACTTAGTCAAAGGTTTATTAATACACTAATAATGATAACAACGTATTGTAGGAACCTTGACACACTACAGACATCCATATTATAATATATGCATAATGTATATGTATGAACTTTTGTATTATTACAATATTACAATAAAATTAAGACGCTAGCAAAATAATATTATGTTTCAATTGAATTTCAGTCAAAATTAAGAGTGCTCTGAAACTGTTTACATGAATATAAATTATTACAATCATGGAGATATGTGTAATGTAATCGCGTATGAGATGATTATGTTTTTTTTTTTTTAAACGCAGTGCAAAATCAGCTCGATATCAACAGGCTCTAAAATATCGTAGAAATCCGTAAATGAGTTACAATATAGAAGTTGGTTCAAGTCCGTTGGAATTTTTTTTTATGTTACTATTATTAAATATGTACGTACGTCGAGAACAACAACTATGAACATAATTATAATGAATAACACATACCGTTATACTGTGACGTGCGAGATTATTTATTATCTAAATAGTTTTACGAATATACGATATTGTAATAATATTATGTTATATAATTTTACTAAAATAATATTATATTAAGTCGCGCGGATTGTAAGATTATCGTGATTTTTCAAAACAAGCGTTCGATATTTTTTGAAAAAATAAATCCATCTACTGATATAATATTGTAATAATTATTGATTAATAAACGTACAAGTTAAAAATTAAAACGCTTAGTTTACACGTGACACGTAATAACATGTTATTTGCGAAAAACTGTGCGGCGCCGTTCGAGTAGTAGTAATAATAATAATAATAATAATAATAAACAAAAATATTTAAAAAAAGGTAAACGTCAACGTTTTGCGTATACAACGTGTGATTTGTATTATGCTTCGACGTCCGAGATTAGTGTAAAAAACACGATTCGAGCGAGAAATTCCGCGTAATGACGAATAGGTACATATTTCGAACGACATTATACGGGAAAACATTTCATGTGCCATAAACACAACGTGTCCTAATGCAAAATCTATAAAAGTCAGAAAAACTGAGAGCGATTTTTATGTAAGTCGTCGGCGTGTATGCATAGAGTAGGTGGGTACTATATATTTTATTGGCTACACTACGTATATTGTTTCGTTCGAGGGTTTTCGCGTGCGTTTGTTTTACTCCCATAACATTATAGTTATTGGAACGCGCGTATTGCGAAAGATTCTGTTTCCAAGAACCTCTCGATATCGAGCCGAAGACATATATATATATATATATTATTAATACAACTAAATTATCCCTGAAAAAAAAAAAATAGGAAAAACGCAACAAAAAAAAATCCGACCCTAAGGTACCTCATCCGCTCTCGCACGATCCGGTAGAACGCAGACGAAATGTTTGTGGCGCCGATTTTCAAGCATAGCAGTTCGGGATTTTTTCCCTTTACAAAACATTATAATACGCTATCATAAATTTCGTACGATTATTATTAGTTATCACGACTGTCGTCGAAACGAAAACGAACTGAAGACGGAACGGATAACATTATTATCGTGCGGTGGTGTGACTATACCGGAATGAGGCACGAGCTAAATTAATCTGTTCGGGGGGGGGGGGGTCGGAGAGAGAGAGAGAGAGTGAGAGAGATAGTGAGAGAGAAAAAGAGAGAGAAAGAGAGAGAATGATAAGTGCGAGAGAGTCCTCGGGGAGTCTTAGAGTCGGTTATTTTTTATAGTTTTTTTCACCGAAACTCGGCGAGTCATTCGTTTTTTTTCTCAGTTATTTTTATACTTAATTAAATAATTTATTTTACACAATAATATTATATCATAATATGTATACTGGAATGTCGCTCGGGTCGCTCGACGAAGGGTGTTGTTGTTTCGACGGACGATGACGACGACGACGACGACGACGGCGACGGCGGCGTGCTGTTTACGCAGGTACGTTATTAGTGCGGTTTCCAGTCGTTGGCTGAAACAAAACAAAACGCCGTATATATCGAGGGGATTTGCGAGACCGAAATTCGTGGCAAAAAAAATAGAGGAGGGTTTGATAAATTATGTACACGTGACCTAATATATATATGTGAATATCGCCGGCCGGATGGTCGGAAGTGCATGCGGGCGGCGTCGGTAATGCGCGTTGTAGGTATAATATACTTATACATATTATATTATATAATTGCAGTAGACTGGTATAATAGTATAGTACGAATAAACGTATAATATTATAATAAAAAGGACTCGCGCACTATGTTCGTCCGCCGGGCCGTTAAACGAATAAATAAATCGTGACAAACGGATAACCGGCAATTAATACACTTACCCTTGTAGTATACGTCTTTGTGCATGCTTGGGCAGTATTTCTCATCGTCCTGTAATGTAAAAATAAAAATAATAATAAATGAGCGAATGAAAAAAAAAAAAATAATAAAACACGAGCGCAGTCCATTAACGTCATAGCAAACGGCAGACGAAATGGTTTTTATTCGGTCGGCGACGACGCAGTCGACGTCGGAATACTATATTACATAGTACCATCTACCTGTCGGGGAAACGTCTTACAATTCTAACGGTATATAAATAAAAACGACTCTCCGAGTAGGGGTCGATGAACTGTAAAACCAGCGTAAAGGTGATATAGGTAATAATACATTAATATATATTACAGTGAAACCTCTAAATTCCGGACAATCTCGGTCGTCGAAAATGTGCCTGACATCCAGAGGGTGTACTTCACAAAAAATGTGTGACTTCCTCCCTCCTTCACCAAAATAAACCGCTTTTTGGACGCGTTCGTTATTTAGAGGTTTCGGTTAGGGATGGTTTTTACCGTGTATTTATATGCCAACGGAGAAGCGATCGAGTTGCAATAAACGAAAGATATCAATTGTCATATTTTTATCAGGCGATCGCTGTCGAAGTCGTAGAATATATTATTATAATATTTATGGTCACGATGACGTGAACGACCTTATTAATAACAAAAAAAAAAAATCTCTGTCTGAGCAATTACGCGGGGAAAAATAAAAATAAAAACGGGAAACATTATACGGTGCACTGACTAATTGTTCGACGTAAATTGTAGGCTAAGTGTTCGCCGGAAAATAAATTATATAATACGATATAATATTATAACGTTGCTTGCTAAAATCCTTACTTCGAAGATTATACGCTTTAATAATATATTAATAATATAACGTATACACGCGCGCGATCGTCGTAATATCGAAAAACAGATCGGACTAAAATGTGCATCGTGCGGAAAATTACAGAGAAAAACTCGGCGAGCGTAATGTGTAGTAATAATAATAATAATAATATCGTGCGATGGTAATTATATATTTAAGGAATGTGCCATCGTATAATACAATATGCACGGCGTTGGAAATTGACTACGAAAGTTTGCGTGTGCCTTATATATTGTGTGGTTTTAACAACCCAAACATGTGGAACACAATCAAAATGCTGCCTCCACTCGGCACAGAGATTGCTGTCGGGTAAATATTTTTTACTCGATTTAAAATTGTTGCATTCGTGTTTATAATTTGTGGTGTATCGATTACGGTCCATCTGAGTCCAACACTCGAACAATAATGTAAAACAAAATATTATACAAAACGGGGGACGACAAAGTATAAAAAAAAAACAAGTGAGTTATCGATGATTTAAATTTACCAATAAGGACGATTCGCGTGACGTCACGTACGTTATTCATCCCCCCTGAAATATTTTCTTGAAATAATATTGAATAGGTTTAAATACCTATTACATTTAAAACTTGTATAATATAACATATTTATACTCAACCCACCCACCAATTTTTTTTTTAACTTGTTTTTAAAACATACGATCTATAAATAAATTTTACAATAAGCATGTATGATGATTTATATAACATATTGGCATGGTTGACATGATTAAGTAATCACCCAGCGGTAACACTTACTGGCTAGAATTAGAATTATTTAAGGTCACGGTTACAATTACGTTTTAACCTTCTTGGTGGGTTTCCGGGAATGAATTCAGAATTTAGAGCAATAATTAGAGGATTAGAGTGGTTTCTAAGACGGGGCACGGAAGAGTTTATAGGAATTTTTGGCTTCTTCTTGAACGGTGAGTATTTTTAGGTCTGAATGTAAGGTATGGCTTGAGACATAGGGAGGAGCACATGTAAATCATACGTAGTGAGATTGATTGGAATGTTTGAATTTTGTAGATATTAGATTTTTTTGCTGATTCCCACAGCTGGATGCCGTATAACCAAATTGGTTTGAGGAGGGTTTTATATAGAACCCCCCAAAATAAAAATAAAATTGTTTTCTGGCTACGAACTTGCATTTTAATTAAGCATCTTAATTTGTTTGGATCCAAAACCATCCAATTGATAAAATGTATAAAATTTGATAACGCGTATGACGAACGGCAATAATCGAGCGTATTTGAGTAGGATCCCGATATCATAATAATATTATATAATTAGAAACGCGGTACGGTACAAAATAATTTTTATAGAAAACGGGTAGGCACTCCGTCTCCTGCATCACACCTATAATTCGAGCACTGCCGTCTACGCCTATCACGACTGCCCGTCCGCGTGTGCGTATTATATCAGTATAGAGTTATCATATACAAGTGTCAAGTGGTACGAATATTATGACGTACATACCTTTCTAAGGTTGAAATCGATATTGGTGCGCACCAGTCGATTGTGCAGCGGCTGAGGCGGTCGGAAATTGTTGCCCAGCGGCGCCATGCCTTGGTTCTTCTTGCTGCCCTGCATCAGGCTCCGCAGACTGTACAACTGCAACACATACGCGCATTACACGCAATATTAATATTATATTATAATATAGTAATGATACAGAATTCGTTTAGTTCGCAATCGGTTTTCCGCACACGGCCCCGAGGCCACGTTATTATCGCTTGTGCGTGTCTGTGTGTGTGTGTGTGCAAAACGACCCCATATAAGTCCTTTTCTATCGATTTTTGAACCATTGTCACGATCAGTGGGGCGTAGCTAGGAATTTTAGTTGGGGGGAAGGGGGCAAAATTTCAAAATTGTTCATAATAATCATGGATTATATAAAGTCAAATACACAAGTGTATAGGTAGTAATTAGTAATTAATTTCAATAAATGAAAATAATAAAATAAATGATACAATATAGAACTTAATACTATACAACTTCTTATACAACTCCAATACACAGTTTTTTTAAATTACCAAATTCTGTTTAAAAGTTAATTTTCAGAGGAGGTTGGGGAGACATGCGCCCCCCTTTGCTCCCCCCCCCTCCGTAACGACGACACTGATCACGACCGTTCGTGTATTATTTTATTCTTAAATATTTTTGTACTACGCGCGTATATATAATTTATAGTCTTTTATTATAGTCGTAGTCTGTTTAATTTTTTGCGCAGGGTCTGATTTAGGCATTGTAGTCTTGGGCAAAATAAAAAATGTGGCCCCTTATTGTCAACAGTAGCGTATATAGGCATATAGCCATAGCCCCCCTTCACAAATGAGTTGTATAAAACAAAATCATAATTTATTACAATTTAGTATTTACCTACTTATACATTTTCACAAACATAATTATAATGTTATAGGTACATTTTTTTTACTTGTACAGGCTACAGATTTACATTTACATCTTACGCTGATAAGGATTAATTATTTTATTTTTTTGAAATATTATATATTTCTTATATTTATTTCATATTATGATGAAAGTAGCACTCTAAAAAAAGGTTTATAAAAATCCGAGGCCCACTAATAACGGAGGCCACAGGCAGTTGCCTATCCTGCGTAATGGTAAATATGGCCCTGACTTTGCGTGTATAGCGCAACTTGTTATTCACGTTATTATCATAACGTATCACTTCATATGCGCTATGTTAGTCATATTCAATCGAATACAATATTATCATATTACTATTATTAGCGGCGGCAAAGTTGGAAATAATAACGAGTTAAAAAAGTTTAATTTAAGGTAGTTTTATATATCATTATTATTTTGTCGCATAACGAGTTACTTATTTTTTTTTTTTTTATAGTTACTTCTAACTCGACGAATAAAGTTTTTTTTTCCGTGACAATATGCAGCAACTGATCAATTAAATAATTTGTTGTATAGTATTCGCGTCGAGACATTTTTTTCCACAAGACGAATCCAATAGGTTTAAAATACATTTTTTCATTGTAAAAGTTATTGTTTTTATATATACATAGAATATATCATTATATATAATATACATGATTTATAACACACATTTCGTATGACGTGTTGTAATTACTAGACTGTCTAAATATTTATAAATACGGTATATAAAGTGTCCACGGAAATACGGAATGCTATTATAATCTTATCCAAAGTAATTCATTTAAAATCGCTCAACGACACAACACTACCATATATAACCTAAATTCGACGTCGGCGCGGCGTTTTCTTAAATAATTAACTAATTCAAAGTCAACCAAAATAATGAACGATTTCTGTTGGTAGTTTTCAATCACTGGTCGGCCTGACTTTCTGTCAATTAGTCTAACGGTATTATATGTATTATTTCTATAAAATATTATTGTATTGATGTATTTGTTTAAATTTGTTTAATTTCCCAGTCTTGCACACTGTAGTCCCTATACGCGCGGTATACATATGTTATAACAATTTAAACGGGTATAAATCATTCGGTTTTTGTTTGTTATGACGTTATCTCACGACCTGTGTATGTTCTCTTCGGCGACACGTGACTGCTACAACAGTATAATTTTACCGAAGAAGGAACTGAAAACTGTGTAGGTCAGCACCGCCGACGGCACGTCATGTCGAACTTATTATACATCAAATGTAAAACGTAAAGCATAAAATCATACTGCAAATAACATCCACTTTCGAGATAATAATAAGTTTAGGCGTTCCGAGTCGAATGATTTATTACGTATAACAAAAAGCAAGTTCAAATTGATTGAGTGAGTCCCTCGAGTGGTATCAAAACACGGTCCATTTAGTCCGTTTGAAATATCTGATAAACGACCTTCATCTATATATTAACCGATTTTCCTACGAAAGTTTATCTATACAATCAAACATTACGAGAAACTTTTCAATTAAATTTCTGAAATTGATGTGTTTATATTTCAAAAGATCGATGTTTGATAGTTATAAGATAGCCATAGCGTGTAGACTAGGGTGTACCTGGGCAGTACATACGTACATAATATATATATAAATGGTATTATGTTTGTGTTACAGTAAAAGACGTTATACATGAAAATAACGTTATTTACAAGTAAATATCGAAATAATAACTTAGAGAACTAGAAACTATCGTTCTTCGTTATTTATTCAAGGTAATATCAACGTTAACGTCCATACAGTATATACAATGTTGTTATTTTAATATTTATACATCAGTTCGTGGGTAGATAAGTACTTATTTTACATGTTAAGCCTTATTCGATGAACTATGTGCATCCCACAAACGTTTAATATTCTTTTAGTCGTAGCTAAATTGCGAAAATTTGTGCTAATGCTAATCTTTCGTGGCGCTGGTAATTACGTGTTATTATAATTTTAGTATTAGTTCGTATCATTGGGGTGGATTATCATTTAATAAATTTAATTGATTTGTATTCACTTCATTTTATGTGTACGATTATTATCATTCATCTAGCTATAGCCGATTACGATAGCTTCATTATTTACTTATAGCTTTATCCGCATGAAACTTTTGTAAATCATATTTGTACATTATACACTGCCACATCATCACTTTTCGAGTAAACAAGGTGACGCACGTTGTGTATGTGTTATATTATCAAGACAACTACATTATATCCAATAACATAATATTATTATAACGGTAATAATATAACTGTTTTTAAAATATTATGTAATTGTTGTTTGTAATTTAGTCATAAAATAATTTTTATTCATAAACATACTATTTTTGTTTTTAACTATACGTATATATATATATATATATATTTCGTATAGGATGTCATGATGTTGTATAAATAGAGCGTTTAATAACACCCGAGTGGTTGAACCCGAGTAATACGTATTTTTTGATTATTTATGAACTCTCTTAAGTTTTATTAGTACGATAAATATGTTTTTATATTATACCTACCAGCTGTCACACACGAACCGCACCTACGATATATTATATTGTACGATAGTCAGCACGATTGAATTCACATCGTTTCAAACATAATAATAATAATATGTATTCAAATATTGTGTTGTAACCGTTTTCGTTTTAAACTATAAATTACATGAAAATGGTATGGTATGGTATCAAACGGTTTTACATTTTTGATATAAAGTTTTATCCAGCTGTTTTAAAACTTTTGTATGACTGATATAGTGAGTGGTTTTTTTTTTCTTTTTGATAAGAAATAGTCAATTTTCGGGATTAATTTATCAACGACAGCGGTAACAAATAAGAAAATAATATGATACATTATTTGTGATTTAAGATCGTTAATAAAGGTAGAATGTTGCTTGGTAAGTTTTAAACATTCATTTGTGTTTGTGTTAGGACTATGAGTTGATAAATTTAGATTTTATCAATGAGGAGTTATTTTGCTTAAGAGCTGGAAATTGAATTTATAATATAAATATTATGATGTTGGGCAGTTTGTTGAATATTTGAAGCAGATAATTTGTTTTAGGTATTGATTATTAATAACATTTTTCATGTTTTGCTTTTACAAACTTTGTGTATAAACTTTTTGTGATCCTTTGTAGTCATCCTTTATAATTAGCCAGTATAGTTTACCTTCTGATAAAGCAAATTTTAGACTTTTGAGCAGTTTGTGATATTCATTACATCGAATACAGCGGGGACCAAGGTAATAATATTCACGAGCATGTACGTCGGACTAACATTTTATGGATTAATGGATATTTTTTTTTCGTGTGTAGCTTTAACTTAAATCGTTGTTTTACATAAACATTTCTGAATTTTTTGGTTCATATTCATTGTTCAATGTAATTTTGACGTTAATTTTAGATAGAATGGTAGAGAGGTATTTGATGCATAATTGGTTACATTTGAAATAGGTAGGCACCAAACGGTGTTAGACAAGATAATAATTGAACAAGACAATAATTCCGTAGAATATGCAAAACGGCCTTAATTTTATTTAAAAATAAAGTTAGCTGTGCTTCATAGAGTTTTTCATATGTCAATATTGCCAAAACGTTGAATACAATATATAAGTACTTATAAACAAAAATTAAAATGAAGCACTAGTAACCTCATATTTAGTGGTTATTATAAGGGAGGAGTGACTAATTAATTTTGAATTTTTATAAAAAAATACTTAGGAATTTCCAAATTATCAACGAAGTACGGCTAACTTAATTTATGGAACAATGGAGACGAGCTTACAAATTTTAAACTCCTACTCATAAACATTAAATAGGTACTAAAAAATCAAATTAAACATTTTGGCACGGTAAAAAACTGTGAAATGACAAAATATTCTGCAGGTTTAAAAGGAGTAATCAGCTAAATAGGCTTAAGTGTATAAGTGAACACGACTTTGAACTTCCAAATTACAAATTCCAAAAAATATTAAATAAAAAAAATGATCTCAAATTTATTATTGAGAAAAAAAACAAAAAAATAATTGATTTGGGTGGCTAATTACATGCACATTATCATTGATATAGGTATGGTCTTGGTCTACGATGTGTGGGACCGTTATGATTTTACATAGCTGCGTACGTGTGTGCTAAGAGTATGTCGTAAAACACCACAGACTTAAAATTAATTAAACCCAATCGTTTGCGTACGAATCGTTAAAATAACAACGTTTCTCGGACAACTTCAATAGCAGAGTTTACAAATACCACGCGATAATGTTAAAATTTTAATAAGAGGACGGAGTATTATAATATTTAACTTGCGTGTTTCGTGTTATCTATTCATGCATAATAACCGTAGTACGTCTATACGGTCTAAAAATATGTTTTAATGTCTCGCAGAAGCTTGTGGATATACAGCCGAATGGCAATAATACTGCTTTTCGTATCGTAATCGTTATGCAAAAAGTTACTATTTTGAAATATAAAAACGACGACTACAATAATTCAAACTGGCAATTAATGTCCGTATCGTTACAATAACAATAGGTCGGTGTACACATAATAATAATATAATAATTGAAAAAATTAATTTTTTAGAAATATCATTTGATATTACGATTTAGAATTCACGGACAAATAATACAGATGTAAAGAACTCTGTCATTTGGAAGTTACCATGACGTGGTGTGTAAAATAATATGAATATTAGGTACATGCAATATATTAAATAAATACACTGGTAGTCGGTATAGTTGGACAGTTGTATAACGAACACAAAAAGGAATCAAACTATTCAATGTCGTGTCCTACGTAGTACTCTATACCATCGCATCTTTTCAAACAAAATACTAGCTCCTTAAGAATTCTCTGTCGTCCACCACTATAAACTATTTTGTGCAGTCATATAATTTAATATATATTTTATAAATCTTAAAATAAATTGGTGCAGAGATCACTTACATCGAAAATGTAATTAAATAATTTTTAATCGGAATATTTTTTTTTAGTTAATAATAATAATATTAAGGTAGTACATTTCATATTAAATGTAGTACTAGGTGACAACAAGATTAAGTCACGATGATGTCGCCTATATTGTTTTACTTAATTCACGAAAAAGTATTAAGAAGTATCAGGCTAGATGAGAAAAAAAATATAGTTTTAACATATTATGCAGAGCACATGGTTTTTCCGGTGCAAATAAAAACAACTGGGTAGGAAACTCGGACGTTATGGAAAGCGAACAAGAATTAAGTATTTGAAAATAAATTAGGAATAGAATAGAAGATAAAATTGAAGTCAAATATGTTTGATAGTCTGTTTTTTAAGATCGGTGTCACAGCAAAGAAGAAGTTTAAAAAATGTATGTATAAATTGAATATTTTTAAATAATAAAAAAATAATTAACGTTTATAATTTTTATTTTTAATTGTTGAATAAATAATATTTAATCGAGACAATAAAGATAATTAAATTGTATATAAATTTTAGACAGCTGTGGTTAAACTGTTATGAAAATACATTAATTTGAAAATAGTTTAATTTAATAGTTACCGAAGTAGGTTTTGCATTGCAAAAAAATGATTTAAATATACTTTTTTCTTGCGACTTGAAATTTTTACTAAAAAAAAATATAAATCTGAATTAATCGAAATATCGATTTTTTTGTTTATTGTATTGGCAAAACGAAGCGATAAAGAATGGAAGGGAGTAAACATTTGAGTGATTTACTATACTTTCATAAAAAAGTTTACGGTAACTCTATTTTTATTTTCTATTTAAAAATTTTAAACGTAATTAAATAATGAATTTGGATAAAAAAAAAAGTGTATATACAATTAATAAAATAAAGAAAATTAAAATGGTAAATTGTATCACGATATTTGGGACTTATAAATACGAGCAACGGCAATTACGTAATTTAAATTATTTTTATATAAATTACGCGCAACAAAACCGTAATCAATTAAACACTACTTATAACAGCTAGTGTAATAATATGGCAGATTGCTTAACACACAACGTATTAGAGATTTGTATTAAAAACTTTTTTAACGGAGAAATTTTAATTTTAGTTGATAAATTCCTTAGTAATCGTTAAAACTTAAAATAATGACGTTTTCTGAACATATATAGCTTGTATGGTATTATATATATATATGTTAGTATAGTGTATACACTGTATACAAACATTAGTCGAGCTTTATTTTCGAATTTTCGTCCCCTAAAAACCATTTGACTGTAATAAAATGCATATGAGAGTTTTAATAACATGGTCTAAGCAGAGAAATCGTTTGAGTTCTATATAGTTGTTCACAGAATTTCCTACGCATAGAAGAACACACACACACACACACACACACATATATATGTATGTGTAATGTTAACAAGTTTTTCGATTACAAACATATTTTTTTAAATGAAAGTTTTTTTTTCTGCTCTTTTATTTTGTTTATACATTTGAACAAATACTGTTTTTATTATTTTTGTTAGTGAAACTTGTTAATTAGGTATAACTTTCAAATGTATAAACTAGCAATCTATACATCGTAATTAATTATAACATTTTATTACTTATATGAATTAATTAAAAACCGCGGTTTTTAATGACGTAATAACTAGCATACGGTTACTACTATTCGTAAATAATATGTTATTGTGCACAATAGTACCTACTTATTAATTGGACTAAATAGGTTGGCGCATTCCAAAATAAATGGTTTAGTAATCTTGAAATCAACTTAAAAATCTATAGAGTAGTTGCTTATACTCAACTATTTCCTGTCCTAAACCGCTAAATATAATTAAAACAATTTGTCCTGAATCAAAAGGCAATACAGTCACCGAGAAAATCGTATTGCATTCATCTATTCCTATGTACTTGCTACGTGTACAATTTGCTTAGTTTTTTTTTTTCAGCAATTATTTTAATACCATGTGCTTACATATGAAAGCCATATTATAAATATCTATATTTATCAAATAGTAAATTTTTTTAGTGCCTAGGCGATAGAGAACACGTGATGATCTGTCCAAGAACAAGATTTAAGGTGCTATATTATACCGGCCCTTAGTAAAATATATTTTTAAATTTGCATTTACTATACAAACTCTTTATATTTTTCAGTCAAGATGAGATACGAGTTCATGCACTATAATTAGAAACTAATATTTAAGTAAGTGATTTGTTTACTTACATATTATATGATTTTTATGTATGTATCTAATCATTTTTTTTTTAAAGAAACAGCTTAAACGACGTTAAAAATTTAAAAACTTCAAAAAACTTCAAAATTTACTATAACACCTTGCTGATATAATGCATAAGTACATATTATTATAAAAAATATTTATTTATTTATTTATAAAAGTGTTTAATGTTGATATTGAATATAATTTTATACATTTTGTTAAAAATGAAATTGCCAATATTAATATCTAGGAGAATGCATAAAATGTGTTTATTAATATTAACCGGGTTCTTTTTTCCACATTCATCGGTTTTTACATTTATTAATTTTTGTTCAAAGTAATCTAAACGTATTATGCAATTTATCGAGTTTTGTCTCGAATACATTTAAATGCATATCGGTGTATGAACCGTGTCTCTTAATTCGATTATATTCATACAAACGATAAATATTTAATGCTAATCCGTCCAACATTAAATATTGACTTCAATATTATCGGAAACGGATTATGCGACCAAAATAAAATATAGCACTTAATGTACAGGTAACGAACGTCTTCCGACCGACTTAAAAATAGAATTCGATATCTCAAACGACATTTTTTTTCACGTTTCAGCTGTAGCGAAGTGCCATCGTCATTGTCGCGTAACTCAGATACCTATATACCGCCGTATTCATATTCAGTCGATTTCGTCGTGACTGTGACAGTGTTTGCGTGTACGTGTGCGTATATGAGTGTTTATTTCCCCCGAGGTGCGATCATTTGTTTTTTGTTTTGTATTTTTTTTTTAACACCAAATATATTATATGAGAACCATCACCAACCCACGCCGGCCGGCGGTGGCTGCTGTATATACGAGATCATGACAAAACGATCGTTGCCGTCTACGGAAATCGTGACTTACACCGACTTGGATTATTAGTTAGTTATATCCCATCACCGGTGGGAATTGTAGCCCCTCAGAAGTTTACTTTATATACATTATAGCATCGCCAAGTCTCCCGAAACCACATTTAAAAATATATGGTTGGGTTTATACCCCCCTACATTTGATCACCCAATTCCTAAGTATACGGCGGGCGTTATACGAAATGAATCATCATATACTTTACACGTGGATTCCTAGGTCATCGGATCTTACTCTGCGTGACTACTTCTTTTTGGGGGAAATGTTAAAAATACTGCGTGCGTGCCACTGCGTTATCACAAGCCGCACAGGATCTAAAAAACTAGCGAAGTCAACGGATGTGCATGGAATAAATTTTGAGTTTCGAATAGATGTTGTACACTTTTGAGTCATCATGTGATCAAGTGAAGTTATGTATACAATTTATAATATATATAATTAAATAAATTGTAGATATCAGCACGAACAATATTATACTATGTATTATATTTCCTGTAAGAAAAAGTGGGTTTGTTATAATAATATGTAGCGGTGTCGCGATTATTCAGCGCGCACTAACCGTTTGTGAAGCGAGCGAGGAACGCTATTATAGTAGACGATGTACCGTTGTATTTTGCGTTATGCAACAATTCAGTTTTTTGAAAAAATGTTGAATATCTATTAACTTAGAATTGTTCTACAGCTCAATATCCATGTATATTTTAATGAAAAGTATAACTCGTTCGATTTTAGGTAAATAAAAAAACAATAAACGATTGCATTTCTTCGGAGTGCACGTGTGCTGTATCCAATAGCGGTGTTGTGGTTTTTAAAAAAAGAAAGTATTGAGTATGATCACGTCATGTAAACTCTAATATATACGACTAAATAAATCATTAAAATATTATTAATTACTCGTGCTTACTGTGCATTTAAAACTATATACGACTTTTACTAATTTCATGTTGGAAAAGTTAGTTTAGGTTAGAAAATCCGGTTCTCAGCCGGCTTTTCTTGATCGATTATCATCACTTGACTTGTGTGTCACATTAAACGACATTTGACATAAGGTTTTATTCATCAAACAGTCGTCGGCTTATATTCATGAAATAAATATGTTTGGAAAATGTATTTATAATATTGTCCTTAAAATCTGTGCAAATAAAGAAATTAATCGGACTAAATTCTCTATATATTTCAAATATAAACACGGGATAAATTTTGAATTAATTATTATTAGTTTTGAATTTTCATTTATTTTTTACTGTGATATAATGTACCATGAATAATGGGCAGTTTAGTGAAAACTTGATGTGTACATAAAACAATTATAATAATATAGTACCTAGTAAATAGATTTGAATTTTATTACTGTTAATTATATGTTATTATATTTTTTGTAATTATAATTGTTAAATCATATCATCGTCTCCATATATTTAAACGTATTATCGTGTAGGTACCGAATGAAACCTTAGTATTTATAAATTTATGTTGAATATTCTTAGAAAAGATAGAAATTAATAATTTGAATTTAAATGTGTAGACATCGTTAAAAAAAACAGTGGCGTAGGCAGGGAAGGGTTAAAAGAGATTACAGCCTTACCCCCCCCCCCCCCCCCCCCCCCAAAAAAAAATATCAAGTTAAATTTAAAAATTATTTTAATTTTTAATAGTCTATGAAAACGCTACAAATATTGATCAGCCCTCCCAAAAAAGAATTATGGCTGCGCCACTGTTAAAAAATTTGCGCCACCCTTGGGATTCAACTCAAATATTATAAAATATATTATGAAAGCATACACACATATTATATGTAATTGTTACAGAATATATCCTTTATGATGTGCAACTTAAAAAAAATAATTCATTATTTAAGGGAAAAGTAGACAAACACGTCCCGCGAAGCTCTCCGTATTATAACACTATCTGTATAATAATATCTACTTCTGCTCGAACGCTGCAGATACAGACAGCCGGTGCTATAAATAAAAACGAGCGGTTGCGATCGTAAATCACAATAATTTCTGCCGTAATAACGACGGAAGTCGTAGGATAATAGAAGTTTTACGCGTAGGTTATAATTATTATTACGATTTAACGGATATTATGAATTTTAAGATAAAAAACAAAAACACGATAAGATAATAATATGTAAGAATGATTTCTACTTTGTGTCTATACGTACACACAATTACGTGTAGACACTCGGGTTGCCTCGACATCGCCGTCCGCATAAAATGTAATATTATTATATATTTCGCAGTAACACAGCCCGCGGCCGTATAAATAATATTATTAAAATGCGATGTGAAAATATGCGAAATGAACTTTGGACACGACTTCGCGTCCGGTCGGCGTCGGGTTTTTACGATCGCGAGCGCGATACACACACACACACACACAGTACACACACACATACACAGAGATAGTGTACGGTATTATATACGCGTATATTAAAATGACACGATAATAAACGTAATAATTTAATAAAATCGCGCGGTATTAGCATATAATTACAATACATTTAATAAAAAATATGTTTACTTGCGGCGAGAGATATCAACGAAATATTTGTTGACTGCTGTCGGTCGGACGGGACGCGACGATTTCCGCGATGCATTAAAAACACGGGTGGTTTTCGACGGTGAACGGGGCCGCGATGGCGTGCTGGAAACGATTCGGTTCAATAACCGCGGTTGCGTGGTTCCCGGTCGGTGGCGTGGCGAAGTGTTTAAAATAATTCGGGCAAATAATTTCCAGGATACCCATCACCCACACCCGGCACTTGTGTTCCTCCGCCAATCCCCGTTCGCGCATACGTTTTAATAAATCGTTTAAACCGCGTTTTGCGTTCACACTTTCGATTTCTTTCGAGCGCGTGTTATAACATATTTCCTCCTCAAAGACAACAACTCACAGCTGCTGTGTATATACACACTATACGACCGGCGAGAACTTTGGTGGGCCCCAGGGCTGATCAATTTCGGGCCCTTTTACTTATATATACTTATTTTATACCTAACCTAACCGCCTCCCCCCCCCCAGAAGTCCGGGCCCTGGGGATCTGGCGTGTACCTTGTACCTATACCTTGTACACCAGTGATTTTCAAACTTTTTTGTCATAGGCCCCCTCCCCCTAAATCTAATGTGAAACTGTCAAGGCCGCCTCAATCAAAATCGTTAACTATTCTATGACCTACCAGTATTAGGTTAGGTAGATAATATATATTTCAACCGGTCATAAGCCACGACCCCCAGTTTGAGAAGCACTGTTGTACACATCTCGCAAAAACCGTAAAAGAAATAGATCGGGAAACGACGTTCTTCAGTAGGTCTCCTTACGACAGCGGTCACCACGCGAAACAACTCGCGCGTAAAATATTTAAGTGTTATATTATAATAGTTGAAGTATTTGAACACTTGTTTTTGATGGAATTATACCCTAATCTATACGATAATAATAATAATAATATTGAAACGGCCGTAAACAATATTCTATAATATATAATTTATTGTGTAAAACCGCTTCGATAAACCGTCGAATTCGGAAAAAAATAAAATATGTTGTTTCACACCGACGGTTATGCCGAGTAAAGCGTAATGCACGAATAATAATATCGTTTGTTAAAAATCCCGGGTGTTTATATTGACGTGAATGTATAGGAGCTTATAGAGGGAGATATTTGACATAAATGTAAAACGAAAAAATATAAAAAACATAATTTTTATGATATATTTAACGCCGAACGGTGGTACGCATTGCGTGCGATGTGACGGGTAACTGTTTTAAAAGTTCAATCGATTTGAAATCTGAATCGCACAACGAGTCAAACATAATATAGTCAAATAGAACATTGAAAAATAAAAAAAATATCATCTCGAGTTTAGGTATGGGAAACGAAATTAACATTTTCGGTTATTACGTCGAACTCATTATTCGTTTTCTCGGTAACGCGGTCGAGCGGTTAGGTCAAGTAAACACATACCGTTAATAATAACATATGCCCCGTGAAATAATAATGACGTAGTGTTCCGCTTTGGAAATCGAGAAAAAATAAGCAATTGTCCGTTACGCGACGCGTGTCAGAATCGATAGCCGTTGTCGCGCGGTATCGATAAAAACAACATCACTTGAACTGCGTGCCAGCGCATTTGCCCGGCCGGCCGGATGGTAATATAATATTATCATGCAAATCGTGCAAAGTGCTCTTATTTCGTTGCCACGCACCACTCTGTACTCGTATTACTCGGTAAGCACTCTACAGACAGCCTTAAATTAACGCCGTCGTCGTCGTCGTCGTTTCTCAGCTCAATTTATTACCATATCGGCTTTTCGGGTGTGAGCCGCTTGTCCGGATCGTTGTTGACGTTTACCCCGACTCCGACGTGTTTTTTACAGCCTCGTAATCTGACCTGGTGCACGTCACGGACTCTGAGTGCGGCGAACCGCGCTAATCACTCCACTCACGTCGAGATGTTAATTCAATCAAACCGAGTATACTGTTTTTATATACCTGAAATAGTCTTTTTCTTTGGAGAATACTGCGTTTGATTTTACGATATTTATCTTAAAAAATTAAAATTTCGTGCAGTTGCGCGCGTGTGCAAAAATAAATGAATAAATAAAATCTGAGATCTTTCCGCCGAAAATAAATTTACTTTATTGTTTATTCATTGACAGATATTAAAATAAAGTTGGCGATCAGAAAATATCAAGTGCATTTTTGGCTAAATAAAATTTTAAAATATATCTGTTCAGTGAAAAATGTCACAGTAATAATAAATGGCTAAAAATAATTTTGTTAACATTAAAAATGAATTATTTTGTTTTTACCGTGAAAAAAGGAAAATGTCTAAAGAGACTTTGAGAAATTACATCCAGGACGTTGAATTAAAAAAGTTCGTCAAATCTATTCAAGCTTAAATTCCAATAGATGTATTGTATCATTATTTTGACTGATGTATTATTCTTCAAATTTATTGGAAAGAGTTAAATTAATACAATGAATACTGTAAGCCCGTAACCAATTAAATCACTAAATAAATTGAAAAATTAATTAATTAGTTTAGTTAAAAATAGCTTGCTTAGCTATAATTATTTACTTAACCGCAATTTTTGGACTAGTTAATGGTTAGGTTAGGTTTTGTGAACGATTTTATCATTTTGTTTTTCAATCTACAAGTATGAATAATATAATTATACAATAAAAATGTACACTGGGTGCACATTTTATGTTCAGTTTAATCCTTTTTTTTCATTCCTAGATTTACTCCTGGTTAGGTATAATAGGAATTAAAAACTATTTGTTTTTATCTTCGGCTGTGACAAATATGTAAATTTGGGCATTTTTATTTCCTTTATATACATGATAATATTATCTTTTATACATATATTTTAGTGACTTTTTTAAGAGATAGACGATAAATTTTCAGTACTATTCAAACTAATTCTAGCGATTATTTCTAAGAGTAGGCATAACAAATTTAATAACTATATACGAAATTTTGGTTATTTACAATGCGCATTCCTACGAGATGAATCTTGAAAAATTAGTTGGACTAGCTGGAGTATTAGGTAATTAGAACTATATTCTTGAGATTTTTGTATTGTCCAGAACGTAGAATGTTGAGCTGCTGAGCGTGGGCGTATCAATACGACTAACTAGCAAAATAAACGACCCACTATTTCGTCCTTACGCACACGATATCTGGTTCAGTCGGTTAGTTTAATATAAATTACTTTAAGGTTACAAGCAGCTCTGCACTTTATTATTGTCGTTCATATCCTTATTTCGGTCTATAACTATCACTGTAGTCGAGAGTTGTATGTATTTAAAAATTTTAAAATGTGATGAGATCGTGCACAAAAAACATTGTAATATTACATTAAATATATTTTGGAAATTCACCGAGACAATTAATGTGTAATAAAAACAGCAAATACCCGCAGTTAAATAACTAGTTAAGTATAAGTTTTAAAAAACATATTTTGTATAATACAGTTGCTGGACTGGTCATATCGTTCTAGAAAATATCGTATGTATAACGTTCAATAAAATATAACTATACTATGTTTTATAAAACTCCCGATGTTCATCATAACTATATTTACAAATTTATAACTATTATAAATACTATTAAAAAATATATTTTATAAAACAAATAATATTATTAAATATTTTTTTTTATGCCGATACAAACATATTAATAATATGTTTGCTGCTAGGATATTCAGGGCGTATTTCCTAAAAGTTCTTCAACCCATCATATGTAGACTAAATAACAACGTTTGATACACTCTTAATGACATACAAATCACGACTTAAATGAAAGCACTGTCGTGTGTTTAATAATGCCAAATGTTGTGTTGAACAGAACACACGTTGTATTACGTTGTATACGCGTGTACTCACCTTGTTGTTTAGTGATGTAGATTGGTTTGTTCAGTATTAACCAGGTAACGGTTTCCGTGACACGCGGGAACCGTAGTAGATCCGTCGTACGTCATGTAGTAATGAGTGGCAGGCAACAAATCGGCGACCGACAATCGCTTCACAGGAACTTCGTCGCCTAAACACAGAATAAAATAAATAATAATAATAATAATAATACTCATCAACCGTCGGTGGTGTGGTCGAACACCGCAAAATGAACTCGACGATTTTCATGTACTACCCCATAAGGTCCGACTCCACAAACGCGTGCATTAGGGTTATTACTTGTTATTTATTTATTACCGTGAACTATAAAGGTATTACGTACAGACGCTATAAATTGTCTGATACGTCAATACGCGACGGGCGAATGGACGGGAATGTATAAAACATTGTAACTGGTATTCGACCCAATTCGTAAATTTAAAACGGACAAACCGAGGATGATGTTATATATTACTCAGAGGTAATATTTTCGGATGAGTTTTGCATTATTTTTAATAATTATGTTATTTAAATCGTCCGCTATACATATGCCCAGGTATGTTTTTGTAAGAGGTACAAAATCAATTTCTATTGATATAAAACGTTTATTTTTTTTTTTTGGAATATTCTTATTCCGATTAAACTTACGCATTAAATATGCAAGTGCGTGGTCAATTTTTTTTTGTTGAGAATGTTAATCTAAAATCTAATATAATATTATTGACGATGACGACAGTAAATTTGATTTTTTAGCTTACCACTATACTTGATCATGTCCCAAATGATCGGTGAGTATTCGTAATTCTGGATTTGATAAATCACCAAGCTGAAAAAAAAAAAAAAAATAATAATAATATATGAAGATAGTCAAATTAAATGTAAGTGTGCTTTTGGTTCATAACAGTTATACATTATTAAAAAATTTTTTTTTTATATATATTCTAACATCACTTAAAATAATTGTCCTTATACATTTCCTACATAAACCCTATGATATACCTACTAAGTGTAACATTATGTTGAAAACGTTTTATATATTTACGCGAAGAGAAAATATAATCGCGGGAGGATAAATAGAACGTTAAATAATAAAGGCTCGAGTTATGTGTAAGATTATGATTTCAACAATAGGAATTATAAAATGACTGATCCGTGGGTTTTTCCATATGTGTCAGGAAGAGGATAATGGTAATATTGTGGTATGATGTTTGAAAAAAGATAGGTAAACATTATATGAGTTTATTGAAAGAGAAATTAAATTTTGTAACCGAAATCCAATGGGATGAATTGGTTTGTGGAAAAGACATTAAGTAGATACGTAACGTAACATCCAAAAGACTGTGAATCATTATCACGGATGTCTATTGTATCCGTTGAATGGTGGCACACTACACCACACAGCAAATTGAAAGTTTATGAGGGTCGTTGATGTTACGGAATGTAAAAAAAAATAATTGCGTGCAATCTCGCTTGATTTACCACCATGGACGTTTAACTGAAAAATGGTGAAAATTAAAAAAAAAAATCTAAGATGCTTTTATTTATTATTATTTTTTTTTTTTAAGAAAAAGTTTATATATTATTATATTTGTGCGAAACAAAAACTAATAATTAAAACAGATAATGGTAAATTAACGAAAATATATCAATTATATAATAGGTCATTAAAATATATAATGCAATAAATAATATATCATATTGTCAATCTAATTAAAAGAGTGGTATAGGCCACATTTCGCGTTAACATTTCGTATAGGTGCATACGACAAGAAAAACCCTTAAAAAAGCCTACACTAGTGTAATTAATAATAATAATAATAATATAGTGTAGTGCGTGCAATACCAAAAATATGTTTGAATCGCATAAAATAATGATTGTTTACAACTGTTAAAAGACTCGACCGACGCGATAATAATAATAATATACGCACACGCGTTAATAAATATTATGTTATTATTTTCGTACTTGTCGGAAAACTCGATATCAATAACACGATAATTGAACGTATTAAAGTGAGGTGCCCTGCCTACATATGCCATTTTGTAAAAGGTCAATGGATAATGTTTTACGTTAACGTCACATAAACATTAAATTGACGACCGACCACTTAAAACGACGGAATACTCGAAGTTGAAGTTTATATATATATTATTGAGTATGACTATCATATGTTGTATATACGATATTATTATACTATTATTAGATAATTACATTATTATTGTTGGTAAATATGCATATTGATTTCGTGTCAATATATTGTACAGACATTCGAGAGTTGTTTGATTGTAACAATATTATAATAATAGGTATATACTGTTTTTCCAATATAGTAATATTGTCATAATAATGATCCAATAAATTGTATGCTGCAGTAATGCGAGCAGATGTGAGTATACCTAAATAATATTATTATTTTTCAATGACGTTTTTAAGAGTTTCATCCGAAGCTTTGGGCTTTACGCTGCGCTCGTTATTTTCAAGTGCGTTATTTTAACATACGAACACGGTTTCCTGTCGCAAAAACAAAATATACATTTATTTCACGTTATCATCAACGCACGATTGGTTAAATTTATTGCACTAGGTGCGTTCAAAATAGCATTTATCCAATACGAGTACTGTTTTCAATTAGACTGTTTTATTGTTTTGAAACGCGTGTTTAATTTACTAATATAAGTAGGTTTTTGACGCAAATCATTATTTTAATAGTTTTAAACTACGTGTTTATGTACACAAGACTAAATCAATAATACACGGCAACATTGATATGAAATCATAAACGATGATAATATTATAATGGAGTTATGAGTGTTATATGACTATAATATTAGACGTGCAGTATAATTGAAACGTTTTCTTATTGCGTTCATCGTAATGAATTAATTCAAATTGATTTGTACTAATTACAAACAGATAAAAATATTTTGGATTACGGGAAATTTGACTCGTAACACGAATACATTAACTAGTAAGCATAAACTTTAACAGTCACAAACTTGTAATGGAATCAAAACAAAAATGATCATATTCCATTGTACTATGAGGATGGCAATATTGTATACTTGTGCCACGACGCAATAAAAAAACGTGACTCTAAAAATTTGAACTAATATTGGTCTAATTGGGCAAAGATCGATTAATAATCTGTATAATATTAGGGTATATAATATGATTGGTTTATAAAAAATGATTTTTAATAAAGTTAATAGAATAATTAATATTTAATTAATTGATCTGGTAAACGTTATAGAATTATTTTTAAATACAAAAGTGTATGCTCACTTGTGTCTAGATATCTACCACATAAATACGATATATACGGTTGTATAATATATTTAAAATATTATAATAACAAATCGAGGATATAATGGTATGAATATAAACCAAATAAATTTTTATGCTTAATTTTTGCACCATAAAAATGATTAAAATTTAGTATAATTAGTTATAAAAAATGAAAAATCACATAGTAGTATACGATTTTAAAACAAAAGTTTAATATTAAATTATACTTATTATACATACATTTAAATATATAATTTCTACTAAAAATGTGAGCTTTAAAACAAAAATGAAAATAATTTTAAATACTTCCTTGGATGGCGATAAGCAGTGTTGGGAATAGATGACTAAAAAAATATCTAAATAAGATAAATGGAATTTATCTAGATATAAACAAAATGATAATTAATTTTTTTTTTATATTTTGTATACATTTAAAATGGCATGGGGAGTATGGTGTTATACTAATAATTACGATAACAATGTATTAGAACATAATATGCATTATGCATATGATAATTAATGTATTTTTATACCCATTACTAGGAAAAATTAGTTTTGAATAAATCATGTAAAATATATATATTATAATATAATATGCACTCACAGCTATAGCGACTTGTAATAAACTTATTACCAAGGGCGAGCTATAAACCTCACCTTACATATAAACCTCACCTTACATATTTAAAACACATACATAATAAATAATATAAAATTACAACCAACAATAATTATAAGCAGTGTAAGTATGTAGGTATATAATCTTTATAGAATGGTTTTACAAGAATATCATTTTGGTATATTTTTAAAATATACGGGGCAATATACAATCACTCAATTTTTAATGATGGACTGTAGTGTACATTTGTTATATTTTGTTGTTGACAATAATAACAAGAAATTATATTGTAAACTTTTTTTATTTTACTATTTTAGTAACATTGGTTTTGTTTGTAATATGGATTAGGCGCTCTTGTCTCATAGTTTGTGTTTTTAACATTATTATTCTGTGATGAAAAATAGTATAATATTTTCTTATTTAATTTTTTGTAGAAGTATTTTAATATTTAAATTATCTATATAAGCCAATTTTTCATCTAAGCTAAATATTAGATGAATTAAAACATAATTCTCTACATAATTTAAAAGGTATTAAATTTATACACATTTTAACTAGATAATTTTCAACACAGGTGGTCCAGTTTTACTTTTCATTATTTCGAAAACCAAACAACATTCTTGTTATTTTTGAAATGTATATAAAGGCCTATTTTTTTTTTTTTTTATTCTTAGTATTTTTCTCAAGAATATCATTTATAAATGGACGATATCATAAAAGCTGTATAACATCATTTTACATAGGTATAGGATAATTTTTTAAACAGTAAACATACATATTATTTCTAAGAGTATCAATGTTTTTGAAATTATTTTTTTTTACATTTTTCTAAGACTACAATGTCGTGTAATAATTGTACGATATCAAATTTTGAACAATTGATAAAAAAATATTGAATAATATAATATTTAATATTTTTTTTTTGGTTTACTATTTCTCTGATCTGAATTCTAAATAGGTAATATTAACTTACAATTAATTTAAAATTAAATTTTTATATACAATTAAAAATATATTTAGTCGAGGTAAAATCTTCAAAAATGATTACGAAAAAAATATTTGGAATAAATTAAAATTATGTAAAAACAATATTTTTAAAAAATGTTAATACTTTTCAAATTGTTCATTTACCTTTAAATGATTTACTAAGTATGATAAACTGACTATACATTTTTTTAATACAAAAGCATATTGTATTGTTTATAATACGCTAGACATCTGCCTTATTAGTTATAACTTTTCTTATACTATGACCAAATTGCACTTAAAACCAAACTCAAATACACCAAGAACTGAATATATGTTAAAATCTCAAAACAAATAAAATTACTCATATAATAACGACAAAGTAGTTATAAATGCGTTTACACATGTGCGAAACGCGTTCGTATGGCACACGGTTTACGATTTGACGAGCTATGAGCGTCGTTAAGAGATCGATTGCAAATTATTATTGAAAGTGTGATCAAGGCCACAAACACAGGTGCAGCTAGTCGGTGAACATTGCGCAGTGATTTCAGAAGTTTTATTCGAAGAGTTACGTGAACGTCTGTTCTCTTAGAACGTGTGGACGGTAGATAATATGTTTGAGGAATAACACAACTGCAATCCTCTGAAAAGTTATTAATTTTTAAGTTTTTAACACAACATATCTTTTGAACTACAGTCATTAGTTTATGCTTTGTACTATAGCATCTCTCTTGTGTTTCTTATTTCAATCACTTCGAAGACTTTAAGTCGTCATGATATAGTTGACTTATTATTAATTATTTATGTGTTATATGATTTTTGGCTGTAGATTTTTGACTTATTATTATTAATTATTCATATTTTATATGATTTTGTTTAATTAATTGTTGAGTGTATATTATAAGCATTTTCATACCGCTCAAACGTTATTTTTAATTGAATAATTCTCGCCCAAACGGTATATATCTATTCGCCCAAACGGACTATATTTTGGGTCGATTCGCCTAAACGGTCTACGCCCTTTCGAAAATATTACGAAAAAATAATAAAATGTAGGTACAATAATATTCACTACAACACGACAACGACGACTGATCGGCATAATGGTCGACAAGAAACAATAAGAAGTAAACTAATGTGTAATCAGTAAAAATGACTAGAATGACCTAAAAATGTCAAAAAATGACTTAAAAAGTAATAAACACATGCAAAATACAAAATAAAAATTAGTTGTTCAGATTCACATGTTAATGAAACACATCTGTGGCCAGCAGTATAGCATCGTCTAAAAAGTTCTAAAAAAAAAAAAAAAAAAATGCAAAATGCATCAAGTTTCGAGCTCTAATAATTATGACGTAATTTATTTTGCGCTGCAGTCAAATGTCACGTTAAACAATTTCATTAACTAACGGATCGTACGTTTCTATACGTTATTATAATTCTTATGATAGTTTTTGCCGTTTACTTATCACAAAACGACATACTGAGCCGTTTAATCATTCTTTTTTGCGTTGACCCTATGCGAACATCAGAAAACACGCTGTTTAAATACGTACTATGCGCGATCGAAATAAAAGCGTTTAATACAATATAATATTGTTTTTCGTATTATTTGTTTTTCGATGTTTTTCGTCCGCAGCAGTCGCGATCTTTACCGCGTATTTTGATATGACATATCGTTTTAATATATTATATGCGGTTCCCGAGTCTTGTCACTTTGGTCACGTATAAACGGAGTTCGTGTAGTCTGTTGTGAATACGCAGCATATAAACGATGACCACGGTTTGACAAATCACACGCTTTCGCATTAATTTTATCTTGAATAATCATAATAATTATACAATACATAAAACCGAAAAATGAATTTAATATATTATGTATTCAGTGAAGTCTATACGGAGATTTTTCGTTTGTCATAATATTTAAATTTAATATAATTTAATATGAAATATATTTTCATCGTCATTATGGGGGCTCATATATAACACAACGATAGAGGTCACTCGGAGAATTAGATATCAACAAATACGTCATATTATATAATACACGATTTTGTAAGCATTTATCGTTTGTAAAGTTAGTTTACTAAGTAAGTAAGTAAATATACGAGTTGGACCAATTCAGTAAAAAAGGAGAAAGTACAGATGACCGCTCTGCTGTTTAATAGGTGTTGGGTGTACCTCCGCATTTAGTAATTCAGTGGTACGTATAATATGTTAAATGTAAATTCGATGATAAGAAAATCATATTGCATACGAAAAACGATTTTGAGCGAAGAAGATCTGTCTGCAGCCTATATTACAATATCCGGTTAGTGTCTAATAACGCTAACCGGCAGAATTTCTTATGTGTTAACCGATAGAACTCTACCGGTTAGTCTTAACCGACACTTAACCGGACATTGTAAGAACAGCCCTAAGTATATTTTGTGGTAAATTTATATTAATTATTAAAGTAATTTATTTTACTATTTACTTAATACGGAAGGACGAATTATTATTTTTTGTCTAGACATTTCGTTTAAAGATGTCATTGCGTTCGTTGAAGTATAATAAAATATAACAACAGTTTAAAGTAGCTATAAATACAAAATTAAAATTTATATTCTTCGTTTAAATAAATATACAAATGTTATTTTAATGTTTTTAAATAGCACTAATGATAACTTATAATATTGAATTTTTAAGGTTTTTTTATCTAGCAAAAAATGTTGTATTGACATTTATAGAAAAAAAATTTAATTCATATAATATAATATAACAAAAATAATCAATATATTTTATAATTTTACATCATTATGTTAAATTATATTATAAACATTTCAATTATATGTAGTTAATGGTTATTCGCTTTGTTATACTACCAAAAACCAAGGTTTGGTTGAAAACTGGTTTTGCATAAAAATTCAATTTTTTCTTTATTTTTGTTGGCTATTTTAAAAAGAACTTTACATTTTTTACTTTTGAGTTTTGACCATCAAAATTAACAACTAAATCCAAATGGCGACCACCATCAAAGTTAAAAATCAATGTATTACTTCCCAAAAAGGTTAAACATCATCATTGTAAAATCAATATATGTATGTACGTCCACTGCTCAGCTTATTATTTGTAAAGGTAGGTATTTAGTTTTTAGAACAACATATAGGGTGTTTTAAACATTAATAATCATCTTTAGAAGTATAAACTCTATAGATAAATATTTGTTAGTTTTGTTTTTAGTAAGTTTATATTTCAAACGGTAAATGTTTGTTGTTTATGTTGAGATTTTTTCAATTTAATTGTATGGACTATATAGTTTAATTTTACTTTTTGTTTTTTTATAGAAGTATTTACAATTTACATACATCGATAATATCAAATAACAAAAATCTCACTTTTTAAGAAAGAAAGAAAAACAAAATTTTTAATGATAGAAATAATTTTTTATTTTTAGGAATTGGTAATTAATTTTTGATAAGATTTATAAACTATTATAATTTAGTTGACCCGTATGAAAAATACGGTATACTATATTGTTTCAAAATAATGATTGGTCTTATAAAAACGATTTCTAATTGTTTAACTATTAATTAAAAGTTTTTGATTTTGTCTGAAACGGGCAATGCAGGATTACTTAATTATGTACAGACGTAATCAGGATGTAAACGGTATTAATGGAATTAATTTAAAGTGAACCAGTCGTATCATTGTTTTTCAATTGATTTTTTTTTTTATCATTTTACTTCTAACGTCCGAAGCCATAGAACAACATGACTTTAATTTAAATTTAAAACATTAATTGTACTATTATAAGGGTGGCAATGTCCAATGTCATTTTGAAATCTAATGTCGAATACATAATATTATGTATATGTCTAACTTATATTGTATTGTATTGTATTTTTTTTTTATTCACAATATCGCTATCGCTTCATTTAAAAATATCAATCAAGTAAAATATAGACACTGTCTGCGATGACCCCGACACGCTTGGTACAGATTGAGCGCCGTACGTGTGTGGGTATATCGGTTTAGTCTAGTTTAAACTATTAATAATATCGTTATTTATAGAATATCTACACCGCAATTTCGACGTTTAAATACTTAAATCAACAGGTTGGTACATATGCACCAATTTAAATGGTGGGACGACGAGTGGGGGGGTCCAAACAGTTCAAATTACTGATTACGACTGCGGAATATGCAATTTCGTCTACGAAAATATAGATTGATTAAATATTCAGTTTTGATAGTTCGCGTTCGTGTGGTTAAATTTTGATGTCACGGAATTAAATTTCGCGCATACGCCTATAATATTAATAATAATGCACATTTGTATGCATAATGTAATGTACACATTTGGTAACAATTACAATCATTTGAATGTCGATAGTAAACTAGTAAATAATACTAACGTAGTGCTGGAACAACTATGATAATCTTGCCGTGTTATCTTAATCTTATTACACATAACACCCACCGGATCACCGATTCTCTATAATAGCAAACTTTCTCGTCGAATTTCTAAAATTCAGTGTTCGTATTTATTCGTATTTACGTATTTGGACCTCTCACGATCTAAATCAACAGTTCATAGTTGTGCGTCAATGTTATTACCTCAGATCGAGTACAGAAGAAACGTTTATTAAAATAGAATAATTATATTACAACGGAATTTCGAGTAAACTGGTCTATTATTTCAAAAAAATCATCTTGTCCGACACACCACTACTCAATTATAACAATAATCAACTATGTATTAAAAGACGACGGATGAAGAATTATAGTGTTTTTGTTTTTTCAATTTCTTAATGTACAAGTAAAATAATATTTTGTATTGAACATTTACTCGCAGTAAGTCGGATGTATGCAGTCGCTGAACTCGTGCTCACGGCTATGCGAAAATGACGACATTCGTGTTGTTATTATATGGTTATAATAACTGAATTCCGGTTTTTCGAGGATTTATACATTATTGACATAAAAGTATGTGTGAAATTGTATCGCAGACACGATAATACCATAATATAAATGGTAAATTATATAGATGAGTCAAACAAGTTTTGTGAACATTTTCCTGTAAGTTCAAAGTATAATCTGGTCAAATCTATATTTTGTGCGTCGTACAATTTTTCTTTCTTTCTTTAATCAGAATTTCATAGAAAAATCATTGCGCTAATGGCAGTGAAAGTCATTTTGATAAAACATTTCAAGTCTATTTGATCTCGTAACATTGTAAGTTACGTGCAAGAACAACTCGTGTTCATTGTTATATTATTTTTGAGACTGTGTCAAAGAATAAAAGCCTTCGAAAGAAACACTAATCTTTCTGATGTCGCGAGATATTTATTGTTTTTCATCAGTTCATTTTCGTTACCTGTATGAAATATTTGATATTCGGATATTCGTACATCCACATGTTGAGTTTTAGGATGGCGTAACGTGCGAATAAAAAAAAAGAAAACTCGACGAACGTTTTACATCTTACGTATTACTAAATATATTATACTATAAAAACGAACAGGTTTCGAAATTAATCAAATAATTATATTTTTTCAATTAGTTTGGTTTTTGTTTTAAAATATTAAAAACGATCTATTCTTTCAAACAACGTAAGCATCCTAAAAATGTGTCCACATTTTTGGCAAGATTCCAGATATAAATATCCAAACCAATAAAAGAACATAAACAGAAACAATGATCAACTAAAATTCACCTTTAGTCGTAGTTTTCAATATTTTATCAGAAATTGTTTTCAATTTAAATTCGATAAGCGGTCCACAAATTTTCATTTTTTCATCCGTTCTAAAAACATGTATCGCTAAAATCAGTTGGTTATTATGTCCTTAGTAAATTCTTGTTTGATATTTTCACTTTTTTTATTAATTATTTTCTTTTATCAGCTCTGATATTATCTTCATTAATATCACTTTCGATTATATACAACAACAAAAAAAAGAAAAAGAAAGAAAACTCATCTCAAAAAGTTATATGATTTTTTATTATTTTTTGTATTACAATTTATAAATAAACCGTTTTAAAAGATTTAATGAAATCAAATAGTTTCCGTTTAAAAATGAACAAATATAAAAGAGAGCGTACTTACTGGCATTCCCAGAGTTTTAAATACAATGAAATCTGGTAATTTTAGAAACCATGAAAATTTAACGCATATTAAATGTTATTCTTTTTTGATATATACGTATACTTATAATATAAAATTGGTAATATATTATTTTGTGTTAATTTAATACAAAAACGATATTGTATTATAAGATTGAAAAACAATTTTTCAATACACTATTACAAACAGAGATTTTATCAAAATATATTAATGAACGTACAACAGATTTGAAGTAGAAAAATCAAAACAAATTGTGTTACTTTTTTACTTAAAAAAAATACGAATTACCTAGTAATACCCATAATATCATTGTATGCAAATCTAAAAATCTCATTCGGTATAATTACCTCACTTATTATTTTGCTATTAATGTAATAATTATATTACACATTCTGTATTACCAGACATTACTCGGAAATGAACAAAACCAAAGTAGACAATTTACCTGTGACTGATAGTCATAAATCATAATAAACTAATTGTTTTCAAGTGGGTTTCTCTGGCACAACAATGTTAACAATCTTACATTTTTCTAACACCATAAATTGTGAATTATCCCTTGTTTAAATATTTTGACTAAGAAATGTATCTTAATCAACGAGAGTAAATAAGTAGGTACTAGCTAATAGAGACGTCATGTAAGGTATACTAAAAACGAATCAATAATTTTGGAGTGTATAGAGAACAAAGAATGAAGAAAAAATGACAGAAACATTATTTTGTATACATATAATATAATGTTATTAGTATAATTTTATTAAGTATATCTGATAACAACTTAAATTTAAATTCTCATTAGTTTTTAAAAATAAACTGGATATGGACTTTGAGATAATTGAATAAATACCTACCTACTTTTGTTCAGTCTTGGCGATACTGTAATCGGTCGCCACAAAAGACAGATAAGCACGCTGGACGCGCTGCGTTGATTAAAGGACACATTATTAATTTTAGTCTGCCGACTATGTTTAATAAATAATTCAAAATTTAACCTAGTTTGATTTATATTTATTTTTCTAAACATAAATAATAATATTAAAAATCGTTCAAATTACCATGCGTTCGATTGTGCAACAAATTACAATTGCCGTACGGCCCGAACAACTTTAAAAATAATAATACTCGATAATAAACGTTTCAAATATTGAATCTTTTTAAATATCGATAAAGCCATAGACGTATACTGGGGGGGGGGGTGCAAGGGGGGATATTTCCCCCAGAATAAATTAGGAGTGAGTAATATAATATATAGATATGTAACTATATATTTGCCCCCCCCCCAATAATTTTACAAGTTGCGCTCATGAATAAAACGGTTGTTCAATTATATGTGTTAGTATATTATGACCGAATATCAGAATTGACAATTTTTGTGCAAAATGCATAGCATACATTTAACTATCGCGTTAAAACATTTAATAATTTTTTTTATTGTATGTATATTATTATAGGTATCAATATTTTAATATTATTTAAAATTTTAATTCCATGTTTTTACATTTTAAAATGATAGTTTTTATAATATACCATTTTATTAAGTAAAATGTCACACATAAAAGTGTTGCTAATGAATGCATTTTTTCCCGAGGGTAAAGTATGCAAAAATTAATAGCAACTAAAAAATTATGCATATTGTGTTACAAAAATGTGTAGATTGTACATTCCAATGAACTAAAAATAAATACATAATATATACCAAATAATATATCACGTATTATGTGTTTAGGTACATGTTCTCGGTGTTCCCCTTAAATTCTAAGTTAAGTTATTTCAAAATATTTTGTTTTTAAAACATTAAAAATGTTAAATTATGGGTTTTATGTTATTTTCTGCGCTCTAAAGTAGTAAAAATTTAAAATTACTACTTGAATTTTTATTATTTTTGTCTTGTTATTTTATTGTCAGAGATTCTTTTTTCATTTTTTGTTTTTTAATTAATCTCGTCTTTATGTTATCAAGTGTAACTATATAAAACTAGTAAATAATAAAAAAACATTATTTTAATCAAAACTGTTAAAAATAAAATTATTACGTTTATATTATGTTATTAATAAAATAAAATGGAAAAAAAAAATATATATATATATATATAATATAGTATAATATATAAAAATAATCAATACTTTAAAACTATTCCGTTTTAATTTATTAAACAGTTTATTATAAGTGATCATTGATTACTTACATTTAATAGTTCAAATTAATATGAAATTTAAAAAAAAAAAATTAACAGCTACATTCAAAGACAATAAAACACTATTTTTTTATTATAACGCTTTATAACTACTTTTATAAGTGCGTATCTTAGATAGTTTTTTAATAAACAAATTGGATATATAATTATGTTTAAAACACATGTGAAAATTATTGCAAAATTGTGTGACAATGAATTAAATCTAATCGTTTTATACTATTATTAAGACTTACCAAGATGTACACTATTACAGCAATAATAATCAACACCTTTCTTACAATTATATTATGATTGCTAATATATTTAAATATGATAAATATTTATAATTTATGAGTATATTTTCACAAATGAACAACATGGCTTTCGACCAAAGCGATTAACCATGACTATAATTTATGTATCTTTCAATAATCGATTTTTGATTAATTTATGATTTATACGGATTTTAAAAAAACTTTCGATTGGATTGACCATGTATTGTCAGTTTATATGCTAAAATTATATGAATTTATAGATCCTTTGCTTTCGCGATTCACTCCTTTCTAATCAACCGTGTCCAAGCTGTAAGATGCAAATTTTTTATCTGAATCAATTTATATATTATTCGGTGTTCCCCGCGGTGATAATTTATCTCCTTTACTTTTTCTCTATGTTCATTATTGGTATTTGTCAATTTCTAAATTATTCAAATTTTTATATTACTAGCTAACTACATAAAAATATTTTAAAAGAATGAGGATACATTGGAACTTCAAGCTGACACTAATGAAATGTATTTATATGTTGATAGATTTTCTATTTTGTCGTATTCTTAAAAAAAACTTCTCTACATCAGTTATGATGTAATAATACAAATCTAGTACGTAAAAATATTAATGAAGACCTAGAAATTTTATTTGATAAAAAATGATCTTTTAGCAATCATGTAGATTATATTCACAATAAAACTGGGATAACCTAGTGATTTACATGATAGTTGAATATTAAAAATGTTATTTTTAGTACGTTACCATATTGATTATGCTACTTTAACTTAATATTCAGATAGTATTAATCAAAATCATAGTTTATTTAGCGTCCAAAATAATTTTTTAAGATATTTATCTTTTAAATGTAAATTTGAATGAAGTCCTAATTTATAATTTATTAATATAACTATATAAGTATATATATTTTTAAATAGTACCATTAAATAAAGATTTAAAATGTAAAATTTATTTTTAAATTACTATATAGGTACATCATTTAATTTATTGCACCGAACTTTTAGATCAAATTAACTTCAAAGTAAATAAAATTAATTCTAGAAATAAAATATATCCATTTTATTTATTTAATATCAATACAAATTATTTGTCATATTATTTTATTAATGTCTAGTCGATATATTAGTGACTAGTATCTACTTATTAATATAACCATAGAAATCTTTAGTATCTATTTTTAACTTGGTATACCTAATTATTAAAATTATACTAATTAGCTCTTTAATTGTTAATTTGTGTTTTTAATTTGTATGTTTTCATTATATTAGTGTAACACATTTATATATGTACTTTCATCATCATACATTTGTAAATTTGAATATTATACGTATACCGTAAATAAACAGTATTATAATTATTGTTATATTAACAATCTGCTGTTATTGGTAGATTATTATAGTTAATATATAACAACTATTACACTGATCTTACTAAGTTAAATGCATCGGACAACAATTTAACTTCCAACTGACCTCAAATCTCAGGAAAATCTCAGTATAACAGATTGTTAATAATATTCAGTAGACAAAAAAGTCAATTTTCTCTAATTTTCTAGAATACTATTCATCCTCCAAAATGTTTAACTAACATAATTTAGTCTCGTGATTTGTAATTTCATATGGTTGTTGACATAAAATGTTGTCTACGCGATCATCTGCAGCTCTACTTACAATCCTATAATCTACGTCTCTTATTCAGATTCGAGTAATTTCGTTATACATTCGTCAGTTAATATATGTACACTTCTACATGTACCTACGTGAATTTATGTACGCCGAGGCCAATAATAATAATATACCAGACGTTCCGATATAGTATCGTGCTTACATTTAAATAAAGAAAAGTCCTGCACTGGCGACCGCAGCTAACGGCACGTACTTACGGTTTAGATATCTGTGTAACGATAATAGTGTTATTATTATGTTTGTCGTTTGCGGATGATATCGTATGAGAAATGCGATTTCCGGACTTCGCAGGGAGACGGATTTTCAAAAAATATTTACCGTACGTGATTTATAGTATTACGACAATAAAATTTCAACCAATCGCCGGAAAATCTAATAACGACAATAATATTGATTGTCGTAATCGGGGACTGCGATCGATCCGATAAGAACTTGTACTTATAACGTTGACATACTAAAACGAATTTCTCCTTTGAAAAACTTTGATTTTGATCATTTTAATTTGTTATTTACTTTTATTATTATTATTATTATTATTATTGATTCGAATAAATCCTGCGTTCGTGGTAACAGAACACTTTTCTAACAGACCTCGTATCAAAACCCAAGATTTCGGCTCCCGATCGGAAAACGATGAGAGGGTAATACAGTATAATAAATCCAAGTCTAATATATAAAACATAACGTACCTATGCATATTGTTGTGATGTTTAATGGAAATAGCCGAAATGGGATGAAATAGAAGTTTTGTACTTCCCTGTGATTAAAACGCGATATCGTTTTTGTGGCATTGGGAAAATCGCGACGAGACCACCACCGTTGTCAAGTAATAATATAATAATGGTAATGAGACCGAACACCACGACATGTTTCCAGAACGAATCGAGCGCGATGTTTGTTCGCCATTACTCACGTATCTGTCTTGTATTTCTGTGTGGCGGTGGTGGGACCGAACGAATGGGTAGGTACACGATGAATACTTAAAACCGTTGCCACCCTCCGCCCAAGTCGTTTTTCCGCCCTATTTTCTTCGCACGTCCCACGAGAAAACGCGATTTCGGACAGGGCCATAAAGCCGGACGATTTTTTTTTATTGTTTCGTGTTTTTTCACCGCGTACGGTTTTATTGAAAACTTTTTGTGTTTCCTAGCGTCTTAACTGTTTCCAGTCCGGTAAAAAACACACATCGCGTTTCAAAACAACCGAATCGATCGCCATTTAAGATTACGCACGTATTACATAATACTAATATTTGTGTAGACGCACTATAATAATTTACCTACACATATTATATATATATGTATAGAGATGTTGTTCGACAAGAGGGTTACCGTATTTTGATAAGATCCGAGGTGAGCGGCTAATAAAACAACAACTTTGTCTTTAAATTCAACCGAAACGCGTGGGTTAATAGAGTGTGTTTTAACGCTTTTCTTGTCCTATTTTTTATTGCGTAAAAGTCATAAACGGTAATGGTCATTTGACACCGTTTTTTTTTTCTAGCTATCGGTATGAGCGCACGCGTGCTCGATTACACACAAAATGTAAATAAAACACTGGAAAAGAAAAAAAATGAAGCAAAACGGTCTAATCATTTGTTCTTGACACAGTTTATTTCAATTGAATTTCTGTAAATAATAGTTAAAATGAAAAACAATGAACTTTGTGGTTTAAAATTTATAAAATATTTGAAAATATAAAATAAAATATTATATTAATCTTAAGGACCTAAAACAACATTGACAACTTCAATGTTATAAAAAGATTTTTAATTAATAGATCTGTAAACCAGCCAACTGAAGTTTCCATTCAGAATATCCTTTAAATATTTTAACGTATAAATTAATATTGATTATGAATAATAATTTATTAATTATTGAGCCGAGCACCGATTTCGATGTTTTATCGGATTTTTTTTTAAGCTGTTGAGTAACACGGCGTCATTCATAGGCAAAATAGGTACATTAATACGTATCTGTTCAAAACGCAATATTGTTTTTTAATATTAATAATAATATTATCAATCTTATAATGTAAACACAATATAACCATTAACCATTGCCTACATACATTTCAGGAAACTGTATAATGTAAATCGAATTTTTAACATAATATTAGAGCGTAATATAACATTAAATAAAATGAAAAATACTAATGTGAAAGTATGAGCATTAATATTATGTCAACGCGAATTAATTATAACCGTAAAGTGATGTTATATTTTAATAAGACAAATTAATTTTTTTCTCATCGCAATCGAATCGCAGACAAAATTGTCTTAATTTAAATTAGACACGATATCTCTTTAAAAAAAAAAAAACGTTCTCTTTAATATTCTTGTATTCGATATCTCAAGATGTCAAAAACGCACTATCGCGACGATAAATTACGCTAAGCGAATATATAGGTAACACACCGTAACATTCTACAACTTACTGTTTGCCGAGGTGAGCTGCAGAATTAGTCGAATTCGACCCGGGTATTTTCGTCGCTATTAATTACCATATTGGCCTCAACCACGACCGATCGTAATAATACTATAGTTTTATATTTTTTACAAGCTATACATAAAAAACAAAAAAATTAAACGAATGAATGACATATTCGTTTTAATTAACTTTTATATTGATCGTCCAATGTTGTTTTATTATTGTTGTTTTGGGCACACACACTAATAACACACATGTAGTATTAGTTTTGTAGCGCTTAATTTCAGTATGGTAGGCATTCAGATTATATTTTTCTATTGTTTTTACACAACGTTTTACCTCCCCACACGTGAAAATACGTCCGTTTTGCACAACCCGGATTACGGCGAAAATGCTAATGCTATACAATAGTGTATGGGTAGGTCTGATAATTACTATCGACAACACAGTGCAAAACGCATAATATTCTTTATATTGTATACGCTCCGGGGGCGAGGGAAACGGTCACGATTTGTTCTAATAATATATTACGGTAAACATGAACCACTTATGAAATAAAATTAATTTTCATCCCATTGAGTATTTATTTTATTTTATTTGTTTTTTAACATGGACCACATCACAGACACCAAAACACGATGCATCGAAATCAGTACGTTTAAGTGGCTCAATTTACTCTCCGCCGAAAAAAAAATTGTATTAATAATAGTTATTAGTATTATTTTTTCATTAAAGATTATTAGCATTGATTCTCATACTGTTGGTGGTGTTTTACAGTTTGCTGTGTTCACGCGAGCGAATTCTTGAAAATTGAGATGTGACGAAATCATCAACCACGAGCCATTATTGACGATAAACATTACGAAGTGCCGTGAGGGACTCGTGATGTGATATAATTCGTAGAATGTACACTACTCAATAGCTTGCAATAATCTTTTTTTAGTGAATATGAAAATTACAATAATTTAATAATATAATATCCTTCGTATATTTATTTAAAATTATACAAAATATAGTCACTCCCCAGACACGCAGTACGTGAGTGTCGCGGTTTTAATGAGATATATAAATTCTGCTCATTTTGCATGATCGATGTCTACGTATTATACATGGAATATACTATATAGATATACTACACATCACAAGTTATAAATCTGAATACGTTTTTTATAGAATAAAAAAATATCAATGACGTTAAAGATACTTTTTATTAGGAAGTGTAACATTTCAGTTCTTATAGTAAAACAATTCTGTCGTTATTAGGAGACAAACATTCGTTTGTTAATAAGCATAATATGAATTTATTGAAACATGTAAAATACGAAACGGATTGTTTTATTGTTCATTTTTTTTTTTAAATTTCATCGAGTGTAACAACGTAATGTTTTGCTTTTTTCCTCCTTCGGCGAATAGTAGTTATGGAAAACGTATCTGTTGAATTAATAATCTCGCATAGAATACAGATGAGCACTCGCATAATGTGCATTAAGCTTATTGTTGATTTTAGATTTAACTTTATAAATAATTTCGTTCTTAAGTTCTGAAACTTAAAGACTTAATGTGTTTGTAAGACATTGTTTCTACAAAATTAATAACTTCAAAGTTAAAATTATTATCCTTTTAAATCTACAAAAACATTATACACACACACACATATTAAATATATTAATACACTTTACAATATACAAACATATTAAAATCGTGTTAAAACTTTCAGTCTCGATGTTCTAATGCTCGTGTGGTAGCGTTTAATAGATCATGGGAATTTCGGTTTCTCAAGTGCTTACAACTTATAGCTATAAATTAAATAATTGTCGTGCTTAATGGGCTATATAACATTTTCATTTCCACTGAGCGATTCACAACAATACTAAATTGGTACACGAGTTTATACAGGCATTATACGATATATTGGTACCAACACTTCGGTACTGAAAACTTCAGTCAACGCATTCATATTATATTATCGTAATAACACAGGATATGACGTACGATATTAAGTTATAGTTCAAAATAATTATGTATATTTAGGTGGTAGTACCTACTCGTATAACAGTCTTATTATCCCTATGGAAATGCGTAAAACACTTAACATTCATTAGTTTTTTTTTTTTCTCATCAATAAGTAGTAAAAGTTTTTATAAACTACCTATCAGTCAAGAATCAAGATAATGTTTTTTACTACTCGGAAAATGACTATCGCACACGCACATCACTATCGCATTATTTTTTTTCTTTTTACTCATCACAAAATAATAATTGAAGTATTCAAATTAAAAAAAAACACGTATATTATAATAAAAAATGGGATTTTTGTAAAAACACGACGTTGTAAAATGTAAAGCGTTCGTAAAATTATATTGTAATAAGTGAAACTATAGGAGAGAGTGGAGATGCTTAGCACCCCGAAATTTACTCATACACTTTCAAGATAAATTAACCTCCAAGCTCGTATATCAGTTTAAAACGAATAAATAATAATAATAATATACGTTACACAGTAAAACGCGTTACGTGACACGTACTATCAATGTCAATACCAACACTATGACAGCAATATACATATACTCGTATCTATAAGACATTTTGTAATTTTTACTTATTTGTAATATTTTATTTTCAAGTTTTATATATAGGTGATCTGTTTCACCGTAGATAAATTGAATTAATGTATCTATTTGAAAACTTGGTAAATGATAATACATTTGACTTTAATTTGCTATAAAAACTTGAAACAAGTCTCGAATACTTTCATTATTAATACAAAGGCGTGTACTTAATAATAAAATACAAATTATAGTAGAATAAAAATAACTGTTTTATTATTTAATAATTTTGTTTTAAAAAAGTGAAGAATAAATCAAATAAAGCTGTATCGGCTTATTTTTTTAAAGAAAATTTATGGAGAGTTTTTAATTCTTCCTCGGGATTTTTTTCGCTAATTTCACCAATATATTATATTGGTATAAGATTATAAAAAAAAAATATTATAATATAATTGGAATTTATTTCGTTTTTGTGTCTGAAATCGTAATAAGACATTATGATATAATATAAAAACTAACCTTTAATATTGATAATATAATAATATTTTTGATTAATATTAGACCAATGGAAGTCAATTGAATTAGACTCGATTGGCGTGTGATGATGTTTCACTTAAATTGTGTGGGTAATATCTCGGATTCCGATTTATATCTCGAGGTACAATGTTAATAACTTTATGAAGAATCCCAATAAACTTAATATCGTTATTTTGAAGCATTGCATAATAAATTAATATTAATTCACATTGATAAAATATGTGTACTATAATACACTTACGGAAGTACCTATCATAATATACCTACGTCAAATACAATTTCTATTGTGATGACATTTTTTGAATGTACATTTTAACATGTACTTGAATTTGAAACACAACGTTTTACGGAGCAGTGGAGTGAATAATACAATGCGCGACATTCGGTTGTAATACAACGTCACTCGTATCATGGCCCGAAAACAACAAAATATAAAATTTATAAAATTAAAAACTTTCCATTGGACCACAACGTATAGTTATTATCTGCAGTAGCGTCTCCCGAACCGTTCGGGGAACAGGTTAATCGAATACGATATAATATAACGGTCGAACAGCCACCATAAGTTTTCTAGCCGCGAACTTTGACAGCTAATTTAGTCGGATATAAAACAGCGCCGTGTAGCAAATACAATTCAACGTAAGTACCTGCCGTTTTCAAAACGATGACATGATGCGATCGTTGACGACGATTAAATACAGTGGATTGGCCGCCGCATAAACGTCATTATCATCGGAACGTCGTTAAATCGCGGGACAACACGTCGAGGTGCAGTGCCCATGCTAATTATCAGATTATAATATAGTGTGCAGGGTTTCGAAAATGTTCATCCCCCGAAAGATAATCGATTCCACGCGTAACATAATAATAATAATAATAATAATGGTATCCCAATATACACTATCTGTGGGCGTCAGTCGATATTTATTTATGTAATTTTTTTTTTTTTCGGTCAAATAAAATCGACCGATCACCAGCCGGAAGTGGTCTTCAGGAGGGGGCGGCGGTGGTCGGCGGCGCGGAAGGGCCCGATAGTTTAAAGCGTTATTTCCGGTTCGGTGGTTTTAGCGTGTCCTGTCTGTGCAAATTCGCCGCCCGGAGCCCAGTCACCCCCGTCCCTTCCACCCGCAGGTCGACCATCGCCGTCCGATATGTCCCGTCATCCGTAAAGGTGCACGCGAAATCAAAAATGCACAATCCATATTAATATTATAACAGCTACTATTGGCACACTAGTTATATATATACATATATATGTGTGCACTGCACTTGTACGCTTATTTGTATATATATATATATACATTTATCGGGGACGTGATATCGTACGCCTGGCCGGCCGATTACGATGACGTAAAATTATACGTTTTGGACCGCGATCGATATAGGACGTGATATATTATATAAATGATTAAATAAATAATTATGTATGATATCGCGATGTTTCAGACGAACACTGCTGCTGTTAATGTAAATAGGATCCGTGAAAGACTGTGCTGGTGGTAACGATAAAATATAAGTATTAAATTTATTAATAAAAATTACTGTCTGGTAAATTTAGAAATGCCAATGACAAATAAACTAAAGTAAGAAATATTAATAAAAAATTTAATGACACTATTGGTAAGTGTTTAGTGTTGTTATGAAGAAGAGAAGGGTAGTTCTACATTGGTAATACGTACACACTTACATGGGGTGGAAGTGATTAGTAGCGTAGTAGCATGTGGTGCATAATATTGAAAAAAAAAAAACAAGGAACTTTAACCTAATGCAACTTGAGTGATGCGGAGGGTCTATTTTATCTTTTTTGCCTTTCCTTTCAGAGAATCAAGAACCGGAGAATAATCGAGCGGCTAGTGTTTTACAAACGCTCAATAAACGACAAGAATTTACACTAAACGCGCTCTAAAAGATAAAACTCGGTTAATAACGGTATGTGGTACAGACGCATATTATTCCAAAACAGAACATAAACTAAAGCATATTATAGTAATGATACTTAATCGGAGCTAATAATTTATATTTTATATTGAGCACGGGGGCGTCTAACAAAACCGTACATTTTTAGTGCCCAATCATAACAAGATACTTTTATAATATTGTGTAAACGGGATGTTAAAATTTGTAGGTGTCGAAAACTGTAAGTCACGGATCGTGTTTCCGGCTCTTTTAAACTTGGATCCAATGAATAAATGATAAATGATAAATCAAAGGCCACCGGACAAAAAGATCCATAAAACGACATATTGAACTGAATATTGAGAGATAAACCCGTGCTGTGTATTATTGTAGGTATGCGTGCTAAACTATGGTGTTTAAATTTTTATTTATAATTTGTATTTCCATTTGCGAGCTATTCGAGCGGGACCATAATTCGCACGTTCCATACGTATCGTTACGCTCGACTGTGAAACAGGCCTAAATAAACGTAATGTTATAGTAACCTAATGATGAACAATATTATAAACACGATTGATGTTATTATGAACTGATATTTATAAGTCAATCGGCGTGTACATATATAATATGTATAAAACGATTATTATTTTGTTATAAATTATTGATTTTAATTCTTTAAATTTCAAAATAAATTTCGAATATTATAAGAAAAAAAATATTATTTTATTCATTACTTTTTATTTTTTACGAGATTTTCAATGATTTTCGTTGATTTTTAAAAACAATTTAAAGCCCTGTCGATGGGTACAGATATAATAAGTGCACAAGTCGCCCACATAGCATATCCGTCTAGACAAACGGGATTTCTCATATAATTAAAAACAATGTTATTTAAATTTTAAATTGGTATTTTTGATATTAAACGAAATATTGTCTGTATAATATTGTTAAAAGACTGTCTGATCAATTGTGTGTGATACATTTAAACTATTTTATCGTACTATATCGGGTATAACTGAAAAATATAATACAAACGTCACAATACGATGCATGAAACTTACTAAAACTACTTTATTGTAGCTATTATGATAAGTTTATCTGTTGTTTGACAATAACTGTATATATATTGTATATTGATGGTTTGGACTTTGGAACGTTATTTTATCGTATATAATATAAATATATAATATTATTATGCTCTCATAACGGTATGTTATGTTTTGTTATTAAATGCAAACAACTAGGTATTGCCTAATGATAAATATATAAATAAATTCATTTAAAGATATATTTTCAGTCTCGTGATGGAAGTCGGTCGAAACGCACGAGTATCTGTGCGCTCTCGTTTCTAAATCAAATTATCCCACTCTTATTGGCGACAATGAGATAAAAATTAATAGTGGACGTGTTATTTGGACATATTATAGCCTGCAGCTCTGGGTCAATGTGAAAAATTCCAATATAAATAAAATACTTATTAAACGCCATTCCGTCTAACCATACTGTGTATTTTGATCACAAAATTCTTTCAGTACACCAAAAACCAAAAATTATATTATAAACCTCTTTTTAGAAATTTTACTACCCACAATTCGTGGTAATTCTCTAACCCGGTTAAAACGAAAATAGTGTCGTGACCTACTCGACAACTAATTAAAAAAATAAAGTTAATAATAATAATCAAACGATAGTGTCACTAGTGGGTGTCTGCTTTCTTCAAAGTTTTCACGTTTTATGTGTAATTTATTGTGAACTATTTAATTTATTAATTGTCCCCCAAAGAGGTATAGACTGTAAATCGCATTTAATAATAAAAATAAAAAATAAAGATATATTTAAGTTTAATTTGTGAGTAATGCAAAACTTATGATTAAGATAATATGACGTTTTTAACATATAATTACAGAAATAATTATATTATGCATTTGCATATTTATTCTGGTTAATTTACTACTCAGTAAGTACAAATAACAATTCACAACGTTTGTGTTCAAATGTTTAAAATATTTAATTGTTGGATTTAAAGATAACGTTTTGGGTTTTAAATGCATAGTTTGATGGCAAGTTGAATGCATGTTTATCAAAAATCGAGAACTTCGGTAAATGTTTTCGTAAATCAAGATTGACAATTATTTAATATAATACTGTGAATTTGTCATGATCACGTAAATACTTATTTTCCTTATAGTACTGTATGATTATAGTGGATATAACAAGTAGCTTACAATATAGTGCAACAAAACGTTTATCAAATCATTTAATATTACTGTTTTTGTGTTGTATTGCGGAATAGTACGTGAACGTGCATATTTTTAAATACATATCTGATGATTCTTCAGTACATTAAAACCATTGCTCTACTATATATATTTATTATGTGCTTTCGAGCACGAAAACATTAAAACTATTTACCCATTACAATAATAATAGTCTATAATATTATGTACGTACAATCCCGATGATTATTAAACCCAATGCACGTATAGGTATACAGAGTTATTCAAAATGATTCATCCTATTTCAAATTCTTAAATAATATATATTTAGATTTAAAGTTTAGAATTATAGAATACGAGTATTACGTATGGTACATACATTAAATAAAATGGTAATAATCCAAATTAATTTGATGATACCTACAAAATATACAGTCTATATATAATATGGTTTCCCTCGGGGTTGATGATAATACTGGTACGTACACGGTGTCTTCTCATAGTATCCCCAAACCGAGTAGTTACATGGCGGGGTGAGTTATCTGGGAAGCCAAGTGCATCGGATGATTAATTTTGATTAAACGTGTTTAGTAATAACACTATACTTTATAATATTATGTGTTTCTACACAGTACATTTTCATATTGTACCTACACCGATAATCACACTGTGATCTCGTCGATCAATGAACAAAAAATGTATGATAATATCTAATAAAAATTTACTATTACGGTATCAAGTTACTGAGAAATTTTAAGTCATTTGTCGGTGTTTGGTTACAAACGTAAAAATATTTGTCGAATACGTTTAAATCACATCGATGCAACGCGCGCAGATATTTTTATCGGTTATTAATTACATTTTGTTGGAAAATAATTGGTCAGAATGCGAACTTTTGAAAAATGTTTATTCTGAATTATTGTATTCATTTGCAATTGTACTGACTTGAATTATATTTTGGCAGAAAAGAGTTTATTTCTCGGAGACTTAATTTCATTACTCGAAAAAACTATTCTTACTCTTAAAAAATATAGACAACAATTATTATTTGTCGTGGTGTAATAAATTTTTACAATATTTTCGTTAAATTAAAATACCATATGGATTTGTTTCTGATATAATATATTTTAAATGGATTATGATTAAAATAATAATATGCTTTTAATGAAAAATGCAGTTAATACAGTTATGATAATGTTTGTTTCCAATGGGATATTTTTCACGAAAATAAGGATACAAACGAATAATTTTACAACTTTTTTCACAAAAGTGGTCATTTTCAAATTATTTTCTAACAGAATACACAAAATACAACTATTTTCCTAGATTTTCCCAATCTTAGGCATACAGATCGGAAACACATATTGTTGGGACTGTATTTTTATAAAACCTTGTTACTTTGGAATCGTAAATTATTTAAAATATTACGTTATTTTGGAAACATAAATTTATCAAAAATATTACCTATTTGAAATATAATTTGTTGTTGGAACTGTATTATAATGTACAATATTTTTTCGAAATCGTATTTGCTCAAGAACATTTTTTTCATGGTTATTATTTCGTTGGAAATGTATATACAATATACATATTATGTATATTATTATGTAATTGGGTTTTGGAGTTTTCTAACAAAATTAGTTTCTGAATAAATACTATTTCCATAAAATACATTTCCAAATATTTTTAAATATTTATTTATTTATCTTAAAATTATATACTCTAACGGTTTGATTTCTAAACACCATTTTTTGGGATAAATATTTTTTAACGAATTACGTTTTCAAATTTCTACATGATGATCAATTATTTTTTCAACAAAATGTAATCGTCTGATAGCGCGTCTATTCCCGTTTGCGTTTTAATAACTGTCTGACGTTCGCGCCTTGGGACGACGACATTGCGAAGTACCGCTTTCCACTCAGAATTGTATGATATAATATTATGATAATAATAACATAAGCATCCAAACGGACGGGCCGAACGATTTTTCACCGTTTATTGTTACAACATGATAAACTGCGAAACATTATTCCACCGTTGCGGACGCGCGTGATGAATATTATAATTTATAATATGATATAGTACGTTTCAGGGCTGGCTTTATTTTTCGTGACCGATTCTATTACACAACATTATACAAACGTGAACAAGTTAATGAAAACAATTAACTCAAGATAAGTAGTCAAGTTAAGTAGATATACGATCATTAGCCTAACAAGATATTTTACCGAGGGACATACTGAGGAATAATTAAGACTATCTAATTATTATTAGAGATAATATTATCACTATTAATAGTATTAAATTATTTTTGTTTAACACTGTGTATGCATAGTGTATAATTGATTCATATATATTATAAAATCACTAAAACAAACATTTTAATTTCAACTCGATAGGTTATTTTTAAATCTATTAAAAATAATATGATAACATTCTATTTATTAGTAAAAGCGAGAAGTTAAAAGTTTCTAATTATTTGATGTCGAGTATTGTAGCGTGTGATCGAAATAATAATAATAATTATAATAACTTATTGTGTATTGCTGCTGTACCTGTAATAGTAACGATAGAACGACGATGCCGTGTGATCTCTGCACCGCATCCGAGTAGTTGGCGAACAGCTGCGAGTTGAAACTGAATATCTGAAGCTGTAAGCAAAATAAAATAAAATACTGATATGAAATTACGACCACGATAATATTACATTACAATGACTATGATATAATAATATGTTGTACGAAAGCAATAATAATAATAATATGTCGTCGGACGGAATCGATTCCAACCGTTCTTCGAATCGTTAAACTTTATTATACCACGCCCAATTTAGTGTCCTATCAAAAAGTATTAAATAAATCACGAAACTTTTCTTCGCGCCGCAAATTTTCACAAACGGTTTTCGCGTGCCGTGAAATTAAAAAAAAAAAAAAAAAGTTCGGGAACCGCCCCGTTCTATAAACTGGGCTCGGGCAAAAACACACGATCGCGGCTTTGCGTTGAAACTACGTGTGTACGACCGCGTTGAGCACAAAAATACGTGTGTGTTGCGAAATAGAGAGGGAGAGATTAGAAGTCACGAAGGTGAATCGTCACAGTCCAGACATAGTACAAAGTATGATATAATATTATTATGTTATATTGCCACCACGTCTCACATCACGACATTTTCGCAAGACTCCGACCGATATTACATATTATTATCATTATTTTATAACGAAGTTTTTTTTTTTCGATGGTATATATACTATTAGTGCAACTACTGTTGGCATCATATATTTGGTCACCGCAGTGTGCTTTAAAATAGTATGATGTGACTAATTATTTGTCGTGATTCTAAAGCTGTGAGTACGAACGGTTTGTTAGTATTTTATGGATAATCAATTTTGTTTCCTGTACAGTTTTTGTCTGAAAAATAAACGAGTAATCACGAGGAAGCACGTGCCTGGGCTAGACATATTTTAATATTTCATTGATTTATGTACCTACATGATTTTGTCAATTCCGAAATGTAAGTTTAACGAACATTACTCGATGTTCGCAACTGCAATGTAAATACAGGAATCAACGTTACTTTGAACGAAAAAGCAGGAATAAGCATATACGTTATTTTGGTATTTTGATAAGGTATGCACAATTGAAAATTTCTTTTTTTATTGAAGGCGTAGGTATTCATTGTTTTATAGTCTATTATTTATTTTATTCTTATATAATTTAGTTATTTTATTGTTCATAAGATGTGTTTTGCTGCAATCGTATTAAAATGCATTGTCCGTGGTCGTTGTATTGCTGTAAACGTCGATGGATACTCGTATTTACAAGTGACCACACGTATATACTTATATATTTTTATAGTTATAGAAACAAATTTTATTTTACAAAATTTTCGATTTAAATCATATTTTATTCATCTAAATACATTTTTTAATCTCTTAACTATTATCTAGACGCATGGAGTGTTAACTGTTGTATTTAATCTATATTATTATCTATCATATTATTTAAATCATTTTTAGTCATCATTGGGGTAACGTAGGATACACTCGATAGGTAGGTATGTTTAATGTTTCCAACAACTACAACTACACGACGTGTTAAATTCGCTGCAGATCAATATGACAGGTATCTACTTTATAAGTAATCAAATATTTTAAACGAAAAATGTACGTCACGGTTTAAGCCGGAGAACGGCGAACAAAATGTGTTATTCGATAACGTTACAATTTATCGGCTGCTTTGAACAAAGAGCGTTATACCCAACACTTATAAATTCCATCCAGTTTTCCGCAGGCGTAGTGGTTCATTATATTGTCAAATAATACAACACACGATACTCGTAATGTTATAATAGTTTATACCGTTAAACCTATTTGAAATACGAATAAAATTACATTAACTCGTGTAAGATACGTTTTAACCGAGAGTATGTAATAATAGCAGGCACTTGGTAAAAATTATTTTTGTTTTCTTAAACGTTTTCGTGTTTCCACCGTACACTTTACCGGTATACCGATTACATCCAATTTTCTACTTGAAGCCACCCCCTAGATGTCCCCAGAAATATAACTACTATATTTTCTCTTATACAAAGTGTACACAGATAAAAATTTATATATTATATTAGGTTATAATAATAATAAAAACAAATACGCATTATAATATTGTAAGACCAATGTAGTTTCGTCGATCCGCTAAGAGACGGTATGTAAAAACCGTATAATCGTCAAAAGTGTAAATATTAATGTCATAATAAATTGTTGCGTGAAAGCCCCAAATCGATGACCGGTGTGACGAGTTCTATACGTAATGTGTTAAACGGTAAATATGGATTTTTGAGCGAAGTGTCGCACGTCAAACGCACTGCGATTATCGCGCTGATAAATGCCAAAACGCGGTCGTAAATTTCGTGCTGATTTGTATATTATAATATTACCTCTGCCGGAAACGAATAACCATTGATCGAGTGTTCGGAGCCTATTTCGTCCTGCTGACCGTAGTGTATGTGTATCTCGTACACTTGATATTTGTACGACAGCGGTCCACCGGTGATGTTTATGTGGTTCTTGGTGCCGTTCTCCAGGTAGAACATGACGCTGTGACCGGTGTTGCATATCATACCGTCCACCTGTAACGATGCACGAAAAATGTTAAATAATTATTGCCAGTAGTTTTACCGGAAACGCGACATTATGTAATTATATAATCTATCTCTATGGGTACCTATAATATTAATTAATCTTTCTTTCTTTCTTTTTTTTTTCTATTCTTTTTCATCTATATAGATTCGTAGGTTATCGGAGAAAGTTTTCAAAACTCGGTGAGGGATTGTAACTTTGTTTTTCAACACATGTAGTTCGCTGTAGGGTGGCTTGTTTTCTATCCTAACCTAACGATTTTTCTCCTCGGTTTTATTTATCTATATATTTATCGTTGTTATTCGTTACAGAAAATATAATAGTTATTATTGATTAGATATAATTATCTGCGTCATATTGTATGTTATTTAGACTAATACAGCTATTCTCGTTAAATACAAAATCACAGCTAGTGTATTATATTAGTGACAAAGTTTATATAGGTACTTATTCTATTTTACCAATTTTCAGAAAAAAAATAATTGAAAATATTTCAACTTAAATAAAACGGAAATAATAGATAAGTAGATTATAAAAATATTATATAGTTGGCTAATATAGATATCTAAATTACGAATGCGCAACAGCTGCCTCCGAAACTGAGGAAAAAGGTTAGGTTACACGGTGTCGCGATACTAAAAAAAGTGTTTCAAAATAAAACGCAGCTGTAAAAAAGAAGGGTTGTTTGTAATGTTATAAATATTTCTAGATCATAATGCTGTTAACATTAAATAATTTCTTTAATATTTGTCCACGTTTTTTAAATGATTAACGATTAATATTTGAAATACTAAAAATCATAAACTATTTCATGTCTATGTACATAAATTGGCTGGGCGAATCTTAGTATTCACTGATGATTGTCGACTATGTATTATTTTTGGACCTTTATAATAACATACTATACATTGTATTATATTCGTAATAACGTCACGTTTTGTATAAAATATAACTTTTATGTTATGTACTGAGTGTCAGTGACGTATAATTTAGTCGAAAGTTTATTCGTTTAATGGCACGACATTCTCTTTCTCACACTAACAACGGAATAGAAAATGATTATAATCATGTATATATAAGTATAATATTGTTGATCAAGTTTTATATTAAATTTATTGCACAAATGTGGAGTTAATATGTACTTTATCTCAAATAATGATGTTTTGGAAAAAATGATAAATCCCCATACATTGGGCACTGATTAATTATCCAATGAATTAACGTACTTACAAAAACATGAATTAATTTAATTTTCTGGTAACAAAAAATATAACATACATTGTAAAAACAAATCCTATGAATACAGAACTTTGTAATATGAGAACACGCTTAAAAATGATAAACATTTTAAAATGTATGAATATTGTTGTGATTATATTTATTTAGCGTTTATCTGTAAGCTGACGATTAAATTAAGTTCTGGTAGAAAAAATTGAAAAAAACACCGAAGTTGTAATATATGAAACTTGTGTATCGATTTGATTAAGGTTAGGAGATATCTATTTTTTGAATTCTTTATATTTATTTTTAAAAATTGAAGTAGTAGTGATATATCTTTATAGATTGTAAAAAATATTACCAATAACTATTTTTTACTATTTGTAAAATTTTTTTTTTTTAAATAAAATGCCAAATTGTTCAAAGCATCGAATTCACGTAGGTATACTTGCAACATGTGCGTTAAAGTTAAATCATTTTTAAATGTACCATATCGAATGAGTTATGAGATATAGTGTTTTAAATGATTGATTGTCTCGTTTAATGAACAGAAATAAAATATTTTTTTTGTATATATAAAGTTTGTTTGGTATTTTTATAATTATGTCAACAAATTAATAACCATTTATAATTATATATATTTACAAACCTTGCAAACTTTTCCGCTTAAATAGGAAAGTTACGAAAGTGTCACTTAAGCTAAATGGACTTTTTACAATGAGTAATAAACTGTAATAGCAGTAATAGTTACGAAAAATAAAAGGAAAAAAAATGAACGTAAAAAGCTTTGTTTAAATTTATACACAAAGTGGTGTGAAGTGTAGTATATTGATGGTTTTTGTAAATGGGAAAATGTGTTATTGTGTTATTTTAGAATATCACGTTATATGAGAATTATCGAACAGTGTAGTGGAATTGTTAAATTATAAACTATTCTGTAAAACAAATTATCAGTGAATGATACAATTCCTACACTTGATTGAACAAAATAAATTATATTGTTAGTTGTTACTATAACATGTCGGTGATCAAACAAAAACATTTTTTTTTTGGCTTAAAAAAATAAGATTTTGGTTTTGTTATTGATGGAAATATTGAAATGTATTTTTAATATAAATTTAAAATTAATACTTATTTACACCATTATTCTATACGGACTAAAGACATTTGAAGTGGTATTTTATTGTTCTAAACGTCCATCGATAACTATTAAATATTATCAATCAATGTTATATATTATATCAAGGTGAGTTGATAAACACTAATTTTTTTACATAATTTTCACAATTCAATTTTGTTGCTTTTCTAACCAAACAAACCTCAATTTTTTTTTAGGTACGGAAAATGGTTTGAATTATTTATTCTTAAGATAAATACATATATACAAATTATATAATATTATGACCTTTTTTTTTTTTTTACATTTTGGCTCTTTCATATTTATTAATATATTTGGTGGCTCGTGAGTCTCTTCTCGCTGGCCACCCCTGTTATATAACTAAAAGATTATTTCCAAACATAAACACGAGAAAATCTTATCTGAATATTATATCAAATCGTTTTCTTTATACAAATGTTTAAAGTTATTTTAAAGTGTTTCTTGGTCAATGCGTAAGTATTACTGTCAAACTTACTGCAGATATATTAAGTATATACATCAACTCACCCGTTGCCTGTCCACGTGCAGTTCAGTCAAGTTGGGATCGTAGAGCAATTTTTCTGGGTCTAAGTTTACAGGTGACTGTCGTCGGCCTTTGTTGCAAAGGCTCCACTCGGGATTAATCAGGCCCCAGAACGCCGGTCCTAGAAAACACGCATATCGTATTATAAATATATGTATTATACACACTTGCATAATATATGCGTATGAACTGAAACTGATTATGCAATTTGGAGACCGAAGTATGTACACACGTTAATAGCATAGGTATATATATAACTTCCACTATACAAAGTGGTTCTTCCCTGTCGACCCTTCCTGTAGGTTCATTTGCTCGAACTCGCAAGACGTATGTCTTTGTATTTTTAAGCGAGATAATTAGTTTTAGTTTCAAAACGAATTCTCAGTACAATATATATATATTATACAGTAGAACATATTATTCGGGCACGGTTTATAGGATGCACGGGAAATTGTGCACCTACAACGTATTATTATACGAAGTGAGAGACATTTTTCGAAATCGCCTACTCCTAAAAACCATACTTTAATACAAACGCACAATCATGATTCTAAACGGCGTCACATGACTTGGGACGTACATAATATATAATATTATACACGATGTTGTTGAAAGAACAGTGCTATTTAAATATTGTAAGCGCGTTTTTGCGCACACTTCGACATTCTATTTCGTCATTACCATTTGCAATTATTGGTGATTAGTGATTACCTACTTTCAATCATTTCCACATGGGTGTAGGCATGCGCTAATTTCGTTCACGGTGACACACAAATATGACTTAAATTCGCACGTACAGTCACTTGCTCACAAAACGTCACAGACATATCACTGCAGTGTATCTATAGTCTCTGGAGTAGTCCAATAATTCCTCGTTACATAATTATTTATACTACAGTTATATTACAGTATTATCATAATCAAAAATCCGTTTTATTAGATATACATAAGTCTATTTAGGTTTATTTAAATGTTAACAAATATATTAGGTCCTATAACATACCTATTATAAGCGCAAGCACGGCACTAAACATGGTATATGTTTTTAGACCACTTGGTAAACATTTAAATTATAAATCAATAATAGTTTAATGCTTCTACTATAATCAATAGTAAACACATTTTTAAATATAACATTTAGTCACTCAATAGTTAAATATATCGGTGTTCTATTCAAATAAAATGTGTAAATAAACTGTTGATAATATGATTCTTCACTAAAAATACAATGGTATTGCATTTTAAACAACAACTAAATACATCAAAATGAAAAACAGAGGAACTCGCTCTGTCGTTTAAAACGTATCATGTATGCCTCGTCAGTAAATGGTAGTTCATTATCATTATTTTATTTTGTACGTCAGTATCAAAGTACTGTGGAATGGCGAGTTTATGTTTGTGGTATAAATTGAGATTTTTCAACATTTAAAAATAATTCCTTACGCGACTTTTACAGGAAACATTGTGACCTAATTGGGACGTATAATGTATTAATAGCCTTTTCAGGAAGGTCGGGAGACTTATATAAACTGAAAACAGGACTATAATAGGAAATAAACAGACCGTAATGGTCTATGTTTAATACTAAGGCCAGTTGATTTTTGGTGTGCAGTCGTGCGGAAAGTCTTAACTCGGACATTCGGAATCCTGCATCACGGTCCGGGATTTAAACAGGTACCGCCCCCCCCCCCCAGTGAGACTCATATTGAGTCTAAAAATCCAGTCCCGAGACCTTCCCGGGAGAGTCTACGAGTCGTTTGGAAACACGGGCTTCCAAACATTTTTAATGTTTTTTTTAAAATTTCGTTGCACGTGTTCTGTATTTGCGTATAAAATAACAATGGTATGCGCATAATGTCGAACAAGCGGAAAGTTCGTGTGTTTGCGATCGATACGAAACAATCAAAAGGCAAATAACTGCAGCGATACAATATTTTCCGAGCGACTCCATACGTGTCAGACCCCCGAAATCCCATCAATTCCCTCCTCACGTCACAGTCCAGTGGTGGCTCGTGGTATGGTGCACAGGAGCACGTGAACCACCCCAAAAAAATATATAAAAAATTATTAGACTCCTATAATAGTAACATATAATTGATTATTATGCAAATGGTCTGTAATATAAAAATGAAAAAAAAATGTTTTTGCAGCTTTTATATTAAGAAATGTGTCTAATAAATGATTAAATAATTTCGCGGAGCACAAATTGTTTGTACTCCGGGTGGCCGTGTAAAATTATAGATACTCGACACGTCGGTAAGTAATATATATGGCGATTCGGAGCACATTTAATGTGTGCACCGAATCTATTTTATCGTCCCGCGATATCACGTCATTCGTTGAAACGATAACGCATCGTTGTACATTATCCATCAACTGCCCACCGTGTATATATGTTTAGTTGAGATAAGTAAGTACATTATTTTAGTATGCACCTATAGCAAAATTAATCTTTTTACCATCTAACATAGGTATATCCGTGGACGGATCCAGACCAAGACAACAGGGGGGGGGGGGGTGAATTTTAGAGGAAACACATTAATTTTGATAAAGTATTTATTTAGGGGCATACATATGTTACTGTCCACAAATATATCACTATGATTTTGTTACCCTTGAAGTAAAATTACGCCAAAAACTAAAATCAGGGACTTCAAACTATTTTTTTGGATTCGTCACTGTACATATCTTATACATTTTTTGTACACCACCTTATGTGAACCTCACGAGCCGCCACTGCGTCACACCCACCCGCGATAACGTCCGAATCCCTCGCGGGGGGCGGACGCGTACGTAATGATATTATAATATTATATATCATAATAATAATAATAAACGCAGATGAGTGCGTGCGGTCGGGTATTCGAAATCCGTCAGGTGTGCCGCGAATCGTTCGCGAAAATCTGCGCGCTCTGCAGCCAGTCGGCCGGGGCCGTACCGTGCAAAACGAGTAAAAAAGATAAAAAAAAACAAAAAACAAAAAACGTCGACGACCCCCCGGATTAGGCTCTATATCATATAAACGCTACACGTGTATATATATATATGTGTACATGTAATACCGCTGCAGTGGGATTAACCGGCACGCCAGCCGCAGACCGTATATTATACAGGGTGGGGCAAATCAAACGGTGCAGTTTCGAAAGATTGGTACTTCCCGTGTGGTGGGTATTATTGCGGTGCGATTATGATGTTTTCATTTCGTCGGGCAGGCGGCAGGCCATGCCGTTGTCAGTCATTACCATATGGTTTGGTCGAGTAAACAATGTGGGGCTTCGCCGTCTGTAGGTTTTTAAAAAAAAAAAATGGTCGTCTCCGGGGTGGCCCGCTCGCTCACCGGATTTGAGCATTTGTGATTTTGCTTGTCAGGGGCTACCCGGAGGAAAAGGTTTTTAAACATCGGCCTCGCCCCTTGGAAGACCTCAAAAAGCGAATTAGAGAGGAAATTGGCGCTTACCACTATAATTATACCAGTCGAAATGTGTCAAAATGCGGCCGAAAACTTCGCCTTCATCGCCTACCATGCTGGTGACCATCATCTTGCTGATGTCATTTTTAAAACTTGATACATAAAACGGCAAGATGAATTGAAGAAAATTAAATAAATATAATTACTGAAATTTGCGTAGTTTTTTTTAATAGCCTTTCAAAACTGCACGGTCTGTTTCGGCCCACCCTGTATATATGTATGCATACACGCTTGACTCTGCTCGAGTCGGTGTGACACGCATTTCACTGCGTACGCGAATTAAATTCTAGTCATTTCGACCGGCGTTTAATAATCGGTTCGAACACGCCGGCGGACGTCTGTATTATTATTTCTCTACTTCGCCCGTCCGTTTGCTGGTCGTTACAACAATAACGCCTAACCTAACCCAACCTGACCGTCACTAGGACGTTTTTTGTCGGTTTTAAACGAAACGTTGTTTGTTTTTTTTTTCCGCCGAATCTGTTTACGGTTTCGAACACCGCCGGCACTTATATTTAACGGTCCGATTTCGATTTCGAACACGGACGTTCGTATTGTTGCTGAAGATTCGATCGAGTTATGAAAATAAATACGATATTAAAAATAAAGGTCGTGCCAACTTTAGTGTCTTTAGTACCTTAGTATTTCAACTCAAATATATGCACTAAAAATAACAAACATTTTTTTTTAAACGCGCAAAGATATTATTTGAACGATAGGGCAACTATGGTCTAACCGCAGAATCTATTCTATGGTTTAACTTTCAGCATTTTAAATACTTTTTTAACTTCTAAGCTAACAATAAAATGCCATTTCTAACTCTGACCAGTTAGTTGTTATTATTATTTATTTAAATTAAACCACTCATCCGATAATATTGCTGAAGATAAATAAATATGTTATCGCGTTCGTATATAGAACGGTTGACATTCGGTATGGACGATAAATATCTAAACTCAATAAAAACCAATATTAAAAAACCGTATTTCTTGATAAGATAGATTCATACCTATTTAATAGTATTCATATGTTTTTAATTTAAAAATTGATTTTAAATAAGTATTAGTATTTATGTTTTAAAATTTCGATTTTTGTTTCGAATATCGGTATTTCTTTATTTATATTTGGGTTAAGAAGTCGTGAACCGTTTAAAATTGGTTTCAAGCCTCGAATTACATACTATAGTATTATATATACATAATGTAAAATAATTAATGACATTTGATCGGAAAAAAATTATTCTAGAACAAATTTCAAGAACATAAAATTATATTATACTATAGAGTTTATCGCAAATCTTGTATAGCTTATTAATTATTACGTGATCTTAACAAATGTTATAATTTTTATATTTTTTTTTTTTATCTTTTGACGTTTTAACAAATATATTATATTTATGTTCTATAGAACCATGCATATTATGACTAAATAAGTGTATATGGGGAATTGCGTGCCTATAACAATAATTACCGTTTTCATACCACAGAAGTGAGACGTTATGGTCACTAAACTTAATAATATTGTACATCTCCTTAATCGCTACTCCTCGAGAGACGCAGACGTTAAAAGAAACGAAGTCACAAAGGTACCGTTTCGTGACTGTGTATAAATGTCATGCAGTACGCATTTTATGTAATATTAAATTAATTAATGATTATATTTAACAAGCAGGTATACCTTCGTTTATACTCCTAAGAGTGGACCTTTGAAGAAGAAAAAATGTTTACGGTATACGCAGAGGTATTCCAGTTAAGAGTAGCAAAGTAGAGATTATAAACCGTATTACTTTGTTAACGAACTTTTATTCAAAATGACGGATTCTTTGTTTAAATCAATGAAATCAATATTTGTCTCGTAATAAAAGGAAAGAGAAAAAAACAGTTCAAACGCTCAAAAATGTCCTTTTGCGCCCTATACAAAGACGTCTTTACAACGCGCTGGGAATTACGATGGCTCGTGCCACGTTGCTCCACCGACCCTTAGAAAAAGGCTTTTAATCAATAGATTAATTTGTCCACCTTTAATATGTAGCCAAAGTTAAGCTACTGTGTCTTATACTATACAGGTTATATATAATAATATAATAATAGTGTTTTTTTTTTTAGTTATTATGGAATTTATTAAAAGTTTATATTTTGATAAGCAAAAAGCACTGTAAACGGTTTATTTTTTTAAATAATACGCATTCCGGTGGAACATTCTTCTGGGGCACATAGTTTACTCCGTATTCAGACAACTTAAATAATCGTAAAACTCTTTACCAATAAATATTAATAATATGTTTAGATAATATATTTTCATAAAATAACAACTATGGGTACCTACTATATAGAATTTGAAAATATGAAACTAAAAAAAAAAAAAAAACACGAGCGAACCGTATTATACACTACACAGCAACAAACACAAAGTACGAGGCATATTTATTTAATTCTTTTAAAATAGTAAACTTTAAAAGAAAAACCTCAAAGAAATCGTAATGTGGTGCAATTGCTGATTTCTAACGATACTTTATGATCTATTTATATTAAAACTATACATTGGTAAATTACTTTTATATTAGTAATATCGTATTTTTTCCCCATAATAATTGTAACCTAACCGTATTAATTAAATGGTATGATAGCTGAATGTTTGACAAAACCATGGAATATATACTATTAATATACTAAATCATATTATTTTATTTGACTTATTAATCATCAGTGTCATACCGTAAGAACAGTGTGAATAATTTCATGGTATGTATATTGATGGGTAGTCTATTAATAGATTAGGTTAAATATTTTGAAAACTACAATATGCACGTCAATTGTAATATGTGTAATGGTGAAAAGTTTCGATTTCCTTCGATTGATATTTAAATAAATTACAGCAAAATAATTAAAATATTAAGAGGAATAATGATTATTTTTTATAATACAATTTCATATTCAATTGATCAACATTTAAAATTCAAATTTAAACATATTAGCGTATGTTTTTTCGATATTTTAAATCGTTGTAAGAACAGCTTATAAAAAACATTATGTTATATATTATTGAAGGTCGCTATCAAAAGTGAAAATTTTATGACTTTTAAGCTACAATAAAATAATTTACATATTTGTGTGATCATTACTCAGCTGAGTATTTAAAGCGAGTAAATCGTATCAAAAAAAAATATGCATATGACATTTTTTATAGATGAACGTGGCTTTCCATGCATATAACTTTACTTTATAACAGTAAGACTCAGATCTAAAAGCAGTGGTGGTGATTTGTATTTAGCCAAAAAAAGTGCAGACAAAATTTAAATCAAAAATAAGTATAGTATAGTCCTTATATTAATAGAACGACCTAATTCTTTCTTGGACGTTTCAATTCATTAAAACGTTCCACTTTACGCTCACAAAAATCAATGCTAATTAATTAAATTATTAGAATTGAAAATAACCATATTAAAATATCTGCTTTATAACCTACCTCTGACTATTTTTTTTTTTTAATCTGAAATCAGAAATCCAATCAAGTACTCTAAATATATTGTATACTTGTACATGTATACAATATAAGTAGCATATTAAAATATATAGTTTCAAATGTTAAAAGTGTCGATTATCATTTAAAAAAAATCTCTGTTTTTCCCCGTTAAATGCAATGTTTTTTTTTTTTTTTTTTTTAATAAAAGTTATGTAATACAACGTGAAGCAATATTAATGTGTAAAATGAAAACAACGTCATAAAATATTCACTAGTTACATATTTAAAATAACATCTTATGTATATAGCCTTTCTAAGGAATTGTTAAAAAACTGATTAACTATAATACAACATAGGAAAATAAAAGACATTTGAGATTTCCTAACCTAACATAAATCGGAAGGATTAAGAAAAATAACCCAATGACAAATAATATTTAATAAAATTTAAAAAGTTCGTAATAAATAATAATAATAAAAACAACAATAGTAGTTATAACAAAAACAAAAAAATAATTATTGCAATTTATTTATAATTTTAACCATACAACAGTAAAAAATTTACTCAAATAATAATTTGTAATAGTGTACAGAAATATCCTATAAAATAAGACTAAAAGAGAAAAAATCATAATAAATGAGTACAAAGAAAAAAATGTAATTAAATTAAATAGTAATATGGAAATTTATAAAGTTGATAAATATAGCATTGTATAATCGTATATTTTATTTATTATTAATTATTATAAGGTTATCTGCATACATTAATAAATTAACAATATAATATTATTTACATACACCGGATCATAGTGGTTGAAGTTTGGTTGTTATTTTTATGTCTTAACTTAATTTTTTTAAATTATTTAGTCAAAAGTTTACTTACAAGTATAGAATATATAACTATATCTATAAGTATATGTTTAATGATTTTTGATTTTATTATATGTGTTACATGAACAATGGTATTTATATAGAGGAGGTATTCTTACATTGTCCAAATTCAAGATATATTAAAATATTACAGTTATTTATATAAATAGATTCTTAAATGGCTTAAACTATTTCCTTTTCAACGGCAGTGAATGATATTTGAAAATAATTCAAAGAGTGAATTTAGACTATCTTAAAAAATTAATTTCCAGTAAGTTTAGTGGTGTTAAGTGTTAACCATAAATCCTAAATACTATCATCATCAACCAGCCAATAAAAACCACAAAACCTCGTTCATATTTATATGTAACTGAGAGTCACTAATCATTCAAACAAAATCCTTTTCCTACTTCTATAAAAAACAATGCAGTTTCACTCATTAAATGTTCAATTGAATTTAAATACATCTTAAATCCTCTTATATACCCCCTTACCACTGTTCTCTCAAGCCTTATAAAAACTAATTATTTCACATCGAATTGTCTCCTCATCCTAACACGATGTCGTGACTTACTGATTATTTAATTTCCACTGCTGCACGTCATTTAAGTTCCATCAATGGATGGCTCCTTCATCCAAGTAGGTACTCAGTCTTTAAACAATTTAGCTAATTTGTCTTATTACATTGTACTTTATAACAATAATTTGTGTTTATTTTAAAAACATATTATTCAGTTATAATAAAAAAAGTTCAGGATAAATAATCAATTACATTAATTTAATATAAAAACAAAATCGAGTTCTTTCGACGTATTGGCGACTATGAATCTGATCATTTTGGAAAGAAGCGTGATATTCTATTTGTGGACTAATAACGTCTTGAGAAATGAGTCGACTAGGATTTATTATTTTCGTAATTAAATTTACACGTATATTATAATATATTAGACGTACAATTTGATATTTTTCGAATCAAAACCTATGGCACTTGTATACATTTATCGTAATCAGATGGCTTGATGATGACGTATAAGATAATCATATTATTATGTTGTTGATACACGACGAGTAAAATTATATTCCATCGTTCGTGCGATTGAAACGGAGACGCATATCGTATTGCAATGACAATTGGTCCAACGTGATGCGAACACACGTATATTATGTATGTATTATACTGTGCACATAAACCGTACTCGTGCATATTATTATGTATGTTATACACATCATACATGGGGTGATTTATAAAGCAAGATTAACGGTTTTTTTTTTTACTTAAATAATGCAGTTATTGAAAATACAATTATTGGAATTTTTTAGAATATTTTCAAATCATTTTAAAATTCTTAAGATCTCATGATGAAATACTACTTAAGAAGTGTGTCGTAAAATTATAAACTTTTATTTTTCAAATAAGAACTCTCTTGTCTGCTATAAATCGATTAGCGAACCATTTTTCTGAAAATGTTGACATATCAAAATCCAAATTTGACGGGGTAAATATTTTTAAGCTATTTAACTTTGCGTAGGTACTAAGAGTATAAATGTTAGTACAAATATTTTAACGATTGAGAAACTACTCATTCGAATTTTAAATAAGGTATTAAATAAGGTATAACAAAATTGTTCAAAAAAATTATCCAATAAATAATTTACAGCAAAAAATAAGGTTTTCCTATTTTGAAAAACAGAAGTTTGAATTGTTACAGGACTCTCTTTATGTGGTTAAACAATTTTAAAATATGGTCTTTAAATGTATTTAAAAATTCTTAGAATCAGAATTTAAATAAATTCATTATTAAATAAAAAAAACCGAGGGTAAGTATGCTTAGTGAATCGCTCTGCATATATAAACATTAAACATATGAAGTACCTATATACGAATGAGCCCATTGAATAATAATGTTTTGTGTGCGTCGGAAACCGCCCAAATAATGTATAGTTTCGATATGTGAATAATAAAACTGGGTTTTTTTTTACTACGCAATCATCTGACATTTCCTCTCACAAGTCCGTCTCCTTCTGTGTCTCCATCTCCTCACACCACTCACCTCTCCGCCCAATCATTTTTTTTGGCTCTTATTTTTTCTCTTTTTATAGACCGTCCCAATATAGATGTCTTTGGTAAACCCACCGCGCCGATGCATATTTTTTTATTTATTATAATGCGAGCAATGTTGCGGCACAACAACCACAATAATAATAATAATAATAATAGTAAAAAAGCAACGACAACGTTCGGTTACAAAGCACCGCGTGCCATAAAATGCACGACGATGCACAATAGCACCGTAAAATACATAGCCTAGTCACATTTTTTTGTTTTTTTTTTTATTTTATTTTGTTCACACCTCACATCTATTTCGTTTAGTTTTTATGCTAATATAATATATTGTGCATACATAGATAGTATACCATAATTTGAAAAATAAATGTACAAAAATATTATGTTATATAATAAAAAACCAATTTTAAGGACCATTGTCCTTGTTTAATTGTTTTTGACAATTTGGTTAACAACGTTACGACGTTAGTGTTCGTTAATTTAAATTAAATATTTCACTGAATCGTCTTTGGTTTGTAATTAATATCATATTGTACGCAATCTTTATTATAAGTATTTGTTTTTATAATTTCATCACGATATAAAATTTGAAAATTATACTTTTTTTGAACATTTAAACATTATACGTATGCATATTATTGAAGTAGCAATATAAATTACACATTATATATCACAGTATTGATAAATACATATGGAACATGGAATGAAATATAATAAAATATTTTAATTCTACGTATTTTGAACAAGAGTTCTAGTATAGTGGCTTTTAAAAGGATCTAAATAAAATTGTTCCGTCTCATTCCAACGATAAAAATAAATAAAATGTTTACTGCGATGAATGTCAGACTCAAGAGCTAAGTATCATAAATAAATAATAACAATGGCATTTTTCTAGGGTTATAAAAAAAATTGATTCACTTGTAGGCTTTATTAAAAAAAATAATAAATTTAAATTCCACAATTTACTATATTATGACAAGAAAAACTTATGTTATTAAATAAATTATTTAAAGATATTTTTATAATTTAGTTAAATTTAAATTAAATTATTATTTAATTGTAAAAGTATAAATATTTCATATTACCTATTCATAATAAATATAAATAAAATAAAATAGATAGAGATGTTAAAAAAAAAAAAGATTCAACTACAATATTTTATTTGTTGTATTATATTTATAATATAATAATACTGACTTTATATTAACCAACTTGATTTTTAAAAATTTTATTATTTACTCTTTTATTAAATGTCCACAATTATTAAAATTCTTAAAAGAAACATCATAAATTATATATTTGCTAATTTCAGTTGTATATATTCTATATTTAATGCCAAAAGATTATAATTTAAGTTTGTAAACAAAAACAGGATCCCAATCAAACGATATTAAGTTAGTTATTATTTTTTTTTTAAATTGGGCATAATACGAGTCTACTTAAATATAATTTAAGTCGATTTTCTATCAAATAAATAGTCTATTATGCATCAATCATGTTAAAAACGTCAGTTGTTGTCAGTTGATATTTTAAAAACCAAAACAAGTTGCATTATTTCAACGGGTAAATTCAATAAAGCAGTAAAGAATTTATGTTTAAGTATTTTTATTTCAAAATTTACATCCGAATAGCTTTACAGTGATGTGACGAAAACAAGCTTTGATCCCTTTTATATTCCCGAGAGCTGACCTGTCTGGTAAAGGTGGTCTGATTATATCTCATCCAGTGAAGTTTAGGTGCACACGATTTGGACCACTAACGCTTTTGGTCAGTGATTTATGGTTATCAATAGTTGTGGTATACATATTGTACCATCTGTATTCTGCAAGATTTGTCGAATAAATATTAAACGAATCTATGTACGGGTACCTATGTTCGTATATTATTCATCGGTTTTTGTGACCTGTATAAGTAAAAAAAAAAAATGTATTGATCAAATTAAATACTACGACCTTATATAAAATCTTGATGATTTCAAATTTCAATTAAATAACTTTTTGTTTTTGAGTACAATATTCACCGTCGAGTAAAATATTTTATGAATCATGAGTTACATAAGCTTTTTAAAGAAACTTGATTTTTTATTTTCTCGAGAATTTTCTTTAGATGTTATATCAAATATTAAAAAAAAAAAATTGCTACATATCTTTTTTACACACACGATTATTGTTTATAATAATATTGATATAGGTTTAGTTTAATTTAAAGATTTACGATAATATTCGAATTTCTCTAAATAAAAAATAAAAATAAAAATATTGTTTAAAAACATTTATTATTTATATTTAAGTTTTTAATTAAATGTTATATGTGTGAGTATTAAAAAAAAAAAACTGCGAAACAAAACAATAATGCAATTTATAACACGAAATAATATACCCAATATCCGTTAAAAAATGATAAATGTTATTATGAAATAGAAAAGTTAATTACAATGATTATATTTTTCTGTATTTCAATTTAATTATAAAAGCTGCCTTGTTTTTCGTTTATTTTAACACAACAAATGTTATTGATAAATACAATAACATTAACAATCCAATACATGTCATGATGCGTTTTCATTGTAGTTTTAAGGATATTAACTTTTTTTTCTGCCTTTAAAACTTGAAAGCTTTTGGTTTTTAAGTCTATTACATTTTTTTTTTCATTCTTTTGTCGTCTATTGAAACTGTTTGCCGGGAGCTTATTTGACATAAATAATTTATATTATAATGAATCGAAAATTTATTAATTTCATCAATAGTATTATAAAAACAGATTTTTATAACTGAACACCGTGTTTTTATTCACTACGATAATGTCACGAATTATGCATAATAAATACGTTGTACATTATACATTTAGGTAAATGTTTAATATTTTTCGTTTCGGTTTGGCGAACAGCTGTCGTAGCGATATTTATGTTCTCGTGTACCTAACCATTATTGCCATACACGATAAACATAAATGGATCCGTAACAAAACAACGACGGGGTAGTACACGATGTGTTCGTTATCGGCATATCGTTTAAAGATCTGAAACTGTTTTGTACGTATACAAACCAAATGTTTATTTCTAAAAAAATAAAATAAATATACCCGTAAAGGAACTAGAATTTTACCTTACTCGTTCGTTATTATTTCGGCTGTCCGCAGAGCCGATATGACTCCAGAAAATTGATGGGTATGTATAATTAGTTTAGTTTTCTTATTTAGTGTCATCATTATAGTAATAAAATATTATTTTTTATTACATTATAACATTATTATTCATATTAATCTCATCTATCAATCGCAGTTTAAAAAGATGTATCAATTTTTACTAAATTTAATAAGGTGAAAATAAAAAAAAATATTTCAAAAATTGAACACCTAGTTAATTTTTTGATAATTTGAAATTTTCTTCATATTGTACCTAAATGTCCTAAATTTAATATAAAATCGAAATTGTTGATATAACCAATTTATATACTTAATATACAATTAAAATAATATATATATTGATTTACCTAGGTGAGATATTTACAGTGATACCTTTTACTTTTGGGACACTCGATATGGCTGCATCTAACTATCTAAGTCCCGTACCAAAACATTTTTTTTTATACTGACTCTGCCCCATTAGAAATAAAAAGTAAATACCTGTTGTGTTCTTGTTAAAAATAAGTTTTATAATATTATACTAACTCCATCCATAAAAAAAAATAAAAATAAAAAAGTTAACTAAAACATTAGTACATTTTCATAATTAAATCGTTATAATTAATTTATTCATAGATGTATAATTATAAATATTAAAAAGAAAAATTAAATTGTTATACATTCAATTGATGCAATACAATGTTAAAATCAATGTACTTAAATATTAAAGATAAACAATTCAGTAAAATTTAAATAGTTTAAATAAACTATTTAAAAAAAATCAAATCGGATTAAATTTATAAGATATTATTTTCTTACAAATTTCAATCTTGATAATTGACTTAAATTGTTTTTATACATATTTTTTTTTAAATAATATATTCTTTGGTATACAAAGATTTCTTTCGATTTAAAATGCTGATTAATTTTATGTGGAAATTTAGTTGATTATTTTTTAAAGTTTCTATAAATTATTAAATATTTGGGTGAGTAACATGATATAAACTTTATATTATAAAGCATTCCACTACATTTAAAACGGAATGATTTAAAGTTATTTATGGTACGTAAAATACTATGTAACAATTCAATCTATGTATAAGGTAGAAAAATAGATTCAGATAAAATATGATTACCAACTATCTAAGTAAAATAAAATAAATCAACTTTTCCATCAACTAATTTAATTCTCATAAGTCCAGAAACAAAATAAAAATAACTTAGGTAATTCATACGATCGTATATTCCTGTCTCTTGAAAATGGCAAATGTGTATTTTAAAAGTTGTTTGATTTCAGAATTTTCATTTCTATAACAAGTAGACAGTAATAGATCTTGTATTTTACAAAATTAGATTATTGTAAAGGTTCCGTCAAACAATGAAGAGTACTTATTACACTAATTGTACTTGATCGAAATAAGTCCGTATTACAAGTAAACATAAACACATTTGTAATTGGATCGCTTATAATTAAAAAAATTTCATCATTATATGTCATAATTTTTTTTAATATTAAAATTCATGAACGTTTTTAATGGATGTAAGTAATTTTAACAATATAAAAGAATCCGCTTGATGGATATTTTTTCTAATTAAATCTATATTATTAGATGAGACAATATTAAAATAATAATTAGAAAATATTCTTTTAAAATAAGTTTCACTGAATTTTCACAAAAAATCATCCACAGCTTTTTTTTAAAATTTATTAATACATTTTGACGATTTTAATCATCTTCATCAGTTTTATCATGGAAAAAATTCATGGTTATCTATGGTTTATATTTTTGAAGACAATTTCTTTATATTTACCTGATTTAAAATGTTATTTTAATTTATTCTTTAAATATTATTGTACATAATTATTTAAACTTTAATAAATTATATGAAATTTAATAAATGTGGGTAATTGTCTTACAAGTTGTTAAACGATATGCTTAGCATTATTTTTGAATACACTTCCTCTAGTGTTCAATATTGTTTTTATTCTTTTAGTGAAAAAAAATTATTATTTATTCAAAAAAATAAAACTGGAAATTTGCCCAATAGTACAGGTAATAGATAAGTTGTAACAATATCAATGTACATATTTAACATGAAAGTTCTCAATATTCATAAGCTAGAATATAAATCAAATAGATTATAAAATTCAAATAATATTGTTACATATTTTTATTTAAGTACGTATATCTTATTAATAATAATATTATGATTTCTGAATAATTCTGAATCAAATCGTTATATTTGTGACGGAACTAGGATGAAACTCACTGCAGTATTAATATTTTAATCTGGTAAAACGGAGAAATTATTTTCGCAAAACAGGTTTCACGCGGCATTCGGTCGTGCGATTGCTTACTACGTGAACCCACAATCCGAGTGGGTTTGGCAGGCGGGTTGATTTATACGCGTGGGACATTAAGGGGCGTCTGCCAAACCGCCCAAACAGTTGTAGTTGTGAATGATAAAAAAATAAAATAATGCGTTTGAGTTTTGGGGTTTTCCGCAACGGTTTTGTGTACACGCTATCTCGCGAGTGTGTGTGTGTGTGTGTGTTCGCGGTTCAGTGACCAACGGTTTATGAATGACTCCCAAAGTGGCTTTTACCGTTTGACAACCAATCCGTTTTAATAGGTTGACGTCGACGGTGCGAGCGGGGAGATGCTGTTTTTAGGCGTTTCGGTTAGGATTTCTTTTCTGCCGCCGCGCAAAAACTCGGGTTTACCGCGACGTAATAATTACAACGAGAGAGAGGAGAAAAAACCGGCGAAAACAACAATAACAACTATACTTGCATACTCCCCCGCACGGCGTAACAACTTTTTGATATACTAAGCCAATTCGGAATCACTATCCGACGTTCGAAATTTATCGTTTTCCCCTCTCGCGTGTATATATATATATATGTATAACGTCGCCCTATCAATAGAAATTCAAAACTTTATGTTTCGTATCCAATTAAAACGCCAAAATTATCGTTTTTCCAACCACAGCGCTCACGTCGATGATTATATTATTTGGTTCGTCTAGTATAATATAATTATAGTGTTACGCAAGTGTCTACAATAAGCGCCTGCGTCGATAAACCACAATAAACGGTTACCCGCACTGTAAGGATTACGCGTAAGTCTTTCATAATACTATAATATTATGTAATATTTAATTAAGATTGGGTATGTATCAAATAAAATGTGATAAAATGTATCAGGTGAATTTATTATTTAAACGAAGACTCCCAGCTACGGTTACAATTATCGTTTAAAGGATCACTCTGAAATTCGTCACTGGATGTCTAACGATTTCTCCGACCTCGTTATTATAGTCTATAGCGAATATAATATTATACGTGTAGTTTTAAATTTTTTTTTAAATTTATACTCCTATAAGTTTATAGGTTAAACATCATATAATATTATGAAATTAAAACTAAAACGCTGTAAGAGAGTATCATGTACTGACGTCGCGTACAAACTTTAACAATGCAAATCGAAAAACCCCGTGGTTCTATCATACGTGTGGCCGTTAAACGGGACTTGCTGCGATGGTTATAGTGTACTAAGACAAATGTGATATCACAGTCCACGGGTACTAGAGTCTGTTATTTACAAAAATATTGTTTTTAAAATTATTATAATATTTAATATTATTAATTTGTCGATTATTTTAAAATGTTGGCGTAACACTTTTTTCACGTATTTTAAATATGATGAAAATATTATTACTACCTATTATAGTATAATCGAGAGCGAGCGAAACCATAGCCTTTTATTCCTCGCTGGAATGTCAATTTATTAAAGCAATCTCCTATTATAGTAACGATATTATTATTATTATTAACCGTTAACAAATGAAACATGAATTATAATATAATCGTGGTGATATGAAAAATATATATTTTAGTCAAAAATTAGTTATCTATATACTTTTTTAAACATTAGATACATTGTTCAGTCATTGGCCCACGACTTGAAGAATATCGTTGTAAAAAATGAGGTCAAGGATCACTGGAATAGACAATTTTCATTGGAATTAAATACTATATTATGTAATATATATATATAATTATAATATTAAATATACGTATAATTGATATACTGTAAGTCATCGCTTATTGGACTCGCGGTTAATCGACTCGTGTAACTCAAAGAGGCTACTCCCGTTTCATACATACATTAACAAAATGTGTACATTTATGCTCACTACACTGTTATTTAACGGAGACAATTAAAATACATAGACTTTTATTGTTATAACTTTTTTTTTTTTATTTGCTTTTATTGTAAAAATATATAATATGTATTGTTTTATGTATGATTAAATACATAATAAGAAATTGTTTAATTAGCAATTATACTTATGTATTTATTTCACGTATAAAGATTTAAATTATTATTATATATATATAGCACATAAATCGTTTTAATATCGAACTTGACGACTTACTCACTCTATTTGTTAACTTATTCAAATGCTCTGTTATCAAAATGAGTCCAATAAGTGGTGACTGCTGTATTTATTTTATATTGTGTTGTATTATAGGTAATACGCCACATGTGTTCGACCTACTGATCGTGTCCTATTTCCGTGATGCCAACGGATTTTTCGATGACTATTATCTTTCTCGATCATTTTTTATCACAAAATTCAGTAATGTATTTGTAGTGTATACTTCTGGAGAAGAAATACACTGTATAACTGCATATATTCCGAGTACTTGTTGTTTTTATTCATAGTTTACACCAAATTAAAAATGTAAAACATGCAGATATACGGAAAACACTTCTGCAAAATCAACTACATCCAGTTCATTTTTAAGATTTGCAAGTTCATATAGATACATTCAAATATTCAGTCAAAATACACATCATCTGAAACCACTTTTACCGATAATCGGCGAAAAGAAACCTGATGAACACTCGAAATGTACAATAGAATAAGTACAACACTACAAACAAAATCTTTTTAAACAGAAATTTAAATAGACCTAAGACCGAAAAACGTTAACATAAATGCAACCACAACAACTATGGTTCTCAAAAATTATACACAGTCATATTATATTGTCTTAAATCTGTAATAAAAGCATAATATTTATCTATAAATGAAAAAAATGACAAAATCTTAATCCTATAGGCATTTAAATCGTAACTATACTGAGATTATTTATTTATTACAATTTTTATTTCGAAAATGATGTAGTGTACTATAGTGTATTGAATTGATTCACCAATACGTCGTTAGCAATATATGGTAGCAGTAATTTATATTTTTATCCTACGGAAATTACGGTAATAGCCGCTGTTCGCCGGAGATATTTAAAATTTAAAATAATATTTATTTTATTTTCCATCAATTATATACGTATGTAAAAAAAAAAAAAACCGTAGATAAAGCTGAAAACACTTGTCTGATTGCGATATTAAAATAATATGTATTATTATCGTGATCTCGAATCGTTCGGCGATGGTAGTAATTTTAAAATTATATAGTGCCGGACATCGACATAAAAGCTGTATATTATCGAGTATCGATTATTTATTTAATAGCCTATATAATATCGGGGGCTGGTTCGGGCGATTAAAATAATCACGTCGCCGCTTCCTCGTGCGTTTATGTAATCATTGTGATTTCAGAGATAATGGCCATTGTCAAATATTAATTTTATATTATCACGCGACTCGCGACGTGTGTTTTATTTATTTTGTAAGATATTATAATTTATACTTTTTTTCTAAAGTTTCTGCGTCTAGAAAATTGTTAATCGAAATAAACACATATATAGCGTGCATCTCGTCCCGACGAGTTTTCGATTCGCATTCACGGGTGTTTAACGATGCGATTACTGGCGCGAACATCAGAAGACATTATCGAGAGGACTCGAGTATCTGCGTGTTGTTTTGCCGAGAAAACCACGCAGCACTTCACCCTCCTCCACTCGACATGATTTCGCTAACGACTGACTATACAATAATTCGCAAAACACGTGCTCATTTTTTTTTTTTTTTATCCTACATAAATATAATAAGTCATTACGTGTACACGGTGTTGTAATCACCGTGTTCATAATATACGCGTTGATACAAATTATTGTAATATTTTACACGATATTTAGATGGGAATTGAATTAATTTTTACCGACCGTAAAAGTATCATTTATTTTATTTTTTTCAAAATATAATAATATATCAAACAGTCTCGAATCTATGATGTCGACTATAATAAGATGTTATACTGGTTATGCAGACACGTTGTTTTGGGTGTTCTGTCGACGATCAGCTACCAAATCCAGTACTTACATACCGTTTTATTGTATCCGTAATCGAAATCTCGTAGTCCACTGTCGAACGTGATTTGTTGAGCGATTTGTCATACTATAGCTATTTGCGTAAAACGTGTATACAATTACTTAAAATTTAAACCCCCTACCCCCCCCCAAAAAAAAAAATGATGAATAGCATGATTAGAACTTTAGAACTATGAGAAATCAAAACGCATTTTCTTGGCGTATACCAAAAATGTTGTATTCTATTTAAGTCTAAGCGTTAACCACATTATTATTTCTATATCTACCGGTCACATAGAAAATAATTATATCGTCGAACCACAACGACAAATCTTTAGTCAACACGACAACGAGATGATGGAAATGAAGTGCTTAACGGCAAAACTGGTTAAAAAATAATTATGTTTTTCGTCTATTACATTGGGGTTGCTAGAACATTATTTGGTGCTAATATTATCTACAGTAAAAAGCTGATGGTAAATCGGTAGTCAATTTTTCAATAGGTACAATAAAATACATCTAAATTTGACTACCTTATAATATAGATGCAAAACATAGATTTGTTTTTATAAAAGTGTCAAAGTAATCATTTTAATGATAATATTATAATTTTATAAATATATATTTTTTAAAAGTATAAAAAACATAGAATTTTATTGAGATACAAACGATAAAGAAAATAAAGAAAAAAATAATAGAAACATATCGTTGTAAAACCAAAACTTTGGAACTTTGTTCCACTAAGAGTCTACAATAATATATTATAAATTGATAATTTAAAATACGATTAAATTTAAATGTTACGTATAAGGTCCTATAATACACTTTATGCGCGTTTACCAAAATATCTTTTTAAATTTTTTTTTCATTTTTCAAGACAAACAGAAGAATAAAATCCTTTTGAAACCCCCAAAAAATATATAAAATCATCGATTTCTATATCGCGGAACACGCTGTTTTATTATACATAATATTATAATATGGATAATCCGGTCGCACAAGTGCGTGCGGTAATAGTTACATGGTTTATTTCCGCGGAGATCGCCACAAGCTTTTAAAAACGATATACGTATCACTCGTATTCTAGATGGTATATTATTATGATATTATTACTCGGACCCGCGCGTCACTCGCACTCGCAAAATATTATGGTAACAACGACGGGGCAACTTAAGTAACCGATAAATATCGTACGATATTATATATTATATTATGTAGACGCACTCCGTACACGCACTGCACACACGGACGCGCGTTAGGTAGTTATGTTACTATTATTATTATTATTATTATTGCACGACGTGTTTCCCGAGTATAAATTTCGGTAATCAATAACACAGCTGCGGTGTACGTAAACTCACACACCCATCACCACACATATCCACACACACACACACACACACACACACACACACACACACACACACATCGTGCCCGCGTGTGGTGCGTGCCTATAATTTACCAATCTTGTTATTAATATGTCATGGTTCGTGCATGATGGGCCAGCCGTAGACCGCCGTAGGTAAATATAATATATAATAATATATAGAGACCACACCCTGCAGAGCCGGGGACACCTATCACCCTCCCCCCCCCCCACACACACACAGGTCACCTCGTCGGAAAACAAAAACAGAAAACGAGCCGGAAAACTCCGCCTAATATAGCGCCGACACGCAAACCATCAATTCGCATTCGCCCCCGTGACGTCATTATTGTGTGCGGCCCGACGGTTTGGCTCGTCCGCCGCGGCCGATTAAGAGTTTAAATAAATCATCGAAACTCGTCGGCGGGCCGGCCGTACACACTGTCCATGTTAAAACGAGCCGGGTGGGCGATTGACGGCGGAACGGGATGATGGAAACGGGCAAACTTTTTTCGACAAATAATATAGACTAGTATATTAAAGGGTATGTGTATTATTATCACGACCGTTTGCCGCTTTGTGTTTATTATGATAATATTTAACACGATATTGTGGTTTTTCTTCAAGATCGGTTACGTTTGTTTTTTTTGGGGGGGGGGAGGGGCTTGGTTTCCAAAACTATAATACAGGTGTGTAGACACTCCTCGGGAATCCACTGAAAATCTCGAAACAGTTATTTTTATTATTATAGTTTTTGGCAGAAAAAACACATATGATAATAGAATTATGTATTGAAATATTATTTATTTATTATTTTTTTTAAATACTTAAAAATACAGATAAGATTAGCGGAGTAAATAATTTGTTTTCATGTAGTCAAGTACAAAAATTTGCAATCTACCTTAGAACATTGTGTTAAGATACATGTATAGTAATAATTATGAAAGTCTCTGTTTAAATTATTTTTATTAACAAAATAAATTAATAGAAATATTATTTCACTTATCTACCTACTTAAGTATTTAATTTGTATTTTAAAATACTAAAAAATACCTAAATAGATTCAATATTTCAGTAACAATAATTAAATATTTTAGTAATTATTTATCTTTATTTATCCTATACATACATTTTAATAATGAACACCGTATAATAAAGGATATTATTTAATATTTAAAAACCGATATTTTAAGGATCAAAACAACATTTTTATTTAAATTACTGTGTACAGTGTTTGTTTTTCATAAAAGTTATTAAAAAGTGAGTTATTAGATACGAGTATACATTTCATAATGCTTATAATTCGGTTTGATATACTAAAATATTGCACAATTATTTACTCTAATGAAATGGAACTACATTCTACACGTATTAAAATGAGTTTCAATAAAAAAAAAAATTAAAATAAACATCATTGAAAAATCAGAATAAATCCTCAAAATGATGAACTATAATATCAAAAGAGGAAGAATAATGGTGAATTGATAAAAAAAAAAATAAAATTGTAGAATAGTGAGTAGGTACTTGTATTGTTTTATTTTGCTAAAACAAAGCCACGGAACCAAAATCAGCACTAACAACAAAAAAAAAATCAAATTTTGAAAACTTAAAACGGCACAAAAAAAAAAAAATAATAAATATTCCAAGCCTCGGGTTATATTAATGCGATTCGTGTATAATATAACGTTGTGTATAGAATACGGTGACCGACCAGACATACATCTGGGACGTCGGACCTTTGATATCAAGCACCCGGTGCATCGGTATACTATAATATTGAACCACTACACGAATATTATTATTATTATATTGTTGGTGGACCGATTGGAAGTATATATACGTAAAATATAATACTTAAACTATATGTATACACATTACACGCGTATGCGCGCGCGTGTGTGTGTGTGTAATTCGCCGGAAGGTTTTTTTCATTTCAACAAAACTGATGGAGAGGAAAATTGGAAAACACGCGGTGCGCCGATGTGAAACTTGTTTTCCGGTACACCGTCGGTGGTAAATCGGTTTCTCCACCACTGGGTGAATATAATTTTTGATAAACTAATAATTGCGTGTGCCCAAAATAACGGCAATTTTTCTCACTGAGTATAACGATATGGATTTTTGAGTTTGAAATATAAAAAGACTATCACACCTTAACATATTGTAGTTAAATTGAAATTCAAGACTTGTGTGAATCAAATTTCTCGCTTATATTTTGTTATAATAATAATATATTGTCATAGTATGTCCAACCTAATGGAAGGTATAATTACCTGCATTATAACGTATATTGCAGCATGGAATATTAAATCGAATAAGCATTTAAAACAGCGTACAGAATATTAAATATAGCGTTTTCCAGCTATTTGAACAATTACATATCGTACCTTTAAAATTACTTTCAAATCGTAAACCAAATTAGTATATTAGTTTGTGTTATATTAAAAAAAGCTGTAAACGATAATAATAAGCGTATTATTAACGCTGTGGCTTGCAATTTTCAAATTTTAAAAATTTAAACGCTTAAAGGAAACGTTATGTTTATGTAAATACCTCTATTGTTTAATGGATAATTTTCGGTGCATAAAAACCAGACTTTAGTTTTTATAAACACACATACAAATTAAAATTATTTCAGTGTTTTTTAATTCGGAAATGTTTCTAAGTCCAAATGACCAAATCCTGACGTAGACTGGTGTGAATGTGCTCGCTCTAACTCTTGTAAATCATCACTTCTGAAAACGTCTATCTCGAGATCTCCTGTATAGGTCCTTTCCACAAACTATATAGTTGGTCATATCTGGCCATCTGGCCAAGCGATGTGCACCGGCGTGCTCCCGCGCGGTTCACGCGTCCTCCGGTTCATGCGTACGTGCGCGATGTTATGAAACTGATACGATATTATGATGATATTACGAATTTATGGCATTCCGATGACGTTCCTCCCACGATAAAATCCTCTAGGAACTGTAGACTATAATTACCCACAACCGCACATATCTGGTCAGCACTACTGCGTAGTCGCTTACGCCAACGAGTCGCATTATTTCTCCGTAAATAATATACGAGAGTATAAATAAATATACTCTCGTGGTTGATGTAGGTATATCGAATCAATACGTTATAGGTCATCTAATACCGATGGGTACACGACAAGCCAGGCCTACCGTTAATATTATATTATACAATATTTTTGCACTTTATTCTACCTTGTTATATACACTGGAAAGTGTTGCGTCTACGTAGCGGAGTCGTGTAGTTATACTGTTATAGGACATCGGAGCACGTAGCAGTACCTACTTAACTACTGTTTTTTTTGTGAACGACCGCGGTTATTCCGTATTCGTCATATGGGCTATCACTACATTGACACTATTTAATTACGTGTAAGTAATATTTTTTAGCGAATGACCAGTCAAAGTTATTTGTGTATTTAGCACGTGTCATCGTGATAATATACGCTGTTAAATTGAAATAATTTCAAGTAAAGTATAATTCACAAATTTACGGCAAAATGCAAACGACGAATTACCTACGTCCAATCGTTTCGATCAAATAACCGCAAATTCGTGACTGGTATCCGTGTACGGGGTTATTTCGACGTCAAAACGTTTTTATAACATTCCTGTTTGTATAAGTATATAATATAGTATACTGATACACAGTTAAAATACGTCTGTGTTGTGATTATCGATCTCACGTTTACAGCTTCGTCGAGTTGAGCTAAGACTTGGTGATCGTGACGCGTCGTAGGCATGCGACGAGGTGTGCAATAAGATGCATCCATCAAAAAATTCAACACAATTTACGTTTTTTTAAAAATTTATTTAACGATATAATAATTATTATAATTAACAAAATGATAATATTGAGGTTAATACGTACAGCATGGAATTATAAGACATAATAATATATACGAATATAGTATATAAACTTTTTTTTTTTTTGTACATTTCTTTTATATACATTTTTAAACTAACTTAATTATTTTGTTCTTATATACTTGATTGAAATTCAAAAAGTGGCGTTCACAGTATTTAACTATCGTTATATTATTTATAGGATTATAACTGCCGTGAAATTAACAGTGAACATACTATAGAATACTAAAATAAATATTTCAAATATTAATATATTTAAATTGACTATTCAAATATATATTTATCATTAATTTTAAAGTTGTAAGTGGCAACATAAAAAAATGTGAAAATTAGAAAACCACTCCGTTGCACAGTGGATGCCAAATTTCCGAGTTTACCTCGTCATTGAGTACACCACTGTAATTTATACGTTTTTACTAATTTCAATTATTACCGATAAAACATTTTTGATTGGTAAAATAAATTGAAAAATTAATAAAAGTAGGTTCCTCGTAAGTTTTGCTAACTAGAATTATATAGAAAAAAGTTTTTCTGTTATGCTTTTTATGAGTGCCAAAAGTTTAAATTTTGATTAAATCGGATTTTAACACATAAAATCACGATTCCTTATATTAATATTTTAGTCCATATAGATACTTCACATTTTCAAAAGATATTTTTATTATCGTTTTTAATACATAATACAATTTTCAAAATATTTGTTAATGTTTGAACTATTTATAAACATTTGAGAAATTAATTATTTTTTTATCAATGTCGATAAGAAATTTTCCAATCGGTGTAAAGGGTTAAAAAGTTTGTAAATTTAATGCAAGTTTCTGTATAAGTTTTATTATAGCATTTAAAAATTGTAAAGAAATATGAGCACGAAATCTTTATAAGCCTTTGAAATTTAAATTTTAACAAAATTAGAAATTTAAATACATTTTAACAGTTTTAAATATTTTTTATAATTCAAAAATATTTTTCTCGGAAATTTGTTAATTTCTATATTTGTTTTTTATTACACACTTAATGACGACATTTTCTAAAGTATTAGAATAATTTTTACTATTATAGATCCAGTGGCGTCTATAATCATTACACCGGTTCCAAAAATATCCCGATATCATATACCTGTATTTATTATTTTCTACTATTACAGATAATGCTGGGATATACCTACTGATGTATTATGCAAATTTTTGCCTAAAAATAATTCGACCTACCTTATTATTAAGAGATAATATCAATATAATAATTTAATATGAATCATCCTAGCCAGCAGACAAGTCGTCTCCGTTCAATATCGTTATTCGAATACAATATTACGATATACTATCATTTAATTCAAATTTATTTCACTCGTTATAGTTGCCCACTCGACGCTTAATACACTGCGGAGTAGTATCCACTCGACCATATTTTTTTTTTACATATTTATATATAATATTACCATCACAATATTATTTTCGAAAAGTGAACTGCAACTACACATCTACGAATTAAATATTGTAATAAATTATATCACAGTATACGCCGATTAGTATATTGTAATTATTATCATAAAAATCAACGATATTTTTTTTTGAAATTGTGTAATATATTTTTCATGATGGTATAAATTATTAATATTTTGTGCGATTTCCGACAGTATAAATATTACTGTAATTTTTTTTCAAACTCACTCAAACTCGCAAATGTATGTGAAAAACGATAAATCTATACTTGAACTTTTGATTTCTCTATTGAAAATTGTATAATTACAACATTATGATATTTGCACCATGTTTAATTAAATAATATTATATAACATTTATATTTATATTGTTATAGGTGACTCTCTGCACGGCTGCTGGACCGCATACGGTGCTTTTGACTATTGATTTCATGACGTAACTCAACTTTTGTACATATACGTGATCCTATAATATTACATTTTGGAACGATTAACCACGATTCATAACACGGTAAGTGAGCAGTTAAACTGATAAAAATAACTCGAAATCACCATCGCTATACATTTGATATACATGTAGTATAATTCAATAAGTATGCTCACTGTTATTTCTTCAATAATGCAAAATCACACTTTTGGAATTTATAAATATACCGACCATATTTTCAATATTTTTAAATTTCATATATTATTACATAAGGAGTTTCCTATGAAGATGCAAACTTTTGTTTTTAAAATGTAAACCACTGTTTTCTACCGTAAATTATTTAGTGGATATTATTTTCTGAAAATATTTTCGTATCAAAATTCGAACAAGTAGTTTAAAGTTTTTTAACTTTACAGATTCATGATAATAAGTTCGGAGTATTCGGGGAGTATGATAATTTGTAAATTTTATAAATATATAGAAATCTATTAATATTAATTATTTTTAAAAATAGTGAAAGTATAATAATTAGTAGATAAAATAATAATAATAATAATAATTGGTTAGTACATATATTATATACTTTTATAAAACCATTTGTAAGGACTATTATTTTTGGTATGAACACATTTTTATAATCGAGGAACTAATTGTGGTAATTTTAAATTAAGTATATTAGCATTTTCAGATAGCATTATCCATTAAAAATTTACTGTAAGAAAATTATATTTATTGGTTTATATTTTTAATGATGACATTTTTACTTATATTGCAAACAGTAAATATTAAATTTTAAAAATCGATTAATATTATATTGATAATATTTGCCTAAATAATATAATATGCAGGTATTGGAGGTAATTATTTTTTTAGAAGCCCACGTTGGTACATTTATAATTTAGAAATATTTTCCCTCGTGTAGCGTATTGTGTTATTATACAAAAGCCTTTGCAAATTGTCCTCTAGCAAATAATCGCCAATTATACTCGTGAGACAAAATAACGGCAGAGGATCTCAATCTATTATATTATTTCATCAGTCAATTTTTTTCCTCTCGTTCATTATAAAATAGTTAAATATCCTTAACAAATAATATATTATTATATATTTATATCTCTACTACATAATACACATATACACTGTCAAGGGTTGAAACAAATCTAAACAAAAATATAAACGCGTAGGTATTGTAAATATAAGTTCTCGGAATCCAAACGATTTCTCTAGAGATCGTAGCTTCAACGAATAAGGTAAAAATCATCTAAATTTTTTTCAATAATTAATCATGTGTACGAAATAATATACTAACTAAAATAAAAGTCTTTAGCTTCGTATAAAAAATGTATGCAATGATTAAAATCAGTTGAGATAAACCATGTTCGTCATATTAAATTACTTTTATTGTTTTTCTGTGAATTCAGTTGTAGTTTTCGTGAAACTTTTTCTCGAAGATTTTATATGGTAAATTTAAATATTGAGGTTAATGTAAAAATATAAACTCAGAAAGGTTAATTAATTTGTATGTACTACACAATTGTGATAATCTCTTAAGGTGCCTATATGGATTTAATGTTCTCAACCACACAAACCAAAAAATAAAACCAATAAACATACAAATACTGATTATTAATTTATCTCATGTATTCACCGAAATATCTAGTAAATGTTTAAAAGTTTAATATTACTTTCAACATGTATACAATTTAATTAGGAAATAATTGCGTTCTGAGTGCATTTTAAAATATTATTAATTTATATAAGTACAAAATTCCTTGATTATGAAAACAGAATAGGTACTTATAATCTTATATATTTTGAAAAAAATATTTGTATTTAGTATTTATATAAACTTAATAACTAAATATTATTAACGGGATTGTATCAACTGCAAGGTTATGACTCAATGACTCTAACAGTTTTTAAGAAAAATATTAATAGGAACAAATGCCGTTGAATGTTCTATAAAAATATAATACGTATTGGAAATATGTTTTAACAAAACATACAAAAAGTATTTTTTTATAATCTGTTTACTATTTTGTATACAACGCGAAAGCTTGCCAAATTGTAGATACAATGCAATCATTATGTTTATATAGAGTGATGTATAAATGTATGCATATAATGTATATGCACGTTTAAAGTACACTAAAATAACGACCTCGTCTCCGGTGCACTATGAATTAAATAACACAAATTATACAGAATAATAAGAATATTTAGAGTATTCAATGTCAAGACTCGGTTTTCAAATACTAGAGTGGATGTGAATCTCTGGTGGATTTCGAATAACAATATTAAGCGTTTTCGTCTTACTTCCACCCGTGGCTTAGGCTTACGACCTTGTATACATACCAAAACCCACTTGTACGCCGTAATAGTGATATGATGCGATTCCGAATAAAAACTTTACTATTTTTTATTATTTTAACTGTGTACGTAGCCAGTAACCAGCTCGAAGATGATTTTAAAAATCATAATTATGCAACAACCGAGTGAAAGATTTCGTGTCGAGAAAATCGAAAACTAGCCATTCGTATGAGTTGTGCATTATTATTGTTCACCGATGGGTGGTAGCAGGTACTACGACAGTGGTACGCGGCATGTTAAATATATAATATCACTAACGAGTAACGGCCTAGGGGAGGGACGATGTTTCCGGTATATACTATATTATATAATAGTAATTCGAAACAATACAAATCAGTTATAAATTATATGGATGTAATATTTACTAGTGCACACGCTTTCGTCCAAATTCACCACTGTAATGAGAATTTTGCAATGTATTAATGACACGGTATTCCTCATTGTCTATACGTCGTCGACCGAGTGCGCGTCACACACTCCGAAAACCCGTGGACCGCGTGGCTGCACCAGACAATTGTTTTATTAATAATATTACATACGATCTTTATTTTTGTGTCAGCCGCCAGCGGACGCAATGAAACACATGATAAATATGACCGGAAAAGCTAATCTCACTTTCGCTGAAAACCACACGTAATATACTTTGTTTTGGCGCTTTAATAATTATTACTATGGTCAATTCCAGACTCCGGTGCCGGGGGGGTAGCCACCCTCTCTCATAAAAAAATAAAACAAAACAATTTTCCCGAAACCGTATTGTATACTCTCATAGATCGGCTCGTAGTATATGTTCCGCGGGTGCAATAGTGCGAATGACTTTTTCGGACCTCCGGGATTCCGGAACGAACCGGATTTTCGGGTATTCTCGAGCGAAGGAAAAAAATCGAAATAAAACGAACAATAAAATCCCCCCCCCCCCGGTCGGCGTGGTAAGCCATATAATATAATATTATTATTATTATTATTATTATGGTCGCACGTTGTACAAGTTCTCACGTCACGGCGAAGCGTGCTGATAAGTTTAACTTCGTACAATGTATATATATATACGCGCGTGTGTGTGTGTTTACACGTTTACTATATATCCGGTCGCACCGCAGCTTTTGGGGATTTTTACTAGTTGTAAATTACGCCGTGACCCTAACTCATATAATATATATATATATATATATATATATATATAGGTATATACGCGTGCGCGCGTGTGTGTTATATACGCGTCTCACTCACGCACGGTCAGACGTATTTTAATAAAAACGACGGCAAAACTGCACGAAAGCAGCGGGCCGCTCCCAGACCGTATTACTTTGCAGGAGCAATCGACACGGCAAGAGAGAGAGAGAGAATGAGTGAGCGCGCGCGGGCGTGTGTGTGTGTGTACGTAAAGGATAGTGGCGAATGGGTGAGGTATGTATTAGTAGGGTGTGCTATATAATACTAGGACTGTCGTATAATATATATATATAGAGGTACACACAGGTGCACTATACTCGTCATCGATATCTTTTTACGGCACCCGACGGGCCGCGCGCGAGGTCGATAAAATATAGAGGGACTTTTACATTCCGTGAAAAACAAACCGATTTTATATGTACTTGGAATTTATCGCGGAACAATACCGCGTCGAATTTAATTAAATGATCATCATCTCATCGTGATGGCGCATTTTCTTTGTATAATACGACCGGTGGCGGAGCACTATCGGTCGAACGAGAAAAAAATCGTTCGCCTCGTTCGCGGAACCATCGTCGTCGCAGAACAGGAGTCGGCTTTTGCCGAACGATCGTCGACGGCCACGACGAGGGGAAACGGCTAAAACAAATCGCAAGAAACGTATTTCACAACGACGTTCGATATGCGGTGGGATTCGCGCCGTTTTATATCGCGTGCGACACCGGCCCGGACTGGGAAACTGTTAGCAGAATACTATCGAAGGCGCAGACGATGTATTAAAAGTACTTATATGTGATTTTATTTTCATTTGCGCAAAAGGACGATAAATACGTGCTCGTACACAATATAAAACGATAATATGATTTTCATTTTAATTTCATATACCTATACCTAATAAAATTATATTCAATGTGTAGTTATATACTGTATTTGACGACAATATTAAAACACACACTTCAACCCCGCGAATATAATTTACAGCGTAATATGTTCATTTATTTGTGTGCTATAAATCACGCGTGTCCCGTAGTATACCTATTTGTGTTTGTACGAAAACACGGCACGTAATATATTTTTGCCATTGTGTAAACACTAAATACACACACACACACACACACACACACGCGCGCGCGCGCGCGCGTTGGAACGTAAGTGCGTAGGGTTGTCGTTATTTATCGTGTGAATCCCATTGTGCATGTACGGGCGTGTTTGTGTGAAAACCAAAATAAATTTGGTTGTTTGCAATTTGCGATTTTTCAGTCAACTCAAACCAAATACACGACATATTAAAATAATAGCAGATAAGTACGCGAGGAAAAATAATTCCAATCGCTTTTATATATTTTGGTATACTTTCACTGTATGTCGTACACAATACTTGTGGTCACCTAGTGAATTATTATTTTTAATCGTTCTTATTAATTGTTCGTCGTAAGAACGAATTGAAAAATCATTTAACAGTGTAAAGACATTCGAACCAGCGATAACATCGTCTTGGTCGAACTACAGTACTATAACACCTAAAAGTACCTACATTATGAGTTATGATAATGTCGATAGTCGAGTTAGATAGTTTGGTGTGAGAGTTTATGCCATTTGTAACGTGGCAAATAAATTATTAGTCGTGTATATACATAATATGTGTGTATTTGTTCCAATACGTTTTTGTTTCTATATCGTATCGGGTTTATTGCTGCTGATATCGTCTGGAACGAAATAATAACAAAGTCAGTGTATTTGCTACAAATCGATTTTACAAGAAATATATATTTTTATTCGTTTGTTATAATAAAATACATCGGCTGTTTCATTAAATCAAAAGTTAATGACATTTATTATTATGCAAATAGTTTCGTTAAGTATTTGTATGCATTTAGCGTATATTTTCGCAGCAATTAGTTTTACACTTTTACTTAATACACATATTATGAGGTGTTTAAAAATAATTTCGTAAAATGGTTACAAGTGTTACAGCCGTTGCACTATAATATTCGTAGATTTAAGACATTCAAAAAATATGTTAAAATGCTATTAATATGAAGTACACAACACCGTACTAATACTCTATACATATATTTTTATTAAACTAAATTTATTTAAACTGCATTAATGTGTTGGCTGACCTAAATAAGTTTTAAAAGCTTTACTAAGACTTATAAAAAATACACAACACCTAACAGACGGTTGTGTTAGAAAATCACTCTTGTTCCAAAACGATAAAAAAAAAACATTTATTAAAGAAACAATTTCTTGATGCTTGTTCGATTAAATAATGTCACATTTTTACCATCGTAGTAAATGTAAATAGAATTAAAACTTTCCTAACTAGAAACAAAATATAAATCAGTCGCGAAATAATTTTCAATATGATGTTTATTAATTAATTACTTTCTAATAATTGTAATCTTAATTTCTATTTTGACGAGTATCTATAAACATTTATTATATTAACGTTAATAATGAATAACAATCGCCATTGCCCATTTTTTATTAAACCCGATCAAAACGTAATCGTATTAAATAATACATCTGCTACTTCCCTGTTAAAATGTTCAATGGAAATGCGTTATCGGCAAAATACATTTTGACATAATTTAGAAGCTGAGAATTAATTGTAAAAGAACTATTGCACTTGTTCTTCATGAATCTAAAACTATCGAATGCATGAGCTATTCACAATAATATTACACCATTTTTACATAATAGTGATGTATCTTTTCTAGGATAATCTAACAATAATAATAGCGACACAAATCAAAAGGACCTGCAAAGGTTCTGCAAAGTTCATCCCGTGCAGAAATCGTACTATTGTAGTATCGCATATTATTATATTATGATTTAGAGCTCAGGTGGTTTACAAAATCAAAGCCAATTTCTATCCATATCACAGATGATAAAAAAAAATCACCTATATAATATAGGTGTATATATACGTATTACATTTACATTTTGTAACTCGTAACAAGTTACATAATTTTAAAGTGTTTGCCGCGGTTACTTGTACCTAAATGAAATTGTTGCTATAACTCTTAACAGAATATACGAGTTTGTATGCTTAAAGTGATATTCCACTTGGGTCATGTGTTCGCGTAACTGTAATAAATCATGTTATCAACCATAATATACCGCGGGCTACCGATATAAGGCGAAATACCTATTTCGACTTGATCGACGTGCGGTTTTAGCGTCTATCAATACGACAATACCCCGTGTAAAACTACTGAGACTTAGAGACTACCTATAACATCAAACATAATAATACCAAACTCAGATTACTAAAGCTTCGAAAGATGTTGTTTGCTCAAAACGGACAGTTCGGTAGCGCAATAACGACGCCTTTGCGATAACAATTTAGATTTTTTTTATCATAATAATTTATTAATTCGATTCATTACAGGAGATCGGCGATTGTTTGATATGCATAACCTGTTGTACGACTATTGTAGTGATTTATGGCACGATATATCAGACAAATGCTTACGCAAAATGTCTTGTTCTAAATATTGCGTTTCGTGCGCACATGACTTGCGACTATTATTGTCACACGGTGCTATATGTAACTCGGTTACATACATAACTATATGACTCGTGATCAATTACAATATTGTTAGAAGAGAGTGCGAGAGAGAGAGAAAGCGTCAAAAACGTAATGCGAAATCCACGACGACGAATGCGTCGGGATAAAAGCAGTGTTCGCGCGCGAGACGGGCGGCGGAAATCATTGGTAGGAAAACACAAAAAACCAAAAAAAAAAAAAAAAGCTAAAACAAAAGAGGGGGGGAAAAAAAGGTCGTCGAGAATTCCGACCGAACTTTTATTATGCAGGTCAGACACACGGCGGCGGTTTGCCGTCGTTATATTGCATACGTAATGCAAGGAACGAGACAAATGTGTTTCGAACAGCACACGGATTGCAATATGATAAACTAGTTTGTCTTATTCACCCGAACTCGGGCGCGGACTATGCTCCCGCTCGCGTATAATGTCATCATCTGTTACGGGGTGCCGTTATTGCGACCGTCTCTGTATTATTATTATTATTATTATTATTATTATAGTCCGTCGCGTGCGTACGCGCGTCTTCCGTCGCCGGGCGGTACTCCGCCAACACGGCGGCGGCGTGGGCGGGTGGCGCGGGTTAGGTGAATTCGAAATGTGTACGGCGTACGATATTATATTATTATTATTATTATTATTATTATTATTATATAGAAAACAAAACGTACCCGCGCGCAGTTTATATTATAAAATATCGCATACATCATTGCCTGTACGATAATAAAAATAATGATAACGTGTACTGTATACGCGTCGACCTACACCGGCGGCGGTGCACTATATGACATATACGTATATAATATTGTCGTTATAATATTATACAAACGTCACGGATGTCGTTTCGGGGTTGCACGCCACTGCAGTTATAATATTATTATAATATGATAATTCTAGCAGCGTAAGCTACGACGTGATATTATTATTGCAACGTTTAAACAATAATGTGATCGGAACTGCGTCGTATATTGTTGGGTCACCGCAAATGGTGTCAGCACTCCTGGAAATTCTCGGCAATACGTATACGTACGAAATAATAAATAGGTAAATAAATTGTACATTTTTGTTGAATTTTTTTTGTTTTTTATATAAACAATCACGTCTTTTGGTTTATTTCGAGGTCGTGTGCCACTGCAGTTATAATATTATATGATAATTCTACGGAAGCTACGACGTGATATTATTATTGTAACGTTTAAACGATAATGTGATTGGAACTGCGTCGTATTGTTGGATCACCGCGAATGGTGTCAGCACTCCTGGAAATTCTCGGGAATACGTATACGTACGAAATAATAAATAGGTAAATAAATTATACATTTCTGTTAGTTTTTGTTTATATATAAACAATCACGTCTTTTGGTTTATGTATTTTTTTTATATATATACAAAATTTAATAGTATAATATAATATAATAATATGCAGATAGTTATTCGTCATACGGCAAAGTTGATATTTTTACTATAAAAAAAAGATTAATCTTATTCATAGTGGTTATATTATGTACTGTGCGATGGCTGGTGGAACGTTTCAAAGTAGTTTTTAGATTCTGGGAGGAAGGAGGTAAATATATATATAAAAAAAATCAAACGTTTTCAAATGTTTTGTTGATCATTCATTATAATCGTAAAAAATAGAAACACCAACTAAATATTCCTATAACAGAAACGTACTTCTACGTACATTACCGGGAAGCCAGTTGGAAGATAGTTGTTTTATTAATGGGTTACTATGAGAGTTTAAGTTGGTGTGAAATTTAAAGTAATATAATTATGCTAATTGATTGAGTGTAAGTATTATTAGGTCTTTGTGAATATTACTCGTAGACAGATGGATTGAAACGCTTGAAGAGTTTTGGTAGTTAAAAGTTATAATTTATGAACAACGGTTTATCTACGGTGTTCAATTTGGATATGTTACGAACATTTTTATCAGAATTTATGTATGTCTAGGAAATATAATTGTTAGAATTTATAAACTCATTTTGCATTATTGTTTAATTTATAGCACCAGTATACGGTATTTACCGTTTTCATTAAACCTATTTGTTAACACTAATGTTTTGAGTATATTTAAAATATCAAAGAAGTATATAAAGGCTGATTTGTTTTATGAATTGTATTCAATTTCAATTCAATAATTATTATTAAACAATTATAAACTATGATTTGTTGCATTGAATTTTAATGTAGCATCTACAATGTTAATTGTTTGTTTTTTTTTTTGTTTTTATGTATTGTTGAGATCCTCGATTCTACCATTATAGCACAGATTTCACGTTTACAGGTATCTAATATACGTATTATAATTGAAGCTTAATTTTTTGTTTATATACTTTTAAGTAATATATTTGCTTTTTAAAATGGAAATTATACAAAAAAAAGAAAAGTTTAATATTAAAACAAAATACCTTATTATTATTATTATTATTTTTATGGTACATGAAATATAATTCGTTCTCGCAGTTTTTATACGAATTCCTTTAATTTCTACTATATTCTTAGTTTCCGGAAATTCCCGTCACGTTGTGTTTCCGGAAGTGTCTCGTTCATATAGTCACAACCACTAAAATGTTTGAATACTATTACACAGAAATATCGAGTTGAGTCGATTTTCAAAGGAAACGGTAAAAAATCGAGATATTGAGTTTTATTGAAACTTTAAAAAACAGTTTAATAATAAAAGATTAGTTTAAAACTTAAAATATTACAGTACTTACCTGTGTCTTTTTTATGAATATCCGAAGTTTTAATTTTTACAAAATTAGTTATTCTCGTGAAAAATAAATTTCTCATCAAGCAATTTACTTAATTTAGTTATTTAATTTGATATATACACAATAATTTGTTAAATTCATTTTTATCTATCTTTAAATGAGAGTTTTTGATGCTTAATAGTATCAGTATTATTGAAGCGATCGCTATATTATACCGATTAGATTTTACAGTACGGTCCGACGAACGCCAACTATAAACGATTGTTTATTATGCATATTAATTATTTTATTATTATCATACCATCTACATAGATTTCACAATTCGGTAAACGATATTATAGTTTTATTTCGTTATAATGATGAGATTTTTTATTTCAATACCCATTTATTTTTTTTAATACAAATGTTTAATGAAAATGTACAGATTTTATAATCATTTATGCTTGTAACATTTCAAGTTTAAATACTATAAATCATAAATTTAACAAAATCGATCTAAAAAAAAAAAAATGTATAAACCATGATGTTTTTGTCCGTAATTTAAACTTTAATGGTTTCTAAAATAAATGTTTGTCAAACAATTATTGTTTGGTCATATAAAACGAAAGATATAAAATTAAAATACACGTTAATATATCTTATTTTGAAAAAAAAACTGTTTCATGAGCTAAAAATCTTTACAAATACTTCATAAAATAATATAAATCTGAAAAATAAATTGTATTATAATAATATTAAGCTTCTACCGAGGCCGAATTAAATTATTTTGTCCCGGTAGAGTTTTTTTTTCTGTACAATCTGACATGTTTAATTTTTATCTAAAATAATAAAAACGATTATGTACCTTCACGTCAGTTCTTTTCCGGATCCTCGGCACGACGTTCGCGGTAATTCGTCTAAGGCTAACCGCAAATTATTTTCATTTACCAGAAGACGATGACGATAATAATGTAATGTTGGCTAAGCTAGAATTATTTATTTCGTTCGAACGAACGGTATGTTAAAACCGAAGTGGCACCACGAGGGTTGGGTTATTGTCGGTACCTTCACACACACACCTTCACAAACTACTGTTTATTTTCCTCCCACCCATCCGGCCACCGACGAGGTTACTCGTCCTTCCTCATAGATTACTGCAAAGTGTCGCCTATGGTCTGCTGGTTTCGCGGCGGTAAAGGGACAATTAAAATATTTACATACGACATTATATAAAGTGAGCCACCGTGTGTTTACATTTTCTTTTGTTAGCAGATGCCAAACACCCTTAAATTTTTTGTCAAAACCGTTTCACGCGAATAAGGACCACTCGGGTCACAATCACAGTTGAGTTCATACGCGATACATAAGACAATGTTGTCTGCGTTGTACCTAGCGCATTTAATATTATTATTTTTTTATATCATCATAATTATAAAATGTTATTTTAATTTGAGAAATATAAAAATGTCAAATCTAAAAAAAATAACAACTTTTTTGTGTATATTAACGACATCAAAAAACTAAAGACGCTAATACACAATACAAATATTATGTTCCTTGTTTTATGCATACATTTGGTTTCCCAACTATTATTGTAGTTTGAGTGGTTCGTTATCGTTGCAAATAATTTTTCTTATACAATCTCATTATTACGCAACGGATAACAATGGTACTTACTTACATGCAATTATTGTAAAGATACTAATTTGAATCAATACTTAAGATTTATAATTTTAGATCTTCTCAAAATGTCGTTCCAAACCTCCTCTGAGCGACGAAGACACCTATATATATAATATATATATATCGATTGGTTACATAGAAAACAATATTATATATACCATCCGTGCGCAATTTTTATTTAATAACATAATATATATATACTTTTTTTGTAACCGCTACCGTCGGATTTCGTATCGCAACTTTGCCAATAACAACGTTACAGTGGTCGGCGGAAAATTGCGCCGTTGAATGGGACTTGTATTCGATTACCGATATACTATCATAACAGCTATATACATTGTTATATTGCAGTTACTCGAAAAGCAGACACAAAACTAAGTTCCCCAGGTACCTATATATATATATGTATTTCGGAGAGACGAATCGGTTGTTGGCGTATTATTATTATTTTTTTTTTTACAACATATACTTTTTAACGGTCGTTACGAACATTTGTCTGTTTATCGCGTGTTTTTGTGGGGTGGTTTATCACGGTCGTTCGTTAGTCGACGTTTCATTGACGGCCACGGCGGCGAAAAAAACCAACAATCCAATAATACGTGACTTATAGACGGAAAATACGAAATATAGACAGTAGATGCACTTTATTTATTTCAACTGATGGCCGTTTTACGGAAACGTTAAGATCGAAAACCGCTTCCGTTCGGATGTATAATAGGTAAATGGATTATTTTATAATATCGTAACGATAATATATTTCCTAAATGTAAATTTGCAACAACACAGCTGTTAGTCATGACGCACAACATAATAGTGCCCCGTAATCTTTTGAATAGAAATTAATATTACTTAAAAGACAAGAGTATTTTACAGCTATTCAGTTATTTGTCTTTGGTGAAATGATATTATACAACTCAAATTAGGTATGTACATATAATAAAATATATAGGATGACGTAATTTATAAAAAAAAATTCGAAAAAAGTTTCGATTTTGTTAAACATATCACACACAACTGCAGTGCTCTCACTCGTCCGCAATGCCATACTATATAATTATTTATTTATCATATTTACCGAATCAAATTGAATTATCGCTTTTTCGATTTAATATAATATATTATATATAGTATAGACTCTCTGGATTTGCAAATAATAATATACTGCGTGATGTCACACGAAGATTTACTATTCTAAAGCACCATAGTATAGTATAATGTAAACACCATTAACCTACCACTTTAAAATGACAAATCCTCGCGGGACATCCACCGTTACCTATATTATGATAATATAGAGATGATAGTTTTTGCGGACGTGTATACATTTTAAGAATGCTGTGTTTGTAAACAACCGATAGCTAGTGATTATACGAAAATTTTAGATGATATCTTAAATTCAAACGGGATTTTTGAGAATATTGAAACGAACACTAAATTACTGACGGCCAACTATAAGCACAACTAGACCAATATTTTTTGGGGTGCACAAAAAGCGATGAGCTCACAGACCTGTGTAAGTTTTGCGCTCATATACCTCATTTAATCTTCACATTATAATAATAATTATTTTTTTTTTTTTGTAAGTAGTAAATTATTTTAAAAATAATTAAATTTATAAGTATCACTAAACTATAGACAACCCAACAAAAAATCGAATAGTAAAAAAAAGTCAACAAATAAAATAAAATATAAGATAAAATATTAAATAAACGATAATAATAGGTGTTTTTAATAACAATAATATAAAATGTATATATCGATGTACATTGTACTTACTACTTATTGTACTTTATTTAACTACTGTAAATACACTTGCTGGTTAACAAATTAAACATTCAAAATTATTTAAACATGATTCTTCTTGAATGCAAATCATATATATTTAAAATTTGTTCACTTTTCAAACTATTTGTTGTATTATTACTTTCGATATTTAATTTACTACCTAGTTGAGATCATAATATATAAGTACATATTTTTTTCAATATACAGTTTTAGTACAAAATATTTCAATTAGTTAAAATATTTACTTCAAAAATTTAAATTTTAATAAAAGAATGTTTTTTTGGGAGAGGAGGGGGGGTACGCGAATTCCTTGTTCACCAGTTCACCACCATAGTTGCGCTAATGCGGCCAACGATGCAAATCATAAGTTAATTTATTACAAAAATAGTTGACTTCAATTAGTTAGGGCTATGTTAAGTTTAGTCAGCGTTATGAATATTGAGCTTTAATTATTTACAGTAGGTAGTTTATAAAATATATATTCAAATTTAAAACCTTAAGGATATTCTTGAAAATTACACTAACGACTAAATGATTAAACTAAAAAATAAATAATGGCGTTTATTTTTATTTCAAATTATCATATTATCTATACAGTTATATTGGTGTACAGCGTGATCAAATAAATATGTATTTAATTAATGGCCAGTTTAACCATATTGATTATAGATATTTACAAAACTGATATTAACCTACCGTGTGTTACTTTTTTCTTCAAATAAACCGGAGAAAATTAAGTTACTGCAATTATCGCATTAATTATTGAAGTGATTAAGTTGATTATAAATACGAGTAATATAAAACGAAATACGCTATGTTAAAAACTTTAACTTTTTAGCTAGTAAAGTAGTAAATGGTCATTTTTTCTGAACACACACCTGCCTGTACTTATAAAGACAATATTATGTTTTGTGTGAGTTAGACACATTCCAGAAAATCCCACTTACTATTGCGTTGAAGCCATTTCAAACAAAGCGTGTTTATTGGATCATCATGTGCACATGTTTATCAATTTACTTTGTCAAATATCGTAAAAAGCGTTGTAGTGGCTATTTTATTTTTATAGTAAAAACAGTTTCTAAACAGAAATAGAATCCTGCTGACAGTACATGTAATGACAGTATAGTCAGTATAGTCAGATAGCCGTTTCAATAAACAAATTATAATATTTATTATCATTAATATTTCGATAAGCCCATTATTATTTTTCACGCTGATCAGGAGATCGAAAAAAACATAACATGTTAATAGAACAAAACTATGTAAATTATATTATTAATAAAACGCCTAAATTTAAGTTTATCTACATGTATATCATCAAATCACATATTATTTTGAACAATTTTGTATTATTAAATTAATTTTTAATCACTAACGCGTTGGGATATCTATACAAGAGAACGAAATGTTTTAAGATGTATACATAAGTAATGTTATTCAAAAAAGTAAGATTAAAGACATTAAACAGTAAAGTCTTACGTTTATTCATTATGCTGCTTATAGTTCCGGTAACTTATAAAATATGCCGTAGGTTTTTATTATTACTTTTATTTTAAATTGTGGTCACGTTTGCCCTGGTAACGCATTTGATTAGTCACAAACCTAATCATTATAATATTTTATAAATTATAACCGTCCCCTCGGTGTATTGCTGTTATTATTACAGCAATCGATACTGTTAGTTAAACGCCGAACGAGAGAATTCCGAAACCCCGAAATATATATAACTGGAACATTAACATAGTCGAGTTTGTTAACACTATAAATTGACACATTCTTCGCACAATATATGTTGAACATTGGCATATTTACAGTGGTAGTTGAATGGGAGTGTATATAGCCGTAAAGGCATTTTTGATATGCGTTTAATAATTTATTACCGAAGTCCTGTTTGATAAAATCATTTAATGACAAATAAAATACACAAATAAAGGCATGTATGATATAGGTACAAATAATATATAGGTGTATATATATATATATATGGCAGTGTTGAATTATAGTCTTAATGCAAAACTCGTTCCGAAATTCTAAAGGGTTTATTTACAAACAAATGATTATCAAATGAAAAGGGCGTTGAAAATAGAATCGTATAATAAACTGCGTATGTATTATTGATATATACATATTACAATTCATTAATTGAAGTTTTATTTCGAAAAAAAAAAATACATAAAAACTGTATGTACGTATTTGATTCAATCGAACACAAAATGTTCATTGTCAATACGAGTTCGGGGGTGAGCCGCGTCGTTTACATGTTTTGTCAGTAAATAAATTGTGTATACTTATCGCTTAATGCTTATAATATATATTATATACGTGCGTTTGTGTGTTTAGGTATATATATATAGAGCAGACCAAAGTGTACGAGATAACTGTAATAATTGTATAATTAAAGGGTAGGTATATTATGAAAAAAAAAAAACATTATTCGAAATTGATTTTTCTTCTTTTGCAATATTTTCATTGGAAAATACTTTATTCGTTCATTGCCAAACCGTATTAATGTCATCATATTATTACAATCACCGGTGCACTTAATATATTCATTCGTGACAGCGTCGCGCCGACACAGACAGAACGTTTCCGGGGCCGATGCGCAATAGGTACACGGATAATATGTATGACGTACACATTTTGAGAATACTCTACGCAGACTATTCCCAGAACTCACGTTGCATGTCGTGTTGCATTAAACGCCCGTCACCCATGTGGAAAAAAAGCAATTTCGATTTGAAAATTCAACCGTTCTTCGGCAGTATTAAACGCTTATAATATGATTTTCCGTTTTAAGTTTTCCGCCGTCGCCGGGTCGGCGGGTCCTTGTACGCCAGTGCAACAGTTCGGATCCACCAAACGGATTTATATAGATACAGTTCACGTCTTTTTTTTTCTTATCGAACATTTAACCTATACGAGATCAGTGTATAAACCCAAAGACAACAAATGTTTCGTAAAACCCGTGAGAGCTGTTGCAGTAGCGGTATATGGGCTGGTACTTCCGGTTAGTGATATAATATGAGAAAAAAAAAACGATTAAGGAACACATTTCCGTTCGACCCTGTGCCGCAGAGATGCCATAACTGCGGATTAATGTCGTAATGTTTTCCTATTATTATTTCATAAACGTGACGTTTGTTTTTATAGTTTTCCGTCTTAGTATATCGTCTTGCTGTCTACTTGTCTGTTGACTTTTACACAACCGGAGACAGTCCACGTGACACGCGCGCGGTCCATCGTGTTTGCCAGTAATCTTTTTTCAGCGGTCGATGTCACGAATGTTTCGAGGGAAAATAAAATTGGACAAGTTTCATTGCAACATACGACAGAATATAATATGCGAATATTGTAATATAATAATATTAATAATAATATAATATAATAAATTATGCAAATTGATGGTTTGGTACGCGCAAGTTATTATACGATACACTGACCGATTCACCAAACATGTCCATTTTTATATAATTCTAAGTTGTAAGTATTTTAGTTAGCTCCATTTTATAAGTACAATTTTAAAACAATAATTATAAAATTAATTGCATCAATGATATGAATATAATAATTATAATATTGTAAATCGTGAACTCGTGTACTCCCACACAAACCTGTTCAGTGTGGCCCATTTTCTTTATGAAGAAATAAACAACAATAACATTATATTTGTTATAAGTATGGCTTTTAAATTTCTATACTACTTAAATTCAAAGTTTGGCTTTAATAATTCTAAATTCTATACAACATTCGAATTTTTAAAATGATTATCATTATACATAATGACAACATACATTACATTTTACTTAAAAATAAATTATATAAAAATTATTTAAATATGAATAACAATTTTACCTGATATGCCATCGTATGTCCACCAATCTTCCCAGCTAACAGTAGACAACACTGAAAAATTAAATTGAAAAAACATATTAATCTAAAGAGTTGAATTAAATTATATTTTTCGTTGGATTCTTATTTCTTATTAAATGCATATTTTTAAATTTTATCATAGCCGGAGTAAGACAACCTATTATTTTTTCTCAAGTTTGCAAAAAATCATTAGAAATCAATGAATATAATAACATAGCATAATATGAATTACTTATGGATATGTCAGTATTTTAATTTTTAAGTTAGGTTAGTAAGTACACTTAATATAGAATATTGTATACTTAATCAATCGGCACTTAGATATCGTTATGAGCATAATATTATTTTGTATACCGAGATTAAAATTTACATATAATAAACTGATGGTACTAAACAGAAAAATCACATAAATTGTCAGTGTATTACTGTATTATTATAATAATAGGTATAACAATTATTCATCACGTCATAATATTTTATCCAAATTCGTGACAGAGAATACAGTCTAGTTGCGATAATTTCGAAGTTGTAGGGAGATAAAAATTCGCTTCGAGATATGTATTATTCGAGATATCTAACTCGAAATAATTTATACTCCCGTGGGAATAAAAAAAAATTCGAGTTGTCAAGTTTTTCGAGTTATCGCGACTCGACTATAATTTAATATGCTATATTATGACACAAATTGACGTACGTTGTACAATTTAATGCAATAATTTGTTGTATTAATATACTAAAATACGCAATCAAAGTAGAAAATAAGAAAATCGATTAAAACGCGCACTTACACGATCGCCACATTTCATTTATTTGGTATATTGATATTTTCTAGAATACCAATAACTAATATAGATTTGTATTGAACAACGTACAGATATTAAACTGATTTATTGTCGGGTTTTAATACGAAAACTGTATTTTTATTTTTAATGTAAATTCACAAACGGGTATAATAATAATATACAATATTATCGTAATAAACATCATGAATAATATTTTCGCCTTATTTCTAAGTATATTAAACGTATTCGTATGCTGTTATTCGTGTCTGCAGTCAGTTACAGTAGTTACACGTTACCATTTCAACTCCGATGAATTAATATTAATTATCGTCAAAGAAGACTCTAAAGGCGAGTCTAGCGAAAATTTAATTGATGGCTGTTAACTTCGCCCGTGCACTGCGGCGGCGGACGAAAAGTGGAGACAGCAGTCGCGCTTCGATTTTGCCGCGGATTCACTTTGTGTGTACGGCATCTCGTCGAACGGTGTATTACGTTGTTTATAATAAACACATGCACGGGGACGCAATTAGTCATCAAAACAATGTAAATCGTCAATGATATTATAAATGCGCTCGCGTGCGGTTTAACACGAAAACAATGTAATATAATATCGTATTGGTCCGAAAAATATAAAACGACGCGTGACAAACGGCGCGAACTAGTTGAAAACTATAGTATGTTTGTGTACCTATAGATATTTATTTGCGCGAAAATCGAGTTTTTTGCCAATATACGCTCGTAAATATATAGTTGAAAACCGTTCGGGATTGTTATTTTTTACGCGCCGACCGCCAAACACCAATGTATCCGACTTTCGGAATCGCGTGGGGATGAAAAAAAAATCGCACAACAAAGTCTCTCGCGCGCATATATATTTTACACGTAATAGGTACACACACATATATATATATATATATATATATACATATATATATATGTGTGTGTGTGTGTGTGTGTATATATGATAATATGCATTGTATAGATAGTGCGCCGGCGGTGTTGTTTTCGTGATTGTAATTTATGTCCGTTCCGTTCGGCAATAGTATTTATAATAATATATTATGTTGCGGTCGGCGATAATTAACTATTTTGCGGTGTACGGCGGTGTACAACACGACCGTACAACGACTAAACAGCAGTTTGACCACTAGAAATTTAATCAATATAATATCTAATTATTGCCATGTAATAGCATACCGCGTGCCGTGCGGGTATGATAATTATTTATAAATGAACCGTAATAATATTATGATATTTCGATTTACCCGTACCGCTTTATGCGAATATAGTTCGTATACAACTATTGCAAGAACACTATAAATGTATAATATTACATAAATATATTTACACGCACTTATTGGGTGGACACAAAATATACGTATTTGCAACTTTAAACGGAATTAACCTAATTGAACTTAAATTTACCGAATTAACGTGTTTGATTTTACGTAGTATTTTTTAAGTGATTTCTTTTTATAGTACCTAAGTACTCGTCATTCCGAAAACTATTATATCGCTAGGAAAATATATTTTTTGCTTTCTATGTTTTTTTGACTATCTGGATTTAGATTTTTGAATAAACTCCCAGTTTTTTTAATTTATTATCAGGACCTAATTATTTCTCTGAAAATTTTGATAAATAAAATTTGAAATGAGTGGCTATTTACTTACAAGTATTTAGAAATTATACGAGTGGAGTAGAAGACTTTAAGTATTTTGAAACTATGTCACTTAATTTATCTATACTAAAATAATTAATAGTCGTTTGAAAATTAATAAATATTTTCAAAAAAATTAAGCATTGTGTTCAAGTGTAAAAATAAAAGTTGTGTGATTCAAAAAAAAAATGAAAACCTGTAACTTAAAATATAAGTTTTTTTTCAAAAAATTGTATTGCAGTAATTTGATTAAAAACCAAAAACATTTTCAAAAACGACCATAATAATTTATTGAGATAGTGACTTTTGACTGTTAAAACAATTATCCTGATGATAAATTGTATTATTGAGCTCTTATATTTATTGGATAACATAACCGTTATAAACATTATTGGGAATACATTTGCATTCAAAAACTACCTTTTTTTTTAAAAAACTTCTAACAAATATAATTGTATTATTATATTTTGTTCATACTAATCAATAAGTCATATTTAATTTAACGGAATATCCTATTTATAGCTAATTATGTTTTAATCTCGTCTTTTTTTTATTATTCCAATACAATATTAAACAACACATTGTACTGAAAAACATTTTTTATGTGCTCAACGCTTGTAGATCAGTAGATTATTATTTATTCATCCTATAATCCTATAGACAGCACACTATAAGTTGCATTTGAACATTGAAACCGTACAAATTTATCGTTATTTGGTAAAAATATAATCACTAAAGAGAAAATTAATACGTACATAATTCTATTTTTTTTTTAAATGTGAATTATGTATGGGTTGACTTCAGCACGCTTATGTTTGTCTGAATGTATGCAAAAATAACAATAACATCTTCGTCTTATAAACAATTTTCTAGTTAAATTTAAATGTTCGTTTTTATTTTTTTTTATAGAAAAATAATATATAATAATAATATATCGTTAAATAATAATCGTGTTATTATTAGATTTTAACTAGTGTCTGATGGAAAAACCAAGTATACACCAAAAGTATTTTGAATGGTTTGTTATTTTGTTCATTGCTGGTGACTTGATGACTATAACTGCCATTATTTTTAAACAAAGTCAGATTATTAGTATTTTTAAACATTAAAACTAAAACATCCGTTATCGGTAAGACATAATATTTTAAACGTAATAGAATAAATACATAATAACATATTTTATTGTTTTATCATAGTTCAAATTAAATCAACTTAGAAAATTCAACATATATATATTAAACTTAAATGATTTTGCATGTAAAATAATCGAACTCCTTGGACATTTTTTAAACACCAGCCCGGATAAAGCCCGTAATTAGATAGAAAATAATGCCGTTATTCTAAATACAACGTTATAAGAATTATTCAATTTAACGGAAACCGCTTAGTATAACCTCACACGACTAGACAAAAAACTAATGATATAATATTATATTTAAACAATTATGTGGTGGGCCGAATAGTGAATTACACGATTACCAACTAGGTAGTAGAATATTAGAAATGTCCACGAATGCCGATCAATTAAATAATATTTTTTCCTAAAACGTCCCTCTACATGTTTGTGGACCTAAATTGCCTATATATCACGCCGTGTGATACATTTTGTCAAAAAAAAAATTAAGTAAAACATAATAGTATAGGTGTAATAATTACGGTAACGTTAACCACGCATTACACAGTTACCATAATTTATAATTTACTCCGATATTTTCAACATGTCTAGAACGTTGTATTGGGTGGGCGTATTATTTCAAGCTTATAAATGTATAAAGACAAAAAGGGGGTCGGCAGCGGCAGGAAGGTAGTTACCATTCCATAGCGACCACTTGTTTGAATTAAAACCGTAATGTAAGACTTTCACTTTTCACATTTTAAATTTTAAATTTAAAAAAATCAACTGCAGCCGATAGTTTATTAAAAAAAAAAAATTCAAATACATTTTGCAATCCTATAAGTCATTGTAAATATCTATGTAAACACTATACGCGTAAAATAAATTGTTCTTTTATTTATAGTTTCATAGTAACTAGTTGAAAAACGCAACAAACTACGTCACATAATGAAGTATCACAGTAGTATTATAATACAATTAATGTGTTTGTTGTGTTTAATATTGAGTCCAACTTGTTTTTATGTTAACCTAAATCTATCGATTGCTCCTTATCCTCTTCGATCCTCGTCTGTAAATATTTATAAAAATTCAATACTACTGATATTTGAAAAAGAAGAATATTTTTTAAAATTGTAATTTAGTTAATTTAGTTTATATTGATTTTTCTTCATTTGAGAATTTAGTTCGTTTAATAGAACACACTATAACCATTGCTTTTGGCTACGATTGGTACGAAGTCGATCGATTTATTTCTGGGTAACAGAATGTTGTATTACGACATTTTCGTAACTCATGTAATCGTGTGCGTTTGATTTATCTGTCAATAACTGCAGATGGAATAGTTCATCGTCATTTTATGCGTCACAATTGATTAACCACATTAACTATATTTAAAAAACGGACGGTTTATGCCGGCGTACCGTCATTTTTCATTTTCGACGATGGTAACAATAAAATATGGTGTCCACATAATATAATTGACAGTGCGCGCCAACAACACGTCTGTGACACCATATCACCTACACACAGTCATTATTAGAATTGTAAGTTTTCTCTCGAATGGTTTAAATGACAGTTTCACGGAAAGTAATATATCATAGTATAATATGCACTTTAACTGTTAAATATATTACAATATAGTCAGATTTCAAAAATACGAGTTCCTGTGTTACAGATATTTATTTATTTTAAGTTTAACAACTGGGTATGTTGTACAAAAATGTATTTAAGATTATTTAGAATATAATAATGATAATAAAAGTAATGCTAAACATAAATTAGAATTAGAATTTGAATATTTTATTATTTAAAAAAAATAAATTGATAAGAACCGCTCTTCCAGTACAAGTTTAGCTTATTATAGAGGGTGCTGCAATATTTAAAATTTAGATTAATGATTTATAATATAATGTATGATCTGTTATTATTGTGATATTTTTTTTGTTTTTTATTACTATATAAGGAAAATAAGCATAATAGTCTCAAGTAATGTTAAAATCAAGTATTTATTATACTCGGATAATTTTTACAAATTTTAAAATTTTTTGGTGGATTAATAATAAATATATCAAAAATACCAAAATGTTTTAATAATCATAGATCCAATAATAATATATATATATATATATGTTATCCAAACCCACAATTAACGTTGATAGTAAAAAAAAAAATCCTATTAAAGTTTTGCGAGAAAAAAAATCGATTCTCATTAATTTTTGGCGTCGGTATATCATCGCAGCACACGTCTCGAATGCATGCACATAACAGAACGGAGCCCGCGAGCATTTGAAAATAAGGCGCCCGAGTAAATATTATGTGTTTAAAATAAGTTCCGAGAGACGGAATATTCGAATCGAAAATCGTCAGAATTCGGCGGCGAATCTCTCTCTCTCTCTCTCTCTCTCCGGGTGTATATACAATATAAATCGTACACATACGTTACGCGTTTTAACGATAAAACGCGTGTGGTGACGCGGCGTGTAAAACGCGTAGCGCGTAACGACAATAATAATTATTATTGCTGTTATCGTATGCGTAATACGCGCGTTTCGCGGTGGCGAAACAGTATAAAATTATTAAACGACGTTAAAACGGTTCGCACGAACGCGATAACGCCGCGCGCTCGCGGGGCACGCGAAATTAAACGAATCAACCGGCCGAAAGTTATTACGGTCGTTTGTACGGCCGACGGCATAACACTCGCGTATTATTATCATTATTATTATCATTATTATTGTTATTGTTATTGCGACGCCGCCGCGCGATCGTGTAGCGCACATTTAGACGAGAGAGGTGACTACTGTACGTACAACACGCGCATCACATCCGAATAGTGCCGCCGTCGCGTAGTCGGTCCGACGGTCGGTCGTCGGTCGCGGGCGTGCACTGTCGCCGCGGCCCTCTACGACTGTCAGTGGTATCGTTGGGTAGGGGGGTGCGGGGCGATGGGTTAGGAGGCAAACATCGTGTCACGGCCTCCGTTTTCGAATTAATTAAAATGCGCGCGTTTATCTCGTCCGGCGATCACTAATTGTTATACGACCGTACCGAGTGTTATGCGCACACACACACACACACACGCTCGCTCACTCGCACGCACACGAATGATCTACTACCCCGGCCCCCGAGGGGGGGGGAGGGTTGTATGGTCGTGTCGTCGCCACTCCATGCCCACCTCTCCCCTCACCGACTGTTACGGCGTTATTATATTATAATATCATGTCGTTGTCCGATCGAATAACTTACCTAGTGCGACCTCGTAAAACGTCTATTATAAGTCACTCGTAATAATATAAAAATATTAAGTCGCGTCGAAAACGAAATACCAAACACATATTATTATAACCCACGAGTGCAGAACAATTATCTCATTACATTACAAATCGATAAAAAAGTCAAACCGTTCAGAGATGAAAAAAAAATGTACAACTATCTATAATAGCTGTACAGTCGTGAAGACGTAGAAAGTGTACATCATCGTTGTTGAGTGGGTCGCAGTGACGGATGGCGTTTAAATCGAATTCGATGATACGTCGATGATGCGTGCGAAAAAAAACGGTCTGGCAAGCTACGATACCGACTACCGAGTATATTTTGATAACCTACGTATTTATGTCGCTGTGGTAGTTACATAGTATTCTGTTATTGTCATAGAATTTATTATAATATCAACTATTGTTATATTGTAATAGTACTAATTTATATTTATATCATATTATTACAGTAGATATTTGTTCTTAATTTTTGATTTAATGTCACCTTACAGTAAAATTGTGTTAATATGTTCGTGGTCTATAGTTAATAATCATAATAGATAACACTTTAAATTCAATTTAACTTTTTTTAAAACGCTATTATGTATAGTAAAATATAATATAATATGTAAACGTTTCAAATCCCACAAACAGATATTTTTTGAAATACACCAAAATAACTAAATCGTTATATTTCATTTTAATATTTAATTTTGTCGAAACATAAACTATAGATTAATCTAACTAGCTTAAAATCTGTTTAAACATATTTTTAAAAATTTTATTAAGGAGGTATAGGCTATGATAATTTTATTTATAGGTAATGGACTGTCCAAAGTCTCTGTATAAAAACTCTCTCAATATTTTCGGTAGAATGACAAAAACCCACATTATATTTATCGATAAATACATATTTTTTTTCGCCTTTGAATATTTAATGTTACCAACACTTCAATCGCTAAAAAACAAAAATTTAAATTTAATGAGTTATGATTGCAAATAAACAAAAATAACACAACCAATCGTATTATCATACAATTATGAATACATTATTAGCCGCAAATCTCAATAAGTGTGTCTAGCAGCCTAGCTGCACTGGAATTAAAAACAATTATGGAAATTCATTCTTTTATTATGTATAAACTTAGTTTAACTGTTATTTAACGAGGAGGTACTTCCACTTGTGAAGTATTTTCATTCTGTTATTCGTGGTATTATTGTGTTGCAGCTCTAATTAACAGTTGCATTGTAGCAGGTATGGTCCGGATAACGAACTATGTTTAAAAAAATAAAAAAGGGAGAAAGAAATTCGTTTTGTATTCGAATTTACGTATTTAATTCTGTTCACTTATAAGCCGAAAGAACTACTACGAGCACTTACTACTATGAATTTTAATTCAGTTCATAGGAACTTTCATATTTCATGGCTGTTTATGCACTATGTCTCGTATATCAACTTAAATTTATCGCTTAAGTTGTGTTAAAAAAAAAAAATAAAAAGTTAAAAAAAGGTAAATTTGAAATATACTAAACAGACAGAAGTTGGAAAAATATATCCTATAACTGTTCTTAGACAAATTCTTTTTTCTAAAAACCAAAAATATATTCGTACACACACATATTATAGTTGTAATAGTCGTACGTCAATGTTTAGTTAAAACTGTCTGAAAAGTAAGTAAAATATTCGTTGATGTGATTGCCGCGGCTTAATTTTTACGTAAACTTCGCTGCAAAAGTGTGGCATAGTGTTCACTGCTATATACGAGTTATTATGATTTATAAGACACGAGTGACATTTATTAGCAGCGTCAACAATGCTGAGTAAAATGTATTAAGACCGACCGTTATTTCAGTTATATATTTTAATAATCGAGTAATCCCAATCAGCGTGATATTATTATTATTATCATTGTATGCATTGCGATATAATAAGCATTTCCCCAGTGCGAACCGTATAAGACTGTGTGGAATTAATTATTATGGTTGTCGTCATAATATCCGACGTTATTATAATAAAATAATAATAAATTATTTTGCGCTTTCGTTTCCAGTAATTCGCCATTCGATAATATTCGCCTATTTAGAAAATTAAAACCAATAGAGTAGCGCATGTATTAGCGTTTTCCGAGTATAAGGGTCATCGCGATAGTGAAAGCACATCGGTCTGCGCGGCCTTCTCGAGCGTGCTATCCACTCGTAACCTTTATAATATTATTCTTCAATAATTCCAACGCGGCGGTGACGTGAACGGTATAAATAATTAAAAAAAAAACTGTAATAATACTATAACCGACGATTAGACGGAGAGCTAATCGAATAATAATAATAATAATAATAATCGCCGTCACGGATAAGCTTGTGATTAATAAATATTTTAGTCGTTCGCCTTTTGCACGTCACCACAACATTAGTACGTACATAATTACACCGGTGTAGAATATTACTATTATAATACACCTACTCGTCGTGTGCTTACACACGAAAACCATCCGCGCGTTAAGTCAACCAGTAAAATATGATAAAACTTTTATAGTTTTCCGTGTTATTATTATTATTATGTGAGAATACGCGCGCAGAGTTTACGGTCTCGTAGTATGCGTCTGTTGTCAGATGATCGATACGTTTTTATGGATCGTTACAAGGACGTAAGCATGTAATAATAATAATAATAACAATAATAATAATAATAATATATGCACTTTTTGCGTCATAAACGTATGCAGAATAGCACCCGCGAACGCAAAAGTTGCGAGACATATAAAATGCGCCATCGACAGCGCAGTAGTGTTAATCGTATTATAAGGATGAGTGGGTAGGTATATTATGTTATGCACGACGACGACGAGGACGATGCCGACGCCGGTGTGTTTGCCCTTAAAACATAACGTCAGTAATAAACTCGGTACGACAATAATAATAAAATTACTGTTTGATCGAGAAGACCGTTACACCGTCAACGCATTACTACGAGTGTATATTATACGCGCGACAGTCAGAAAGCGCCATAATATATTATATATTTTATTACATGTATAGCCGTCGTCACTAATATTTCAATGTATTTTTAATTCGTCTTTGATTTTTATCGACTATTATTGAGTGTTAAAGTAAGCGTGTCATAACGCGTATTAAGACGACTATAGACAGTCGTTATTGCAGTAATATCGTTGTTTTAACCGTTGAACGATGTATTGTGTTCGATTTAACAATTTAAAAATGCGATCAAAATTCAAAATCTGAGTGTTTTGAGCGTTTAATAATATTATCACTCTAACGATAATCAAATTCAATATTTCTACAATACGTATAGAAGTGAAAATGAACATAACAATAAAATGATAATAGTACAGTAAAACGAGTTCCCGAAATAAGCATTCGTTACATTATAACATTTTAACTGTTTTTTGGAATACTTTTGTTTGAAAAACTATTTGAATAAATCTAAAATGTTTTAATTTTGATTATATTCTTTAAAGGCTCTGCCGTACAATTCCGATTTCATACATTATATTTATGTAAAATTAAGATTATGCAACAAAAGATGTTAAAAATTAATAATAATAATAAAAAATAAAAATTATCTTTATATCGTATTGATAAGGAAAAAGCTTTTTCAAAAATAACAAAATCATAATACTTTTAGCAACTATTAATACATTTTACAAAGATATTGACATTGGTATATATCACCATTGATCTTACGCGTGTGAGTTTTCTGCTTACACATATACAATTTTAATTGTACGCAAGATTTTAATCATTTTTAAAATCTAAAAGAGTCGATTTCCTTTTAATAACTGTTGGCAGGTAGGCAAGTAAATTCTATTATTCTTTTTTTTTTGACAGATTGTATTTTATAGAAAAATATCATCGCCTCATCTGCATAATACGAGTAGTATTTAATATTTACCTTGTCAGTATTTCATGGACGAAAGTCAGCGTAAAAAAAATACATACTTTGAACTTTCATACTGTTATAATAATAATATTATGATATGAATCTAAAAAAAAACGCTGATAGGGCGAGTTTGTGAGTAGGTGTTACAAACACCTAAACTGGCTAAATTATATTCATTGTAAAATTGTAAATAAGCTCTGCTCGGCAGTCGGCACACACACACATACACACACACACACACACACACACACGGTGGCTTGTTTTCCACGTAACCAAACTACCCTCCGGTAACTGTATATTTTAATGGACGTATATTATATTTTCGAAACGAATAACCTGTTATTATTATTATTATTATTTGTCATCGCATAACCGAACAAAAGTTTGTAAATTCTGCTATTTGAGTAACCACCAACAATAAAACGCAATCTGCTCACATCATCACATATCTACGTCGCATTTCGCTTGACAAATCTAAGCTAACGCTATGCTTTTCTCCGGTATCGAAAGAGATTCACGGAAAAACCACTCGTTCTGATCATAAATGCATATTATTCCGTTGCATATTATAATATTCAAGTATCTGTATGATGTATTGGTGACGGAGATGATTCTGTAAATTACGCGAAACAGATTATCAAATAACAGGGCTTGAAATCGATAAAACTGATTAAATATCTTTAAATAAATAAATAGTTATTTAAACATTAAAATTGTTTTTAAAGATATTTGAAATATATTTTTAAATTAAAAAAAAAATGTAACCGATAATTTACATCGATATTTTAATTGTACAGCCAAACGCAACGGTACGTGAATAGAACGGTGTGGCGATGATACTTCTTATAATAAGGCTCGCAAGTAAAAATTAAAAATATGACCGTAAAATCGATATTTTAAGTCGAAAAAAAACGATGTTTCAAACTTGATTACAAATCAGAAAAAAATAAATAAATCAGTATTGCACAACAAAGTAAAAATAAAACAAAACACGAAATCGATATATCATTTCAAATAGTAATCAGAAAAACTAATATCAATAAGTAAAATAGATACATTGAAAAATTTAATTTTGATTTTAAGTCTTTCAAATATTTAACTTCGTCGTCCGACGAAATTACGCGCGCATGTCATTTACACCAACATTAATTAAGAGCGAATTCCTGAAACATATTTTTAACAAATTAAATGTTGACTTCGTCACGCCCCTATCTTTCAACCGTATCATTGTACTGCCGGCTAAATAATTATTATACTACTAGTGGTCACGCTATTTTTTCCAAATAATTACCTTTGTGAAAAAAAAACACACTTTTATTTTATTATTATGTTAGGTAAATTTTATGTCACGAGCTGTATTTAAATGTGTTGTTAGTATTATCCTATATGCAGCTTATATGCAATGACTAAAACCACACGACATATTATTAACAAGTACAATATTTAAATAATAATTATAGTCAAATGATACGTTGTATAGTGTATAACACACTTCATATTATATGAAAAAGATACACACACACAAACATATTATTATATAGATCTTTTAATTAATTACTAATGTATTATGGCTGTTAACTTTGGATTGTTTTAGAGACACGTTATTCATATTTAGAGATATCTATGTGTAATGAATATTCTTGCAATAATCAACGCATTAAACTTTCTATATATTGTTAAATAATTTTTAACAGGTACATTTTTAATGTATTTTTTTATTTTATCAAGGCTTGTAATATTAGGTCTTATAATATGTACAATACTGAGTGTTAAATAATAATATTACACGTATTTATTTATTTTTTTTTCTGTGAACTGATTTTATTACTTATAATCGCAATGGTTTGATAACATGTTATAATATGTTTAGTATATATTATGTTATGTAGACTTCGCGAATATAAAAATAAAATTTAAGACCAGACGACCTCGATTCAGATAAGGGATATGTCAAATTTAAAATCAAAAATAATTCAATATTAATACTAGTGAATTAAAAATTGATTTAATAAAACTAAAATAATTAAGTTTAATAACCTGTAGTGAGCATTATAAGCGTAGGCTGTGACAAAATTAATCGATTGTAAGTGGATGGCGATAATTCTGATAAAATTTATCCACTTGTAATTCTCATGTAACAATTTGTATCCATCATAAAATATGTATATGCATAATTAATAAATGTCAATATCTACCTTTTTTCAACACTTTTGCATTTTATTTAAACGACTGCATTAACTAACGCTATGGATATAGAATACACTAATACATTACACACGTATAGTCGTAAACCGATTTCCGGTCGGAATCGAATCATAATCCCAATGCAATAATAATACAACAATTACTTTTAAAATTAATATATGATAAATGCATCATACTTCACTCGTTTTTGTGACAATTTACTCAGAACCCAGCATTTCAAACGCGTGCAAATAAATAAATAAAAAAGTCCATTTCCTCAAATTTATTTTAAACACCACTGCCCTCCCGCACGTCCCCCAAAACAATTAAACAAAAATAAAAATAAATTTAACTTATAAATTGGAAAATGTTATTATTTTAATAGCTGTTTGTTCAATTATCGGTTTTAATAGAATAACACTTTCTCTCGATTCGTATAATAATACACGTTGTTTCATTGTATACTTAATTACAATGTTTGTATTTGGGAGAGCAAAGCCATAACATCACCAAAGTGCTTTAAAGTCCCATAAAATAACCCCGTAGTGTACATCATTGTTTACGTAAAGCACATTTAACCATGCATACAATTAATGTAGTAAAGCAAAATTATTATTATTGGTTTCCTTAAACAAATTGTATAACGTGTGTTTTAATTTTTAATTATTCTAATCGATTCGAATTAAAATGCACATAATATATTATGCGTTCTACTAAAATTAATGCTTTTCCATTTATTTCGAAACCCGTAGGAAGTATTATTTTCAAAACGAAACCGTCGAAACCCATATTATACTCTTTAGTCATTTTTTGTGATTGTATTATAACTAAATAAAATGGTTAAAGATATTATATTTTATTGATTGATGATTGTCAATTCGAAAAAAAACAGCTTACACTATTGACATAAAGAAATGTATTGATTATAAAAAATATAAAAATAAAATAATTGTATTCATGTATTTTTTTAGTTTAGATCGTATTCACTGTTTTCTGTCAAACATCGATCGATCCAATGTATTTGTGAAGTTCTTAATAAATTATTGAATAATTCAAAATGACGATGTCTTGAAAATTGAAAAAAAAAACACCAAATTACCGCCGCAGAATTACATTTGACAAAATTGGTTATTTTGTTACATATCTACCTTATTTATTTTTATACTGAGGTGAGATAATCTTCAAAACATATTTAACCATTCCAATGTATTGTTCCATAGACCATAACTATGATTGGTAAATTTATTTTAAAACAAGTATATCGAATATAATTATAACCATTCCTAGTATAATACGTGTCTATTGTATTGTAATACATCTTTAAAGAAGGATATAATTTATGTTTCTTTCAATATTATATTTTAATATAAAACAAATTTTAATTATAAAATATTCCATTCATATAATTGAAAAGTTAAAAAACTCTGGAAATATTCAAATCAATGTTTACAAATAGTTAGTAAAATTATAAAAAATAAGTATTATGTATTCATGTATTACCCTTTAAGCTATTTCTTACATTATCACTGCCCTTTATGTACTTAAACTTTTTCAAATTTCTTAGAATTTTTAGATGAAATAAACTAGGCATCAACATTGTTTATTTTTATTTTGAAAATGGTATATTATAATCACTTTTAAATATGATGAAATTTGTAAATCTATATCATAAATGATTTTTCATCTGAATTTTATAATGCGTGTTTTAATAAGTTATGGAATTTTTGTGTTTAAGATTCAAATTTTATTTTAATAAAACACTTAAATAATATCTGATTAATTGCATACATTATTTTGATATATATATAGATATTATTTTCGTTTTATGTTGAATTAAAATTTGAAAAAGTGTTCCTAAAATTTACGGCTACTTATCACTGATTATTAATCTTCAGAGATTGTATTGTTTTTTAATGTACATCTAATAATATCTTGACCACCAATCCATGAGCTTCAACTGTGTATTAGATCGTTTATTTAAAATATTATTAAGTATCAACATAATATTATTATTTGAGTAAAAACTAAACAACAATATTGTCTCGTCACCATTTATTTTTTTGTTTCCTTCGTACTAGTGATTTCTTTATCGGTGACATTGAGCGATAATAGCAATTTTCTTCAAAATCACGTGCAGTTGACAACAGACATTCGAATTTATTGTATTTAGGAAACACGCAATGTCAATGTGGTGATTAACGGCTTAATAGTTGATATCCAGATTAATTGAGATAAAATTGAATTTCTGTATTTGTGTCTGATACTTTAAGCACATATTTTATTGTACACGGAAAAATAATTTGCTTATACAGATTGAAACACACTATGGCTTAATTCATAAAATCAAAATATAAGCACAAATTAACTTAATGTCCATATTAACTTTTAACAAAAAAAAAAAAATGTTAGATTTTACTATAGCCACAAAATAACTACATAATAAATTTTAGCAAAAAAATAAAATCATCTCTAAATTTGATTCAGAATATTTAAACTTATTTTTTAAAATAACAACTTACTAATTTATGTTTTTGTATTAGTCAATGCAGTTATTATAAACTCATGTATTTATGTTTTATATACAAGGACGAACAAGATAATTCGTAAAAATATTTTTATAGATAGATCAACAATTTTTATCTGTAAATTCAAGATATTTCTAATTTTTATCTATTTTAAGATACAATACACAAAACACAATAATTAAAATATTATACTTTAGCATTATTTATTTAACTTATAGTTATATATGTATTATTAATTATAACTTTATAAATTACGTATCTAATAGATACGTAAGCACTATAATAATAATTATGTAGTAAGACAAGCAGTGCCACAACTAGGGGCGGCGAAAGTCAAATTTTATATGGATTAATGTAATTTAGTGTCTAAATCAGTAGTTTTCAACCATGTGGCAGACTTCATCTCGTACAAAATGTTCGCTCTAAATCATGGGCCTCGTCACGTAAAACGATAAGGCCTCTCTGGGGGGTGCAATGCACCCCCAGGATCCCCGCAAGTTGCAGTACAGGGGTCGAGTAATTATAATATATAACCTTAGTCAGGAATTCGAGCGATTACCTAGAATCACCTACTTAAAACTACAAACAGCCTACTAAGACTTATCAAAAAATATACAAACTCTAGACCTGATCGTTAGCAATATATTTTTATTTACAGTTTTGCAAAGCCTGTACCAACGAATCCCACGTCTTAAGATTTCTTTAACCTCAATATCATCGGATCATTGAATCACGAAGAAAATAATATCATATTGTTATGTCGACCCATGCGATGATTATATTCCGTACGATCGCAAGTATAATAAGACAGTGTATTGTCGTAGCGTCGGAAAGTCCGTTCAAATATAAATAACACTAAAAGGCGGCCGACTCCGGTTTTGGGGTTGTCTTCAAAGTTCGAGGCCCATAAAGCCCCCGAGTTGCCACGCTAAAGGGAGCGTTCGTCGGGCCGAAGTTCGCTACTGTTTGGACACTAAACGCATTCCGACTGGCGGATAGTTGTCGTACATTGAACGCACCGGCACGTTTTGACATGTGCGTCTGACAAGCAGTCGGTTTCAAGCGAACGATATCACGGTCCGCCGTTATAATATTGTCCGGCAGTCTACACTAATTTCTCCGGGATATAATATAATTATCGACATTGTCCGACGGGAAAATAAAAATAATAATAATATTATTATTATTATCATCATCAACCGGCTGGCCCGAAACCGAAAACGGTGATCGATATATTTTATTATTAACTCCGGTCGGTACAGCGGCCATTGTTTTTTTTTCACCCCCGACAGTATAAATATGACCCCATTATCGCGCCGATATATTATATATTATAATATTATACATACGCTGCGCATACGTCGTCGTAATATATCACATGTCATTTATATAATATTATATATATATATATACGTATTATTATTATTCGGGATTTTTAAACGGGATTTCGGTCCGCTATTTGTTTTTTATCACGGGAACAAATATTTACTCGCGCGCATTTTTACGTCACCATATATATATAGATATATATGTACAAGCGCGGTATACATTATATTATTGAGATTCGACCGCCCGCGACCCGCAAATATACATAATATACATATATATATATACATGTACAAACACACGAGTATAAAATATATATAAATATATGTGTGTGTGTGTGTGTGTATAATTATTGGCGCAAGGATGTCTAGTACATATATATATATTATTATTATTATAATATATTATGTGTATACGTACAACTCGCAGACGCGTATGATTTTTTTTCCGATTTTTTGTGATTTTTTTTTTTTTCGAAACGTCCAATAAACAACAACGGGCGACCCGACAATAGAAAATTAAATTTCACATTTCACTCGTTCCGGGAGATTTTTCGTTAAAATAAAAATAAAAATTCGCAGGTACCCACAACGGGCCGCCGGCAGAGCGTACGCGCACGTCCGTTGTTGTAATTGAATTGAATTGGCACGAATTCGCTGCGTTTAAATACGGACGGGCGGCGGACGTATATAGTGTGGCGAGCACCACACGTGAGCGTTTTCGACTACATAATATTATATTATATTATTATATAATAATTATTATTATTATCGTCGTAATACGCGGTACACCGCCGGTACAACCGTACCCGTTCCACAGTATATGCGTTACATATACGGTCCGTTCGTTTTGGTTTTAGTCGTGCACGTTTGCAATGCGGTGCACAATCGCCGCGGCTGACGGCGTCCGATATTTTATTATTTTAATATAACATTATCGTCGCCGTCACGATTAACAATTATTATTATAATTACCTGTGGATAAATTTAATATACAACGTGTTTTCGGTTTTCCGAATTCGCTCGACGTCAATAATTTCCGACCCCCTCGAAAGTACGACATTGCCATCACTATATTATATAATATTTATTTCAGTATTGGCAGTGGACAGTTTTTTATATAATAATATAAAATGTTAATATGTGCACTGGTGTTCCGATTTACAGAAAAAAAAAAATAATAATAATAAAACGCGCATTTCGCACGGTAAGGTATTTAATATATCATATAATTATATCGATATAAGCACATAAATCCAATACGATTGCCGTTATTATTGCGATGGCAGAAATTCCTCGTGCTGTCGGAAAGAATAAAACGTGTTTATATAATACAGTTTTCAGAGTGTTTACACTTTACAATATATTATTAGTTATTACACTTTTCAATGATTTTTCCGATAAAGTACCGATTCGCTGCAGGTAACACACATAACGATATATGATGACATTATTATTATCCTATGGTTTATCATGATAAACTCCGCGTCTCACATATTATATTAAACATAATAATAGTATACGATGTGGTATAAACGTAGTTAATAAAATATCACCTGATTAAAAAGGAGATGTGGTGTTTGACTGGCTAGACGACGAACGGCGCGCTTTGTTAGTGGAATAAAACCGCAGAAACACAACTTTAGCTAACAAAAGCGTAGCACGACAAGACGGCATATTTTAAGGAGACGCCACTGGTTATCTTATATAATACGATATAATGGCATCCGGATAGCGTCATAGAGGCAGTGTTAAATTCAGATATATTATAATACATGAGAGATACGGAAAACAAGAAGCACACGCGTTGTTGTAGTCACCCATGGGATGTGAAACATCTCATAATTAATTTTTAGCTTTGCCTACACACGCGGTGTGCAATGTGTGTAAATGGGCTAAAAAATGAGCTCATATCTCATTTAAATCTGACTGTAATTTTCAAAGCGTTTATAACGCGTCCAAAACATATTGCTATTGACTACCATTGTTTACCGATATATCTATTCATATGAAAACGACGTACCAAAATATATTGTTGTTATTATTTTTTTTTTTTGTCTAAACCATTGAACCGCACTGAAAGGAGGACGATCATTGACGAAAAAAAAAAAATTAAATACACCCATCATGTAGGTGTTTATAAATGGGTAATAAACGAAAATCTGACATTAAAAAAAAAAATATATAATATATATTTCTCATCTTTTCCTAACTATTTACAGAGAGTAATATATTTTATAATATTTAAAATATAATATAATGATATTATTATTTACAATATACTATTATATTGATATATTATTTACGTACACACACGTCTTGAATAACTGCAATAATAAATTATGTTGTTTGCTAAACAGCGTACAATATTATTGTCAAATGATGAATTCCAAACAATAAGAGATTATTAGTTATCTAGTTGATACTCCTACGCGAATAGTACGCATGAATATATTATATGGACCACGTTAAACGTTGGCGAGCACTTATGTAATTATTATTATAATGTTACGAGTAGTTTAAACTTCGCTGAAGCTTTAGACATCTGACATGATTTATGTTGCACAAATCGTCGCACTACGGCTCTGCAAACAATATTAGTGAACAATATTGCTGTCTGTACAACAGTACGCGTATTATATTATGCTTAAACGCGAGCACGAGTTAAATATAGTACGTATTACAGTATAGGTCCCGAACTTACCACGAAAAATGAGAAATACGAATATGTTTGGAAATTTTTTTTACCTAAACATTGGGCAATTTAAATTGGATATTTAGATGTTTCGTTAACAATAAATAATATACTTATCAAAAGAATATTAATGGTATATTATACTTATTGGAACGAAGTAATATGAAGTAATAAACAGATTTTAGATTAATAGTTCATCGTATATAAAAATAAAACTACAAACCATAGAATATAACATTAGTATTGTGAATGATGCCATTGACAATCAATAATTCATTATTAGAACGACTGTGATCTTAAAATAATATACTAAATGGTATTTTTTTTTTAAATTTTACATTATATTATTACTATATTTACCACGCGACGATGAACAACATTTAAATTTAAATCATGTAATATATGGCTGTTTATGTCAAAATAATATCAATAATTTATCGGTCGACTGTGGCATTCAATATTTATTATCGAACCATATAACGAGGTAATTAAACCAAATATTTTTCGTTTAATAATTATTATTACACAATAAAAGCTTTGAATCCTTAAATACCATGTAGATGTTTGAGAGCGAGTCTGTGCGCGCGCGTGTGTGTGTGTGTGTGTAGGTGTGTTTGCGCTGTTTGGTATTTTGAAATGACAGTCACATCACATCACGAGGGAAATATTTCAAAGACTAAAACCGCCGCCATCAACAATCGCAAGTTTCCGCGACGGGTGGGCGCATCGAAATGCCATGCCGGCGCGTCGAGTTGTTTGAATTTTGGTCCAATGGTTTAAATATTTCCTAAAATTGTAGTAGTTATCCTGAACAACATAATATTATATTATTACGTAGACGCATGATACATAATATATTATGTACAATATCACGGCCTACGGTGGAATGTATACGGATTTTTAGCGTACACAATGAACGGGACTACAGTTGTTAGTATTTATAATATCAATGTTGATATTATGTCGTCGGGACAAGTGCGGATTACGGGCGAAGAAGTTCGGCGAAGACTAGTCAAGAATATTAGGCCACAAACGTCCCTGAGTCCGTGTGCTAACTATAGTAACCATAGATTATAATAATCAATATAATTCGGTATAATTATTATACAACTGACGATTCGCGATAACACTATACGCTATTATTATAGGTATTTGTTAAACCTCGCATTTAATTTGATTCATTACTAACGAGTGTGATCGGGGAAGGAAATTGTTCTGAAATCTCATGGTGTTCTATTTCAGTAACAGTATCAAAATCAATTTTCTATGTTGTTCGACGGCCTAAGATCACAGTAGACTTTTTTTTTATTCAAATTATTTCAGTAAAAATCATTTTTTGTACATAACATAATATTTCTATACATTATAATTTATAAAACATAATATTGTAAATTTGTGTAAAATACTGTATATTTACTCAACCTGGTTGTTTTTTCTTCTGGCCATTGGTGCTTTGTTTAATTTTGTATTTTAGTAATTAAATAAATAAAAAATTAAATCAAATGAAAAGTTTAAAAAAAAAAATAAACGCATAGAACTGTTATACGAGTATAAATAAGTTGACATTCTTCATTATTTTACTAAGCGTAAATAGTTAAACATTATCTTTAATAAGAAGTAAAGGGTCGCATAAAATTAATATTTTTTTAACGCAAACAATAAGAAAAAATATTGACTGTGTTTAAGAACATAATTAAACCGTTAAAAATAAAAAAATAAAACTATACTGTTTATTGTAACTTAATTAAAAATACTTTAGCCAGCTTTTGCGCAACATTTTAACCCGTAATACATCAGCCCGCTTGTTATTGTTTTTGCCGTAAAAAGAAAAATGTTTTAGCTGCGCGATTTTCAGTAAATTATTATTGAAAAAAAATTGTATTCTCTCGTGTTCCTGTTCTTATCAAAATGTAAAATTGTTAAACACTAAACGATTTGTAACGTGGAAAAAAATATGTAGTCAAAGCAGTATACTCAAAAATAAATGGGAAAAATAACTTGAACGAAATCACAACAAAATACGTGCACATAACACTGGAGAGAGATACAAATACACAATATGAAACGTGAGTGTATAATATAAAGGCGGGATACATGTCATAAAGTATCGTGTAAGCCGCTTGTTCGTATACCTACCTACATAATACGTATGTGAACGACGTACAATATATTATAATAATATATGTATACGAGAATCTATTTATTAGATATTATCCCAATAAAGAGGACGTTTCGCAATGGGATTCTTAAGGGGTTTAATAAAGGGGTGATTTTGACGAAATTTTCAAAATTTACTACACGAAATAAATTAAATACCGATTAAAAATATTTTACGGGCGATCGTGTGATATGTGTCACAGGTAGGCAAGGATTTAATTGAAACAAATTTCGGGGAGGTTCGACATTTTTTTTAAATATAATCACTGAAAATGTATAGTCAACAAACTTTATTCGCCTCTAAAATGTTTTGTACTTTTAAAAATTTCGGGGAGCGCGTGATTCGGACCTTTGGACCCTCCACCCAATTACGGCTTTGTAGGTAAGTATATAATAATATTAGAGTCGTGTAATAATATTGCATTGAAAAACATTGATTTAAAGTTCAAACACTTGTTATAAAACCGACGAGGGGTGATAGTATCTTGGAGGAATGACACAGGTATCTGTTTTTGATTATATTTAAAATATATATTTTATTACTTGAGGTAGAAAAACTTATTCTTTATAAAACAGCTGTAACATTTTATTGTTATGTACTTTTTCGAAAGAAAGACATATTATTAGAATTGTATCACTAAAAAATATTGTTCGTAACAATAACAATACATATTTTATTCTATTATTTCACTATCAGATCGAACGGTAGTGAAATTATTTTTCATCTCTCGAAGTGCAAACACAGCCATCACGACAAAAAAATCTATCCACTGCATCGGTGTACAAATGCTAATATCGAACGGAAACAGCAATTCATATTTCTGTTAAGCTCCACTTACTATTATACAATTTCAAAGTGAAACGGTGGTGATAACTTACTATCGATGTATGATTATATAAATAAAAAACTGAGCGAATTAGGTAGACATAATAGAGGATGTAATACAAATTATCAACTGTGTCGAATTTTCAACAACATTTACCAAAAATATATACAACATATTATTTAATTCGAACCAACATTCAAATATGGGTTTGTAATTTATACAGAAATCATATATTTTGTGGTTTTCACCATTTCAGGTAGTAAAAAAATGAATTTATTATATTATGCAAATTGATATTTGTATCAACATTTAAATTGATTATTCTTTCGACAGTACGTACACGTTTCGATATTAGTATGTAATAATTTATAGACATAATATATGAGAAGCTATAAAAACACAGAATATTGCATTTGAGATTCTGAGTGGTTATTTCACTAACCTATTCAAACCGTTCTATACGGTACATCAATATTTACTTTAAAGCTATATAGTAACAATACAAATATAATATATAAAATCACAGTAATTACTAATATAATAAATTCATTATTGTTATAAAAAATCAATTAATGTAATATAGTGTATTATAATATTGTGATTACGACTGATCGGTTGTGAAACTTTGTAATGGTTAATAAATCAGCATAAATCTCAAATAATTCTTATTCTTATTTGAGTCTAACAAATCTCAACGTCAATGAAGGTTTTGAAAAAATAATAATATATATATTTTATGCACATTTTGCTGAAAATTACAATATTTTTGACTATTATAATATAAAATATGTCCAAAAGTAATGATACTAAATATTTTTTTTTTTAAAGGCAACAATACTCTCGAATATCGTAGTTTAAAATGTGTATGATAAAATGAACAGATCCAGTCCATATCAGGTTTGATAGTACATCAATTCGATCTATACGATCGTAAAAGATAGACAATTATTTAGTAAAACGTGTTTCGCTTATCTAATCTAACCGTTTTCGAGATAGCTACCCTTAAATCAATGAAATCACAATGCGAAGTTGTTCTTTGTAAAGACGTGAGGGACTTAATTTTGAGAAGAAATTATGTTGAATTTTTCTAAATTAAAATCTGAATTTTAGTTTCATTATTTTTTAGACAATCTATATAATACGACACCCTATGTTTGAAGATTTAAAACACTGTTTCGTTGCAAATTACATACTTCCATAGAATCAGTGGCGCTATTTGAGGATTTTTGATATCAATACCAAAATTATTTTTGATCCATTTGGAAAATGTTTTATCATCGTAGTACATAATATTATGTATCTATATGGGTCTTTTTCAGAAGCGCATATTATGCACGGGATTGATTATTTAATATTTTAATTAATTCAAATTGTTTTTTATTGACTTTTTTCACATTTTGCCTTTTTGATTTCAGTATGCAGTATCAGTATACCAGTATAATTACACATTACGTGCATTTAACCAAAACAATATAGTATGACGTATATTAATCGACCTAACGACTGACTAAAAATTGAAAATAAAAACGTCAACATGTAAAAACGTCTGTCTTTAATCAAACAGAATCAATATTGATAAATTTTTATTCCATATTCAAGCTTTTTTGAAGAATGTGTTTTTCGGTGATCGAGTACTCTCCTTGCCGTACTTAATCAATCATTATTATTGATAAAAACGACATAATTGTATTATAACACCCTAGTGTATATTATAATAATTTTTTTATACCAAAAAAAAAAATAAACATTACCTTCCAGGTTAGGAATATTTGTTGTCATGCATATATTCTGTTATGTAATGCATATTAGCATATTAAATTTTAACTTTTTACGCTTAGTTGATCGGTGCGATTATAAATGGTACGGTAGTCCAATAGAACGCGGAAAAAATAGATGGGTTTTTTGACAACACTATAATATAGTATAGCATTATACACGTCGATGTGAAACGAGAAAAGAGCGACGACGAACGCAGATGTATATCGTACCTACGTGCTTTTTGTTATACGACGATATTATTATTATAATATATACCTACTCCGCAACCCGAGGAATGAACCTGTACACAATACGTTTTACAATACGTTACAATACGTATATGTTTTTGACGAAAGAGCCGCGTAAATAATAATAAACGCGTATGCGGACGAACAAGTGTATACTATTATAGAATATTTTCGAACGTTTCGTGTAACATATAACATAATATAATATAATATTAGTATAAAAAAATATATATATAGAAATGAGCCATAGAATTTATTTTCTTTTTAATTCAAACGGGTTCCAGATGACTTAAAGTCACCGGCGGAGGAATCGCGTTTTTCTCGAGCACTACTATTGTACTTCGGGTATATTAACGATATTATATTATATATTATTATTATTATTATTTGTATTTTTATTATTGCACGGGTTCTGTGGAATGTGCTCGCGTAGTCGCTTTGTAATAATATATTATACGAGCGCGCTCGCACGTGAAGTGATGGGGTAATTCTAGTGTTTGGCACTACTTGGCATTTCGCTTTGACTGTTTTTTCTTTCTTTTTTTCTCACAACCAAATAACGCGTCCTGTATATTATTGTGTCAACGACACCGCTTCAACTGGCCCATAACATAATTATTATTATCGTCGCACCATACGTAATGCAATAATAATAATATACAATATCGTATTACAGGTGTGCGCGCCTCTGCCGTCGAATGCTGTGCCTACACGACAAACACACGCGTCCCTATATTATACTGGCGTACTGCTGACGAAGTGCAGACACGTCATTTCAGTTTTCGGGCGATAGTGCCAAAATGTCCGCAAGCCGTTTTTAAATCATAACCAGCTGGCACATACATATATATATATATATATATATATATATATATATATATATAGCTGATTATAAGTTATGATTTATAACCAAGTTAATAGTATATTGTCATACATACCTATAAAATACATGTCCTTTATCTATTAACCCGCCTCGTTCAAAATTATCTCATGCAATCAGCATATATTTGCACGATTATTATTGTTATTTGCAAGCTTTTAGGTTATCCGTAAAATCAAAAATATTCTGTTGATAACGAAAATATGTGATTAAAATATAAAATGCTTATTTTTAATTTGACCTTTTAAAAGTACAAACGAGATTCGATTTTCTATTCAAAACCACCCACAACATTGAAAATTGAAGTACTTTATCGATTACTTATCGTAATACAAAAAAAAAACACACATCATTGTAAATTCAATACATTCATCGCTCCGCTCAGAATCTAAAATGGAAACTGCTAACTCACAAAATATCTATGTGGTACGGCTATACAACGAAGACAATACATCCGGATGTAACGTCCCCGTAATAACAATAATATATATATATATGGAACGATGATTCTCCCACGGGAAAGAGTCTCTAGCCGATTCGCCCACCACTCGACTGCGTGCGATTGATGATCAATAATGACCATACAAATTAATAAAACACTATTCGCGCTTGACACGCTTTCGTGTCCGAACCGAAATTAAAAGACATCCGAATCTTCTCGAGCACAATCGAGACTCGAACTTGTATGTTTGACGAGAAAGAAAGCAACGAAAACATGACGCAAAAAAATAATGTATACGTTGTGTCCGTTACGGTGGTCGTGGACAACGCGTTAATATTATATCAATATTGCACGTATTGAACATATTACAAAAAAACGTGTCTCCCGCCGATAACCGCCGCGGTCTTGGAAATAAAAAATAATCGCGTTCTGCACGCGTGAGGGTGCAGGTTACACCTTTAAACATATGTATATGTGCTGCTCGTGGTCGTACACTCGCGGTTTTCGATGTGATTCCCGTCATCCAAAGGGGACGACGGTTCACCCATAGCGAAGTCGATAAAAAAAAACAGCACGTGCCCGTCGTCTTTCATTCGTCGACACGTGTGCCCGGATTTTTGGCGCGTTTTCGAGCGACGTGAGTGTAGCGGAGACGGGTGACCGCATAACGATATATTATTGCTTATCGATACCGCGGTAAGCGTGTAAGTACGCGCGTTATGTTTCACGTAACGACCTTTTAATAAAAATAATATAATATTTCGTGCCAAATACCATCGCGTATAGGTGTATGAAAAATAAAACAAAAAACGATTCGTGAAGTGGGGTGAGCCGTGTAAAAAATAATATATCGTATACGAATAAACGGAATGTATACTTACTCGTACATATCGTATAATACATACATGAAATATTATACACACGCGTGGAATTCGTAATATTTTACATCTCTAAACGACCGTACGCCGCCGCCGAGTACGTTTCACGCACGTCGAAAACGTTAAGCGTCCGGACGGCATGTCGCTTCTTCTTCTTCCTCTTCTCCTTCTGGCCTAATGCGATTTCGGCAATAAATCTGCCCACCGGGCCGGGGATTAGGACCTAACGGCGGCTGTTCTCGGACTCGCGGTTTTTGGTTATTATTATTATTATTATTATATTTTTTTCCACTCTCCCGCAATCTAATCCGAATATATTATTATATTATAATGTTGTACCATCGTCGTATACGCGCATTATATTTCTCATCGTTCGAGGAGGGATTTATATTTTATTTTCCGCCGCAACAAAATATACGAAAATAGTACGGTCTGGTCGTATACCGCAGCTTCGTGCGCTTATCGTACCCGTCGATCGTGGTAAGGGGAACAGGATTTTCATCTTCTACGTCATACTATATAGTCTCGTAAAGAACTCGGGTAAAAGTTCTCGAATACATGTTTTAAATACTTTTGAAAAAGATTTTATTGGATGAAAAATGTTAAACACTTTATCATATTAATTTATAAGCTTTTTATTCCAAATCCAATCGCATAAAAAAAATAATAATACATAATATCATGTCTTATTTATTTTATGTGACTTGCACTAGATTGAAAATTCAAATATCTCGACAAAGAAAAGGACTGATGAGTAATGTATAGTTGTACCAAATAATATGGTTTAAAATGATCTATAAAACTAATGCTAAATATTAAAACGCGTAGTTCTGTTGATTGAGGAAAAAATATATTTTGTAAAAACTCGAAGGTACAACTGTAGTATAAATAATTTTTTTTTAATAGTATCGATATTTTTACTAAAATATATATATTTTTATACAAGTTTGGCTAGTACGGTGTGTTGTATAAGTTGTACAAAGTTAGTCAGATTGCGGTTCCGAGGGATCAAAGTCTCAGAAGGGGGAAACAAATTATTAATATCATAACGAACGATGTTTGTTTTAACGTGGTCTTTAAAACATTACGACAATGAAAACGAGGATAATACTAAGTTAACGGTGTTTCCGGTGACGTGTACCGATTATTGATGTATTATATCATATTACATACCATCTAATCCTGCATAGCGTATGGTGTTGTCCGTGACAAATTAAATACTGCTAGTGAATTTATCCGGAGGATAACATATTTGAGGGTGGTTTTTTTTGTGAATATTTAATAATCTCTTTTATTGGTCGTCATGACAATATTAAATCGGTATGTTTTATTCTGTAATGGAAGGTAAAAATGCGTAGCTTACGTGTACCTGTTTTGCCTATATAATACGCCGTGTTACATTGAATGTATGAAATTAAACTAAAACTAGTTACGCTTCATGCACGTTCAGTTTCCAGTTTTCTATACGTTATGAAACAATAATAATACAATCAAATAGTTATCAATATACCTAATAAACTTATCTTATTATTAACTTGGCCAATTGATTGCCATCAAATTGTAATGAAAATAATGCATATTGTAGTGACGAATGTATAAAAATAATATTGCAGTGATGTATTTTTACTAATCAGCAAATTAAAAAGCAATAATAATGATAATAATAATTATTATGTTATCTGATTTGGTCCTCCAATACTTGTACATATACACATATATAATATGTAAGTTTACACAGCGTAGTCGTTTAAGTTTCTAAGTTATAATATAGCAATTGACGACCAACGACGTTCAAATCACTAAAATGAACGGAAAAAGAGAAAATTATATTATAGGAAAAGTATACATTGTGAAATCTCCGTAAAATGTACCTAAGTGACGCCTCTACTCGTCGGACACGTCGGATGTCTGCGACTGGTGTAGAGTTTTCGAAGACGACTGCATCACAGACATGTATTATTGGTGTGGAAAGGGGTGTAGGATGGATAAATTATAGGTGTGGTTGATTAATTTCAGGAATTTCTTTATCAAACAAAACGAAATGCGTCAGAGTTTTCACCCCATCTCATATATGAATACATAATTTATTCTCTGGGGAAGCTTACATGCAATACACACGATAATAATAGTAACGATAGTGACGTATATATAATGATTGTAATACATACACGAGCGAGCAAACTCACCAGCTAATAATATTTTTTATTATAGCTTGATGTATAATATACCCCCTGTGTGTAAAATCGTAATTTTCCAACACAAACAATATTAATTGTTTTAATGTATTATGAGAAGATATTATTATATGCGTGAGCTATGTCACAAGGGTTACTGAAACATCATTCAGATAACATTTATTTTTGGTTTAAACTAATTAATTTATATAAAAAAAAAGCGTTGTACTTTATGTTTGTAAGTTCTAAGAGACTCGAGTATACCAATTATACTATTGTCTATTTTATAATATGTTTACTGTGTGTCAATTTTTAAAGTTATGACTTAAGAGTTTTAATATTTTATTTATTTATACCATCGGATTTAGCGCCGTGTATGCAGACTTCTGAATCATTATTAATCGAGTCAACAACTTATAATGATTTTTATTTTTAAATTATAAACGTTGTTGTATAACAACTATAATATAATTATAAATACTATTAATATTATTATATTAAAATATTATACATCATGTGAAATTAATGTTTTTTCAAGGAACTTGTTTGAAGATGTATGTATATTTTAAATTTATTAAAAAAACTATAATGCTAGTTATACAAAAAATAATTTTATTATTATAATTTGATGATTTGTTAGTTTTGTTATAGAAACCGACGAAGAAAAAAATAAAAGTATTGATTATTTGAATTATAATTAAAAATCCAAGGAGATTGGAAAAAATTTAGGGACGATGGTAAGCGTAGTAAGAAGTGGCTAATGCCCGCGTAGTTTTTTATCATAAAATAGTCATTATTTTTAAACTTACGGTGGAATTATGTTATACATTTTTAATATTATAATTTATTAACTATAAACAGTAGAATAATTAAGTTAATATAACAATTCGTTAATAGGTAGGAAGTATTGTTATTATTACTATTTTTTTTTATATAAAGCAAGGAAAAAAAGAAATTTGGAGTTTTGTACTCTGGGTCACATACTCCTTAAATTAATCCTTGTCCATATGTCTTATATAGTATTACAGTTTATTTCTAGAGCACCCTTTTTCACCCTTAGTCCGCCCTGTCATAATACAAATAATGTAGATATTAATACATGTATAGGTAAGTTAAAAAATATTTAATAAAAATTTGACATTTGTATTATACGCGTTAAAAAAACAAATCATGATAAGATTTTTATTTTAAAGTGTTATTTAACTTTAAAATAATTTTTTATACTCGGTTGATTCATATTACGTTGCGTTTTTTTTTTTTTTTAGAATTTCACATAAACGAAAATATTACACACAAAGGTTTATTTGACTAAGGGTTTTTAATATTTGCATATGATAGTAAATGTACAATTTACACAATAAGCGTACTATCCAAAATATATTGATCATATTATATAATATAGTGTTAATAATATTTTCCTTTGAAGTGTATTAATAGATTTTCAAATTTACAAACATAAATGTCACCTACACAGTTTTTTTCTTTGTGATCGGCATAATTAAACTTTATAGAACGCAATATTGTAATAAAGTTTGATTCTTTTACAGACTCATCCTTTAAATTAAATTAAACCTTGGTGAAAGCTATTCCGAGATCAGTACATTATTTTATGAAAATATACGTCCATTTTATTCTTAAAAACACTATTAATTGATAAGTTGTACATTTTTTACACGAAGGCTTTTTATCAAAGTTTTAGTACAGCTTTTACTATACAATAATATGTGTTGTCAAAATTTTACTGATATTGTCGTTCGTAGCTTTTGACAACAGTGATAACACATTAGTTTTTTTTCTATTTATCTAAATTGATAGCTACGAATATGTAATTTTGCATAATTTTGTGCGAGGGAAGCATTTCACGTAAATCGACGAATCATGTTCAATAATATAATATCGTCAATGTAGTAGACGTGTGTATACGTGACGACAACCTTCGATAGCTGTTCGTTCACGCGTTATAGTAATGCGGACACAACTAAATAAATATTGAATTATAACTGCTTTTATCTTCTTCATAATATAATAATATATATTGAACGGATTTATTGTCAAGTGTAATGGACTTTGCGTGACACTCACGCGAATATTTCGAGAATTCGAACACATTCCATCGTGATTTCAAATACAATACGAAGGTACTTGTAGTTATGTGTTATTGTCGTATGAAGGTATTTCTTTTCAAGTTTGACGACTTTAAACATTATAGTGTCTCCCGAAATCATGAATTGCAATAAATACGAACAAAATATTTCCAAACAAAACGTGTTTATTACTCTTCTTATTTAGACGTATTATTATTTAATACTACTGCTATACATTGTATTATTTTATTATTTTTAGAATATCGTATTGCAGTATACTGAATGATCAATACTTATTGTTTAAAAATCTTTTATATTTTTTAAAAAATATATGTTTTATCAATATTTTTAAATTGCTTACTTTTTTTAATGAGAACGTTTATTTTTAATTCCAATCCCAACATTTTTTGGAGTATTTCGGTACATAAGAATCGGAATTAAAATAAGAAGTTTAAGAGTTATAAATACTAAAGGTTTAGACACACTAAAGGTAGAGGTAAGGGAATACTCTGCAAAAAATTAATATTACTATAACCAATAACCTAATCGACCGAATTCCAAATAGTATATATCGAAAAATTACAAAAAAATATTCTAATTCAGAATATGAAATTAAAATTGTATGCTGTCATTAAAAAAGTAAAAAACTTAAAAATATATATATATTTTATAAAAACGTTAATAGATTTTTAAATAATGATTGTTTTCGATAATTGAATCACCATGTAAATTCAATTTCCATTCGTTTACTAAGATACTGCAGTTACAGTAATTTCAAGTCTGTATATCAACGTTAACTATTGTTTGGAATAATAAAGACGATGAAAGTGTAGTCATTACTTCCGTGAGTATAGTTGACGTTGAAACCGACTCCGCGAGACAATATTATTATGGTTAAAAAAATAAATACTTCAAAAAGTATTTGGCTAAAAATCGTTTAACATTCTATCATTCAGTCAAAACTATTTTTTATCTTTTATTTTTCTATTATCCGTACAACTAAAACTGTTATATATTATCATATTAGGAAAAAAGCTTTTCGGTTATTAAATTGTTTTAAATTTGTTAGCTCACTACAGCTCATATTATTATTATCTATTGAAAATCCTGTCTTCCGACGTGTTTTGTCGACGTTAAAAAATTAAAGCACGACCGAAAACTAAACCCGTGCGATAACTGTAGTACACGACTTCATAGATTTTCGATCATATTATACTATATCGGGTATAATAATAATAATAATAATAATGTTATTATTATTGCTCGCAAACAACGTTAAGCCCCAAAATGGAGTTTGTACGGTAGCCACGCCGCACGTTGTCGCGTGTCACGGTAGGTGTATCTTATAATACGAGTACTGCAGATGGGAGAGTTACGATCGTCTACCCCAATCTGCGAGCTTATTTGATATTAATTATTTTCATCTCGGAACACGTAGACCATACATCATACGCGACTTACTTACCGTACACGTGTGCCACATATTTCCCGTGTAAACCGAACGTTAATAATAATAATATTGTCACGGTACACTATTTTGAGAGAAGGCCCGTTTGTGTTTGTCGTCGCTGACACGATATCCGATTTAGCACCGGTAATGTCTATAGCAATATATTATATTATTGTCGTTCGACGACCACCGCCGCTTAGTAAATGATTATATTATTCGCCGGTGTAGAGTTTTACCGTTCGTAAGGTGATAAACGCCAGTCGTCTGCAAAGTATAATAATAGCGAGTAAAACATTACGCGCGGCTTTCATTCGCGAATAATATTATTATATAATCACGAACTGCAGCAGAGTTCATTAGTCAGTGCGTCCAATAATATAATATAACACTGAACTGTATTACGCCGTAATAACCGTTACAGACGGGGCACGTTTCCAATCCGTATTTGATCAATTTATTGATGATATAAGTGCTTACATATTATTATATAACATCGTGTTTAATTCTAATAATTAAAACAGAGACGATTCAACGTAGTGGTCGTGTGGAATTAAAAGACTACCGAATAAATACTACGTATTAATTATGGGCATAATAATCCCCTAGAAAGAGTTCTGAGATTGGGAAATGAATCCGGACTTGATTTCTTTCATTTTGGAATATCCACCGTATTTCATGAGTTTATCTTTTTTCGAAATTCTTATATATTGAGAATTTTTAATTGTATTTTAACTAATATCATTATTATTTAGTACTATTGAATGTATGATGTCATATATTATTGTATTACCTATTTTATTAGTATATTGTATATAATTCTGTACTGAAGCCATATTTGACATTAATTTATATAAATAAATAACGACCGTGACCGTAACGAATATTATACAGACGTTTGTAAATAAATACCTTTAGTTATTCACTGTTTTCTGCGTATATACTTTTCTACTTTATCATTCCACACTTCAACAATTTATAATGTACTATGAGAATACTATTTCACCGGTACTAATGGAACTGACCGCACAGTATATGCTACGTCGTGACGTATGGATAGATACAACAAAAATTAAAAAAAAAATTGCAGAATACGGAGTGCGGTATAAGGTATGAATGCCATTCGGTAGTAGAGACAGCAACATCAGGTAAATATACATAATTTTTAGGTATAAATGGTATAATACAGACGTTTAATACTGTTTTTCATTTGCGTGTGCTGTAAAATAGATAATTAAGCAATATTACTATATGGCATGTTATTATACTTAAAATATGTTTTTGTAAACGTAAAAGACAATAGTGGTACTATCCGCTTTACCCACATTGAAATGTTGGTAATTTATCTGAATAATGAATTCGTGAATGAAATACTTTTATTATATTTTATATTACCTTTTTTAAACATATTATGTTAATTTTAAGGATGTTTAATACGTGTTGTAATAATAATTGTAACTAATTTATTACAAATAAAAAAATATTACAGTTTAATGCAATACATTTACTTTTCTTTTTATAATATTTTTTCATTAAACATCAGAGTTTCCGAAAATTGCATTTGAACCCAATGAATTATTCAAGTGAAAAAGCTACACCATATAATCTAAGTCTACTTAACCGTGACTTATGTTACCTTCGTGGTTACCTTAACTATAATATTAGTATTATTACCTATCAAATTATGTTCTATAAGTAGTTAAATATAAACAAGGATTACTTTGGATTATGTTGTGGACTTTCGTTAAAGAATATTACAAGTATAAAATATTACAATTTCTGTATGATAAGTTATTGTAATCGTATATTATTTGTTATCTTAAACTGTGTATGTTAAAAAGACCCCAGCCTGTATAAATTTAATGAAATAAAATCACCCCAAGGTCAAAGGATTTCTACACTGGTAAACTTCCCTCCACCACACGCCACTTCACTTGTTTATTTTTAATAGTATTCATCAAATTTAATTATTGAACATATTACAGAATGTAAATATTAAATACATTTTTTAAAAAAAGATAAAAATTAAAATAAAATAAGATAGCCCAAGCAGTAGGTTTCAAAATATAAGCCTATGTTTTGTAGATAAATGTTAAATTAAAAAAAAAAATTATGCATGATAAATGGACATGTTATACGTATGACACCAATAAATGCTATGGCGTGTATAAAATATACACTGTCACTGTTCAAGATTGGATGGTAAATTTGGCCGTCTTGTAAAAATGCCGAAATTGCTATAAAAAATGTCAATTTTTCTTCGCGACACGTGTCATAAATTGTAATAATGTAACAACCGACGAATTCCAAAAGATCTCGTAACCGTATAGACATTTTGCTGTACCTACGACACGCGCGTAATATAAATAATTATTCTATTATCGGTTATGTCGTATTATTTGATTAATTTAGACTTCACGTAACTTTCCTTTTCCTCGTTAAATCTGATAAATATCATTGTCTGCAGATTATAGTATAAAATAATATTATTGTATTGTTATTGTTTCGAACTCGGCGAAGTTTGAATAATAAAACATTAAAACCGCATTAATTCGATACACGTGTATGCCAAACGTTGATAAATGGATAAATGCATTGTCCGTTTAGTACACTTTCATTTTTAAAATTATTATTATTGCAACTATATGATCAATGGACAACACTATTACGGTCTTATATCTACAATATATTTTAGTCTGTGCCTTTGTGACGTGCATAATGTTTAAATTCGTTGGTATATCATACAATATATATTATTTTAATACATTATAAACAAGTAGCCACTTTTTGCTTATTACCATATCGTTGTACACTTATGTAATTGTAAGCATGCAAATATTTGTATTTCAACAAATCTATGTAGAAATTGTAAATATTTGGTTTTTGCTGTGAAAATATTGATAATTTGCTTAAACTGTTAAGTTTTGTTCGCATAAAATACGTATGTTTGATATTATTATGCACAACCATAACCGATTACTGTTAATATAATATTATTTTCAAGATACAAAAATGCATTAAAAGAAAGATGTACATACAAATTTATAAATCGTTAATTCGTATAAAAACTAAAAAGTCTAATAATTAAATTTATAAATATCACTAATATTAAAATTAAAAATGAATTTCTATTATCTAATAAATTAAACATTATAATATATTAAATGGTTCAATTCGTATTTTATGAAAAATTATTATGTTGACTTAATAGCGTTTAAAATGAGAAATAATAGGATATTTTAATCTTAAATTACATAGTATTTAATTTTTTAAATATTTAGATATTATAACGTAAAAGTTACATTATGGGTTTTCCTTTTATAAATTAACTTTCAGGCAAAGAATTTCGATGTTTTTTAATTATTTTAATGAAGTTTAAAATCAATACCTATGTAAAATCAGACACGAAGTCCGCTTATAAAACTTAAAGCTACCCACCTGTGGAACTTTGAGAGCTAATGGATAATTCAATAATATTGTAAGTTTATGAACGAAACAGTTCAGTCAACTGAAACCATGTGCACATTTCAGTAATCATCCGTCTATGAACAATGACGTGATTGTTATTACTCTAGAATTGTGCATCTCAAACTTTCTGTTATGGAGCCCTCTAAATTTAATGCAAAATGTTCAAGGTCCCCTTGATAAAAATCATTAATTATTTTTTCTTATTCATATACTGACATTACATAATATGCTATTTCACACAGATAAATTATTAAAATGTAAAGTAAATTAATGTTTTTTAATATACTTTTGCAAAAAACTTTATAATAATATTAATATTTAAACATGTATAAATTCATATTATATTAATTGATAATAACTATAAAATTATAGATAAATATTTGGTACAAATGTCGATAATTATAAATACGATGACTGGTGGGCTTATGTGTTTTTGCATAACACATTTATGTCCGGTGTGATATAAATGACTGCAACGCGCAAATTCACTTCTTAAGTCAATATTCTAATGTGAGATAAACTTCTCCAATGTAATAACAATTTTATTATTATTAAATAACGGTATCTAACATTAGACTTTATCGACAATTATTAATCATATGGTTGGTTATTTAATAACTAAATAACCGACCCCATTTAATATTGAGTCAAGAATAATAATTATAGTTTATTTTTTCGTAAACGCCCAAAGGAAATAGTTTAAATAAAATAAATATTTCACAGCCCTCCAGTAATATAACCCTACCAGTTTAAGTAGCACTGATCTAGAATCTACATTTAGAGTTTTGAGGTGATCGGGTGTTTTCCATCACATCAAACCAGCTGTATTAATATCTCAACACAATGATATAATATCATTATGATCTACGGTTTGTTTTCATCAAGCCAGCAGCTAGAAGCACTATTTGTAGAAAAATAAGTATTCGACTTTATACTAGGTAATCTATATAAACATAAACACCAAACGTGCACGCTACCACATCTACAATCCATGACCATGCGTGGAATCCCATATCAAAATTGGACAATTTTCTCAAAAAAATTAGGTACACCCTTACTATATGCTCAAAAGCAGATGTATCTGATGAATCATTATCTACAAAATATGCTTGAATATGAAAATTTCTTCAAATACGTCACCATCCAGAAAATATGCATTTTTATGCATAATAAACATTTATATAATATGTTGTCTGCTAAAAAAAATCGTTAACATTTCTTTCTCCCGTTGGATAGCATACTCTCAGTAAAAATATTAAAATGTATAAAAATCATTACTTTAATTATATTTGTATGATACATTATAAACTTTAACTGTTTCTTGCATTGATTATACTGTATAGTGTATACTATATTATTAAAAAAATTAATGGTTTTGGTTATGTAGATTTACGGTGTTAAGCTGTTAATCGAATTTTGTGAAACTTTACGGTATTAACTATTAAAATGTAAAAATATGTTCTTAGAATATGCTCAAACTATATGAAAACAAAGTCGGTAAATATCAGAGAAAACGTATAATTTCGAAGAACACATTCACGGTTATAAATTATTACAATAATAGTTGATCCTGCACGGCGTTGCACGTGACCAATTAAATTACTGTGCATTACCCTTTCTTATACACCGTTAAATGTAAACTACACTAAGTTTTAGTATAGTTTTTTGCGTCATTTTGACCAAAAATAAAAGGTAAAAGTAATAATTGGTACTCAATCATAGCAACTATTTTATTTTTTCTGTAACTATTAGCAATCATTCATAAATTACTACGGATCTTATTGAATCACAACCGAAACGAAAACTTTACGAAATACGTTAAAAAACTGTGGACTTGCGTAATGGACTCATATGTTTTAGGAATTTTATTTCATATAGACGATATTATTTCATTTTATTTTAACAAATTTAAGGGTTTAAATTATTAGATATGTTTTTGACTAACTTTTTACGGTGTTACCCGTGAAAAATTAAGTAATACCAGTGGATTTACCCAACTATTTTGTTTGTTTTGACTATTTTAAAAACAAGTCTAAATTGATATACAATTATATTAATTATTTTATATTAAACCACGAGTGCGATAGACTCGGCTATGGATAGTTAGGCACACACACACTAACATTACATTTTATATATGTATATATCACGACAGTTCATAAAATTATATAGAGACACATAAATTCGTGTGCACGACCAGCGGTCACCTTTTTTTTCGCTTTGAACTACTGAAGTCCATCGCGCCATCGCGGCATACGGATTACCACGGTAGCGGTTTTGTCCCGGACGCTCGGTAGCCACGCAGTAAATAAACACACACGAGTAATCCGTAAAAAGTAAAAACGATACGGACCGACACTTCGGACGCTTACTGTGTGCGACTAAGTCGTTTTCGTAGACGTTTATTGTGTACTTAACTGTATCTGCGGAGACTGCGGACAGAGAGAGAGAGAGAGAGAGAGAGAGTTTCGTCGAAAAGAAGAGACAGCCTTCGGTGTCGCCGCCGGAATGCGACTCGGTGGTGCAATTAACGAGGGCGCGGGCGACTGCATTAGGAAATTACGACGGACTCGTGTGTATTATATTATTGTACACGACGATGCGATTCGTCCACCATTACCGCTGTTAATCGTTATTAAACGTGGTAGGTTAGGTATACCGTGTACGGTACCTATATGATATTATACATATACACACTCGTGCGTCGTATGCCCTACAATGCGTAGGTGTATATATATATATATATATAGCTGTGTGTGTACTGTATATTATTATATTATATGGAACGCGTCGTTTTAATGCGTTTACGGCGGAGCGACCGTTCTAAAAATCGTACGGTTTTTAACGCCGTCCCGACCGGGTTTTCTATATACCTATATACAGATTACGGGACGTCTAAATTTAATTAACGGCGGCGGCTTCGATTTAAGGTGTGTACGCTCTCGCGGGCCCGACTAAGTGTTATTAAAACCCGCGAGAACCGCCGAGAACAATCAGACACACGCGGCACGGATGCGGCCGGCGGCGATAGGCGGAGGCGGCGGCGGCGGCGGCTAAGAGATTAGCTGCGGGTTAGAGCGAGTCTAACATTTTGTGCGAAATCGCAATTGCCGACGTCGTCGTCTCGCCCGGTTCGGCGTTTTACACGGCGTGCCCGAGAGATCGACGGGGACCGCGTGATGACGCGGTATAATAGGCGCTTACGCGTGTGAACGGGTGACGAGGAGGACTTTACGTCGAATTACGGCACAGCCGAGTCGCGGGCACGTTTCCGGTCGCGATCGTGTGCGTGTGTGCGCGCGTAATCGTTATGTATGTACAAATCGTTGTGCCTACGTCCGTATTAATACTTACTCGGATACTTATACTGTGAACGCACTTCGGGAGAACATAATTAAGCGTTGCGCCTTATTAATAGTACGCGAAAGGGTTTTTCCTGCAGGGCCGGCAGTGGCGAGGTCTACCCCCCTCGCTATTACGGTGATGGCGCGAACGATGTGTTTTTAGATTTCTAAACATGATTTCGCCGCAAACTTCTGACCCCCCAGCCCCCACCTCCGCCGTGTCCGTCCGTTAGTTACCGGGTACATGGTTACGGTTGTTTGCATCGAGATGTTTAATCGTGATAATTATATTGTATACTATAACATTATTATAATTCAAAGCAAGTCCATAATATAGCCACTGCATTATAACATATATATATATAAAAAAAAAACCCAAAACAAAGTACGAGTACCTATTCAATACGTACAAGACAACGATGAAAAAAAGTTATCGAAATACAGAGGTTACGAATATTATTTTTAAAATGTATATGATAATATGGAATTATATAGTTTATTGCTTGTTGTAGTATACCTATGAACATTTAAAATACGTTTGGAAACCGGGAATTACGCTCGCACAATATAAACTTCCCAAACTTTTTATTTTTATTATATTTAAATATAAAATATGTTTTTTTCTTAAAATTTGACTTTATATTATATATAATATATTCGTCATAATCATTTTGTTCTGTTGAAGTAATCTTAGATTATTTACGGGTCGAGCATTCGAGTTGACGGTGCCCAGCATGGTTGGTCAATCCGGTAAGCATCCGCAGATACGTTGTAAAAATAAGTATAAGACGATGACGAATTTGTCTCATTCCACCTGGCGTGGTTTTCTGACGTAATTGGAAAACGAGTGGAAGTTATGGTTACGCTACGAGTCGTCATGTCTCACCGTTCATACTATTATTGCTTTATTCGATTTTCAAGCAATCGATATTATCAACTAAGTTATCAAAGTCCCGCCGTTGACCGCTGCGAATTCGTTATCACACGGACGGTATTTAATTTTTACGGTTTGCTTATTTCCGATGTGATAATGTCATAACACGAGCCTCGATAATATTGTCATTACGTCCTGATATTTTTTATTTTCGATATCTTTCGACTTGAAGACTTCATGCCTTCAAATAGAGAAGTTTTAAACCTTGTTCGAACCCCGTGCTTCGCAAACTCTATTGTAATAACATATTATTATTATTATTTCACCAACGGTTTTTCGGTCCAAACATTCAGTTGAAAATTGATTTTTTTCTTTCTAAATATCAATGGTTTCAAGTCTAAATGTATTGTTTCGGGTTATGAAATGAAAACAAACTTAAATCATAAGTTTCAATAAGTATATTAATATGCAAAATCGTTTAATGGTTAAATACTGTATGTGCTATCTAAATTTTTATTATTTCTGCCAGATATACAAGTACAATAATTAACATTAGGAGTTATGACACATAAAATAGGATTTTCTAACGAACTTATATATTTTTTATTTGGTATGAACACAGCTCTGTTAAAAGTATAAAAAAATGAATACATAATTATAAAGTCATTATATTGATTATCCTATTGGTTGTACTTGTAAATTTAATCCTGAATAACATATCAGATAAAAATAAAACTAATAATAATGCTCATATAATATATATATATTTTTTTTTTTTTTTTGGTAACGAACTTAACGATATACAGTACCCACAGATGTATATAAATAAGGTCGATAACCGCGTATGAGTAAAAACGATAAACTGACTTTTTTATTTTTTATTAAATGTCTGGCGAAACACATTCAAATTTCGCGGTAATGCCATGCCATTTTTTAAACGATTCCGGATAGGATACAACAACCGACAACACCGTTTTCTAGAAAACAAACTCAACGCGTATTACGTCATTTCTAATCGCGACTGGTGAATGTTAGAAGCCATTACATTGTAATATTACTGAGAGAATAGTAAAAATATAATATCGTATAATAATTGTATAGTCTGACTATACTACTGTACCCTTTAGGTTTTAAAGTTTTATTCAAACAATATATATATATATATATATACATTATACGTGTATTATTATACTATCGTCGTAGTATACGGTGATATAATTTCCTAGGACGATCTTACTGGAAGTGTATTTCAATTATTTCAGTAGGTAGCGATATATCCTTTTGCAATATACCGGAACGACTTACGGTTCTCGGACATATCATTATTATTATTATTATTATTGCGAATGGCCGACATTACATGTCTTACGATGAGATACATTTCCTCGTCCGCCCTATGACCGACAAAGCTGCAGTGTTCGCGGGGGTGGAGGGGGTGAAATTCAACTACAAGACAGTCGGATTAGATTCGCCGACGGTATTATTCGTGAACAGAAACTATGATGATATTAAAATCGTACTAAATGTGTTGACGGACACGCGCATTACATATTATTATAGCGGCCGTATGGCTGGCACGTATATAGTTTACAAACCCGCGGGCGTCATACGAAACTTTAAGTTCGTCCACTTCGCATCATTGTGTACCTATATATTATGCACGTGCAGGCGTGTGTGTATAATGTACATATTGTGTGCGATAAATGATAATAATATCATATAAACTAAGTGTGTATTATATTCGTATGACGTTTCGTTGTTAAACTTTAGCAGTTTTGGTCGTCGCAACGAGAACAATGTTTGCAACAACATCCGTCTAGCTGGTATAGTGACACGATGGAAATGCATAGATTCAAAAATGTTACATTGTTGTTTAATAATCTTATTCGCGCCGATAGTACAGTAAATCACACACGCGCACATTGTCTCAAAAAGTATTAAATATATTTTTTTGGAAAAATCTATTTTTGTACCATTTGAATAAATCGTTTTAAAAAATTTGTGATTAAGTAATACTACTATACTAGTGATAACATGACGACTACTCTTAGACGTTGAGCAAGACGAGTAATTCTAGTACAGTTTTTCAATTTTACTTGGCTATATGGAAATCGTTCTGTAGTCTTTACTCGTAGTAATGTCTATAACATTGGATTTGTCCACAAGCTCGAGAATGGAGGTATTTAAACTAAGTTTCAGGTTCACGGTGTCTATATCGACCAGATTTATCTCAGTTAAAGAGTAGCCGAATAGGAACACAGAGGACAAACAAAAGATAAGAATATGTGAGTATCAAGTATTGATTGTATATCAAGATAAACAATAAACATATCAAGTCATTGTGGTGTCTATTAGTCGATTTATTTCTTAATTGTTTTTAAGGCGGTGGATATTGAATAAGATCAATAAAGGCTGTTAAATTATTTCCTCTATACTATGAAAACAGCTAAGTTGTATTCAAAGCAAAAAAAAAAATATTTGTAAATAATATATTCACAATAAATATATATTTGAATAATGGCTACCTAAAATAATTTATAATTGGATTTGTCAAACAAACTTACACTTTAAAAACTTTAATTTGTTTTAATTTGTTTTTAGAAAATCATTTATTAAACATAATGTTCTTGAAATTAAATAATTATTAAATATAAACTAATTTAATAAGTATAAATTTAATTTCTTAATTTTTATAATACAAATAAAAAAAAAACATTTTCACGTAGGTAAATTAAATATTCAAAACCTCTAAGTTTTCAATTAAATTATAAAAATTTTCCAGACATTAGTCTATTATACGCATAACATATAAGACCGATTTTGACACGAGTAAAATTACATTAAAAATTACTGACGTATCATTATACACATAATTCCAATGGTTTTTTATAAGTAGATTTGACTTTCATATGCCTATGAGACACTGTATTATATAGAAATTAAAAATCGATAAGCTAGTGAAATTATATATTTAAAATATGACAGAAAATGTGTGTATATAATAATATATAATATATATAATTTGATTCAAATTACTAACTTGTATTTATTTTTTTCCGCTAGACGATCGTTCCAAGCTAAATCATATTATAGTACCACTGGTATCATCGCTGGAAGTCGCTAGTCATATAATTGTTATTTTATCTTGTTTTTTTTTTGAAAATAAATAATGTAATATTATTTTCATAATCACTTCTATATTAAATGAATACTCAAAACAATTCATAAAATCCTCTCAAGAGGTTGAAAAGAACTTGTGTCGTGACATATTTCCCACGATGGCTTTTCATCTAATACCCTAAGACCTAATACCTCGTCAATGGAGTGCTTTTATCATATTAAGTTTTCTTTCATTTTTAATTCGTTTTCGGTAAATATTTATTACGCTTGATGTATATATAATGTATAGATTATATAAATAAAATATAAAAAAAAACATGTTGACTGTGAATTGTGAGACAAGTTGAATAATTCATGTTTTCTTTTAAATATAACTAAAAATAATATTTTTCGGTAACTTTGGATTGAAATTGGGTCATTGAAAAGAGCTACTAGGAATACTGAAATACACAATTGTTGGCGAAATTTTCATGAGATTTCTAGCAATTTGAACATAAAATTAACTAATTGTAAACTATATGGTTGTCTAAATTGGCCCTATCTAAATAAAATGTTGAAAACAATTGTATATTCATTAAAAAAAATATATATATACATAAGTCGTATTACGTATGTGTACAACTCAATTGATAAAAATTGAAAATCGTTAATAAACATTAATTTTATTATTTCCTAGGTTTTCCCGAAAATCACAATTAAATCTGACTGCTGACTAGACAGAAATTATTCATGATGTTACCTTTAAAACAAAAAAAAACTGTAAATTAATGTTTTTTAGTCATTGGTGTGTTATTATGGGTGGGTCAAGAAATGTAAATGAGGAGGAGGGTAGTAAAGACGTAAACCCATTTATGATTTGAATAAATATAAGGATATCGCAGTTATAAAAATGTGTAATCTCATGGAATAATACGATTATTACATACCTATAATATTGATATTGACTGTTTTTCGTTGAATTATTATAACCAAAATAATTAAGATATGTTTATTGTTTATATTATATTGCTATACAATTGAAATATACATCTATTTAAATGTGTGCATTATAGTAAGCGATTTTTTATTTTCTACACTTTGTAACATACTTTTTATACGAACAGTGCGTGTAGCGATCGTTAGGTGAACAGTTTTGAGTTAACTGTTTTAACGAGTGCAGTTTAAAAATTAAAATGTACAATGTACACCGAAGCCATCAATCATGTCATAGCAGTAACGACGTGCAACCAAATATACAATACAATTAAATGTAGGTGTACTATATTCTCCACATGCTCTCAACACGTTTTGCAATATAACTATTTTATATAGTTCCGCGTTTCTATCATCAGATCTTGCCGATTCGTTAGAGACAGAAGTGATGAGGTGGTAGTAAAACCGAAAACGATTCGGTTAGGAATCGCTGAAGAAAATGTATATACATTTTTTTTATAGCAGTTATAGGCTGTTCCGATATTCTTGTCCGGTGTACTTAACGTTAACACTGTTTGGGTTTGGGATAATATTATGATAATAATCGAGCACATATTTGTAGGTGTTATTTTCCAAAAAAAAAAAAAAAAAAAAACAGATTACCGGCCGTACATGAATATCAGTATTTGTGATGACAACTTAGCAATTTTTAAAGCACAGTGCTATTATATAAAGCATAACAACAGTAAGTCAGTAAGCTACATATATAAATTCTATTTTTGTATTATAGAAAGGTTGTAAATTTGTAAACTTGTTAACAAGAAAATCGTAAGTATAACAGTTATTATATATTATTGGATAAATATTTTATTTACAATCTATATGATGCAATGTACAAGAAGTAAATGTTGTAACAATATGAGAAAAAAATTATATAAATAGATTGTCGGGAGAAACCTTTAACTAACAGTACCGTATTTTTTTTTTCTATTGGTAGAGGTTCTTTTGACCATTAGAGAGATATTACTCAATATTAGTGTTTTTTTTTCTTCAAATAATCAGGTAATGTAATTTGTCTTTATTTTATGTGACTTCCATCGAATTTCACTGTAGGCGTATTTATAAGAAAGAAATTGTATAAAATTGGTATTTTTTCAAAAGTATTTTACTATAGATTATTAAGGATTATAGCGTATTTAGAGCATTGAATTAATTTAGGAAGGCCAATAGAATAAAAATGTCTTATATTATACTTTCGTTTTTTTTTTTTTTGGAGTTCGTTATATATAATATGAGTATTATTTGTATTTTATTTTGTAACTAGAAAATACAATTGATTATTATTCACATTATTTGAGTCTGGGACACCATTGTGAGGTGAATTTTATAAGGTATTTCGAAATATTAAAATGTTCATATCGGTATATAGGACAACAATTTGAGCTTGAATATTTCATTATTGTTTTATGTGGGTATAATGGGTATCTTCCGTTAATCCGTTAAATAGGGGTTAAATGACTCATAAGTTTATGATGTTTATTAGCAAGCAACTGTTAGCTCTTCTTCAATAATATTCTAATCAGCTCATGTAGTACTTTGATGAGATGTACATTTCCGACAACAATTTGACAAGGTGTAATTTGACATTGTTTATTTTCTTTTAATTGATATATCAATTATAACTACGTAACATTAGATTATTTTAAGAATTTTATCATAGCTCTATAATATGTATTTAAATGTGTGATCTTAAATTTAAATTATTCAACGGTAAATAAAGTATCTATATTTCTATAAGTTATGAGTTCATCAGTTAAGTTATTGATTCAATTAATTTTTTTTTTTTGCAAAATATTTAGCATAAGTATCATCGTATTTTCGTTTTAATAAATATTGTTGAAGTGTTTTTACTGCGGTTGCATTATCAATTTTTCATCCATTTTAGTGAAGTAGTTACGTGATAGTTCAGCCAATATTTTTCAAATAGAAAATTAAGTATTTGTATTGGTTTTAGTTGCTTAAAATAATTGTAATAATTCAGTTTCACTTTAATGTTTAATAGATATTTTGGGCAAGACAACATCAGTCGATTATACTCCAAACATTCGAAACCTTAGTTTTTTATCCCAATAATTTAAATTACTTCCTTTTTTTTTTCCTGGTTATATAATATTGATAATTGTAATGTATTTAATCGGAATTAATGGATGTTCGGATAGTTTTTATTGTATAATTAGTAATAACTAAAAAGAATGTATATTATATAATAATAAATTATTTAATTCAGTGAAATCTGTTTTAAAAAATATAAAAATGTGGATTCAATTAAATAATTAAAATACTTGGGTACAAAAAGGGATTCTTGAAGTTTGTAGCCACAAAAGGATAACGAGGTTTTTTTTATATCGAAAGAACTTGTGCAATTTTTACGTTATTTTGAAACTTTTGAAAGTATATTCACACACTGCGAGTAAGGGACAACGAAAACACAATGATAATATACTGTATTTAATACATTGTCACTTCAACAATAATGAATGTAGTACACAAGTTGTAATAGATCTTATTTGGTCATATTTCATACGTGAATAAATTATTTTCGAACAACATTAAATCGAAAACGATTGACCAAGTGAACATATACATAAAAATGTGAATTCATTCGATTTTTGTACAGTATAATATATTATAAATTATTGTTTAATGTCGATTAAGCATTCATTTACTTATATTATGTAATGTAGACGCTGTCGCTGTTTACACACAGTGCATTCGTAAATTAGTTTATAGTATAATTTGTGTTCACTGCAGTGGCATAATCAGTTCTATGTATTTTGATATGATTATATTATTTATGTTTAAACTTTATACATAGTGATTTGTTTAAGACTAAACACTCATTAAATCAAATACCATGGTTGTACTTGAACATATTTTATTTTACATAATTTTAAGTCGGTATATAAATAAAATGTCTAAAATATAATGTATTTATTCTTAATTTCTTAAGTTTATTGATTTTTTTGAATGACAGCATATTATTTCTGCATACATTTTTAGTTTTATATTCATAAGCAAAATGCTTTTCTTAGAAACTACGTACATAAAAGTCAAATTTCAAACGAGTAGTTAATTACTTATAGTTTAAGTATTTAAAGTTTCGAGTGGAGTGGCACAGCTGTGTTACCTCGCAAAATGTTGGTCAAAATATACTCTACTCGTCTAAACTTTAAATAATTATAGCTAATTAACTATTAGTTTAAAATTCGATTTTTATATAATACCATACCACTCAGCAATATTTTCTACTTTACCATATTATGAAATTAATAATGTACCTTTGCTGTCATACAAAAACAAAATGATTTAGTAAATGACAACGAAAAATATGGTGAAAATACATTTGTTTTATTAACAACTGTAATTGATTCTCATTTTCATAAAACAAATTTTTATAAACATTAAAACATTTTGAAACCAGTATTAACTGTAACAGAATCAAGTATTATAGTAACGATAAATGTGCTTAACATATATTACCAACATCATTTCCAAAACAATTGGCTAGCTTAAAAAAAACTAAATGAGATATACGGAAAAATAGAAATATTAATGCAAAAATGTATAACTAGTTTTCATCATAATCAATTTTTGAACTATATTGACTGTAGAAACATAAAACATTCATTCACTTCAATTACAACTTCTTACACGAATGCAATCTTAAATATTTCAGGAAAAATTTAAATCTATTTATATACATGAAGATTTTATAATTTTTTGTAATTTAGAAATATCGAAGTATAAGAAAACACCATTTTTTTGTATGGGTATATTAAGTTTAATTGTATGAAAAATTACTAAATTGCAAATTATTTTATCTTTAAAATACACGAAATTTTAAATTTTAAAAGCTCAAAAATGTATTTAAATTAATTAGATTTTAACTTAAAATATTGTAAGCTGTTACCTAGTACCTATGTTATTATATTTTATACTAAGAAATTCTTAAAATATTTGTTATAATTATAAGCATTTTACTTACAGAATATTTTATGTTTGTATAAATATGTGTACATTTCTGCTTATTTTTAATATTTTATATGAATAAAATATAAAATGTTAAAAATGCATATTTTAAATAAGTTTTTTTGCATATAAAAAATACAACCGTGTTTGTGTAGAAGCATCTGAACGGTGTCATCTATGGTGATATTATACCGAACAGTACAAAATAAATATTTTAAAAGTTACTAATTTAACCATAATTTTTAAATAATATACATAACAGTTCATTTTTAATGAAAAACGGCTGGCGCCATATATTAGTCGTCGAGTATATAAGAACTTTGAAAACTAGTATTATTTTAAACATTATAAACCAATAGATATAATTTTTGTTAATAATATAATTATTAATTATTGTTAAATATTTGTTGACTTTATGAATGAGTCAATTTATACACGCATTATTATTTCATATTAATACTATATGATGATGAGAGCGACATAAATCATGCAATAATAAGATTATTAATAAAAAAAATATTGAACATTTGAACAATTATAACTAATAAAAAGTAGTTTATACGTTTAAACAATAAGTATATTTCGCAATAACCAATCCACTTGGACTAACTATGTATAATATATTATAATTTCGAGGTAAAATGATTATTTTAAAGCTTAAATGTAAGCACTTTAATCGCGTACCAAAATCTTCCAATAAAATTAAATCATTATTACTGTGTAAACAATAACAGCCTCTTATATTAATAAATGACGTTACATTAATGGAATTGTCTTATGTATAATTGTGTTTGCATTATAATATTAACTAATAAGATTCAAAAAAATCGAATAATATCCATTTAATCAATGATAAGAAAGTGAATAATTAAATTCGATCGTCAAATATATATCTACGTATAAACTGTCATGTTATTAATTATTATTTATATTCTTATGTTTAAATCGTCAGACTTCTACTGTAATATTATATTGTGTATAATTATAATATTATTATAGAAATATTAGGTTTATAGATCAAATTGTCTTTAACGTTATAAAAATATAAACAAAATTAATTTTGTATAAATGTAGCAAATTTGAATCTACCCATAATATAAGTTACAAAGATAATTTTGAGAAGTATATTTCAACATATAATCCTACAAAACTGTTTTCCAATTGAATGAATACTTCACATAAATGTCAAAATCTCATTTATTCCTCTGAAGTGTATTCAGTTATGAAATGGAAAGCTGATCATTTATGATAGTATAATACGAATAGATTTTTCTCTCTGCTCTGAATTTAATAAACAGTCATTAAAGCTAATAAGTAAAATTAATGATAATATTAAATTAATAAATTATTCAAAGAACCCAGCATCAAATCAATATTTTATGTTATTTACAGAGAATATGAAGTAATTATTATATTTTTAATTAATATCATGGTGTGTATCAAACGAGCAATGCGTTATGCAATAAACTATGTCAACAAATAAAACACATACATATAATTATTTAGTTATTTGGCCGCCGATTAGTTTCATGTGTATAATTAATATGAAAACAAACAGTATAAATACCGAAACCAACATACATACAATACAAATTGTATGTTTTTCTAAATCAATTTAAATAATTAAAAATAAGTCAATATGCAATATCATAATTTGACAAAATAATATAAATGAAAATATTAGGTCAAATCATTCATTTACATAAAGTATTTTTCAATTATTATAATAAGTAAGTTTAACTATACATCTATTACACTTTGGCACCAGCATAGCCACTGGTAATCTTAGATGCTGCATTAAAACAAATATTTTGCTACGAAATTGATACATTTTTACTAAATTATTTCCAAAATGTTGTTTATGGCAGTTTTTTTGACATACTTGTAACAACCATAAAAGTGTAATTTTTTTGGAGCACCCGAACACCTGCATAATTTTTAAATATTTGCGATAGTTGTATGAGTTAGAAATATTCAAAAATGTACGTTGTTGCCTAAATATCGGGACAGGTTTAGGGTCTTTGATATGAAACATTTAGAAGTCTAAATTCTCACATAAATTATTACAAATTGTTAATTACTTTACGTCATACTTTTAAATATTTCTTTATAACTAAATTACGAAAATTTGATATCTCTTTGGATTTTTATGTAATTAAGTTCCGATACTAGAAAATTTTCTATTTTCCAGTATTTAAAAAAAAACCTAATTCTAAAAATCGAATAAAATATTCAGTAAATATTCAGAAATATCGTATTCCTCGTTTCAATGTTTTTTTTTTAAATTTATTTATACTATATTATATTATCTATATTATAGATTACAAAACTGTGTTAAAATTTTATTTCATTTTAATTTGAACCATTATATTACCCTTCATTATTAAAAAACTTAAATTAACATAATATAAAATAACATCGTTATTACTAGTCACAGTTTTTCCATGATATTTTGCCATCCGGTATAGGAATAATAGTAATACAGGTATATAATATTGCCGTAAACATATTTTGTATCTCTCACCTCCTCCTCAAATTTCTCGGTGGAAAGTATAATAATACGGTGTTATTCTACAAACCGTATAGTAATTTAAAAATACGCAATAGTACACAATATTATATTATGTAGGTAGGTGTAGTGAGTGTAAAATATATTTAAATAATCTGAGTGATTAATATGGGGAAAGCTAATGGGTTAAGACTACACAATTGTAATAAATTGTCATTAAACGATGCTGACACGACGAGAACGATTATGTCTCCGTTCAGCCAACAGGAGTGTGTTGGTAACGATCGTTTACGAGCATAAGTGATGATCCGGGTCTGGACATGCGTAAGTATTTAATTTTGTGTTTGTTTTAATTAATCGTTTAATGGTTTTGAGAGAAGTGACGTGTTCACGGGGTGGCGAGAGTGTGCCCTTTTGACTTATTCTTGTCCATCGATTTCTCGTCGTTTATTGTTTAAATAATAATATTCATGTTTTCAATATCGTTTTAAACATTCGAATATTTTTAATTTTTCGTACGAGTCAAGTCATAAAGTTAACGAAATTAACGAAAGCCTGTTTATAGCGCCATCGTGAGATGATTTACGCCAAGATGTTACTAACGAGTAATGGCATGCATATAATATAATAAACAAACTTCCCTCGCACGCGATTAATGGTATACTATTATTATTATTAACTAACATCTGCGGTTAGGTACAAGGTTTTTCAGTGGCGTAGCCAGAGGGGTGGTTGGGTGTTGACCCCCCCCCCACCCGTTCGGCCGTATTTTTATCAAAAATATAATGTTTATAATATAGGAATACAATCATTTATTCGTGGTGAAATGTACTCTGTTATGCCGCATTCACGTTATCGACTGCACTGGTGATAATAATCATTATTATTCAATTATTTTATTATTTTAACACGGTCGTAGATTTATTTTATTTTATTACTACCCCCCCCCCCCCCTAAAAAATCATGGCTACGCCACTGAGGTAATTTATATATATTTTTTTTTATTATTATAAGTAACATAGTCTGAGAATGTTTAGACATCCATGTCCTCTCGATTAAATTGATAACACAACTTACTGGTTTCGACCGTTTCTTTTAGTTTAACTCGACTTATTGGCACTATAACTACACAATTTACCTATTATTTTCACCTTGACGTTGACACGAAAAGAGACCGTTTTCGTATTTTGATAATATTAATATGGCTAGTTAAAAATCGTTTAGACTTATCACGTCATAATATTATATTACATTCGTATATATTAGAGTAAACTGCAGTCCATACGTCATCGGATAGTGTGAATTATGTACATCCATCCCCCTCCGCCATAGAATATCCCGTAATTGCACTGGATCGATTGGTTTTCATCAAATGTTTTCACCGCTCTCAAGATTATTGCATTTCGTTTGTCGATCATTAGTGCATTTATGCGTTTATCGTCAATCCATTATTAATATAATATTATCGCCTATTATTATTGTTGTCCACATCGCAAAAACTAACGTCGACACCTAAAAGAAGCAAACGTACACGTAAATCGCATTAAACACAGTGACCCGACTACATTTAATACGACTTCACCAGTGAGTTATAATATTATAATAGTGGCCGTTGTAGCGGGTTATAGACTAATATTATTGTTGGCACATATCTGTCATCGTACCGCGTTTCAAAATAATATGCCAATCGATCGGACCGGTAAGCAATAAAATGGTGTGCACCCGCGACTGTGATATTTGTCCGAATCCTCACTTGATGACATCACATTTTTGACCAAGACCAACGTTATTTCGATTATATTTGTTCGATATCAACGCGAATATTTTCACTTTAAACGTTCGCGGTGCAAATACGTATAATAGGTAGTCTATAATTCAACGAATTCAACCGTGTACTTGTCTCTCGATCAATAAACATACTGTGTATTCAATATTTTTGGAAAAACGCTTAAATTGTAAACAGTTACAACATGTACTTTAGCAGAAATGAAAAAAAAATTAAACGTTAACTAAATAGATACAACTCCTAAATGATTACTGATCATCTGACATATAATTTGATGTACAGTACAAGTCTTATACAGTTTCGAGTTGAATGAATATGTGTATAGATATTTATTTAAATTCAGAGTACCTACTATAATGTTCGATGTTTCTATCGAGCGTTCATATAAGTTCTATGTACATTTTAAAACAGGATGTTTAGGTTTTGTGGACGATTATTAAATCCATCGGTATGCGTTTGGGGTTTATAGTCGATAATTTAAATTCTTCGAATTTATTAACGGATTTTCAATCCTAGTTTAAAATGTATATTGGTTTCGGTTGCGGTTAATGTGTTGGAAAATAATAGGAATTGAGGTTTTACACTGTTTTCCGAAATTAATTTTTGATCCTTGTTTAGTGAAGTACTACTAAATACACGCGATAATATATGAACCTTAGTATGTACCTTTATAATTTGTATCGGGTGTGCGTATGGCTACGCGACAATGACGAAATATTTATAGTGTATAATTATTACTCGTAGATAAAATGTATAATATAGATCATTTGACCGATCAGACGAGCGTGTTTAAAAAAAAAAAAAAAAAAAATATAGGTATTATTGATCATAAATAAAAAATCCGCGTGTAAATCAAAATCCAAAACCAGCGAAATGTCGTGACGACTCAAAGGAATAAAGAGAAAACACACAGTAATTATTGCAACAAAAGTTGATGTACACCAGAGGTTCTTCAAGTGCGTAAACGAAATACGAAGCTCTCCGGCGTGTTATAATATTATAATAATATAATACATATAATATTATATCATAATGAAAAGTCGCTCGTCTGCACCGCATAACTCCATAATATGAGAGTATTGCGCGCGCACACACACACAAACACAAACACATACACACACACACGGGCATTATTGTATATCGTATATTGTAGTGTATTAGGTACCACGTGTCCGCATGAATGGCATTTTAATTGGAATTGCATACGAGAAAAAAAATTAAATTTGAGCGCCTCGCACCGCTACGTTGTCGGATGTCATTAAACAAAATAAATGTGTGGGTACCTGCGACGTGAAACGCACGCGCGAGGTCGGCGGCAGATCATTAATTAAACAAATGCGTTATATTTTCGGAATTGCGTGTCTCTTTTTGTGTGCAACTCGTACGGCATACGAATTGGGTTTTTTATTCAGTTCTTTCGGACGACGCGGTGTCTACAACAATATGCATAATATACGAAACTAAACCGCGACGACGCGTTATCTCCAATGATTTTTGTTTCTTTGCGCGGCAGACCGGACAATGACACTACTGCTGTATAGTAGCGGTAATAAGTGACCGTCGTGTTATTGTGTTCTGTCCGCTAATCTAACAGCCCAGCTTCGACGGCAAATTATTATAGTTTCCCGGCAACGGTTCTCGTGACGATAAGGTGTCGTGACATATTATAATTTATGATCAATATACGGAAACCGATGTTATATAGATCCGTTATTAATGTCGTTATACAAACCATCACCCGTGTTTCTCGACGAGACCGTTTCCGTTGCTGTTATATATTAATATTGTTCGAATGGCGAGGACTTTCCCCGTAAATAGTATTTATGTTATTTTCGTAGAGTGGGAGAATTTTGGTTTGAAAAAGAACGAAATGATTACGGCGATCAAAATCATAATATTTAAATTAAATTCAAATTTACTGTACATAGCATAATTTATTATACTACTCCGATAATCCGAAATAAATCATAATATCATATATTATATTAGATACATTCTAAAAAAATACACTTTTCCTTTATAATTTAAACGGTTAAAAGCATTAACTTTACGTTATTACCTATAATATAACATGTATGGCAGAAATATACAGAGTTATTTCAAAGTCAAAAACATCAATATATAATAACATCGTTACCAGTTACCAGTTACCAGTTACACCACATGTTCAATAATATTAACAATTATTGTTTTTAAAAGATTTTATTTTGTCACGTTGATTTTATTTGTATTTTTTGTATTTTATTTATATTATGTATATATTTAATTAATCATCATAATACAAAACATATTTGCTTAAGTTAATATCATAAAATATTAAAATACCTACTCACTAATATTATGAAATGATAAATAATTGATTTATTGTTGAAAATGTACGTATTATTATGTTTCTTCAGCTTGAATATTAATCGAATGTAAACCAATATCTTAGTTGGGTGTTACGTAATTCAGTGCGGTTCACTAGTATCACAAGTTTTTCTCGTTAATTTAACTGAAAATATCGTTTACAATAAAATATTTGAGTTAAGTAGCTTTGTGTATAAAAGTAAAATACAGTATAACTTATATAAGTATCTATACCTTTCATTTTTTATAAATAATATTATTATAATTTCGTTATTAAAACTTTCAAAAATGTGAAAACTTAATTTGTTAGTATATATAATATATTATATATTATTAGTTGTTTTTTAATTTTTAACGTTATATTATGTATAACATGGAAACTATTACTTGAATTATTATATCATACTATATGACTTTTATATAATATACATATTGCATACCTATATATTTATAATAATATTAGTTTAATAAAATGTGCCAAAAAATAAAATTAAAGACTTATTCTCAGTTTATCTAAATACATTACAATGTCTCAAATTCAAGATTAAAATATACCTAATATATTTAATATTTAATTATTTCAACGAGTTTTTGGTTTTAGCGTTCGATCGATAAAAATAAAATTATAAGTATTAAAATGTATTATATATACATAGTTGACCTATATTGATAAAAAATAAAATTCCAATTATGAAAAGTGGCACTCATCGGCTGAACCTCTTGCCAGAGTTAGCTGCGTGTAAAAGTTGTCATATTGTATTTAGAAGTGACTTTCAAATCGTTCTAATAACAATTTGGAGCAGTCGTTTTTGCAGTTTCTGTGGTTTTCTCAAAAAATAATGAGACTTTTGGACTTTTGACATAACCAAAGTACAACATACATCCTATTTTCAATCGAACACACACACACACGCATGTCTGCGTATATATATATATATTATATTGCAAGAAACTTTGAAAAACTCTTAGTGTCCTTAATAGTATTTCGAGAAAAAAAAATCATTATAAAAGTTTTTTGTTATAGCACTTTAAAAATGTCTATAAATATGTATAGCCATTGTAGGTGCTCGTAAAAATGTACATAAACAATTATTTAGGTAAATATAATTTATTTTAAAGCAACTAATTATTGACCATAATGTTATTCTCGTTTGAATAAACACGTCCTTAAATGTATTGACTTTTAAACACTTATACTATCACATCATTAAACTGGTTTATATTGATGGTAAGTCGAAATTTATTTTCTTAAATGCTTTCTTTTTTTTTTTTTTTAGAAAAATTATCATAGATAATTGACACGAAAATTCATTAACGCTTGTTGTCAATAGTACGCGAACTAGTGGAATAGTTTGTTCGAAAAGATGTACAAACTATATAGGTAATCGACAAGAACACGTCATTTTCCAACAATGCAGCGCGCGCGCGCTCTTTTGAGTGTTGAGTTCTTGTAGGCGGTAAGACGGTGCAAAACAGAAACATTCCTTTATCTTTCCGTGTCATTTCCGCCCCACTTCAAAAACTTTAAACGGAAATAGCTCGAGAGTCACTCGTTCAAAATATGATTGCGATAATCCCAAGAGATTCATAAACACGAGCACGAGTTATAAACCGCAGTCAAAAATAGTGGTTTTCATTTGAAATTCAAAAGTTAGTATCGCCACTGAGCGCCTCTTAAAGAGGAATAGCGTTTTTTCCACGCTAAAACGTGGCCGTCGTTACCCTTGGGTATAGCCGTGACAGTCGACTATGGGGATATTGCCGAACGCCGAGACAAAATATTAAAGTAAACGCATTCGCATAATATATAATATTATGGACGGCGTTATCGACCTATGCGGGTACATGTCGCGGCCATGTCGCACAAATGTGAAATAAAATAATGCGTTCCGCCAGTAAATCATTTAATAGTATATGATATATATATCAATGAGGATCAAATGCGTAATATTATCAATTGGTGTTCAACGCAATGGTATAATGGCATTGTATCGATATCGATTTTTCGTTAGGTACGATAAAAGTTAGTCGACCAAGCGTCACCGTAATACCAATTTAATACTATTATTAAAATTAAAAAAAAAATTTGTGAATTTATGTTAATAATTGACTTGAAATATAGTTATGGAGTTAAATCAACGTCAACCATGTTAGGTAATAAATCAATACGTGAAAATAAATATAATGGTTAACTGTAAAAGTTTAAAACTAACGCGAACTTAACTCGGTTAAAAACAAGTTCATTCGTTTTTTTTTTTATACTACCACACCTGAGTCATACATGCTTAGTGATTGTGCAACTTTCAATTTGTTTAAATCATAACAGAATGTTTTGTTATATCACAAATACGTCAAATTATAATGTTCCTTCTTTATGGTGCACAAGCGCACTTGTGGCAGTTTAAGTAATTAGATGTTGGTGTCAACTAAATAATTAAATCAAGGAATATATTGTAACTGGAAACAGCTAAGTTCTCACAATGGAGTCTTTGACTATAGTAAAATAAAAGCACTCTGAAAAAAATTAGTTAATGAGTCCATCGTTGTCATTAGTTATTAAAATGTAATCGACCCATTTATTAAAAAAAACTCAATATCTCATCGACTAGAAATTGTTATAGGTTATCTGCAATCGATACGGCCGAAAATAGTACTCCGTACAAATAATAAGAATAAAATATTTATTCCTCAATAATAATACCTCCTACGTATATATATATATATATATATTACATAATAATATATTATATTAATATACAATGTAATGATGGTTTGTCGAATTGCCAGAAGAGGAAAACTCTTACGAAACTCATATTATACCGTCCATCAATCTCTATATTGCATTATATAATATATAATAGTTTGGAGGAAATTATGTCATACAAGCGGCCTGCGATGTTCAACTCAAGGGGATCGGTGGAAAGGAAAGAAATGAGATTTTTTCAAATAAATACAAGGAATAAACGATTCAACTACTGTGCCAGTCCCTAATACGCAATAACGTTTGCGATACGAACACATTGTGTTATAAAATTGAGTGGTGGAGCACATATCATTATTATTATATACCCACAGCGACCTTATACACATATTATATCATATTATATTATTATGATGAACGTATCGTCATCATCTCCGTAATTTACTTTGGCCTATAAACGTTTTTCAAACTTAGACTAAAGAGACCATTTTTTTTTTTTTTTTAATATTTGAAATAATAAGTCTTGTTCAAAAATAAAAATATGTATTCAAAACTTTTGTTTTACAAATAGAAAACTTTAAGTCATCAGACGTTTATTAATAAAAATGTATTTATTCTAAATGTACGAAGTTCACTGCCTCATTCACTACGACTAAAGTCGCAACTATAAAGGTTAGTATATCATACTATTTAAAACTACATTATATGTCGTATGCCGAGTTGTGTAAGTTTGTATGGACAGTTGTAGACGTGGGTGTGCCATACATATTTAATAAAGTCATGGGATAGGACACGGGCAATAATGTATTAAAAGTTTGTCGATTTGATGAAAATAATTAACTCAAATAATGTTAATTCAATAGTTAACAAATAATAAATTAAATGCTTTAAAGTGAGTATGGAAAAAATATTAACTTGAACAGATTTATCTACTTTTTTAATTACACAGATCAAATAAAGAATATTCGTGCCTATTTGTATTTTCAACTAGCAGTATATCATACGACTTTAACCGAGAAACAATTAACGAACACGAAATACGGCGCTATATCGGTGGATTTCGGTTTGACTGTACCTCAATTTCACGGAAAGATCGGCATCGGTAAACCTCGCTTTGTTAACTATTTCAACCAAATATCATCATATTTGCTATATTTTACTTGGTTCAAACTATTCTCTTAACTTTTCTGATATCTCTGAAAACAATCTCTCTAAACTTTGGTCAAAATTAGTCAAGTAATTGTTAAGTGTATAAGCTACAAAAATAAGGACATACATTGTATTTTGTTGTATATTATTTGAATTACGAAAAATAAATTAAATATTATTTTATTTAAAAAAAAAATCATTTTGTAAGGTAAACAAGTAATTATTTAAACTATAACAGCAACCATACCTATAATATGTTACCTATGTAAAAATAAAAATAATAAGCTTTTAACGAATACTACAAACGCCCATCTTTAGCTATATTATGTATAAGTATACATACCAAGTGCGAGCAAGATTTTTGTCGATCGTAATACCAATAATCGATTGAAACTTATTTACAGGATTCCCTATACCGTGTTCCTGCTATAGCGCTGTTACTTGATGGCCCATCGCTTAAGTTTCTTATAATTCAGCGACAAAACGCGTACTCATATCAAATCATCCCTTCACAATTTATATACGACAACGACAAATAATTTTGATTTCAGTTTAAACTAGACTGCAGCCGAGTAAATCATATTATAATATTAATATGTCAATTTAGTCCACAGTAACAACTGTTAGAAAGGTGACCGCGAAAGAACGACAAAACCGAGGCCAATACATCCAGTTCTCGTGTTGTAGACTTGAAATTTAAAAAAAATACATTTCGTTCTATTAAGTCAACGACATTTTACATATGATTATAATATTATACTCACGTAGTCGTACATTAGGGACATCGTCTTAGGGAAGTTGTTATTGGATTAAGTTTTAATGCGATTTATATTATTATGTCGTACATTACCGGGTACATTTGTATGTTATAATGCTAATAATAACATATGTAAATACTGTTGATATACAATAATGTAATATTATATTTAAACAAAAGATAAAGCAATTAATCAGAAAAATTGTTGTTTCTTTCTGACACAAAAGTGGAGTTCAATACAATTATTAGATGAGAGGGAAGGTAACAATTTTAAGAAACCGCGATTACCGTGTTGATTATCGATGTTACGTATTTTAAATTATTTTGAAGTACTTATGTGCTTAAGCGAATGACCACGAGTCACGGGTTTCTCACTTTTCATTTCCCGTAGTACGAGAAAATAAGAGAAAATATTGATTTAAATATTCAGTCTTATTATTTTCACTATAAATCGACATATTTACTACCTTATATTTTTGTATAGACGAAAATCTTTAATATAATAATGTATTGCAATTACTTTTCCAATCGCTTTTAAGAGAATAGGTTCTGCACTCCGTCCGATGTCCACCAATTTTATAATGTGTAAAAAAAAAAATAAAATCGATTACAGTAGAAATACATACCGTATATATCTGCTTCTAATATAATATATAGAGGCTCGGTAAATATTAGTTAGCGAGAAATACATTCGATGGTTATTTATTATCTTAAAGTACCGGTATCGGTTCAAAGTTTTATTTATTTATTATCAACACATTCGCGATCCGGGATGTCGTGTGCGTTCAATACACGGCTTTGACCGTGGATCGTTGGCAACAGACAGCAAAGCGGTAATGTACATTATATAAATATATAGTACCTATACATACTTATATATATATATATATATATATATATATAAATGTATATAGTCTACTGGAAACGTTTTTTTTGCCTGACGTTTTCGCATTAGGCGATGATAAATTTTCAGGAAAAATTTCGTGTTTACGTGCCTCCGGCCACCTATAATGCGCATAGGGTGTATACGCGCGCATGTTGTGTACCGAAACGCACGTCGGGGACCGTGTCCCATTCATACATACATACATACACAGATATATAATATGAACCCTGTGGGAAAAGTTTGGCGAGATAATGAAAATTCCGCGGAAAAAAAACGGTAGTCTCGAAAAACACGTGCGAGAAAATTAAACACTGCGCGCGTACATATGGGTATAATAATCATTACGCGGCGCTAGAATTCTAAGTCTCTAAAACTTAATAAATGTAATCATTTTTTTTTATGATATCGCCGTATGAATAGCTCTATAGTCGCCCCGTAATTTAAAAGACGAAAAGAAATACGTACATTTTAGTGAATTAACTAAGTGCGTGCGGTGTACTAAACATTATTACATTATCGTAAAACATAGTATATTATTTGGTCCCGAATAATAAATTTTAATATTTTTTGCTGTACGAACAACATATTTTGTAAATTTAAAATTCTAGTGTAGATATATACCTACTTCAACGGAAATGTTGAATTGATAATATATACAGAATGATTCGTCAAGAATGCTAACCCCCATTGTTTTCATTTGATTGGACAAATCCATTAAAATTTTGATATTTAGAATTTTTAAATATACATAACGAGCATGTTTTCAAATTGTTCAAACTTGTTACAATACTTAAGGATTTGTCTGAGTGATATTAACATCTATATTTCATATGATAACCATCTTTTTTCAATGGATATATTTTTTTTTTGAAAATTCTAACATAATACCCAATTCAAAATAATTTAAAAATAATTGAATTTTTATACTGAGAATAACATTTAAAAGAGTAATGACTTATTCGACTCACAATATACCTAACAGCTATAACAACTAATATCTTCCAAATCTGTACTGACGTCGAGCCAAATATTTTGGGACTTGATTTGCCTGGCCCCGGGAAAATGTTTCTCGGGCACCGAAATATATTAATCGAATCGTCCGCGAGATCGCGTAAACTTATTAAACGGATTATAATGACATGACTGCGAAACGCGCGCGCGTACGATAATGTACTGTATAATATATTATGTACATTACCTATCAAAACATTTGGCCATAGGATTCGCGGAAGGTACGTGAAAAATAACACACGCGAGCCAACGCCGTTATTTTATGGCATTTTAACGGTTCGCCGGACCAGCATCGCCGACGTTGTTGCGTTCTGTTGTTGTAACGGTGACAATAATAATAATAATAATAATAATTAAATAATATCATCACGTCGAAACGCGCGTGTACAATATATTATGTAATATTGTACGACGATTCGCCGACATTTCAAAATAAGCGTGAAATGTGCGATAACAATAATTTATACACTCCGTCACACAGTATATAATAATATAATATATATTATGATATTATATTGTTGTACGACGGCGTACAGCATCGACGGTAATCGCGGTAACGGGGAAAATCTCGTCTCCCCCCCACCGACCTTGTTCGTTTTAGCTGACCCGACGCGCGTGTGTGTGTGTGTGTGTGTGTGTGTGTGAATATAATACTCTACTTCGGTGATTTAATCGGGATTTCGCCATAACACGACTTAGGATAGAATAACAATATTATAATTATTACGTACTCGGAGCGATCGTGTATTATCCGATATGCGCGCGATACTCTTAAGTTTATGGTCGCCTGGCTGACGGCCAGTCGAGAACGAAAAGGTTCTTTGTGTCGGTTTTGAAACTATCCGGAGAACGAATTTTTGAGTTTAAAAACGTACGGATTCTTGATGAGTTTGTTTTTGTTTTTAAGAAATTCTATATGGAAGTTCTATTAAATTTATAGAAACAAATAATAAATGAAAAAAAAATAATAATAACGTAAAAGTAAATAATCGACAATAATTATTATTTAATTTTTGAAAGTGCATGATATGGGGACCTTCTTATGTATAAAGTGAATAAATAAAAAAATAGTTATAGAAAGCGCGCTCAAATATTCTGTCAATTTACTAGAGATATACCAACATAAGGACCAAGATATTTAAGTGCCTAGTTCAATTTTTATTTAGGGAATATTTGTGCCAACCAATGCATAAATAATTTTTAATATAGAACCTTTTCATGCACGAAAAATAAATAATACTTCACTATATAAAACCTTCTATCTCTAAATACGTTTTCACTAGTAAAAAGTTAGTAGAAAATAAACTACTTTTATCGTAGATGAGCTTCATATACTAGAAACTTTACATACATGGTATCCCAAACAGTATAATATGGGATAAGCAATGTAATTGACTTCAAAAAGCGAGACATTTTAGCTGTAAAACAGTTAACTAAAAAGTGAATTTTCGGCATTTCATTCTTAGGGTCGATTTGTCGTAATTGTCTGTATGACATCAACTCGATACTCAAATCGATTAACGCGTATCGAGTCATGAAAATAGCAATATGCCTGCTTATAAAAATGGTTTTCAATTATTATTGTTTACCACGAATACCTATTTTAATAATTGTTGTGTTAGTTCATCTGATACAAGTCTCGGTAAATCGATAAAATTTGTATTTGTAGGATAAATATTAAATATAATTTTTACTGTAACACTCGAGTGAGTAATAATTTATGATACGCGTAATAAGTTATACCTATAACGACGAATATAAACGAAGCTTTATTTGTCGGGAAGAAAGGAAGCAAAGTTTTCGGTACACAAATTTTATTATGCACTGCGTGTCGTAAAATTTATTTTACATTAATTGTATTGTTAAAAACTATAAATTACGGACGACGAATAACAATATTCTAATCTCTGGACGCAAATAAATAATTTTTAATTTAAATACCATCACGGAAGATAAAATGCATCACACATTCACACGATTGGAATCTGAGCCCCATATATATTTAAATGTAAAATGTTTTAACTTTTAAGTTGAGACTCTTTTTTTTTTAACAAAACGATCTCGTTAAAAAAATTTTTTTCTTACAAAAAAATATATTTTCTCAATCACATTGGTTGATTAAATTATTATCGGCGGTTTTTCAAGGAAAAAATTGTTTACACAGAATTATATTTTTACTTTATAAGAAATTTATTAATTTTACCTAAAGTTTTTAAATTGGCTTTAAGATAATTGTATGGTATTAAATGAAATTCCACATTAATTCAGTCGTGTAAACTAAAAATGTTTCCCAATTGATTTCGAATGATTTAGATTTTAGTCTTAAAGTTTTAGACAATACCCTTGAATTAGATATCGTGGAACTAAAATCTTAAATTACTTTTTCAAACATTCAATGATTTTCATGCACGTGACATAGTAAATGTTGTAACTAGAAAAATAAGTAGAAAAAAATAGCAATACATTATTAATCCATAGCTATAGTATGATTTGTTGAGAATGGACGATTTTAATAAAAATAAAATTATTATTATTATTTAACGTATTTTATTTTTTATATATTTACATTCTATACTCGGAAGATTCACAAAACATATGTTCGCTCCCTTTAATTAATTAATTATTTTTTAACTTTGATAACATGCAATACCATAACTTGAAAACTAAGTAAGAAATCATTTGATTTTTTTTTAATTTAAAATTTAAAAACATCATCTGCCCATTATAATAATTTTCAGTAAAAAAAAAAAAATGGATGTTCTTTAGTGTTATGTATAATAAATATGAAAAAAATTTGTACTAAAATAATTTTAGAGTAAATGAACATTATGAATATTATAGATAATTTACACCATAACTTTTTATGGTGTAAAAATTACCATTGTGATTTGGTCAAAATTACATTAATGATTAATTGTAATTTTATCAACTAACAAATTTCTTTAATTTTCATCGCCCTTAATAATTATTATAAAACACGTATATTAAGTCGTATAAATATTGTTATTAAAATATGAAAGCGTGTATAAAAACTCGCGTAGAATTTTTGTTATTCATTCATTATCGTTATTATTTTTTTTATTTTAATTTATAAAGTTTTTTTTTTTTTTAATATATATTTCGCATTAACAATAATAAGTTATTAACGAGCAACACCTGTTACAAGTTTCGTTTTTAGTTTGACAGATATTATAAAATATATATATATATACAATTTTGTATCGTAGGTACACGAATAAAAACTGATCTACAGTCAAAACGTGGTTAACGATATTGTTAAAAAAAAAAAAAAAATTTAAAAAAAAAGCTATGCCGTTTGTTATCGTAACACGCAGAATAACCCGCGGGGTGGCTGTAACACAACACGAATTATAATAATATAATATAATGCCATCATCGAGTCGGATATTAATTAGGTAAGTACCTACTCCAAATAAGAAATTAGCAACGGATGGGTAACCCGAGTTTTGAAGACGAACTTTATACAAAATATACGTTTTAGAACTCGGCCTTGCGAGAAATATTAACACCTATTTATCGCGGATACCATCGTTCGTAAACAAACGCCAACATAACATTTCGATAGTACAAATATTTTCAGTCTATGGCCACAGTCTCTTATTATTTCGTCGCCAGTCTTTATACGATTCGAGTTGAGCAAGCTGTGCGTATGCACCAATAATATGACGCGATAAGTTTTCAATATCGATTCGATTTACGGTTCGGGGCTTGTTTACATTACGCGGAATTGTAAAATATGTGATACACGTCACACGGCTTTGGCGTTTCAAGTGCGAGCTCGACCCGTGCGGAACACAAATTCCGTTCGTTTGCAGCAGGACGAATGGCCATCGTATATATATTATCGTATATGCAATTAATGTAAAAACCGAATTGCAGTAACCGTTCGACTATACTAATGTAGTTACAATTGTGTTCTCGAAATCGTATAATACGAATAGTTTAGTATCTAAACACGGCTGTTCCGATGAAATATATCAAACTGATTAGTACAAAGCGTTCAGAGTCTGGCTAAATCTGATTTTTCGGAAGGCGTTTTTCTCTTGAGAAATCGTATACTGAATCTACGTGAAATCATATTATTATTATGTTGGGTACTACATGACGTAAAACCAAATCGCGAGTACCTATATACTATTATAATATCGAAATTTAATTTACTCGATGAGTTCAAATTCTACCACAAGTAGAATATTTTTTGTTTATTACAATTTACAATATGTATATAAATATATCTTGTATATTTTTAAAAACGTACAGATAATTCGCAAAGCGTTCTTATTATTATTATTATTATTGCTAGGGAAATGTCTAACTTATCCACTGCCCATAAACTATCAATTATTATTATTAACCCATGAAACGGTATCTATACGAAGTTGGTATATTTTTAATTATTTTATTTTAGTGAATTTATCTAAATTAGGTGTAATATCATTTGAAATAATCAAAATTTAAACATATACGAGTACCGTATAGATAATACGACGTAAAATAAGTTTGAATTCGAAGTAATATACTTATATTATTTATATTAATACAATAAGGTAATGCTTGTGTATGTGTCTTATGTGCTTGTTAGCGATATTTTACAATCAAGTCTTGCATTGAAATTCGGTACATAGATAATTGAAATGTTCGCCACAAAACCAATTTTTTTTAAATTTTGAATTTTAAAAAATAGTCTATAAGGGATTTATTGGCGCACGAAAAACGAATATTTGTATTTGTTTATAAGTTGTCATTGATTACAAATAATATAATAGTTATAATAATTGTATATAATTTTAGATAATTATTTAATATTTGTCTATAACATTATCCAAATTATTGTATTAAATGTATGTGAATTTTATATTGAACAGAGTTTAAGATAAGGGAAATCCGCTGGCACTATTTAATTTGTCGCACGCAACTCTGTGTAGGATCAGCTAGTAACTAATATTATCAACGCAATTGACAGGATGTCACTTATTGTGACTATGTTTCCGTTATCGATTTCTTGAATTCACGTAGTTAATTATCTTTAAATTACTTATATTTACTAAAATAATCGAGTTTATTTTTAAAAGCAATTATGCAAATATATCGTCTTAAAGTATCAACTTTCACGTAGTCATAAAAACTTTTAAATGTTAACAAATTATGATCAGTGTAAGAAACAATAATCCTCATTGTTAATACTGTTAAGGTGTGACGTAGAAAACTTCTAAGATATTTTTAATTTACGTTGGCTCTTATTTCGGATATTTAGCTGTGGTAAGGCGATTAAAAATAGTTATAATAAAGTATAATATAGCAATAAAGTATACATATAGAAAATTGAAATTGTCAATTTATTCGTAATCATATAATGATCGTTTTAGCTGTATTAATACTATATGAAAAGTAATAGTAAATTGTTGAAAAGAATAAGAAAACAACTATAAAATATAGTGTTAAATTGTGAATATTAATATCGTAAATATCAATACTTACAGTTTACACACTAGTGTTACAAAATCATTACCACACAGCCAATATAAAAACTATATACATTTTTAATTTAAAAAGTGTAAATAGCTTTAAAATTAATTTTAAAGTTCACTTTGAAATTTTTTTGAACAATTTGTATATGATGTAATGGACATTTTATAATATATTAAAAAATAAACTCCATGAGTTGTTTATTTAGATTTAGTTTTCCTTTTTGATTTCGAGTGGACCCGTGACTATCATCTATATAGCGTCAAATTATGTTAATTCAAATACTACTCAATCTAATTCCTAAAGCACGTCTCTGAGAAACAACTTGATCTACCTAACCCATTAGCCTACGGACCAATAGATCTACTAACAATGTATATATTATTGAATGATGGTTAGCTAACTTCTGTACTCTAGTGGATCAGTTTTTCGAATGAGGTGAAGTAGCTTTGGGGAGAACGCGTTTATGAAATCACAATTCCAAAAGCACTGTTTTCTATTATGATTTTTCTACTCCAACTCGTTCGTGATACGATAATAGTGATTGGCACTGATTGCAGTAAGGTGTAGAATAGTTTTGTTCATAACAATTCTAAAACTATCAGACAATATATTATATCCATTCCTGCAGTTTAAAACAAATTATACTGAAATTAGACCTTTTCCTCTCTCCTACTATCAACTAAAATGTTTGTCACGTAGAGTAGTATTTTTACACGTTTTCCTAAAAATAATTTTCCTTCTTGAAGCAGGTATAAGATTCACGAAAAGTTCTAGGATGCGATCAATCGCGACCTTGTCAAGTGAGATACTTATAGAACAGATAGTTAAAGATGTAGGTATCGGTGATATCTATGATAATACGATTAGAATCACATCTATATAATAATAATATATAATAATAATATAATATAATTTTTTCAAGTTAAATGCATATTTTTTGATTTTTCATGCTATTTATTGCTCATATATTAAAAATTTTAAGTGCATATTTAAAAACTAAAAAGTAATATTTTTAGTGCTACAACTTCCGAGCAATGCTTATAACACAACATTTCAATGGCTACAATTAAGTCATAATTTAATTAGAGGTAGAATTTTGTTAATTGGTAATATCTTAAGGGAGAGTTGAAAATACATTTTCTTCTATCAGTACCACAAGTAATCTGGACTTGTGGTCATGACTGTTGGTAAGTTTTATTCCTATTTATGATGTAAGAGTTAAAATAAGTAGATTTAACTGTATAGAAAAACTAGGGAGTTTACCAATGCGATATTCAAACTGTTGTTTTTCAACCATTTTAGCACTTTAACACCTAGGCTCTGGGTGAGCTTCGACGTGTGCTACGTATATTTGAAATCCGCGTAATGTGACCTACTTGTGACGTCTCACCGGTGGAAGACAACATAACCACACATAGGTGATAAACAATGGGTTGTTATCGAAGCACTAATGATATATACTGGTAAAATCAGATATAAAACTACGATTCTACGTCGGCTGTGTAAAACTTATGAGAACATAATATAAAAGTGGCATGAAGGGAAGTTTGTTTGGCAGACTAACTCAAATCAACATCGGTCTCCACAGACACTTTTTACAAAACTTTTACAACAAAAAAACAATATACTATTCTCAAAGAAAATGTGATCAGATTCATATTTAATGTACTATTTATATAAATTATTTTAACTTGATTACGTTTCTAGATAATTAAAAAATAATGTCGCAACTTTTTTATTATTCAATATGATGACGTATTTAATTTATTAAATAGTTTTGAAAATCACTGAAGTATTGATTTTTATTATTTTATATATTATACTCTTGCAGTATATTGTAGCTGGTTACATGACGCAATCGTTAACGTGATATCAAACCATACAATTTTCGTCAGATTCGTTTTTTGAACGGATTGTCTTGAAGTTAAATCGTTGGTCTATATTAAGCGATTTTGATTTTTCAATATTTTATTTTAAATATTAATCGAGGAAAAAAAATAGTATTATGTTGGCCGACTACTAATTATGCACATTTTGTATAGCATTGTTTAGCAATAAACAAAAAATAAATAAATAGAACGTGTATAAAACACGATACTTATATTATTAACTTAATTTGTATTCAATAATATTAACGTGATGCGATGAACAAAAATTAATATTATGCCCAACACTAAATCATTGTACTTGTTTGTAGGCGTGATAGGTGGATTCATTTTGGGTCGTTCCACTAAAACATGTTATAGAGAAAAAAGAATTCCAAGACCAATAGATTACACAAAAATCGACAAGTCAAAAACCAAACCAAAAGAATCCTTACCTGCATCGACAAAACCAACAGACCCAAAAACAACATCAAAAACCACACCAAAGAAATCCTCACCAGTTTCAACAAAACCAACGAAAACGTCAAACACTACAAACGTGAAATCCTCAACAGCATCAACGACTAGATAAATTAAATAAAGTGAGATAAAAGAGAAGATAATAGTGAAATCATCGCACAATATTATGTAAACGAAGAATTTTAAAATGTTTTAATATACTTAATTTTTAAAATACACAAAACACACAAATATTATATCGAAAACTAATACTATATAGTATAATATTATTAATAATAAATTACTTATAGGTCTTCGTCTTAAAATGAATCAATAATTAAGCCACTATTGGAGTTATGAAGAAAAATTTTAAGAATTTATTATCTCTAGTATTCTGCAAATTTTGGAAAATACGAAATGATATTTTCAATTAGACGATCTTAATTTGAAGGTAAATAATTCTGATACAAACGGATTTTCCAAATAAACATCTTATCTTACAACCTATATTGGCAATATTATAACTGGTATGCAGATACTGAAAGAAACGTTTGAACGTGGAAGATGTGATTTTAACCATATTATTTATGATATCACCGATTCCTACATCTTTAAATGTCTGTTCTATAAGTATCTCACTTGACAAGGTCGCGATTGATCGCATCCTAGAACTTTTCGTGAATCTTATACTCTCTTCGAGAAGGGTAATTATATTTTTTTTAAATATATTTGTAAAAGTTTACCTATAATTAAATTATTATTTTATATATTTACTTTGGAAATTACACTAAGCAATTAAATTTCGAAACTATGTGAAAATATACCTGAAAATAGCACTATAAACCCTAAATTAGCAAAATAGCAATAAGACCAGTAAATATGCAAAAAATAGCAAAATTAAATTTCATGTTGACGTTGGAGAACAGTGAAGCATATTTATATCTCACTTTGGATGTTCTATGATAAACCAAGAAAAATATGCATTTGCTAGAATTTGCGAGCCCTGAAATTATTATTATTATAACATTCCGTGTATTATTATTTCGCATAACACTAATAAAATAATTTACTAGTTAAGAATAAAGAAAATCAGATTATGTTATGGTGTATTTGAAATTTGAATTTGTTACTTGACTGTATTGTTATTCATTGTCATAAAATTAGTAACAAAACGTAAGACGCCAAACAATGGAACAAAATAAATTAATTATTTAACACTTTATATGATCGTGTCAAGTAATACATTCCATCCTTGGCTGTTCGGTCGAACAAAGTGAACAATGTTTTTTGTTTTACCAATTAGAATCTAAAGTTTCCTGTAATTTTTGAAAATGTAAATATTCCCTAGAACCCTTAAAGGGTCACTAATACGTGATGATTCCCGGGAATACAAAATAAATTAAAGTGAATATTTTTATAAGACATTTTTATATTCTGAGCGGAGCATAGAATAATATATTGATTTTACAATGATGTATGTTTTTTTATGTCAAATACTATTTTTCTAGAAGAAAAAATGCTCTGATTAATAATTTTAAAGAAGGTTTCTATGAACAAAATTGTAGTTAAGAAAAATCAATATTTAAAAATTTTATGCGGGAAAATCTTAATTTATTTTATTTTATAAAATGGTATGGCTATTAATTTTTATATTTCATATTACCAACTTTTATTTTAATTTTTAACAACCTCTTCTCCATATTACCTTCCAATGAAGTATCTATGTATATCTTACTACATGCATAAATTATGTAATATTAATAATATATTATTAATGAAAAAAAAAAAAAACGATTGCATATTAATATAGAGATATCAATACTGTTATCTAGGTATTAAAACAACTGTTTGGGAACTTTTGTTGCTAAAAAGTTTGACCATATTAATTAAGAATCATTTTTTGTCGATAACAAAGATTTATCATTAAATTCGAATTTAACATATTCGCACTAAAGTGCTTATTCAGTGAAGAGGTACACTTAATTATAACTGTATATAGCAAAGTGGTTACCTACTCGATGACATTATTGTTCTTGATAAAATGTACCCACTTAATGACGTGACATCGGTATTCCAGAATACATATTAATTAGTAAGCCAAATAAATGTGAATCGTTCCAATATGATATAATTTAACTATTATAATACAATTAAAGAAGGTTTTATACTCTTATACGTATTTAATTTTTATGATATAGACAATGCCTACAACACTGTGTTGCTGTATAATCAAATGACTACTGTTGTTTTGTGGTGGAATCAGTATAACACCAGTGATGAATTTTTGTCCCGAATCTTAACTTAATATTTTCTATGCAAATTTGAAGTTTTTTCTCTGAATTTTTTATAGCCTTATACATTTGGATATAATTACAATTAATTATTATTACAAAAGTATAACCACTACTACTCATAAGAATTAAAATATACACTCTAAATAACATGTACAATTTGAAATACTTGAAGTTAATTTTCAATTTAGAATACACTATTGTTGTTTTATATCTGAACAAAGGATATGCATTTATGCTACCAAAAACTATATAAAGACAGATACTAAGTCTATAAAAATATAATTGCTAAAATATTATGCATTTATTTTATTTTTTCGACGTTTTAAAACATGAAAATTTTAAAAATATAACTGTATCTTTTTTTTTTCTTAGATAAAATACCCAATTTGTATATATTCATATTTAGTTCGAAATATAATAACTGAACTAAGGACTACCTTACCTTAATCGAAATCAGTTCTTTTATCAAATATATAAGTAGAGAAATTATACCAGTAGTTAAAAGATTAAATTACTAAAATAAAATTACAACGTATTAATTTTATTTCACTTATAAGTTTCACAAGTTATTTAATTATGAACTTATATTTTCATCGGACATTTGAATATCTTATTAATGCGATAACATAATGGTTAGTACGTAGTAATTAATTAGGTACTGTTAAATATATCGTCGATATTCGAGGTGGTCATTTCCGCGCATTTCAGGGAGTTGCAATCACCCAACTCAACGCAAACTCGACTACAGCACGGGGGCAATAACAATTTAGCAACTCCTAACAATTCACAGTACCCATAATTGCAATTGAACAGTACATAATCCGAGTAGACGTTTAGTGAAAACACAGTGAACTTCGGTTTTAAATGGCGTGAAATCGTTATACGGCCTATAAGTGGGGTAACATAGTATTGTACATTGATTAAAACGATTTGAATCATCAAATATTGTAATGTAAATACTTAGTACAACGGATGGTATGGTGAAGTGCACCAATAATGCGATTCGTTTAGTCTGTGATAGGTACGCATTATTAGCATATAATAGTTTTCATCGCGGCGACAAGAATACGGCATAATCACGGATAGTTCAAACGATTAAACGTGTTATTGTTTGAACGGTGTAATAACGCGGAAAGGATTTTTCGTACGTGACAATACTGAAAATCGTGAGGGATTCGGAAAACGGATTAGAGTGACTGTAAATGTGAATGAATTTTCAGATTTAACGCAATGTTCGCACATAAATTATAGACATTTTATTTACACATCATTGAAAACAAATAATATCAAATAAACCCAGAACGTTCGCGGCTGATTTAAATAACATCATTTATGGTTACTCGTCTAAATAAACTGCGAGCTTATTAAATTCGTCTTTATTTAATGAGTTGTGCCAATACAATAAAGTTACTCTTTATGGTCTCTCGTCGTTTAATCCATACCGTAATATTATATGTGATTTTGAGTTTTTTCACCCACGAGATTACTTAATAAATACAATTATACGTGATGTATCATTAAATAATATAGTTTTACCTGGTATGAGCGTTTGTAGAAAAATTCCAACCGCCAAGATTGATGGTAACATCGCCACAGATAAAATCATCCGAAATTATCTGAAACAAAAACACAACAATAATAATATTAAATCATTTCATTATACCGTTGAAAATATGCGACGTGTAGGAATTGGCTAATTAATATTACTATAAAGTGTATAAATATGTATGTGTGTGTGTGTGTCCATTACTGTATATTATCATCACTGTTGCAGAATTGACGTCATAATATAATATAGTAAACGCAAAAACGTTTTTTTACTAAATCTCGTAACCGCTATGCAGCTCAAATGCACACGCACAAACAAGAATACAGATTTTTATTTAAAAATATTGTTGAAATTAGTGATGGCCCGTCAAAATTTTTGGTCTTTACCCATATCTATACTCGCGTTATGTGTGACCGACGTGCAAAAATGTGTATTCACTCAAAGACCAAAGGGCAAGACTAATTTAATTGTAAGCCACTTAAAATGGTACAACAATTTAAATATTTAGAAGTCATTATGGATCAGAAGCTGAAATGGTCTGAGCATATAAAATTTATCAAAAATAAAATCCGGAGATTAATTTCCTTATTTTATAAAATTCGCTTTCTTAATAAATCAGTTGTACGGCAAATTTATATGGAATTATGTAATTCACTCTTATTATACGGAATAACACGCTGGGGAGGCGCTAGCAGAACAGACATAAAATCGGTATATATTGCCCAGAAAATTATTATAAAAGTAGCCTACTCGTTACCGCCAACATACTCTTCAATAGATATCTTTAAAAATACTAACATACTATCAATCTACAAATTATACATTAAACAAACACTTATAAAATCAATTCAAATGCAGATACTGAATAATACAGATATAATAGACAGTAGAACAGGTTATAACATAAAATTACCTTATAAATCACTATCCAGTACAAAAAGTGCTCCCGGTTATATGGTCAAAACTATATTCAACAATTTAGGTAATGATGTAAAGTGTCAAATAAAGTATGAATGTGAAAATCAGTCTAATAAAACCGATGTAAAAAATATAGTTACTAAAATAGTAAATGACCTAGATGAGAATGTGTGTAAAAATCAATTACTAAAAAGTATCTGTGTGTAAATATAAATAATGATTATCTATTTATTATTATCGTTTAGTTGTAATTATAAGTTAATGTTATTCAGAGAATTAAAATATATCATTCTCAATTGTATAAGACACGTCACGACATTTTATTTTATTTTATTATATTATATAAGTAATATGTATAGGAACTCCGTATACCAGAAACGAGCTTGCTCAGTTGGTATACGTATCAGCTCTTATCACTGTTATTGTAATAATTTAACTATTGTAATTTGATTATTGTATTGAAATAATGATATTGATTTTGCTTAAATAGATAAATAAATAAAAGGGTTATGGATATTGTATTTCGAGAACCGGTCAGAAGAAATAACGGTTTTCCAAATCTACCTAGTATAATGTATATCTATCAACCTATAATATGATTTAGTTGAGCCGGTGCACCGCAGAAAACTGTCCAGACTAAAAATATACATTAATTTATTACTACGGGTGTTTTATAATATAATATACAGAAATCTCGTCAAATATCTCAACTATTCGGATCACGACGACGTAGTATGATATTATTATTACCATTTCGCTTCGGATTACACATCGTGTTAATATGATGGAATATTATACGTACACGACGATTCGCCGCCGTGTTACTCGTAGTACACGCGCAGTAACTTTTTGTAAGACGTCTCGGAAAAACAAAATTAAATACTCTATACGAAGTGAAACGTAAAACGTACATAATATTATAGGTATAATATTATGCATATTTTATTTTAATTTTTTTTATTCTTACGCGGTACATAAATAAGTCATTTTTATCCACCTGATAAGAAAATCGTTATGCTCGTATTTTACGATAAATATTTGATATAATATATACCGTCTACCAAGCCCGTTTATATACCGAGTGTCGCGGCGAGGGACATGTGGGGGGGGGAAAGGCTCTTCGGTAAAAAAAAAATAAAATAAAAATAAAACATGTCTCAAGACATCGTACAATTGAAAACGTAACATAGTACAAAAAAAAAAAAAAAAAACGCGGAACGTACAGCAGGAAATAATAAGTAACACTTTTTTGTTGTTTCGCATAAGCGTCGTACTACCGCTGTATAGTAGTAGTAGTAGTAGTATACCAATAATACGCGCGCACACGACGAATGAGACGACCCTGTGCAGCAGCAGTTGACGAGGTGTGTAGTGTGTGTGTGTGTATATATAAACGGTTAGGTTTATTATATTATTATTATTATTATGATGATGTTGTGAGGGAGTGTGTAATACTGTACCGTAACATACTGTACAACGTACCTATTTATATAAATATATAATATATACCGTGCGAGCGACGCCGCCGGTCGTACGCAGTTTTCCCGGGCAAAATCGTAAGTAATCACTTTAATTATTATACGTATATAATGTCATATAGTACAATATCATTTGTGTGTGTGTGTGTGTGTGTGTTTACAGTGTAAGTCTTCGGGAGCGCGACACACCGAGCGGTGGAATCCACTTTGTCTCATATATATGTGCACCGTTATAACAGCTATATATACATCATGATATCGTGTTACCGTCGACGAAAAAAGTCATTTATTATGATTTATTTCTGTTTTTTTCGACGTACGAAAATATGTATGTTATATATATATATATATAAATATATAAAAACAAACGAAACCACCGAAAGTCGCGCATATTATCTTTCCGTCGCCCGCCCACGCGTAGATACCGACGACAAAAAAAAAATATATAATCTTGGAAATTACAATAAATACACATATGTAAGTATGTACTCGTGTGTGCGCGTGTGTGTGTGTGTGTGTGTGTGTTGAACGACATGCAAGATAAATCTATCACGCGTGTATATTATATGTACCTACAACGTATATAATATTATATATATATATAAGACTGGTGTACGTGTGTTAGCAGTGTGTGTGTGTGTGTGTGTGTGTGTGTGCAATTGCAACCGTCTAATAACGAAATCCCGGGGGGGCAATGTAACGAAAACCGAGGGAGAAAAGCAAACATCGAGATCAAATAATATATATATATATATATACACCACACTTGAAAAGAACAATTTATACTCCACGTCGGCGTTATGACATATTGCCAGCTATCGGATGATATTACTGCGTGCTTTTGTTTTGTTTTCGTTGTTGTTATTATTATTTTTATTATTATTATTATTTTCTACACTATTTTTTAAAGTCAAATCTGATACGTGTATCTTTTTTTCCCCGGACGGTTTAACGTTTGAGACGTATCTCAACATATCATACATGCGTAGTTTGACGTTTAAGCAACAATAATATAACTACCGCCACTACTGCTGCACTGCATTACTCCACACCACACCGCTGCAGAGCAACGTCTGGGCTATTACTATTACTATTATTATGAACGATGCGTACACGAACAATACAACAATATATAATATAATAAAATAATCACGATATGACGTATACACACATAACTGATAACGCTTTAAGTATATTACCGTCGAAATCAGATTATAGAACCTTGTGTTTTTTTTATAAGCCCCTCCAGCTTCGACTAGTTTGATCACGGTTATCTATCTTTATATAGTTCACAGATTTAATTATCTAAATATTATGTTCAGCAACGAAATATATTATCCAGTTCTGTGCATATGAGTACAAATGATTAATCCGATTTTATATTCTAAGCGGAACGATGAATGTATTTACTTTACAATGACGTCTGCGTGTTTTTTTTTTTGTATCAACACCTCTTTGAATACCAAAAGTGCGTTGATTATCAAATTTGGAGGTTTTTTTAATGACCGGGAAAAACAAACATTTTTCATGCAAGATCTTGTATATACAGAGTGTCCCGTGAGGATTTACCCATTGCGATATCACCTGAAACAATGGAGATATCATAATAATGGTTATTTAATAATATTCACGAGGATAAGAACTAAAAATATGTTTTAATTTATTTTAATGTTTGGGTAAAAAAGTTTAAAAAAACATATTTTTTCATTTAATTATTTTCAAAAAATTTTAAGATAGCCATTTTGTAGAATCTATTATTCTGAAAATATTGAAGTTTCAACATTTTAATTTCATTAATCTCCTGATTTTTAATATTTTTTCCGGTTTCGAGAAGCCAGCCGGTTAGTTCACCGCCACATGGCCCACGCAGGCCACATGTTTGATACAATGATACCACTATCGTATTAAATAATTCACAGTTTTTTTCGAAACTAGAAAAAATATTAAAAATCAGGAGATTAATGAAATTAAAATGTTGGAACGTTAATATTTTCAAACAAATGAACTTGACAAAATGGCTATCTTCAATTTTTTTGAAAATAATTAAATACAAATATATATTTTTTAACTTTTTTACCGAAATATTAAAATCAATTAAAACGTGAAATATTTTTAGTTCTTGTCCCCTCGAATCTTATTAAAAAGTCAGAATTACAGTATCTCTATTATTTCAAGAGATCGCAATGGGTAAATCCTCACGGGACACTGTATTATCATTGTCTAATGTTTATACAATATGGTAAAATTTAAAAATATTTTACTCTTTTTGAGCTATAATTATAAATAATTACAATTTTAGAGTATTAGTTTTTTTTTTATGTTCACTCGGTAAAAAATTGAATACAAGGTTTCTCATAAGTTGTAATTTATAAAAATGAAAATAAAACATTGAGCGCAAATTTATTAAAAAAAAAAAAAAAAAAAATGATTATCGTGCTATTATTTATCACGTATTTACTTGCAAAAAAATTAAACTTATTATACTACAAAACAATGCAATAAGTAATGTGTAGAGTGTTAAATACAAATAACAATCATTAATAATTAGCAATTTTCATTTAAATAATGTAGAACACATCATAGTTTAATTATTCTAAATTATTCATTAAATTAGTGTTTTGAAAAGAAAAGTATCATCATCAACTAATATAGATGAATCAGAAAAAATCAAATTGAAATTCAGACGTGTGTATTGCCTAGTTGGTTATTCTTATTATTTATTAAACATTATCGAGTTTGACTGATTTAACATTTTTCTATACTGAAAATTTAATAACAACCTACGAGTATCGGCAAGTAAAACGATAAAAATTTTTGAACATTTTGTGACTAAATCATAATATTATTTGTAAATTTAAACCATATATGAATAAATGTGTTGATTTATGAACGCCGCTCTACCGTAGATTTCTCCACAGATAACGAACGGATAAAATACGTATTAAAATATAATAATAATATTATGTTCAATGAAACCGCAGTAAATAGTCTAAGTAAATTAAGAACGTATACACCTTACTTAATACCTAAATAACAATAGGTTTCAGTATGAACGAAATTCGTTGTTATAAGTAGCTTATTAATATTAAGCCCGTCACAGTGGACCGCAGAGGTTGGATTATTTTTTAAGTATTCAATTAAAACGCTGAAGAATCTATGCACACCTCTGTGAAATTTCGTAACACCCCGCGGTTACCAGATACCGGGCCGTATAATCTGATAAAGGTTGCGGTAATAAGCTGAATTCTTATTTTTCACCCCAATAATAATAACACTATAATACCCATACACACGTATAACGATGACATTGTCACAAACGAGATACTTAGGAAAATAAAATGCGACGAAATATCGTAAAACGCACAGACTGCAAAAAAGGTAAAATTAAACTGAATGTGCGCGCACCACTTATATTATTATACATATATACTCGTTTATTATATTTAAGTACAGCTTGTAACCACATAATAACACTCCGGGGAAATATAAGAGTGTGTCCGCAATGTCCGCTATTGAAAGGTTTCAGTAAACAAATGTTTCACGATTTGATGTACCATATACACGATGTGTACACACGCGTTTACTGTAACGGTGTACCGAGTGCGCAATGGATTATTTCGTTCGATAGAGTATAATAATATTATAATGACATATTTGCAGTAACAATATATGCGCTCCAAATCCAAATGTAAATCGTCGCGCAGCAGTTGTAAACGTTTGGACGTAACGCGTAATTACGTAGTCGAGTGGGAGCGGGTCGGCGGCACCGAGGAATATCACGAAAACGATAAATATATAATAACGTCTATATTATTATTATTACCGACTAGAAATCGTGTTTTAACGCGAGACGGTGCGAAATCAAATATTGAAACGAATAAATGTCACTCAAAAAGTCAAAAGTACACTAAACGCGACAACACACCGCGGGAGATGAGCTGCGACTTCAAATGAACGGAACGGTAATAACTCTTCGCCGTGTACACCTACCTATCACGTATCCAAACTTTGAATGTCTACACGAATTACGAACTACTGCGGAATCGGTATAGGTATATCACTATATTATATCATGTATTATATTCGATACGTCGACGTTTACAGACAAACGTTTTGTTTTCGAATTCTGTGGCTTTCGGGACGGAATGCGGAGACGAGTAAACGTCACGCGTTCTGAAATTATGAAAACATTCGCTCGCAAATAAACGCGCAACGTACGACCACCAGCCCCTGAGATGCTTCACTATTTGTGTGCGGACACTTGATATATAAAAAGGTCGCCGACCACGAACCGAGGCCCTGTTGAGCCGGATTGTCGTGGATTTATGTGTAAAGATAAAAAAAAAAGTAGGAAGAAATAATTACAACAGTTTTGTGGAGAGATATAAAATTTTAATTTTGGGCCGAGAAAGCCGAACGGCATAAGACTCGGACAAAAAGAAATAATAGGATATGTTTGATCAGAAGAATAGTAATAATAAGAATGATAATAATAATAATCATAATATTACTATGTCTAAGAAACCTCGCGAGGGGGCCCGACGACGCCTGTAGACGTATTATAACCATAATATTCGTTACGTATAATTACATATTATTATAATAATATAAAAAGTGTAGTGCTAACATACCGGCCGGATATAAATAAATATACACTTATTAATAAAAAAAACAAACACAACACCACGTCACTCATCGCCTCTGCCCACTCGGCACATCCGCCGGGGGAACGATCACGGGCGCTCTATTCCGCGGCGTTGCTGGCGTGCGTACCGGCTGGTTCAAAAACTGAGGATGTGCGTAGTCAGAGCTAAGGAACAGGAGTGATTTGTTTTTTTCTTGATTTACCGGGCAGTTTAAGGGTCGCGGCTATCGTCACGGGCTTCGCGAGTGATAACGGCGTCTACGGAGTAAGTGCCACGACGGATTACAGTTTGGCATTATTTATTATACATATTATTAAAATTATTTAATACGCAACATACTATGTCACAAGCCGTTTCGTGAATTATTTAAGGATAACTGTTTGCACTGTAGTGTCGGCGGTAACCATATATATATATTATATATAGGTATGAGCAATATAGGTAATGATTATTGTTGCCCTTAGTAGCACTGCAACGGTTAGTAGGTATATACATATATAGTATGTGTTATTGTAGACGGTTATTAATATTTCAAACTGACGTCGATACGATACGCGTGAGTGTCGGCCAGTCACTAAATTTTACGTCCCTCCTCCGAGCCACCTCCACACCCCCCTCGTACATATTATATGCGACCATTAGGTAACCAATAACTGTTCCCCGTACGTCACATCGCAAAAACTAGAAAAAATTTCGCTCGACGAGGTGAAACAAATTCGAAATAAATAATTTAAAAAAAAAAAAAAAAACCATTCTCGCCGCCGCGCGATCCCTCGGTCGCATTTACGACGGTGATAATCACGACGAACATTTTCAAAACATTTTTGATTTATCACCGGGAGGGAATCGGACGGCGTGGTCAAAACACGGCATAGGTTTTCGTCCGACGCTGCGGCTGTTCGCGGACTCTGACCGCGCGGCGGGTCGTCGGCGGTCTGCCCATTCCTAATTGATTGATGTGGCCTTTTAACTTTTGCATTAACTGCACACGACTCTCTGCCGTTTCTCCGACGGATTCAGCCCGTTTTAAAAGTACGCGCGCGCGCGCTGTGCGCCTTTTATACGTCCGCTCCGTGACCCGCGGGTGCGCACCGCTCGCGGTTATAATAATAATAATAATACAACTCGTCGTATATATACGCTATACATAATATATTACATGTATCACATGTATATACATATATATATATATATATATATATGATATTATACATTGTGTACTGTGGTATTTACCTATAGGCCGAGATTGGCTGTGTAACTTTGCTTTCGAATGAAACGTATAAAATGCACTGAAATATTATATTGCGCACGTACTGCAAGTGTTACAGTTTACATTTTACACAAAATATATTATAATATAAGAAGGCACTCATTTAACATAATATTGAACAGAAACAGCGTGTTCTCGGAAAATAAAACCACATCGTGAAACCACAAAACCTACTTGCTTTACTGGGAATATGAAAGAAATGTGTTGTTTAAACATCAATAATACAACGAATATTAATACGGCGGAACGCGAAATTAGCGAATGAACGTTTATGGCGAATTCGCGGGAGTGTATTATGTAGCTAATTGTTTTTGAATAATTACACATCAGTGATTTTTGTCATTTACCGGATAAAAAAAATAAAAATAATTCTAAGCACTTGCGCTCTGCAAACATTTAAAAAATAGAATGATATAAAAAATTAAAACTGTTAAACCACAGATATAGTTGATTACAGTTTAGAAGTTAAGGTGAAATCTCGAATCTTAACTCTCAAACATAGAAAATATAGTTAATATAGGTATTGTATAATAGGACTATCTGTATTACTCAATTTCACACTGGACAAAATAAATAATTATAAAATATACGGCACCTGTCAATACTATGACGGGTTGCAAAAACAATAACTATAAACATTAAATACGTCAATAGTGAGCTAATGATCCCTTAAACATGATTTAGTGGCCACATGACTGGTCCATTAAATTTGATAAAATCATAATACTAATCGATTTTTCATGAAACCGGTCATTTACTATAATAGCAGTTTAAATGGCATATAATCAACAAAAATGTATTTTTTAAAGTTAATCCTGCAACGCCACCATCGGTCGTCGTAGAAACTAATCTTTGAATTCTTCTAACTTTTTTTTTTAAGAAAAAATCCAATTTATAATTGTTTTCAAAATCCATCGCCTTTCAAAATATAATATTATACTATACACATTATTAAATATTCGGACTTGCCGAAATGCTTGAAATATAATCGACCCCCCAGAAACATATAATGTACACATTTTAAATGACTTAAGACCAAGATCAGTTCACCAAAGTATATTATATACTAAATAATAAAAACAAAATTATACTTATAGACTTATTAATTATTAAGGTTGTAGACGCTGGGAGTAATGGGTTAAATATCGCGATTAAATATAAAATTATGAACTGTGTAAAATTATTGGTAATTATTATGACTCTTAAATGATTGTCTACATAACATCGTTTCTATAGCTTCTACACTCGTGCCGATATACTTTAAAAAAAAAAAAAAAAAAAACGATCGAGAGTCGCGTCTCGGATCAGAATAGTTGTTTTCAGATTGCTATACCTGCGATATTGTACGAATCGGATGTATCTGCTCTGGGAAGTGCTATTGTTTCCGGTAACATAGTTAATCTAGAACAGCTACAGTATTATTGTTATCATTGATAAAAGAAAATACACACAGACAATTGTTTTACGACGGTTCTCTACATCTGTTCGTATTTAATAATTTCTGTAGGTACCTATCACGTCATATTATTAATAACGGAGTTTTTGAATCAAATCATTACTATATATCTGTAAAATATATATATATATATATATATATATGTGTGTATATAATGTATGTATATCATAATATATGTGTTACGGTAGTTTGATTTACATTTTTCGGCGAGGTATGTTATACAGACTCTCGTGAATGTAATTTAGCTGAAAACTGCTTCCTCGAACACGCTGTGCTTGTTAAGTATTAATAATATGATAATTATGCGATTTGCTTCGCGAAATAATATCACTCTGCAAAGGTGCTCAACTCGCGGTGGATTGTTATTTTAGGATTACAATAATTGAGTATATTTTTAATTACAAAACATTTTGCACGACGTAATAATAATAATATAATAATATAGTAAAATGTCTTTCGTAATTAATTGAATTATTAATGTCTTACGTTATAATATCAAACTGAATGCGTTCAAGACGTTTAAGTTGCTCGAGTCTTGTAAATAAAGCTATATTTAGATTATTAAGATTTCCTTAGGTTTACCTGCAAGGTGGTAAACTTAACTAACTACTATCATCTCAGAGAGGAAATTTAATTAATGGTTGAACAGCTTTAACACTTTAGATTTTTGAACACAAACTTTCAGATGTTCCACAATGTACAATTATACAGTGATATTTTTGTTTAATATTATATGGTTCAGCGCTTTTTTCACTTCAATCGTCTCAGCTAACAAAATTATACTCGAAATTATCTGCGCAGCATAATATAATAATTATGTATTATCAAAATTAATGTTCGTAACGCAATTTATTGAAATTTGAAGTCGGCAAACGATAATTATTTTACGAACGTAATCAATACTTTATGCTAATGCACGTCAAATGTATTTGTAGGACAATGCTACTTTTTTGGATAAAAAAAAATATATTGATCAGAAAAAAAGGCAATAGCAGAAGAAATTGCGATAAGTAGTAAATGAATAACTTATCATCTTACAAAACAAATTCAGAGGTTGTAAATAGATTTAGTTAATTACTTTGTTTTTTATCAATAATTTGTATTGTGTATGATTGTTGGCTGTTTCAATTTAATATATTATTATATGCAAATAAAATTCAAATAGAAACTATTGTCACTGTGAAGTATATAATTTTAAGTTTAACAAAACCAATTAACTTTAATTTTTGCATGTACCTCAATAAATTTACTTTAAATCTTTAGTAAAGGTATACTAGTGAAATACCAATATCGTAATCTATAGATTAATAATTGTTTTTTATTTAATTTATTATTTATTGTTTTTACAAAATTACTCGGGTCAAAATGTATCAGAATTCGTTTTTCTGAATAATATGTCGATAGCTCAATAAATAAAATATTTGTCTTTCTATATTTAACTATAAATACAAAACAAAAACACAGCTCTTCTGGTTAATTTGTATTTTATTCAAACCATTTTTTTTCGTATAATATTTTTATAACTTTTTTTTGTACATAAAAACAACATTTGTATATCCTTAGTTATTTCTTTATCTGTCTCTATAGTCATTCTTTTTATATATTTTTTATACTTCTCCAGAGAATGCCATCCTAAGAAAGTCTGTATCTTATAATAAATACTATTTATTTTTAATTTCAATATCAATACTATTTTAGGTACTAAAATATTACGAGCAACTCCTAAATGTATTAATATCTATAATAATATAATTTACAATATTATAATAATAACTTCATAAATTTCTAAATATATTTTTTCACGCGATATCTAACCGATAATTTTTGATACCACAATCAAAAATACAGAGCAAAAACCTAGTAGTTCTTGTATTTAATTTACTGTTGTTACTTAATCATTTTTAATGAATTTAAACTGTGTACATAATTTATTGCAATAAAGAAAATTACAAAATATTATAATAAAAACAATATCAGTACTAATGTAGTCAACGCCGTTTTTCCACTGCGTGCCATAAATCAATAAATCTTAAGTACGACTCTTGTAAACATATAGTGTGTGAAAGGAAAATAATAATACGTCATATTATTTTACAACCGCATAAACTAAATGTTATTCCGTTTTAACGCGATTAATCCAATTTAATTATTATCTTACACACGTGTAATTGAAAACGTATTTGCGTTTTTTGTGTGTATTTTAGATGAACCAAAAAAAAAAAGTTGTTTAAGAATGTTATACCGAACGAACGTGAGACGGATTTTCAGAAAAACGCGTTCTTGGACATTCGACCGGAAAACGATTCTAAATTGTGATAATGCAGCTGAGAGTACTGTCTCTCAAACGCCGTAATTTCTCCGTTGAAATGTATGTTTTTCTTCTCTTCACTCCTCCTCGGGGATTTGCGTAATTCAAATTCACCACTAACATTAACCACCAATATTGTATATATATACACACATACCCGGTATACTTATTCCAAGAATTTCATTCACTTCGTACGTGTTTTTCGCATTATATATGTGACGTGCGCGGTACTGACTCACCTTTGTGTTTGGTCTACATCTTGAAATATACGATAGGGATAGGGGTTTGTCGGTCCACTTTATAGTCTCGTGAGACTTGGGTTGTAGAAAGAAAAAATAAATTTAAAAAAAATGACATTTTTCTTTGAATAATAATTATTTCAACGGTTATAACTTGGTTATTTATGTTATACGAAGTGTGATTAGCACGTATATTATTACAATACTTGAAAGTATTTTTGCTCTTTTATTTTAACGATTAGTTCATAATGATTGTAAAAATAATACTCCATGCCTTATGTCGCTCATTTCACAAAGCATAAATTGTTTAAATCACAATAACATAATTTAGTATGTCAATTTTTGTAAGCTGGTTATGTAGCTACCTATTGCTTTGAAAATATATAATAATTATTATTATTGAATACTTATTATGACCAGTGTATTCAAATAATATTTAAATCATTTTACAAATAATTAAAATAGGTACTTTATTCTATTTTATAAAATGTCAATGATTTCAAACAATTTATTTTTTTTTAGATTTCTTTATATATAATATAACGCTATATGTTTTTTTGTTGTATAGAGCACCTTTATTTAAGTGATTTATTTTACTTTTAGTATTACGGTAAGTTGATATAATTTTTCTTGAAAACATTGCATTTTTTATATTATTATAGTATTTAATTATTATAATAATATTATGAATTTATACTATATTATACGTACTTATATACAACTTATATAACTCGGAATGTAATAACATAATTTTGTAAATACCGTAAAAGAATAAAAATTGATTCATATAATAAACATATAATATTTGAAAATAAATCAAAAATTTCATAGTGTATAGTAAAATTCACAATAATATATTGATACATATTATATATATATAAATTGTAAATCTCCATGAATAATGTTTTTGATTTATAAATAATTATTATCGTTAAAAATAACGTATTAAATATAACATCGTTATTTATTGTTAAAAAAAAATACTCATAGAGTTATTAATTGTGTCATTATATAATAAAATATTGTCATTCAATATCACTTATAATATTTTTTTGTATTTTTGGAGAATAGAATTTTTATTTTTATTTTTATTTTAAGAATATCACAATTAATATTATTTTTTGATTAGTGTTTATTTTAAAATATTTATCTATATATTAGAGTGGTCCTCTAGTATAGAAGAAGGAAAAAAATTGCAAAATGTTCAAGTTACCCTCCTCAAATCGGTTCCATTACTTGAAAAAAGCATGGAAAAAAATTTTAGACAAATCGATCAATTTTAACCTATTTACATAGCTATTAAATTTTGCAACAAAAAAATCAATTGACGTTATTATAAAATCATATTTTTTGGTTTATTCTTATTATTAATAATAATATTATATACCCAAAATTATTGTGTGTAAATATTCGTTAAGCATATTTTTAGTATATACAATTTAAATTTTTATTCGATGTCAATTAAAACATATATATATATACTGTGTATATTTGAAGAAAAAATAAAATTAAAATTGTACCAATTTATATCATAATACAAGTACGAACTAACGAGTTCACGAGTGTTTTATTTGCATGCTTTTTTTTATACGAGTTAAAATATTAAAATTTCTTTGTGAACATTCCTGTTAAAAGTTCAATGGTAATCGCACACACATTAATAAAGTGATTTTTAAAGTGTAACATTTAACAAAAACTTAAAGTTAGCCTCTATCCAATTAGCACCGTTTAATACTACAATTTAGTGTGCAATATAATGAAACAAGCAAATTCCAAATAGCCATTTGGTAACCGAAGGTTAAATATTGTAATGTTTCGTATTAAAACGAACTTTTTTTAATATTTTATCTTTATGTATACAAAATATCTCTTATAAGCATACAATTTTAATTCTTTTATAATGTTTTTTCATTATTTTTTCCTAGGCTTCTATTAAACACGTCATATTACTTATAGATATATATATATACAGTTAAATAAATACAAAAATAATTAAACTATATAATATATTTTTAACCAGATAAATGTTTATGATTTAAACTGCTTGACCGAGCATATCCAGTTGGTTCTCATCTTCATTAGTAGATACATTAGAGGTGTGTTGAAATTGTTCTGTTTATTTATAGGGCACTTAACAGTAGGTAATAATAATATTATGCCACATTATCTGTCTCCGCCAAAATTACACACTTTCTTCTCCGAATGATAAATTATTCTCTATACCTAAAATGCGAGTAGGTATATAATAACTTTATATATAAGGTACACATGAGATACATATCACACATTATTATCCACATAATTGTGTTCGAAATAATAGATGTTTACCTACATCAATAATACAATATAATAATAATCAGTAATAAAAAAATACACACACACACATACATGATAAATAACAAAATAATTACTTTTTGATTCAATTTTCTATCGTATAAAATTGTTCTGTACTTTTCAGTACTTGACGTTATTCTATATTATTCTAAGTGTTAGACAAAGTGTTAAACATACTATACCTAACCCTAGAACACATTTAATATTATTTATTTAATTAGAAAACAATATTAGTTTAACAGTGTATTTTGTATTCTCAGTACTGACACGTCATAATGCGTATGTTTAAATTAAACGTATTGAATATCGCGTTTTCAATAAACAAAAAAAAAAAAAAATACTATAAAATACGGAATATTCATACATAGATTTTATACTCTGGATTAGCGACAAACTTAAGTAACTTATTTAACATATAATAGGTATATAGTCTAAAATAACCATAGAATGTATACAACAGTCCATAATAACCATAGATGTATACTAGCTAGTTATTATAGTTAATAGACATAGGATATAAAAGTATAAAACACAATATTTTTGGGAAATGGGTATTTAATTTTTTGTTATGCCTCAAGTATAAAAATTATTCAGCAAGTTACTAAGTGTGATTAAATTAAATTTATATCTCATATACGATAGTTATTAGTTATTACTAATAAGCATAGGATTAATGGATAAAAACCACAACACATATAATATATTATAGCTTTATCTGATATAATATATAGGAAATATTATATTTAATAACTCTCCAACACAAACTTTGCTTAAAGGAGATAGATAATCGAAAAAGTTATTTTCATATACATTTATGTATATTCTTTCTTTTCGATCAATAAAAAAAAAAAAAAAATTGTAAACATTAAAACACTGTGCGTGCATTGCACCTACTAACTTCATAAGTACGGTTAACGAGCACCGAAATAATAATATTGACACATTTTTTACCTATGAACGCAGGGGGATCGGTAATAACTGTTATTACATCGGCATTGTTGGTGACCGAAAACAATTTTTAACCATGGTTCTGAACGAGAACCGTGTTTATCAAATTTTTATATTACAGTAAGATTTTACACGTTGGCTGTCATCAATACACTCGTACGTTATTTTCCCCGAACACTGGACCCGTGTGTGAGTTGTGCTCAAAGCACAGTGCATAAGCACCGACGTTGCACATAATATAAAATATGTTACTCGGGCGACAACGGTTAAATATAATAATAACTGAATGTGAGATAATGGTCATCTCCGTGATTGGAAAATTCAGTTGCCACTAATTCATTATCCCCCTCAAAAATATTACTCCAAACAGGAATATCTTTCGCGTTCGTGAAACGATATTCCCGAATTTCGACGAGATTTGCGCGCATCATTCGAGTCGGCGGCGTGCTCCTCTCGTTGATTTCGGCCCCGCGTACGGCACTCGGGTAGGCAAAACACGTACTCTCAGTCACTGTATAGTGCATACTCATCGCTACGATACAGGTATATGTTATGCGTACGGCAATAGTAACAGTATTTCATGCGATAAACGCTCTGCGCGCACACGTTTTTTTTCGATCTGTCTAAGCCATTAAACTTTTACTATTACATTCAACCGGCCTGTTGGTCTAGGGGTATGATTTTCGCTTCGGGTGCGAGAGGTCCCGGGTTCAAATCCCGGACAGGCCCGCTGTTAAATTTTTGCCGTTTTTATACAGCAGTCTTAAGCGGAAGAATACGGTGAACGCATTCACGCCGGATGACCAACAGGCCACGCGACGGCTTTCACTTAAGACCGGTTGCGACGCGCACGAGCTGCTATCGCCACGTCTCCGGACGTCGCGCTCCGGTACGAGCGAGACGGAGAGAGAGAGAATGACGTTCACTTAAACCACGTCGGTAGAGCTGCCCCACTTCTTGATAGATGCCAAACAATCGTACCGAATGATTTGCGAGCGTGTAAGAACGTACGTGTGCGAAACGTACGAGTCCGTCGTATATTTGACACGTTTGCTTAAATTTTTTTTGCGATAAAACGTGACCGATATGCAATAGGTACTTTCGATACTAGAACAGAGATTTGATGGCACACAAAAAAATTGTGCAAAATTCACGATATTACCATTTTACGTTAAAACCATATAATTTCCATAATTTCGAAGCTCCTGTTTAATGTAATGGTTTAAGGATATTTTAGGAGGAGAAGTACGTTAGTTTGACCCAAGTGACGATTCATAAAATGTCCAATAAGCACAACTTTTATTACTAGAAGTTTTACCTAGCGTTTTGGTCATCGTTTTGAATATATTATTTTACTATCGAAACTCATAAGTAAGTATAAACGCAAGAGGGAATCATTTATAATATTGATAAGATAAACATAAACATAAAAACTTAAAAGCTTGCAAACAGTCTTAATTTATTTTTAATGTATATAACTATTAATTACACAGCAACAAATTATTGAAACTAAAATATTTTAAACGTATACAATTTGCTCAATCAGTCTACTTACATCGTATATTATTATTTTTGGTTTCAATACAGACAACTTATGAGAAATGTATATTCTATATATTATATAGAACTCCAATTTTCATTATTAATAACAAAATTATTAACTCAAACAGTCAAACACTTATTAAATTTAATTATTATTACTTTTATAAGTTATGACTTTGTTAATAATTATTATACCTAATAATTAAAATATATTTTTTGTAATTTTAATTTTTTATAATAGATTAATAGTGCATTGTTATCTCACAATATCCACCAATAGAAACTAACATTTACTAATATTATCCATTTATATAGAAATTATGTGCTTTATCAAATTGAAAATTTATTGAATATTTTAAAACAGAAGAACTGGTAACATAAAATTAAAGCAAAAATAATCCGCGTACATTTAAAATCAGATTAACGGCTTCTTTACTTAGCTTTATTATTACTAACATATCATAAATTATTATTTATTATTCTGTATTTATCAATATTATAACTTGTACAATACGATAGTGTGTTTGTATTGTTCATAGTAAAATGTACAATGCAAACATTCCCCATAACATTTTTTTATTATTTTAAGAGACATTTATTTATTGGTAACATACAAACTAAACAAAAATCAAACGATTTAGTAAATAGGTATTTTAAATGTGTATAAGTAGGTACTTAATAATTATATTTATCTAAAAATCTTAAAATTTATCAGAATATATTTTACTTACTGTATCGACGCAAATGTACAGATAGTAAAATGTATAAATAAAAAATATACCTTCAACATAACCTTATAAGTAGGCTACATCTAAATAGATAATCTATCTTCAGAAACTGCATATACTTAAATCACAGTAGAAGTAGCACTGATATTTATGTTGAAAAATGATATACATTAATGATTATATAAGTAACATGAAATGGCAGAGAGAACTAACTAAATCTTAATATTATGATAAAACATCAAATTCGTAATATTTTAGTCGAAAATTATGATCAGCTAAGTGAACTATACAGCGAAAGAAGTATAAAGTTATCTCATAAACACTTATTTGATTACTACCTCAATTTAAATTTAAATGTTAACAGAAATGTAGTTAATTGGGGGCTGATTTACTCTATTTTAGATTTTTGTTGACGCTTACATTTTTAATACCACCCAATTTTAGAAATGCTGGAATGGCAGTTCAGAGCTCGTACATTGTTGTCATTTTTAAGGAACATACTACCGTAGCAGAAAAAAAAGATTATAAAAGTGAAACTTTGATAGTTGATTGATATGTTTATAACGTATATCACGTAGATATCCTTTACTTATTTTTATGAGTATGTAAAATATTCAAATTTAAAAATAATCATATATCGCAGAAGAATGAAATATCCTTAAAAAAATCCAACGTACAAGCACGGAATATAATGTTCTTAACTTTAAGTTGGATGATACTTTAATTCACTTTAATATTAAAGCTAACAACACAAAATTGCTGCTGCTGAACGTAAATTTACTTTCTTGCACGCGTGGGTCAGAAAAAGAAAACAAATAATACGATGAGCGCTGACATCCTTTGTCAAACCACTATTAAAAAAATGTTTGCCTTCGCAATAACCGCAAACAGTTAAATGTCTTATGACCGATTTACAATTAATACGAATGCATGCAAATAGTACTATCAGGCATGAGTGTTCGACTAAGTTGACCAAAATCAGATCAATCAAATATTATCACTGACCTTTTCTTCTTGAATTAACCAGATAATTTAAAGTCATCATCACTAAACTAACAATTTCCAACGTATGAATCAGTGTTTAGCTAGTCGTTTTGTATATTAATTTATATTTTAGATCTTTAATCCTATATATTATCTATATGTAATTTAATCTTGTCAATATCACCCAATAGTCGTCGAGACCACAAGTTCATTTAAATAAAAATAATTAAATAATTAAAAATTTTAAAACATATTATTGATTGAATGGTAAAATATATGTATTTTGTATTTCTGTTTGTACTATGTAAAGTAAACTGTAATAATAGTATTATTATTAATTAAGCTGCGAATAATCATTAATATTAATACAGCTAACTAAAACTTTAAAACACAAATTAAAAATATCTAAGAGTACTTGTATTAATTTTATATTTACATTGAGACATGATCATTATTATAAAAATATTATTTCAATATTAGGGCCAATCATAATCATAGTACGTAAAAGTAGCCACTTCCTATAATGTATATTATTATAATATTTGCTGTACAGAAAAAAATATTATATTTTGTCATAGTTCATTTAAGAAGGCTTGGGGCTATGATTATATTTTGTCAAAATCTACATGGTTTTATCTCAATCATAAATACTAAGTAATAAGCATTCTGAGTAAGTTTTGATAATATGTGAATTAAATTTGTCCATTTGAGTGAAAAATGAAATATTTTTTTTGTATTATACTCGCTACTCGCATGGATGATCATTTTAAAAACATAATTATGAAACATATATATATATATAATTGTTCCTTAAAAATTAGAATCTAATAATCAGAGTCCTTGAGTGATAAAACTGTTTTGATGTATTTAATGTAATACTTTAATGACTGAATTACATAGACTCGAGAGAACAATGCAGTGATGTTACATTACACTATACAAGTCTTCTGGCTAACAATATATATAAATGTGCTATGTGTTCCTTTAATTTCAGTCGTTAAGACATACTCTTAACAGACATACATCTTCTTTGCCGAGATGTAATTTTATTTTTGAAACCAAAAATGTATTACAAGCTATGTCTTTAAATATATTATTCTTTGTTGAATAATCTTTTCTACGTAGTTATTATGCATACAAAAAAAAAAAAAATACATTATATTCAACCAGTAAATTGATACGAATGAGAACTGTAAATATTTCATGAGTTTATATAATTTCTCCTTTAATTACACGTTTATGTTTTTAATCACTCAAATACCTCTTACAGTCTCTTGCCTAAAATCGTAATAAATTCAAGTATTAATTATAAGGGTTTAATTTTAAAGCAAACAATTAGCTCTGACAGTATTAAGTGAATTTAATATCTATTATTAATTATATTTTGTATCCAAAGATTTATTGAGTTCTGTTCATGTATACCGTCACGTCATGATTATTGACATTTACCTACAAATGGCAATATTTCAAACAAATCATTATTTTTTTAAATATTTTATGAACAACGATTGCTCAAGCACACTTTATACTAAAATAAAATTGTGTCATTTACCATCATACGATAGGTTATTAGTATTACGCAAACAAGACATGTAAAACTTATTAGATTGACATTAAGTAGTAGATTTAGTAGTACAATTCATCAAAATAATATGTGTATATATTTGTATTTCTACTTAGTAATATTGATCAAAATTGTAACATTACTAATATGTACATATTTAATTGAATAAAATAATTTCTTAATAATAAATATACACACATTTAAAAATTTATGTAAGATTAAAAATCATGTTTAGAATATTCCGTTAATCAAATAGAATCTCAAATTAATATGTCTTATGTAACATAACTTATGTTTATAAGACAAGTATAACAGCACATAATATTATGTATATTTTGGATTTTTTTTTAATTTACCTTTAGTATATCCAAAATAGAATGTTGACTATTTAATTGTAAATAATATATATTTTTATTGTAAACACACAGAGTAATGTTTAATTTTTAATCCTGCTAAGACATCTATTGTGTATATACAAATAAATAATATGCCAATGTTGCAGATCATTAATTTTAACACAAACAACAATGAATTGGTTGTAGACATTTCTTATTAACAATGTAAATGTGTTTAAACTGTTAAAAATAATTACATTATAGGTACGTTGTTTTAGTAATTATGGTTTATTGTCACTATAAAAATAAATTAGTGTATAATCATGTCTTTTTGTGATAATATTATCATACACACGTTTTAAAAGAAAATAGCTCTTGAATAATATTTATTATCAAATAATTATTTATGACAGTTTTGGTAAATTAAGAATTTGTTTTAATTATTTTTGTCTTAAAAATATTTTTACTGTTAAGCACCAAAGTTTAATTAAAATAGGTAATGGCACTTCTATAAAAGTAAATGTACATTTATTCTAAATTCAATATAAGTACTCCAAAATTAATTACAATAATTTAAGAGGTAATCCATAAAGTGAAAAATTTGATTATTTATTTAACATCAAAACATTTAATATCAATATTACAAATTACAAGTATGTTTAGCTTAATTAATATAGTTACAAGTATAAATGTTGATACTTTTCCCTATAAGCAATGATTGTGTTGGGAGTAGCTACCAATGCTACCATAATGTTTTTAATTTTACAACGATGTATTATAATTTTATTGGATTTGGAATAAAACCCTCCGTGAAGCCGATTAACTGGCAAATATAAATTATTATTTTCCGTTGAAAAGTTTAAAACTTTAAAAAAAAAAAACGATGTGAGATTGCCGAGATTTTTCAAGATTATACGAAAACCTCCTTCTTCAGTTGGATTTCACTACCTATGTACTTCGAGTGCCTACTTAAAAGTCTTTATAAAAGGTTAAAAAAATATTTTTCAAGTATTGAATTGCTTAATAACTTATGAATTTGAACGTATATGATATATTTGTTTGTCAAAAACCATCATAACTTTATAATTTTGAAAAGATTCAAAATATATTACTGGTTAAACTACTTAAACTATAAGCTAATTTAATACAACTTAAATCAAACTATTAATAAATAAAATAAATATTTTGATCCTTTATTAAATGAATAATACAACTGTTTTTAAATCATGTAATGAATTGAGTTAAAATTAAGCTCATAATTGTTTTCTTGTTTTAGAGTAGAAAACAATTCACCATTTATAAACCTAATAAACATTTTGGAAATGATAAAAACGGCAATAATAATAATAATGTCAATAAATTGCTAACGATGTAAACTTATTTATAATATCTATTATACCAACGCAATTTTCAATAAGCTTTCGATTACACATTTATATATTAAACGCGTATTATATTATACATTATATTTTAATTATTTATAATAAGCATTTATTTTTATAGCTACCTAATTAATATATTATAATATATTAAAATAAAATGGTACAAATGATTTTTTCTTTTACTAAGAGTAAAATAATATATAATATGGGAACAAGATAAGTTCATTATTCAAAAAAAAAAAAAATATCTTGTTTAATTAATACACTAGTAAGTCGTATAGGTACCTAATCTTTCAGTTACACAGTCTAAATTGTAATTTTTATTTCACGTACAATATGTATTTTTACCCCTCTCCCCCGAGTAATTTACGTTGTATACATACATCTCAGTGGTATTTCAGCTTTTCGTATGTATTAAGGGTTTTAGTTTTGTTTTTGATCCCTATTTCCTAGCAGATTATATCTTTAAAATAAAGCAAAATCAAATAATGGTACGTTGAAGAAATTTATTCAGGGAATTATAATCTGCCTTGGATAGGTATGCACGTAGACAAGAGGCCACTATAAAGTAGATAAAGCATAAAGTCACTTGATTTTCAGCTTTTAATATGTATCTACTCAAACAATGTCTCCGGAATTTTTAGAAGTTCACATTAAAAGCATATAATATACTATGTAGGTATTATAAATATTATAAATGTATAGGTAAAATAAGTTAAATTATTATTATTACAACCATGAAGTATATAGATAAAAATTCAGTCATGAACTTATTATACTTCATATTGTACTATAAAGATAATAATTTCAAACACAACTAAAATTAATATTTGGAATATAATTAAATTATAAAATGTAAAAAAGATTATTTTAATTTAATTTATTTATTTATATAATTATGTTTTATTTTTGTGTACATAATTAATATAAATATTTACAAATGTACAACGTTTACTAGCATAATTTATTTTTTTTAAATATTTTTTGGGAAAATTTAATTCCATGTAAAAATGTAATGGTATTTTTTATATCCGGTGATTATTCCCACCCAAAATGTCTAGTATACGTATAACTCCTAGTTATCTTTAAAAATGTATTTTAAATTATACAGAAATTAACGTACATTTCACTAGGTATCCCATTATAATTCTACTCTTATTTCAAATCTAAAAATTAAATGACGTTCTAATATTTCATAAGTTCAGAACATTAAATACAAAATAAAATTATACTTGATACCTAAAATTATACAAACAATTCTAAATAATGTAATAATAGTAAAATGAATAAAAAAATTGTAATTCTTAATAGCAAAAAACAAAATTATTTTTAAAACCAGACCTTTACTGAATGTATATTTATTATTTCTTTACTATCGAAAATTGACATTTATCAGAATGGAGCGTAGAAAAAAAAAATAATCAGAGCAACAAAATTTTAAATTATCTATCATCCACATTCCATGGAAAACATATTAACCCACCATTTTCACGTGTGGTTATTAGAAGTGGATTGTATGTGGTTTATGATATAATATTCTAGCATTGATATTTTCCTAGTTTTCATATTGTTTCGTTTACAAATATCAAAATCCCAATAATCCCAATACATTTTAACACGTAATAATTTTTTCTATTTTATATCAAATTATGTATATATATATATAAAAAAAACTAGAATAATATATTTTAATATGATTTATAAATTTATTTATTTATTAATAAATTTAAATATTAAACACGAAATAACAAAAAAAAATTTATTGAGGATAGGTTAAAAATATTCTTAGTAAAAATCTCTTAATACGTAATAAATAATAATAAATAATAAATTTATATAAGTACTATTATTATATCAAATAAGTATCCTTAAATATTTTTTTAGAATTTATTCCTTGGTTGTAACCAAACGTTTACTTCTGAACACCAATAATATATTATGAATATTCTATATTCACAGTACAGATACTTAAAGACGTTTAAATCGTATCTTTTACGAGACTGGATATAACGAGAGTATGTATATTATATACGCATACATTATTATTGATGTCGTTATGATTATTATTATTATTATTATTATTATAGCTACTGTTGTAATGCGTTAACAGGCGACGACGACCTGTAGAACGCGTCTCGAGGTGGCAACTCGTGTATAATTTTTTTTTTTCATAACACTCGTATACTATTATATTCTTATCACGATATTATTATAATATATATATTATTATCATACTCACGAATGCAAAGTGTGCGGGTCCCGCGACAGCGTCGTCGGCGGCGACTTGGTGCGCGCGTTTTATACTTGGGCGTTTGTGTGTGTGCGTGTGTGTATAATTATGTGTATGTGTGTGCGAGTGCGAATTTCAAAAAAAAAATTCCGTCTCGATGAGAGGCACGTTTAGTGTACGACGACGGGGGGGCTCGTGAGCTCCGGGCCGGATACGACTCTCCGGTCGTCGTCGTCGTCGTCGAGTCGGTTTATCGTCAGCGGCGGCGTCGCGCGCGTGTCGGAGCGCGAGGGCCGATTGAGTGACGCGGCGGACGCCGTGCGACTACAACACGCGCTCGTCGGGCACGCCGCGCCCCCCGCCCACGCCTCCGCGGAAGCCTCGACCGCCGCCGCCGGCGCGCCGACGACCGTCACAATAATAATAGACAGTACGCCGCCGCCGGTCACGCGCGCACGCGGTCTCCGCGGCCGCCGCCATGTGGTTCGTCGCCGACTACGACGCCACCGCCGCCGCCGCCGCTGTCTCGTCGGCGTTCGACGGGATTTCCCGGCCGCCCGTCCAGCAGTCGTACCCGCGAGCCGGCCGCCGCCGGGTACGACGCCCGCTCGTCGTGTGCGGCCGACGAAAACATTGCGCGAGCGTGTTTTCCTCCGCGAAACGAGACAGTAGTAAAAATCGTATTTCATCTATACCGTATAATATTGTTGTCAACGCGATTCGTCGACGAACGCTATTATATTCGCAGACGTATACGCCCACCCTCCCCCCCCCGTATTATACTGCTGCAGTTTTCGCACCCCCTCGCTAATTTCGTTTCGACACACGGCGGCCCGCTCTGTTTCGAAAAAAAAAAAATTCAATTTCCGACAATAAAAATTGATTTCACACGCGTACTTTATAATATCATTAATAATATGTACCGTGATCGATTGTGTAGGTACCTATTATACGTAGGTAGTATCGTATATAATTAGTGCAAACATTAACATACTGAAAATAACTAAATAATATTAATTCATTATAATATATTATCGAGAACCATTGATCAGTGATCAGAACTCTCATTATTATTCAATAAACATGACTTTTCAGTCGGTTGTTCCGTGATCGGTCGTTGCAGGCGTGTAATAAAATATAATATTATGAATAACAATATTATAAATAAAATAAAAAAAGCTCGAATTATGCTCATATAAAAAAAAATACAGACCAACGCGACCACCACGCTCCACTAAATACTTCCATGGTAATCGTAAGGGCGTATTTTTTAATGGGGATGACGTGATGGTCGCTGCACTGCCAATCCCCCTCTCCTTAAATTAATAGTTTAAGTTTTTTTTTTTAAATAACGTTTAGTAGTATACATATTTGTGGAAGCTATTATTTTATATAAATTATAGTTTTGTATAATATTTTAAAAGTATAAAGTTTACATCCTCCCCCTAAATTAAGACTGAGAGAAAAAGGTTCATTGTATGTACTAATAATACTATGATTTTTTTTTTTTTAAGCACAGTAATTATTCCATCATTTGTATACAAACTATACAACTTAACTGTTTGCAATTAATCAAATTTAGATTTTTAAAATTTTTATTTTTATTAATTTGATTGACTATATAATAATACATATAATATACAATATGTTAACTAATTGAAAAGTCAGTAGCTGTAATTCGAAAAATAATGCAGATATTATGGTGCAGTTTTTCCCAATGTAGTATAATATGACTTATATTTTACCTTTTACAGTGGTCAAAAATAAAAATAATAAAAAAATCACTTAGTTTTTTTTTTAAGTAGCCATTTTTAAAGTTATTTATTTTTAATATTATAGCAAAAAATCTAATTTTGAAATTGGTTGAATTTTAAATGAATAAAAGAATCTTCTATTTAAAAAAATATAGCATAACATTATGGTAAAATTGTATGATATTCACACTATAATAACTAATTTTCTAATTCAATAGATGTTAAAGAACACACAACTCGTTGGTATTTTATGTACTTCTACGTACTTAGGAATATTCAATTTCATTCTATTAAATTAATAAGGTGAAATAAAATCAAAATCAAGACTACCTAATGTTAAATTAAGTTATTTACGCACCTGCATATTGCGTTGATAGAATTTTATCATAATAGTTAACATTAATTGGTACATATCACTATATTAATAACCTCATCAGGATATAATTAATATTATTATTAATATTATTGTTTATTTGTTTAGGTACTTTTAAAAATGTTTAGACCAATTATAATTTAATATAACATATTTAAACGTTTTTTTTTTCAGATAAGACTATATTTGATTTAAACCACGACGGAGTTAAAATTAGCAGTGTATAATGAAAATATTGAATAATATTATAAAAACAAAATAAATTAAATTAAATTTTAATGAGTAGTGTACCTATTCTTTAATACAGTTTGGATTACTTATACTTACCTATATAGTTACCAAAACTATACAATTTTTATCATAATATTATCATCTATATTTTTTGAAATAGAAGTTTCTTTCGTTCATTCAAAATTCAACCGATTAAAAAATTGTTTTTTTTTTCAACATTAAAAATAAATAACTCTAAAAAATGGCTATTTTCAAATATTCCACTTAAGTCGCTGAATAAATTTGACAAACTATATTTCACATTTTAGGATTTATATAGTGACGAATACATATGTTAAGCTCATGATGAGTGTATAATAACCGTTATATTTTCAGTCAGTCTAAGAGTCATCCTCTTAATCTGGGTTCATACTACATAGTTTCAAGTCGTGTTTTACATATTTAACTCAGAGGTAACAAGATATTAGTAACACGTTAGTTACCGATAAGTTGAATATATTTCACTCCACACGAAACAGTATAGTCAAAATGCTGCCTTGGACTGATTTCTGATAGTTTCGTGTATCATTATCAGAGTATCACAAAATTAAAAATTGTATTTAAAAATAATTCATTTCTGTAACTAAAATAATATGTATGTGCGTTACGATGTTTAAGGAAACACACTCATCGCCAGCCGTTTTTCAACATATTAATTCGGTATAGTGTCATATCATTTGGTTATCAATAAAACCACTGTCTATGCTTCTTCATTCACAAGTACGAAAACAATACGCTACACATTCGCTTTTAAGAGTTTTTATTAGTCAATTTAAAACATAATTGTTGAATAATATATATTTTAAATGCTAATCTAAAATAACTAATAAAATATTATTCATAAGATTCTTAAAAGGATATTTTTACTAAAAAGAAACACAGAGAATACGATAAAAAAGGAAAACCAAAAATTTAAGAGTTTTACAGAGAAACGAAGACAGTTTTAATAATTTGGAGTAATGGGTTCATAAGATGGAAACGAAACATAAAATGGCTAAGATGATGGCCCGGGAAATCTTGAAATGGGTCGTCAAAGACTTATTAGCACTATTATTGGGAGTACAAAATGGAGTACAACTACTGAATGAGATTTACCAACTTACTGAGATGGAGAAATTTTGTGGCAAAAATGGATCTAAACAGCTCGTAAAAAGCCAAAAAGAATAACTTATAAGTAGCTTTCGTATGTTAGTAATACATGTAACATATTTATATAGTTGCTGTGCTATTATGAAATTATATAAAAAAATGGCTTTATGTGAAAAACTACAGAGAAAATTATAGATTTTGATAAATAACCACAAATTTAACATAGGAAGAACAGAACTTTTACCTTTTATTTTTTATTTTTTTTAATGTCACGTTTGCAAAAAAAGTTTAAAAAAAAAATAACTAATTTTAAAATAGTTTATTTTTAGTAGTGTAATAAAAAATATAAAAATGAATAATATCGAGTGCATTTTTGTAAAACCATATAGGTATTTTACAAATCATATCAATAAATAAATATTGATACAATAACATTTAATGTTTAATTAAATATTAATTTATTGTTGTATGCTTATAATAAATACTACATAAAATTATGAAAATTTATTGAATTTACAGTAATATTTAAAAAAACTTCAGTTTTTCAATTTAAGTCAATTGCAGACATCAAGAGTGTTGTAAACCATATTAATACAGTCGAGTCGCGATAACTCGAAGTTGAAGGGAGATAATAATTCGTTTAGAGATATGTATTAATTCGAGATATCTAACTCGAATTTATATTAATTTATAGAATCTGAAAATTTATATTTCTAGGGGAATAAAAAAAAAAATCGAGTTGTCAAGTTTTTCGAGTTATCGCAACTCAACTGTATTACATAATAGATACACAATTTAGTTATTTAATAATTATTATTGATATAATAATTATTTAAAACTCACTTACTATAAATATTTCTAATATAAAAACAAACAAATCCAAAAATAATAAGAATATAAAATATAAGCTATTATACTTACATTTTTAGTACATTAAAGTGTAAGCCCTTCGTTTCTTGACGAAGTATCTCCACTGGAGGTCTCTTCAATTTGTTATTATTGTGCTGTATATTACTGTATCAATTATACTCATTGTTAACATTGAAACAGATAGCTGAATAAAAAGTTATGTTAAGCAAATTATGTAAGCCATAATAAATAATTCTAATAATAATCAATAATATGCCTCATTGCCTCATTTATGATAGACTTTGAATATTAATTAAAAAAATCAGATGATATTAAAAAAAAATGCATTTGATATAATTAAAATTGTTTAATGGAGATAACAAAATTTGCTTACTCTACAATTTTTTTTGCTATGGCTGCAGATATTGCTTGCATACTGCATATGCTTAGGTTATCGTATATCTTATAATATTAAAGCAAAAAAAAATCAATTGATTCGTGACTTTTTAAATACAATTAATTATTTTTTTTTTATTAGTTAACAACCATGCATTATCTTAAAAAGTATTAAAAATGTTGAAAATTTTTTTGTTATAATATTTGAATTCATTACAAACAATATATAAAGGAAAAATATTTTCGGTGTTTTTATTCTAACCATGATTTAAATTTGTTCTACTTTTTTAAATAACAACATACATTTTTTTATTGATCTCTGAAACAAATTATTTTCTAGATATTTTGATCTATAAAAATTGAATTGTCAATGAACATTTAATGAGCTCTTAAGTTAATACAAGTATTTTAAGTTAAAGTTTAGCTTATCATATATTTTTCAGTGTATACATTTTTTTGTTTATTATTATATTTTAACGTTACTAAAATACTTTCTTTCCTTACAATTTCAAATTTAGTGGTTTTTCGACAGTCGTCTATGTACAGATCTACGATAATTTAAATCATAAATAAATTACAATTATTAATTAATTATGAAATTTTGTTATCTTATAACGTTTATACACGCTTTAGAATTGTATAAATACAGCTAAACAATAACAATTAGCAAATACTTAATAATTATAACACACTCAATACAATTATTTTGCTTTGTGTATTTTAAAATAAATTGTGTAGTAGACAGTAAAAAATATTATTATATTTTTTAACACCAGAATAAAATTAATTAATTTTCCAGAGTTATCGACAATAATATGTATGTGAACGCCACAATTTTCGTTTTTAAAACTAAGCACAATAGGTACAGAGTATAATACTGAGTGCCAAACAAGTATAAATGAAGGTGAATACATTAATTGGATGCAAAGTACGGTGTATTTATTTTATAGTTTTAAGCAAAAACTAAGTTAACAAAATTTTAAACCACACAAAGTCTGAACCAAAAAAATAAACATATTATACTTTTTTTTTTAAAACATTATTTAAGAAGATGCTAATTCTGTTTGTATTTTATTTTTATTTAACCCACGGAGAACATAGGCTAACGTATTCACGTAAAATAGTTTGTATAAATATATATTTTTTTGAATAATCTTTGAATAAAAACATCGATTTAAAGAAGTATAGAGAATAATATTTTTGAGAGTATGGCATACCGATTTGTCTAAATATTATCTCAAAAAATTTAATATAAATTTAAATTAACACATTTTTTTCTTTTTTAGTTAAATAGAATGCAACCCTCAAAAATATTATTGTCTATGATTTTAGGGTTTATTGGGTTGGGTCTAAGGTTACAAGGTTACTCAAAAATCTTAAAAAAAAAAAAATAAAAGATTTTGCGTGAAAATACGTTTTGTCTATGTTGAGTGTTTATTTGAGAGAAAAAAGGCGCTGGGCAGATATCCTCTTAAATAGATAAATTTATTATAATAATAGCAAATTTAAAAAAATATTTACTTGCAGCTATATATAATATACGCTAGGTATATATAACTATATAGTCTATATAATAAGCTAGGTATATTATAATATGTAACATTGCATGCAATTACATTAAAATAATGGCAAGAACAAGATGTGTAATTGTATCATAATATACTGAGTGATTATTTTAACAATTAACACATTATCTCAACAATATTATTAATGGTTATAAAAATATTTTTTCATCATGAATTTAATTAATTTCAAATTAAAATTTAAAAAAAAATTATATTCTTACTATTTTTTCCTTTGACATTCTTATGATTTTTACTTTTTTGAATAACACATTTTTTAATTAATATTGAAGCATTATTATATTTACTAAGAATTTCGGTCTACACTTCTACAGTATATTGGTTAGTTTTAAATAATATAAATATTTTACAACATTTGAACATTGTGTTGACCATCTTTTCGACTGAATTACTTGGATCAGTCCATTTACGAGTAATAATATTGAAATAATAAATAATACAGCAAAACAATACACGTTACAAAAAACAATAATTGTTTCATAAAATTATTAAATTATTAGTAATATCGTATTCGTAGTAGTACTCTAAAACCCAATCACCTATGCAGTTGCATGCCGAAGGTATGATGAAAATCCACTCCTTTATTATTGGACAAAGGAAATAATTAGTACAATATTAATATAAGTGTATTAACAAGAATTATTAATCTTCTTCATTGAAAATTATTAAAAATACTTTAATAAACGGTTTTAACACAATTAATTAATTTTATTATTTGATCTTTAAATTCAGTTATGCAAATGAATTACTAAATATTGTTAAGGTTTGCACTTTTAACATCCATAACAGAAGAATATTTTACTCTATTGTACTGTTTACAACGATACGCATCAAGTATTCAAATTTGAAATCACACTGATTCATATCTACACATCTCGGTATGGCAGACATAAATAATGGTAAAACTGAAACAAATATAATATAATATATACACTATACAGGGTGTGACAGATAGACTTGACCAAAAAAAAAAATTATGCTACTTAAAAGTATGACAAAAATTGTTAATATTATATGATGAATAAATAATTTAAGAAATATACTCATGTCAGAAAATTCTCAAAAATTGTACTTTTAAAAAAATGTATTACGTTCCAAATTAACTTAATCAAAAAATATTAATATTTGTAAAAAATCTAAAAAATAAACTACTTGACTTAGACAAATCTTTTTTTTATAATCAGATTCACAAATTGGCTATTTTAAATTTATCCAAAAAAATGTAAATCAAATTTAAATTTTTTATTTTTAGTACCAAAAAATAAACATAAAAAAAAATATATTATAGATGTAGCACTAGGGTTTCTTAATGATAAAAAAAAAAAATATTGAAAATATTAATTAGAAAAAAAAATTATTCCAAAAGTCAGTTCTATCTGTTACACACTGTATATAAATTAAGTATTAACTTTAAATCAAAATTGTATAATACCGTTCCACATAAAAATGCTTAAGAACATAATATATCAGGAATACGACTAAATTGTATTTAAATATATTATGTATAATAGCGTATACGCTGGGAAATACATTAGCTATGTGAGTAATATTATTAGAAAAAATGTAAATAACAGTTTATTATCAATATTTGTGATACAAATAATATAATCATTAAAATTTGATGGATTTAGGTTCAGTGGTTCTAAACAAATATCTAAAATAATTTATTATTATTATTTATATAATTGCAATATAACATTTGATGGAAAACGATCATGATGAGGCGAGAGTCACTCAGGCGGAAAACGAAAAAATCCCCGTTTTTCTATGTATACAACTTTATAAGTTAATAATGAATAAGAAGATAATAATCAGTAATTCATTTTTGAAATATTCAGAGTATATATAAATTATTTAAGCTAGCGTTTAAACATTTTGATTTATTTCCATGATAAATTTCAAATTAAAAACAAAAAACATACAATATAAGAAGTAACTGAAATTAAAACATATATACATGTAGGTAGTAAACTGACTGATTTTACAACCATTTCGATGAATTAAGATAGATCAAGTCGGTATTGTATTATTTGTATAATACAGTTATCTAGAATTATTATTATTTACATTTTATCTAAACACCGAAATAAAGTTTGTATAAATAATTTAACTGTAGATGCGTATATGTGGATTGTTAGATTGTTTCTGATATTATTTTTTTTTTAGATTTCTCTTGAAATGTTTGCCATTTGGCGAATAACCATCTGTGTCAAATTTTCAATCAAATATATGAAATATAGATCGTATAATGAAACTTTTAGAGCACTGTTTCAACCAGAACAAGTGTAAAAAAAACATACAACACATACATTTTATAAAACCCACAAATATCACCTTTTCTCATCGTGTTCAGAAACAAATATAAAATGTTTGGTTTTATTAGTGACAATATTGTCTTCCTTTCAATCCAAGAAGATAATTCACACTGCTGTTTGATCCGAATCTTTCCATATCGTCGTCGGTCAAATTTCCAGTCAGTTTAATGTATAATATTTCGTTTGGTTCTGTAGCAAGTGGCAAATCTCAACGAATATTTAGATATTATTCATACATTATCTACGTACCTATATAAACAAGTTTGGCGTGTTTTGTTTTAAGATTTTTTAACAGTAGTTATAGCTAATTTAAAACAAACAAAAATATGAAAACAAAAAAAATACTTAACTCGACAATGCTTGTCAGGGGAAATGGTTTATTTATTTTTTTTTTTTTAAGGTTAAATCGCGGTTCCAATGAGGTTTTTGTATCAATCTTCGGTGGCGTCGAATCCGGCCGACCGTATCGGTAGAGCGGCGCGTGGTGTAGCATCACCACACACATGAGCGTTGGGGTTAGAAGACTTGTGCAATTGTGTTGATTCTCTGGGGGAATTAAATACTAAAATTGGGTAAAACTATTTTCCGTTCGCGTCTCTAAAACCGCGCGGGAACACACGCGTCCGCCTAGCGTTGAATATTGCACTCGTGTATGTACGCGTAACCCGACCGCGAACTTTACCACCAAATTTTACATGCATAATTTGCGCACTCGCCGCTGACAGACTACATTGATTTGCTACTTTTTCTACACAGTGTCTAGTCAACTAATAATAATTATAGGTCAGAATTAAATAGAACACTTTGCGTTTTCATTTCACGAAAATAACTGCTATATTATTGCAACATCATATCTGAGAAAATATATCGTGTAAATTTACCGAAGGACATATCATTCAAAATATAACTAATATGTAATATATATATATATATATATATAAATATATAGCGGTTATAATAAAATAACTGTAATCTAAAATAAACTTTTTCTTGTGTATATAATATTTTTAGAATTTTCAGCAATAAAAGTTATATACATTATTGAGTGCATTTTTAATGGTTTTAACAATAAACATATAAAAATACAATTAAAAAAATACGTTTTAAGATTGTTAGCAAAACGCATTCGCGAAAATTTAAATTTTAAACGTGTATAATCCACTTAGAATGTATAATATAAATGAGTACTTGACAAATAAAACTATACCACCAACCGCCTATTAACAAACAAATAACTATTGTATAAAATATGTTTTTTTATTTAGGTAAGAAACATAAAATAAAATATTTACGTTTGTATAAAAATTTTACTAACCTTTTATAATCAATTTATAGTCGTCAAATTTAAATTATTTAATATAACCGTACTATGTAAAATATTAATACGTTATTAGAATTTATATTTATTCTATACATTATTTAAACGTAACATTGTATTTAATACGCATGTTTTTTATTTGCTAGTTTGTAGACTAATATCAAATTGTCATGTGTTATACTTTGTGTTCTATACAAAATTTAAAAAAATATTAAACAATTTTCTGGAGTAAATGCATCGGGTGTAGCTATTTTTATTTGTCATATAAAGGTATTACAATAGGTATACTAAGAGTCTAGTAAGATTCAGAAATTGAATTATTATAAAAAAAAATGTAACCTACATAAGTATTGAATTCAAGCCAGAATACAATAATTAGATTAATAATATTATATTACTATTATGGTAGTAAGTTTCATTACTTAAACTAAAACATAATAAATTATATTATATACTTATTAATAATCATGACTAAAACATATAAAATATATCAGTTTGATTTTCTTAAAAACAAAATAAATTACCTATAATATACATCCTGAAATTTGATCATTACGTATCGGTGATCATTTTACAGCCGATGTTTCTTCCATTTTTTAGGTAAAATCAAATATATAAATGTCACGTATACCTATAGGTATTTTGTAATACTGCTCTATTAAATTATTCTTCTTATGTTTATGCATATTATTGTAATATCATATACACGGTGTAATGTGCGTGCACTCAGTGGCAATTAGTTGTAGCAATACAGTTACCAAAATTGAATACATAATTGCAATTGTAACAATAATCTGCAGACAATACAGTTCAGTGCTTGAATGATCAAACAGCCAAGGATTAAAGTACATCTATCAAATTTTGCGAGGAATATCAACCAAATACTAAAATAATTGTGAAACGAGGTACATTTTCCTATAGAATTTTTCAAAAAAACAAATATTATTATAGTTTAACGTTTTTACATGAAAGTTTAAAAATGTCTAGTACAAAACTATAAGTGCTATTTTTAATATATTATTAAAATATATTTTATGAAATTAACTATCGTATTTTTTTTATAATATCATATTGATAAATATTTTGAATTATAAATTATCGAATCGGGATAAAAGTTTGATGCAACACAAATCGTAATTGTTGCTCAGTTACTTCTACGATATTAAATTTTAGAAAACCAACTCCTCATATTATAGTAATGTGTGTTTAATAATTTAATAATTGTATGAACTTATCCTTAAGGTGATTGGAGAATAAGGAATATTAAAGTACTTATTCAAATTTATAACGTGAAAAAAAGTTTATTATTCAATTGCTTACCTATAGTAGTACATAATAATAATATGTAACTAACAATTTTTTTTTTTTATTATTATTTGATTTAACTTTTTAATATAAGTAGTTCGTTATTATTTATTAACTAGATTTTTTTTATCCCTTTAATATATTATATTATAATATTCCCTTTTAGGGGAAAATTGCATCTATTTTTAAGTTTGAGGGTATAGTTTAAGTATCGAATTAGAAAACATTTTTAGGTTAATTTGTAGTTTAAAATTCATACAATTTTCATCAGAAATGAAAATTTAAAACATTGCTCTTCGTAAGTTGTTTTTACATAAAATAATTGAAAAAACTACAAAATTTTACTTCGTAATACCGTTTGAAGATCCCGTAAATTAAATTTAACACATCCATTACAGTTACCTAGTTAATGACGAGGTACGCTCGATATCTACAATCAAGTTCTTAACCATTTTGATACGTTAAATCATAGGATTTACAATATATTTTTATATAAAATATTCTTTTATAAATGTATTCTTTTTTAATCATTAAATATATTTTATGTGTTTTTTTCAAACAATTTTCTTTTATTATCATTGTCTTGCCACTATTTTATTTTATTATTATTTTTTTTTAAGTATTAAGTTTTATTTGAAAAAAGTTTACTCGAGAATTTTGTATAAGCAACTACAGCCCGCAGGTATCTACTTATTAAAAAGTCAATATTATAAAATACGTTAATTAAGAAAAGTAACTTTCAAAGAATAATATTTTAAGTCCGAAAACTAATTTGACAATATTTCGAGTGAGCTAACTAAAGTGGTATTACACACAAAGATTATTTTTAATGAGAGTTTAAACTAATAATTTTTGTGTTAATATAATTATTTTAAGGCATAAAATGTAAATATTTTCTTAATAACTATTTATTTATTATTATTATTATTATTTTTTTGTCAAACTTAATATTAAAACTTACCAAACGTTTGTATAGTTTAACATACCTTATAAATTGATTAATAAAATTACTAATGAAAATTCATATTCTTTTAAATAGGATATCGCAACATTTGAATAAAAAAAATCTGATATAGGTAATAGGCAATTTATATGAAATTTTAAAAATAATTTAAAAAATTCAAATTTTAATTCTTAAATATATTAAAATACTAATTCGAAATAACTATTATGTCAATAACATTTTTGGTTGATGTTTATAATTATAAAACTGTGTAACAAAAATGGTATCACCAGAAAACAACATTTTATCATACAAATAAAACTGATAGATAAATTATTAATGTAAAAATTGTTGGTTTCTTAATTATTAAGACTTAAGTCTGAGAATGGTTCTTCCCCACTTGTAACGATTACAACTACTTTTTCAAATTTAATAATTGATATATACATTTATTATAAAAAAAAAATGTATTTATTTTATATTCCGAACGAAATGATGAATGTATCAATTTTATAATGATGTACCAGAATAGTACACCATTACCTCTAAGCCAAAAACGATCTACCCATATTTGAATCTGAATCGTGTGGATCTAATTATATATCGTATTTTTAGCCATTATCTTAACAGAAGAAAAAATATAAAGGTAAAAGAAAGAAAACACCACACGTCGCAAACAGATTTTATGCATTTAAAATAATATTTTAATAGCTTTAGAATGCTTAGATATATTATATATATATCCAATATTATTATATTTGTAGTAAAAAATTAAAATAAAATAAAATAATTTTAGCATTTTTAAATTCTGATTTTTACATTAAAATGTATTTTTGGATTTTGACTACTTACATTTAATATTAAAAAAAATTCATTAAAGTCATGGTCTGAAACCTTAAAAAGGTGGGCAAGTGGGTGTCGCTCTGCTGTATAGTTGAGATGGAGAGTAGATCACTATAATGGATGTGTTAAATTTAAATGCAATGACAGGTATCGTTGTGCACAAAAGATTATTCGGAACGGAGATTATTTGTCAGTCTAGGATATTTAGTAGGATATATAATATTATTACCTATATTTAAATCGTGGTATATTGTAATTTCATATTCTCATAAAATTATTTCTATATTGACACTAGAATTTTTTTTTATAATTACTCGAAGGAAAACTTATGAAGAACCTTATAATGGGATTTTTAACCTTAAATAAAAATCACGAAAATTTTATAAATTTTCAATTTCGAAATTCCTTGCAAATTTTAGTGATTTTAACATATTTCATAAATATTTGAACTTTAAATGCTTTTCAAAAAAAAAACCTAGAAAAATCGAAAATGTCAATATTCTATTAAATAGTTTAAAAAAATTCTAAATATTTTGAAAATTTAATCGCAAATATATAACGCTAATATAAACATTTGGTGAAAATTTCAAGTATTTACAATGATTCGTTTTCAAATTACTTCAAAATAAAAAAATCAATTTTGTCAAAAACCGATTATGCGTAAAAATGTAAAAATTCCCGTTTTTCCGTCACTTTTTTAGGGTTTTTCCTAACGCTTTTGGAAACTACTAGAATTTTTCTTACTTTTGACTCCCTAAAGTATCAACTAGATGAATTTTCCTTTTCAAAGAGGGGAAGTCAAAAATCAAAGATTATTTCTACTCAAAATCGTGATGATTGACACAAAAAAAAAACATACATCATTGTTAAATCAATACATTCCTCACTTCGTTCAGAATCGAATATAAATATTTATTACAGTATTCTGATATTTGACAAATTAATTTCTTATCTTATATTATTAAATTGTTAGTTATATATTATTTTTAACCTTACATTATATTATTATTAAAATTAAATAAAATGTATAGCTTTTAACTCCAAGGCGATCAGGTAAAATAACATACTCAAATCCAATGCTTCCATTCAACATATAGTCTTATACAGTTATTTCCATCCCATTTTAGCATCGTTTTTTTTAATAAAATGCCCAGTGATGCACGTAAGTATCTATGATAATATTTTAATACATTATTTTATTATAATATATCTAATAATAAGCACGGCGTTTTTTATAGGCAATTTAGCTACTCTAGTGTCGCGGGTCCGTTTTCCCGGTAATTTTGAATCATCATAATTTATAATATATTTTTTGTAACACTTTTTTTAATACCATAGGTAATAATTGAGTCGATATCACACGTATTTTACACTTCATAATATATAGACCGACGATTTCCACTATTAATCAGTGATTCCCGGGGTCAATGTTAGGGGGGGTCGCGATTGTCTGTGTTTGATAGTACGACTATAAGCCGCGGGCCCTCGTTTATGACACGGTAACGCGGGTAACGGGAAGAAATACCAAAAAAATGGGGTTCCCGGAACAATTTCATTTTTAGCTCGGGGTCTGGTTTATACTATAGGAACGACTTGTATGTGACTGTTCAGGTTTCATCACTATAACACGCGCGGCTACGCTAGGCGCGTTTTCCAAATATTTTATAATAGCAGTAGTCGGTAGACATGGTTTGCTAAAACCAAAAATACGACAAAGTAGGTATACAATGTCAGTATAAGTTATAGTGTAAGACGTAAGATGGAACTTGAGTTGTTTAAATCGTATTTTATTTAGAGACAGTGATAAACATCCCAACACCAGTAACTACGCGACGACAACTACACTAATATATACCACACAATATAGATGCGATGATGTAAATATTAATCCTCCTAAATTATTCACTTCTCCCACAACCACATAGTTTAACCATTGATATATTTTTTCTGCAAAGATAGCTTTCTACGTTTGTGATTTTATTTTTTTTACTTATGTTTTTATATTTGTGTTAATATAATAGTTTATGTTTTGAAAAACACTTAAATAATATTCATTTGTAATATTAAAAAAAAAAAAAATTAAGTATATTCTTTTGTCAATGATCAAATTACTATTTGCAATGTCAGCATAGTAAATAGGAATCATCGTTATTTAAAAGTATAATTAATATTTAAATAAATTGTGATTTGATTTCATTGTATTACCTTAAAAATGTAACTTTAAATCGTAACTTATTATGTTTTATGATATCAGTTCTACATCTAATTTTGTAGAAAACAAGCAATAATAATGTAAGATAATAGTATAGTATATAAACGCATATAAGATTATTTCACGGCATTTGGAGCACTTTGGTGATGTCGACAAAGGTTTAGTTGATTTTATTATGGAGTTACTGAGGGTAAAAATATTACTTTCATTTTAACGCCTTTTACTGACAAAAATGAAACTTAAGAGGTCTCTACCCCAATTGACCTATATTAAGTAAATACTTTAAAAATGGTACTAAAAAGAATAACATTTCGCTTTGCATTACAAAGAGAATTTTAAAGTTATCAATTAGTCTTAAATTGAATATGAAATATGCATATGACTCCTCGGGAACCTAATAAACTTAAATTCATTTTCAGGTGAAATTATATTAGTTGGTATACTTATTATAATAATATAGATATTTTTTATTGTAAATATATACGTATATATCAATTTTTTTTGTGGGAAAATAACTTGGCGACAAAATTAAATACAAAAGTGACTCTTGAATCACTTGAGATACACTGGTATTATACGCATATCTATGATCAGGGTACGTGATATTTCAGAGACTCGATATTTTTATTTAGTATTCTTAATATAATAAACATCACGTAGATACATAAATCAATAGAATCCGATAAGTTTGTTAATTAAAAATAAATATACAATATATAATATTATAATGAATTCGTTTTTTGGGGATTAAATTATAATGTCTATTTATTTGTGTCCAACATAGGTACGTTCAAAAATAATAATATCCCGTTTACAAAAATTGATTTACATTTAGATGAATTGACGCAATACTGTTTATTTTATAAAATTGTTTTAGACTTTGAGCGGAGTAATCAATTTATTAATTTTACAACGATGTGTGTTTTATTTTATGTGTGTACATTTTTGGGACAATAGTAAAAATGCTTTGATTTTAAACTGTGGGCGTCCAAACAGTTTTCGATAAAATTAATTTCTCTATCTTTGTTATAATTTGAAAACGAATAATCGTAGATATTATATATCAATAGTATATAGTAATTATTATATTTAAATAATTTAAATTTAAATTTGGACATTATTATATTTATTAACGATTAATAATGATATTTTAATAAATTAATTATTTTGTCTTAATTTAAAAACATTTTTCGTAAAGGACTTACTTATATTATACATTTATGAAGTATATAAATTAATTTCAAGATATAATTACCTAATAGTTATAACTGTATATTATGAACCTATCAACTATATACAGTAATGCAGTATTTACTCAACATTTAATAATAATATTATTTTAATTATTAAATATCAATAAATAACGATAATATAATAAATGCAGTATTTTCAAAAAAAATTAAATCAATCTACCGTTATACCTACAATAGCATAATACATTTCTTTAATATAAATATTAAGAAATATACTTAGTGACGTAGGCTGACAAACAAACCACCTCCATTCAGAATCGTTTTTCACATACAATGATACATCATCGAAATCAAATTTAACACATATCCATTACAATTTAGGTCACTCAAAATCTATTACACATCATAATATCCACTTGTGCCCACTTTTTTTTTTTGTATACAAATTATAAATAAACAACTAAACTATTAATATAAGTATACAATACATTTTATTTATTTATTACATATTTCTAGTTATCCTAACAATGATAAGTATTAAAAAGAAGAATTAGAGCAGCTTGTTTTTTTGGTAATAAAATGTTGGATTGAATAAAACTTTTTTTTAAATCTATCTTAATTTTAACGTCTCGTTTAAAATATTATGCTTGTTAAATCCTTAAATATTTTATCGGTTAAAATTTATCAAAATCCAATTAGAGTGTAAATTATAATTTTAACCAGTGACATGAATTAATCGTATCATTTTATGTGAATAACTAGACATCCGCCTTCAAAATTAATTATAAGTGATTAAAATAATATAAAACATTTAATTAATATTTAGATTGATAAATATTCCAAAAGTATTTATGATGAATAATATGATTTAGTCATAATTTATATTCGAAGATTCGATAAAAAAAAAAAATGGTATTTTTCTACCAATGTTAATGATATTATATATAAATTTGTATAAACGATGTCTATATTTTAAGCTTAATAAGTACAATTTAATATAATAAAATAAATATGCTGAACAGTTAAAAATATTCACCCAATGGCCACTATTATAGTTAGTTTATTTAAAAAAAATACTAAACTTAAAAATATACTATGTGATTAGAAAGCAATGTTTTCGGACATTCAGAAAAATATGCAATTTGCATTTAAATCCATTCCCTGTTAATTATCATATTATTGTATAGGTATGAATTGAAATATATATTATTGTACACATCAAATGTAATATCTCTTGTAATTGATATTTTATAAACATAATATAATATACACCTATACTAGTTATACTTATCTACAATATTATTTAAGTGACGCGTTTTTATTTTTATTCTTCTGGTCAATAGAATGATATGCGTCTTTATAGTTCACCCGCCTAATAACCAGTTGTATAAAATAAACTATATTAAAAATAAAAAAATCTATGCTAACAAATAAAAACAAAAATAATAACTTCATCGAGCACCTATGCTACTATTATGATTTAAATTATATAGCATTTTTCCTTAATAAATAAATACATTTATTATTAAATTACGTATTATTATTTATTTCATTAATGAGATACCTACATAATTTTGTTTTCATCTGATCATTTTTATCTGAGAATCGAAACAATAAGAACACAATATTGGTATAACTAGTGAAAAAAATCTGATCAGCGATTTAAATTCAATCGCATTACGTCACAACGACGTACGTAGATCGACACTCATATTTCCAGTTGTTTTTCGTGATTTTAATATTCAACCGTAGAGCATTTATTATTCATACACACAAATATGATAGCTAAATAAATAATGAACATATTCTCTAAAAAAAATATTCCTCTAATTCAGTACTGGAATCCATTTATCCTGCAAATCACATGGCGTTGATTTTACATAATAATTTACCTGCATTTTGTTCTGTATATAAATAATTGTATACAACTATGGTATTATAAATGTGTTTCTTCGTTAAAACAAAAAAATTAAAAATTAATTAATTGTATTGGTCAACAACGCGTATTCAGTAGAAAAAAAAAAACCGTACAAATTATTGGCAACGGATACGAGTATGAGTGATGAGCATTGGTTGCAACAGGGAGATTAAATAAATGAATTCACAAAACTTATATTATGTGAAAACAAATTAATTTTAACGGAATCGATATAGATGGCGATACATAATTTTATGGAGGAGGGTTGAATTCTGATGGCTGGAGTTGATAGGGTGAAAAGGATGAGGTTCGTAATCAGATTTATCACAAAAATGTTGATGTATTTATTTACTGCTTGTGTTGACGCAGGTCAATAACTCAATATCCCATACGAACGTTTATTTAATCAATGCTCATAAACAAAAAATTAAAAATTAAAACGTTTTTCGAATTTTCTCGCCATAATAATATATACTTATGCCGAAATTTTAAATGGACGCATAATTTTTAATCTTTTATCGATTATCGAATAACAAACGCGATGGTTTGATATTTTCAATTAAACAACTAATGTTAAAATATACTGCGGATAAAACCGGATTTAATAGGCCGTATTAACAACTTATTAGGTGTGAATAATCGCTGATTATTTAGCTAAATTAACGTAAAAATAATCAAATACACTTTTCGACGATTACAATTACTAATTACCTACAAACAATACGATTTTTATACGTAACAACGAGAGGTTAAGTAACATATTCACGTGACACATTTCGAGTAAATTAATTAATGTCACGTGCCTCGGAATAAACACCCGCGATTCTTCAAAAGTCTAAATTATTGTAAATTTGGTGCACACGACCATCCAAATTCAATTTAATAACAAAATATATTAGATAACTTAAAATATTTTTAAAATTCGTTTCACACTATATATTTGTTATACAATAAACACACACTATAAAATTGACCAATACAAAAATATACACTACTTAATATAATATACTTTTCGACACGTCACCGATACACTTATTGTTAACAGCCATCTTCTAAGACAGTTGAGTACTGTTTTAAATATACCTACCTAAAAATCACTATAGATTTATAAACCAAACGCGTCTTATCATTGATTGATAAAAAAAAAGCCTCACACGTAGTGCTCTAACCCTCAGATACGGAAAACTTATCCGTAAGGAATAGAATACCATCTCTGGATAACTAATATCGTAACGAGACTCTCCCGTCCACGTTGCATATTCTAAAGCACTGTATATAGGTATATATTATGTATATAAAAAAAATCAATATATACGTTGACATAGTTTTTGATTGTACGACAATACAGGTGCAGTTTATTGAATTTTTATATGGTCTGGTTACAATAGTACCTGCGTAAGTATAACAATTTGACGAAAGCGAGAAATCCAATAGCGTGGAAAATAGCGAAATCGCGGGCTTGCGGTTTCGAAAAAAACGATAAACGTTTCCAATCGGTTCGAGTCCGGTTTATACGTCTTGTTTATTGACCATACACGCATGTCTTTTCGTGCGAAAAACCACTCGTCAAACATAGCGGGCTAAGCACCGGAGTCGCACAATCGGTAATAGGGCGGGTGGATGGGGACTGGCCCTATGAAATTTATGTTAGGTACGGCAGTAGAGTTGCATAAAATTGTGTAAGCTATATAATTGTCAATAGTGACATTACGTACTTACGGAACGTACTTGTTTTTTAATGTTCGTATATACATCATTATTAAACAATTTCCACACACAGACTCATACAGTATAAGCCATGCCACGAATGAATATTATTTCTATAGCGCGTACACTTAAGTATATATAGTAGAGTGACCATAATAATATATACAGTTTTTGAACATTATCTTCCTTTTCGAATTCGTCTAAATCGCGAAAATTTGCAAATTGTTTTGTAGCTGAAAACAATTCATACAACTAGACATTTGACGTTTAAATTTGGTTGAAATCAAATATTTAAATGAAGAATAATTATTGGTGGGAACTCACCTAAAACATATTATTATATTTGATATACACGAAATGTCACAGTAAAATCATCAACATATTATTTAGATTAATTTTATGCTATTGCCTATGTAGTATACTACACGGAACTATTCATATCGTTCAACAATAAGTTGTATTGACTCAGACGTTATATTATAAAATAAAATATGATATAAACATACTGGCACTAATATAATAATTAAACCAGTGGTTTTCAACCGGTGTGCCGTGAGCGCTCTTGAAGTGTGTCGCGAAAAATATGTTAATAGTTTTATTAGTATGTATTTATATGTAGTTATATATTATAATATACTTCACATATTATATGGATTGGTATGCCGTGGAAATGTTGTAGGAGATGAAGTGTGCCACATGGTTAAAGAGATTGAAAACTACTGAATTAAATATTCACAATATTTTGATAAATGCCACGTTTTTTTGAAAAAAAATGTATTCAACTCATCGTATTACTGATAGTACTAACATAAATATATCATAAAATATACTTAATATAATATATCATTTAATTGCTCCGAATCGCTTAATTCAAATTTAAGACATCCACTACACCATTGACCTACTTAATTACGAATTAAATATTACACCTACTGAACAGAGCAAAGCGGTTACCTACTTCACCTATTTCTTGGTTGATTTTTCCGTTAACTTGCTCACTTTTGACAAACAGTACACACTGTGAAGAACATATGCGTGTATTTATTGTATACAGTTATCACGGTGTATAAACGAAACCAATCGACACGTGTATATCAGTACTATATATTATATACTGACGCGCAAATGGACATAGTGTCGATAAAGTAACATTTTGAACTGCGTTGTGTAATCAAACTGGAAATGCCGCTATATTGGAGATGTGAAAGAGCGGAGTAATAAGTGTACAACGCGCACGTGTCACTTCGATTTAAATGCTCGCCTGTCTAGCGAACGGAAACCTAGCCTTTGTTTATTGATATGCCTGCCTACCCTTTAAATGTCTTGTTTAACAGACATTTCGCCAACGCGCAGAGCACAATAAGACCAATATACCGATAGAACAACCACTCTCAATAATAATACGTCGGTATATAACTAACCCATTTATATATATATATAAATATTAGGTATATGAAAAAAAACCCGAAGAAATTTTATAAATTGTAAACACCCGACAATATCTTAAGAAATACACAAAATTGTTTAAAAATATTTTCCCTAATAGAACATAATATTATTTAAACATTTTTTAGGTTATTCATAAGTATTTGTCCTTAAGATTACAAATGTTCTTGTTTTAGATTCTAATCATAGATAACAATGAATGTATTTATTTTAATATGATATATGTGTTTTTTCTGTGTGTCATAAACCTTTTTGGACAGTAAAAATGCTTTGATTTTCAACTTTAGAGGTAACACCTGGTACTTTTTGAAATGAAGAGAGAAAAAAAATAATTAAAGAAAAATGGGAAATTTTACGTAAAAGTAGTTTTTGACAAAATTAATTTTATTTTTCAGAATTTAAAAACGGCAGATGCTTGAATTTTTTACTATTTATTTTATCATTTTCTACATATTCTATGCATTATACAATTTTCAAAATATTTTTACTGTCTTTCACCTATTTATAGACATTTAAAATTTTTTTTTTTAAAAATGACAACATTTATCGTTAAGTATAAATTAATGTAATTTAATTTATAAGACTTATGCAATTTTCAATACTATTATGTCGATTTAAGATTGTAACATTTTTTATTGAATTTCAAGTTCAAATATTATGACATATTTTGTTATTCAACCGTGAAATAATTATTTCATCTCAAAAATGTTTTGATATTTTATTATATTTAAAAATAAAAAAAAATAATAACTAATAGATACTTGAATTTTCACCAAATGATTACATTAAAATTTTTATTATACGATATGTTAAATTATTGTTGAGATATTTACAGGTATGAGCAACTTTCTATTTTTTTTATAAATTTCGATCGAAAATTATTTGTTGGATAGGAATGATTAAAAATGTAATACTAGATCTCTCAAATTATATTTTTTAATCTATTTTTTTTTTATATGGGTTAGTTTGACGAATTTTGTCAAAATCGCGAAAATTGAAAACTATTATGTAGTTTAAAATTCATAAAAACTTTACTTTTTGTATTTAAGTTTTGAAAATTTAATATAAGATTCCTCATAAGCAGTTCATATTAAAACCATAAAATCTAAAAAAGTATATAAATACAATTATATTTTATAGACATTTTAAATTCAAATTTGGAGAAATTTAATTATTAAATGATAAATAACGATATGTAGTTATTTCGTTATAATTTAAAAACATTGTAGGTATTTGAGAACTTTAATTTTTATGTATTTTTATTATTACGAATTTTACAATGCTATAATATTTTATAATTATTTTAAAATATTACTTATTTATAGGTATCTACTATGAATTTATTTACACTGCTTTAGGGTATATAAAGAAAGGTGTCGTTCAATTTTAATTTATATAACTATATAAGTTGATTTAATATGGCAAAATATATATTATTATTATAATTAAACACTAATGATACGACTATAGTACTAAAATTAAAATAATTTAATTAAATAGCAGTGTCAAAAAAAAAAAAAAAAAAACTTAGCGATATAATCGAATAGACCGTTCTTGCTATGTACTAATCTTTTTTCGTATTCAATGATATATATTATCATTGAGTTCAAATTTAACAAATCACAGTATGTAGTGACCCACTAGACATCTTATATACAACAGAGTGGTACTCACTTACCTTTAAGTTTTATACAAATAAATCGACTGTTATATTAAAGCAAACAACATAAAATGGATTATACTGAACACATATTTGCTATGTTGTACAATAGTAAGACAGAGACAACACATGCGGTACAATTATATACCTCTTATAATATAACTATTTTGAACATTTTATCGTCAATACAGAATTTAAAATTATACGTAAAAATCTAAAATTTCTACACAAAAATGACTAAAATTGTTAGTTTCGGTAAAAACTACTAACTACTCATGGAGGACCTATTGTATTACGTGTTTAAGTCTTAGCTAGACAGATTGAACATATTATAACTGTTTAACTATAAAATAATTCGAAAATGTTTATGATTTTGACATCAATTTTCTATAACTGAACTTCAAATCTCCTGTCTTGATAGAATTAGTTTACAAAGCGAACTATAGTGAAACCGAGATACGCCCACATGGCGCCGTATTTTATATATGTTTATTTTTTCCTGGACGAATCACGGCCAGTAAATTATTTACATACTATCGTCTGACGTACATATTGTATATAGTTAGTGCTGTGTTGTTAGTGCTGGACCTGTGCGGTATTTAGGTAGATTCCTGCCCGGTGAGAAATGTCAGTAATTTAGGTCTGACTTCGACGGCAATCGAAAAATACGCTTCAACGGTCGGTGAATCGGATTATCAACAATTGACTATTACAAAAATCGTATAAAATAACGCAAACATTGTCCTCGTGTTACATTCGCCCTCGTGTTTAATCTCATTATCACGCAACACAGTCTGTTCGCAATAACTCGGCGTCGTGTTTGTGACCACAACTCCTCTGGATGCGGAGCAGAAGGTAAACGGACAGTTTGTACTATCTATTGTTTGAGTTGCATATCGCGGACACTTTGTACGGTGATAATAAATTGGTAAAATTCGATCGCGGACGTTTTGTACGGTATGTAAATGGTGGTGTTTTTATTTTGCACGTTTTTGCATATTTTGGATAAAATGCATATTATTGCATATATTGAATAAAAGAATATTATTGCGAAAAGTTTATGTTTTAAAGTACGATATATTTCGTATTTGATATTTATAATTTAATATTAATATTTCGTATTTAATTCAAGCCCAACTGATTAAAGTATAAAACTTGGTTTTTTTTTTGTCAAACATAAATTTTCCAATTTTTCAAACATAAAATTAAAAATATTTCCACTATTGAATGTGAATTACTAAAGGTTCTAAAAATTAAAATTAAAAAAAAATGTATATTTTACAATTATTTATTGCATACAAATTTTAGCCCTGATTATTATTATTATTATTTATGTATGTTAACATTGTTAACTACCTGTGTTTTGTAATAACAAATAATTATGTCTGACATTTCATGTCTCAACATTTTTTTTTACCTGAAATAGTTACAAACTGTCCGCCATATACATTTTATTACTTTTTGAAATAGTACAAACTGTCCGCCATGTATATTTTATTACTTTCTGAAATAGTACAAACTGTCCGCGGTTTTCATTTTTTCCGGGTGACCGTACAAAGTGTCCTACAACCGGAGCAGAGAAGCCCTCGAAAACCCTTATTGTTGATGGACTTCTTAGACATTTTTTTTATATTTTTTTCTTCAGCTTAATTACTATATATAATACTAATTCCACGATTTTGTAGACGTGGTTTACTATAGTATAAAAAATACGTATACAAAACTAAGACCTTCTTAGACCGATTCCCAAAGGAGAGTGATGTTGTGACTGTGTGAGTGATCGAACCGACGCACGACCATCAAAATATACGCGTCAATGACGTCCTTATTATCTCTCTGCGCATCTACGGCATGCATGCAGAAACCGTATGAGTACAATGCAATACAACAATATGACTTCGCTACTCCATTGTGACAGTCGTGGATGCGAATACTGTAATGTCCGTAATTTGTGCATCGGCAGTTTGTCAGTGGTGATAAGCCCTTTGTGTCACGCCGTCCGGATCATTGCATGGTTGTACAGCAGACGACGCGCCAATAAGGGAATGAATGGGGAATTACAGTTCTTGTAACCTAACTAATATTGAGAATATATTATATACTTAATAATACGTATTAAAATATTGGGGAAAAAAGGTTAAATACAATACATTTTTATGGCCACAAATTGCCAACTGAAAACCCCATATTTTCGAAATTAATTGTACTTTATTATTTTTTTTTTTACTCTAAATTGAAGTTTTGCTTTATATTTTAAGAAAATCATAGTCAACAAAATCAATCACAGAATGGGCCACATTTCCCACACCGCTTATATGTTTAGGATTTTAATAATTTTATAAAATTATATATCATTGTATACAAAAAATAATTCTGTGTGGAAACGGTCTTTTGACCTATATCACCAAGTATTTAGTGATAATGATTTTTTGATATAGCTATTAATTCAATAGTTAATTATAAATTCAATTATTTTATTTTTAGTTTTATAATATTTTGATATAATTTTTCCAAAGATATTGCATTTATTATATTATTATAACTTATATAATACAAAATATAATAACATTTTTATTTAAATAGCGTAAGACAGTAAAAACATATAATATTTTAAAATAAAACAATACCGTTATTGTGTATAGTAATATTAAATTTGTAATAATATAATAAAATACATAAAAGATTAAGTTTCCAAGAATAATATTTTTAAATTATAATGAAATAACTAACATAAATGTTAGAAATTTCGTTATTTATCGTTTAAAAATAAGTAATTTCGTTCTAACTTAAAAACATTAAAAAAAAAATTGTGACTATGTTCATCTTTAATACTTTTATACAGTACAGATGTAAGAATAATTTTTGTGGAATTGTATATTAAATTGTTGAGAATTTTGGCTCTAAGTGAATTATTTTTTATCGACATTTATCGAAAAAAAAAATTAAAATTTATAGGTATGAGAAATTTTTTTTCCCTTTTCTCATGCCTATAAATATCTCAAAAATAGTTTAAAAATTATAAACAATTAATCGTATAATTGAAATAAAAATATATAAACACTTTGTGAACATTTCTAGAATATATTATTGTTTTTTATTTTAAAATACAATAAAATATCAGAAATTGTTTGAGGAAATATAATTATGTTAACATCGTGTAAACATTTGAATTTGAAATGCTCATAAAAATTTAACTTGGTAATCCAGTAGAAATTTTTTTTTTTTTATTTACGTTTAAGTTTTAATAAAGAACCTTGTATTACATTTTTAAATCTTAGGTATAAAAACGATAATTTCTATGAATTTTCAACCACAAAATTTATTAATTTTGTGATTTTTATGATTTAGTAAAAATTTGAACTTTAAACGCTTATAAAAAAAAAAATTGTGACAATAAATTATATTTACGATATTTTTAATAGAAAAATGTACAACTTATGAAGAGCTTTGTATACAAGAATGGGTATTAATTAACTAGTCAAAAAAGACGAAATAAAGTTAAAAAGTTAATTTATTTTAAAATAAAATATAAATAAAGAAACTTTTGGGTTCATTTTTCATTTTACTATACTAACTCAAATTAATTGCTGAAACTGGCCAAGCAGTTTTTGAGTATGTATATATACAACCACATGCATTTTTCTTATATGTTAAAAAAAATATAATCAAGACTCAAGTGCTAGCAAACATATATTTGTTTTTTGCTAAGTCGTAGATCCTACGATATAGGACATCGAAAGTAAGATAAAAATATATGTTTCACACTTTCCTGATGTTGTATGATAAATTTTATGAATTCATGCATATCTGTTTTTAGTGCTATTTTACTAATTTAAAGTTTGAATTGCTAATAATATTATAGGCATATTTGTATGTAATAAAGGAAATAAAAATGTAAATTCAGTGACGTATACAAATACGCGAACGAAAACATTATGATTTCGTATTTTGATTTTCGCATAGTAGTTACGTTGTCGATTGTTATCGACGAATGACATCGGACAATTAATACTACTAATTTCCAATAATTCGGTTATTTATAAAATGTATGTTAGTCGCGTTGAACTGAATTTGTCTTATTTACGATCCAGAGCTGACAAAAGTTCCTAAATACCTAGTACCATATTCTATAAAAAAAAAAAATATATATATATACATTTTTTTAGTGTTATAACTTCCGAGCCCTGACTATTAGTAATATTATTATGTAGTGTTGAATTAAATTAAAATAAAGGTTAAATCCCGTTCAATGTAGTGCCACTGAACACTAATAAACAATATAATATGATCATGTAGTTACTTAAAATAATTTGATATTAGTTAAATTAAAAAGTAATATTATTTTTTTTTTATTTCAATCAGAGTGAATCAGCTTTCTAGCCTACATCACTTCAAGTAAGTTTTTTTTGTTTTTATATTTATTAAACGATGGCAATAAACAAGCTCTCAACGTTTACTGTAAATTCGTGTTATACGTATTCGACTGGAATGTTTGCGTAGATCACTCTGTGAAAATTACAAAATTCAGAAAACATCAGTAAAAATTCCAAGTTTGCGGTGTACAATCAATTTTTTAGAATTAATTTAAAAAGTAACTAAAATATGCTTATTGAAAACGCTTGTTTAAGTATGGCACTTGCGAAATCTACTTTACAGGTAAGTTATCTCCAATCTTGTTAATGCCTTTAAATACTAATATATGAAATGATATAGTATCGTAAATATTGTATATTATGAATGTAGTTTGTAAGTTTCTCTATAAGTATACATTTCTTATAATACCGTGTATCTTATCCATACTTAGTAATTTCTTACAATCGGTTTCCATGAGAACCAATATCAGATATCAATATTACAAAATTGTATATTTTTGTACTAATATTTGTTTTTATTATTATTATTATTATTATTTACAAATAAATTGATAAATATATAGGTATGCTTTATTATTGTTATTGTATGTTGGTTGATACATTACTGGAAAACAATATTTTATTATTCTATAATATCAAGAGCTTAAATTTAATATACAAACAACATAAACCATTTCAATTTTAAATATAATTTTTAAAAGTTACAGTATTGATATTTAAATATATTAAGTGAATTAATAGTACATAAACACATTAAATATTAGAAATTTAAAACTTAAAATTTATATATTTTTTTTTCTATAAACGACGATGAAGGAATTAAAAATCTGATTTTTTAAATAAACTTATATTATATAGTATTATTAATAGTTTTTAAACTATTGAGATTTTTTCACGACTAAAAGAGTGTAAATACATACTTCAAATATGAACTCATTTTTACTGTAAATTAATTGTGTGTGTGTGTGTGTGTGTGTGTGTGTGTGTGTGTAGTGTGTGTGTGTGTGTATATATATTGACGTTGATGCATTTACCTATACAATTCAAATTTCAAACGAGTAGTTTTCAAGATAATAAAATGTTTATACAACGGCTAATAAACCTTAAAAACAATTTTACAAAAATTTAAAACATAATGCATCATAATAACAAATATAGTATTTATTATATTATTATAAATAGTAATTATATAGTGTCTGAGCGGAGCGATACATATACTGACTTTATAACGACATAGATTTTTTTAATAATTTATTTAGAATTTTATGTTACACCTTTCGTGGTAATAAAAATGCTTTAATTTTTATCTTTGAAGTAATTTCCAGTAGAAAATTTGATCTTTTTTGGGTCGATTGATACAAGATCAAAAGTAAAAAAATGCACAGCATTTAACAAAATAATTGAAAAAACAAACAAAAAATAATTTTATTTTAAGTTTGTTTATGTACACTGCAATGTATAGTATAATATGTTAATACCAAAATTTGAGAAATAGGGTTCAAAATTTAACATAAAATTGTATTCATAAGATAAATAAGCTTAAAATGTTTCTCAGAAGTTATTTTATAGCTATTTATAGGCATAGTTTTTATTTATACGCGTTTTATATTCAAATTTTAATACAATCCGTAAAGATAACGAAAATTTGCAAATGAGTTTTTACTTGAAAATGTATAAAATATTCAGTTTTTATTATAAATTATTATAATGCTCTCATAAGTATTTAATACTGTAACCAACAAATCTTAAAAATAAATAAATATAATTTTTTTTTATAAAATTTGGACGAAATTTAATAATTTAACAAAGAATAGCAATTTTGATTATTTTAATAGAAATATAATAAAAACCGTCAACAGTTGTTTTCTAAATAATTTATAGTAAAAAAGAAAAATTATAGTTTGAATAAAAAAAAAACAAATATTTGTATTTCCACGTGTATCTTCATTAGTATTGGGTACAAATCTCAGAAGTCTTAAATACGATCTCCGTGTTATTGAATAATTTTAATTATCAGAATTTTAATACATTTGAACAAAAACAAAAAATAGGAGTGAATATGCATGATAAACTACCCTGTATAGTTTTAATTATTTTATTTAATACTAAATTAATTTATAATAAACATAATTTTATAGCCATTTAAACATCACTTATTATACAGGGCCATTCTGTTATCGAAAAACACTCAATATTTCAAAATATAATTATGTTTTGAAAATATTGTTTTTACAAAATTTTCAGTCGAAATAAAACAACAGTTTTTCTTATTATCGTAATAATTTTTTAAGTTTTTATAATACAATTTAGTTCATCATTAACTATACATTTATAGAATTAATTATTCTAAACATAATGAACATAAGTATATAATTTATTATAGCACTGTCACTTTCGTATTATACGTATTTCGGTGGCATGTTTAGAAATTGTTCGTGTAGTCCATAAAATTTTCCAAACACAGTACCGTGGGGAGCTTTGCCTTCACAGTCCCCAAAAGTGAATTAAAATAATAGTTCAATATCATTAAAGAATATGAAAAAAAAATAATAATAAAATACAATTTGAAATTCATAATTATTTAATTATTTATTTTTGATAACATGTTTAAACATTTCATAATAATTAATCAAGGTTAGTAATGTAATATTATCTATAAACCTTCAACCTTGATGATTAATCACGATATTTGAAATTCTAATACTAATAAACTGATAAATTAAAATTATAAAAGTTTATTTACGCTTAGAATATTTTAAAAGTATATATATATATATATATATATATATAAATCACAAATAAAAAAACAAACCACGAAACAAAACAATTGTGAGTAATCATTTAAGCTACAACATATTATGACCTACCAAGTACGGTCCAACTTGAAATTTATTTAGCTTCAAAACTAAATCCGTAAGTTGATTTTAGATTGCACAATCGTTTTCAGCATAAAAAAATACTAATATTCCAACATAAAAGAATAACTGATAAGACCTAAAATAAAATTGAATATAAGTACTTATATAATATTATAATATACTATATAGTAGTTTCCAGTAAAATTCAATAACCAATGGTATTATCAATATATATTATATTTGCTCTAAAAATATTATAATTATATTATGTTTGTTTATTCATTCTTATTTTTTTTAATAAATAAAAAAATGATTTTTTTTTTCAATATATGTATTTTTCAATATTTCTGCAAAAAAAGCAGGTTTTTTCCTGAAAATCTGTAGGTCACCTATAAGCTATAATATTAATAATCTTGGCTAGTGACTTATACGTAATATCATGTAGCATAAAATTATTTTCGAGGAGTGTGGCAATTTTTATATATTAATTTATACAGTATATACGCCGCATATAAGACTCACTGATATAAGGTTCAGTCACTTATTAGACTCAAAATCGTCTGGAAGTATCCAAATACATTGTAAAAAACGTACAACAAATAAATAATAAAAAAAATAACATAAGTCAAAAAAAAACCAAAATAACAAATTTTTTCATAAATTTTAAGCATTTATATACATAATTTATAATTTTTTATTAATATGCAATAATTTTTATAGTAACATAATTTTTTTAAATTAATTATACTTTTTTTTCAATTATTCACTAATAAGTAGTATGCAATAATTTAATAATATGTATTAAAGTAAATTCAAATAAAATTCATAAATATGTAATTCTAAGTTTTGTTAATTTCCTCCTACTTCACATATAAGATTTATTCGGTTTGTGGTAGTCCCAAAGTGAGTCTTATAAGCGGCACCCACTGTATATAATACATATATGCATATTTTATATAAATGTGTTTCGCATCATTTTGATTATAATGTAAGTAATCCAGCAAATTGTATTTTGCCTTTTTCTTCTAAATGTATTTTTTTGCATAATTGTTGAATACATATTAAGAAAATGTGTTACGTTTTATTCATTGTAAAAATAATATAGCCATTTTATTTACTATAGTATAGCATTAAACTAGGGATGGGCCGCATTCGGGCCACATTCGGTCCACGTAGCATTTTTAACTGGCCCATGCTACATTCAAAATTACTTTATAAAAATATAAAATGTTAAGATTTTTCTGTATTTTTTTTGTTATATTTATAAAATCGTTATAACGTTTATCGTAAAACATAGGTATGAATTATTATCTGGTATTGAACTATTATAAATGCCTCGATATTATATTATTTATAAATAAATGTATAAAAATGTCAATAAAAAAAAAGTTTATTGACCCTTTTTTTTTCTTTCTATGTTTTCCATACCGTTAGATTTTTACTTTCAAAAAATTTGCCTTCTAGTAGCATTGAGTTAACCATCCTTATAATATATTTACGACATAATTTAGTAAAGTGTTCATATTTTTTGTCGAGTTTACTTAATTTGTTTTGTTGTCGAGGTAATATAATTAATAGATTGCTGATAAAGTAATCATTGAAATACAGATTATAGTTGTAGTTCTACCAAAGTGTTCGATTTTAATTTTGGGAAGGAAAATTCCAAGCCCTATAAATATGTTAGTAAAATTAAATTGTTTAGATTCTGAGTGGAGTAATGAATGTATTAGTTTAACGATAATGTGTGTTTTTCTCGTAATGGACTTTTGGAAAAGTGAAAATATATCGATTATAGTTTCTAATAACAAACCGAATTAAGTTTATTTTATTTTTTGGCGCAACTTAAAAATGAACAATTTTTAAGAACTAGTGATTTAAAATTTTCACCAAATTTTTTTATTGGCATTTACTAGATGTGAAATCATTCAAAAAAATTTAAATTATATACGTAAGTTGATTTTGTATAAACGTTTGAAATTCACATTTTAACGAAATTCATCGAAGTCACGAGACCTTGCAATTTATAAAATTTTTTAATTATTTATAAAACGTTTAGTTTTAATAGATTAGGTTCAAATATTTTATAATACGTTCTTCTAATTTTTCTAGCAAAAACAAATCTTTTTTTTCAAATTCAAATTTCAATTTATTAAACTATATATTTAAATGAAAAATAACGGTTTTAGTTTTTTATGGTAGTTATTCAAAATACTTTCATCTTAGGATTTTGAAATTTTTTAATATAAAATGTGTATATTATTATTATTAAATATACACGTCTCACAATGATACTTTCAAAATATGCACAATGAATATAATGAATCTCTTCACTTCGTTCTACGGTATGCCATTATTGACTTATACGTTATTAACAACAAACTGTTAAAGGTGTGAAATATTATTATTATTATTATTATTATTATTATTATTATTATTATTATCATTGTATTTTAATACATGCGATTCGTTTTAGGCAAAAATGAGTGTAACTTAAATTTTTTTAATAAAAAAATAAATTACTTAAATCAATATAATATAAACATTTTTTAGTATTAAGTTATAATTATAGAAATTTAGTCTTCGCTCAGAATTGTGTTTCTTCGTATACCTACAATGGGTTATCAATGAATTTAAATTTAACTAAATCCATTAAAGTGATTTACTCAATAACGAGTTAATTCGACATATTATAATATACTATAAAGTAAATCACTTTGTGGAAATTTTTTTAAGATTTAAATCAAATAAATTTCCTTTTCTCAAAATTATAAAAGCTTTTTTTAACAATTTATTTTGTCACTAAATCCAAACCCTACTTATTGTTTTCTTTGAATGGCACCCTTATACAGTATCTACACGAATAAAATATAATTATATATGTATCGTGCGGCATAGTATTACTTGTATATTACTACTGTGGTACGTCAATCGTATATTTTTAGTGACAACACTTGTTTGTTGATATTATTTATACATTATGTCCATATTATTTTATTTTATTAATCCTCGAGCTTTAAATTGTTTCCTCAACAGTCACCGTATATATAAGAAGCTTAACGTCCTTTAAGCACGTTTTCCTTTTGGTATGTATTAGTCGTTTTATTCCTCTTTTCAAATTATTTTAAAGCGACAGTAATATTAATTTATACGAGATTAACGTTGGCAAATGATAAATTGGTCCCACCGGAAAAAACACAAACTACCAAAGTGTAGTTACCATCAGTGGTAATAGATTGAAATAAATCCCACTTCGTCTTTTCACAAATGACCCGCGGTAGAGTTATTTTAGGTATTTTCTTCTGTCTTTTTTTTTCTTTTCCCCTCTGTTTTAGTTAATGCTAAGGTAACAATTTTGGGATGTGCAACGGAATGGGAAAAGTTCAAGATGGATTAGCAGTTCATGTGGGCTATACTCAGCTATAGGTGTCTGTAGTTTTCACTATTCCTTTTTCCCCCACCCCCTGGTCCACCGGCAAACATCTGTTAAAATACTCAGACATTAATCTGTTTTGTGATGACCCTAATCTCCGAAACCCCACCTCTTCCGCCGTTAATATTGGCCATAATATCTTGGTCCAAGTTTATTCTTACCGAAACGTTAGTTGTTGTTTTTTCTTTTGAATTCTCGATTCTCCAGTAGTAATCATTTACGGTTGTCTGGAGTTGTTCAAAATTATGCATCCAGTACACAATATACTAGAAATCGATATTTTATCATTAGCTGTACAAGAACACATCAGTACATCACATATAATTCAGATGTTTTGGTTTTTTTTTTTTCAATTGATGATGGACTTTTTTCATTTGAACTGAAAATATTTTACAACACGCACAACAAATACGTCAAATGAAATGTACGATTACTATATACGTTAACTAAAATACGGTCTTACGATAATGATTGAAAATGTTAATATTTTTTTTTTCTATCTATTGAAATTGCGGTTTATTATAAGTTGTAATAATGCGCAAGGTGGCAAGTTATTATAATAAAATTATTTTTTTCTTAGCATAGGTTTTTTACACGTCCAATTTGGTAAACTGACAAAAACCATTTTTTTTTATATTTTTAAATAAAGAAACTTATTTGTTCTCAAAACGACCAATTCACCAGCCGAACAAAAAACTCTTCAAATTCACGAATTGAACAATCTCACGATCGGCACATTATTATAATGGTTAAGTTCAAATGGTATAAAAAAAAATTATGCTTCAATTCAATGGTATTTAATTCTACTCATTTATCGTATAATAAAAAGTACAAAAAGAAAGTTGTTTTCGTATATAAGATTTGTTTGTTGTACAAAGCGGCTCGCTTTTGACCGAAATTCGTTGAAATTTTGTCCCTCACTTTGGAAAAAAAATATTTTATTGAAATGTTTTTTTTTTCGTTTTGCCACCCTTGAAGAATAAAACGGTAAAAACCGTATAAATTATACTTCAATAATATTGCAGTGTCAGGTTTTTTTTATTATTATTTACCCTCTTATACATTTGGATACTAGCCAATAGTAGACGGCACGGGGGGGTTGAATAATTATTTTCAAAGAAGTTTCAACTCATAATAATTAAGTCGTATTAAAACGCAGCAAGATTCGATAATTAATACAAAACTCACTGTGCCAAACACAATTATCACAAAAACCCTCAGCAATTAGGGTCCACTAAATGACTAAACGTCGATAACCCGTAAAAAAAAGAAGTATGCGCATAATATACGTGTGCTCACAGTTATATTTATTATGTTTAAATATATAGATAGTTTAAACTTTAAGCTTTAAAATGTAGATAATATTTATTTTCAGCTAAAATTAATTTTTTAGAGTTTATTTTACTTGCATGTTTGGAAGTAACATAATAATGTGACAACCAATGTTAATTATTATTTTCATTTTGGATTCCTGGGATTCCATTATAGAAATATAATAACATGAATATAATTTCAATATTTTAGTTGAAAATTTCAGGTGAAATATAGTGTATCAGTTTATTTTTATACACATACAATCAAGAAGAATACATACATATTATTTTATTAATTATTAATTAATTAACAAACTGGAACGCATCATCAACAACGTATCAAAAACGTTTCCAATTTCAATTCTTTTTTAAAAGTTCTTCGATATTTATCATTTGTTAAAGAGCTATTAGGTAAATAAGATAATATTAAAAATTATCGTAATCAATAAAATTGCTTATAAATTTTAAATCATATTTATTAAATCAAAAATAGTAATATTTCAGGAAATATTATATATATAATTATAAGGAATGGACATGTTAATTTTATAAAAATGTTTGGGTTTTTTATTTGTTGTTTATTATCGTCTTTAAGACAATAAAAATGCTCAGTTTATAACTTTGAGGATGGTTTTGGTAGAAAATTAGATCTAGATGGTACTTTTGGAATCAAATGTTTTTCTGTATTATACAAATAACCGTAAAAGATTTTTTTTTTTGTGAACCAAAAAAAAAAATTATAAGTTTTTGACATTTTCCGTTATGTTGTTATTATTATAAATTTCTATAAATAATACAATTTTCCAAAAAACTTTGAGTATTTTAAATTTTCAATAAATATTGATAAAAAATAATTCACTGGGCCAAAATTCTTGAAAATACTCTTAAGTTTTACTTATATCTGTTAAAAAATATTAAAAATACATAGACATACATTTTTTTATATGTGTTTAAAGTTAACATCTTCACATAAAAAAAAAAAATATTCGTACTTAAATTTAAAAATGTAATACAATGTTGAATGTTGCACATAAGTTTTTCATATCTAAACCAAAAAATCCAATGAATATATAAATACAATTATTTGTATAGACATTTGAAATCCAAGTTTGAAATTATATATTTTTAGCACATTATTTAGTTTTTTATAATTAAAAAAACATTTTACTGGTACGGGGACTTAAAACTTCTTTTATGCATATTATGAATTTTACTATACACAATTAGATTTTTAAATTATCTAGATTGTTTTTGTGCTTTTAACAATTTTATTTAATGGACCTATTCACACATTTTATACGGCAAAAAGTATTGACTAAAAATTTAATAACAATAATATAGATAATATAGTTTAAATGTATTATAGTATAATAGTTAAACACTAATAATATAATAAAAGCAATTTTTTTCAACAAATTTTAATCAATTTAGCCTAATACTAATACTAATAGTAAAATAAATTACTTTAATAACTATCAAAAAACATGCCATGAAATGTACTTAATCATATAGGCTGACAGGCCGTCTCTGCTCAGAATCGTTTATTCGTTTACAATCATGTATTATAATTATTTATATTTATTTATTGATTTCAAATTTAATATCTATACCAGTTACCCACTCAACCCGAGTTTACCCGATTTTCTACTTTTTTTTTCATTGTCTTGTATAATCTATGCATAATTCTTTTTGTGTCGTTGAATTAAAATACAAAAAATGAATATACAACAGTCAATAAGTTAGGAATTAAAATAATAATATTAATACATTTTTTTAACTAGTACATATTAAGAACGTGTACCTACTAATGGTGTAACGTTATTTCTGTAGAACACACTATGATGATACAAAAATAGTCTTCACAATAATTGAAAAGTGTCCGATTCCATCGGAGCGTAAAATTAATATACAAACATATAATTCTGCCGATAGGGAATTATTAAGCATCTCATTTTAAGGGTTCTGTCCGGTAATCATGTGTGCTCGAGTGTAATTTTACCTTATCTTTAAAGATAAATTTGTTTTTATTATTATATGGTTAAAAATATTGTCGATCACAATAATTATGATAAACATCGTTGACCAAATAATGTCTGAAAATTTTAACCGTTTGGTGTTTGCATAACCTATATTATATTATATTACATACCTACTTGGCTTGAATTCTAAAAATAATGTGTTGTTTTAATATTCCTGATGAAATGAATACACGTGAATACCCGGAAAACTCACACGAAAAGTCAACATGATTTCCCTAAAAACATATAAACGCTAACCGATAATTTCTTCTCGTTTTATTTTAATGTTACACATTTCGTCGAATATGTTGTTTTGACCATAGTATAGGTGCCTACTACGAGAGTATAATTGCTTTGATGGCTTAAATCAGCATAAAAAAAACGTGCAATATTTTTTATTTTATTTTACAATAAAATGACGATATTGGACGATCAATTCATTTTACTCGCAGATGAGTGACCTTCATCTCGTTCGGTTTTGTCGATGTGATAACAATCATGCTGAACGTATTAAAATATTACCTATAAACCTGTGACCAATTCGTATATTTTTACATCGCTTGTTAACGCTTAAAATACATAATACACTTATTTATACAAGACGATTTACTATTCATGCTCAGCCCTACTCTATTCTTAACTTATTCGAAAATTTAATCAAATTACTATTTTTACAATTTTTAAAAACTATACTCAGCAGATCGCGATAATATTATTTTCAATTGGCCCTAATCGAATGATTGATTCGAAAATTACAGTCAATATCTAAATTAATGCTTTTTATAATTTTTACTGCCTGAGTAATGATTATAAACTATATTTTGTGATTAACGTACAACTTAAATATGAATTTCTCTGAATACTTTACTCGTACGATTTTCGGTCCGTTAAAAAATATTCTGCAGTAAAAAGCGAGTGTCACTCGAAATAAAAAAATTTTGCAATACCACTGCAGGCTAACCCACCATAACCTTGGGATGCCGTAAAAATCAAAGTATTTAAAAATGTAGTAATGCATAATAATTGCTTAAAATTTGCAAAAATTTAAATGTCATGTAGTTGCGTACAGTGCCGCGTTAAGCTATGTTGCCAATACGGGGCAAACTAAAATATGCCGCCCTTAAGAAAATTACAATTCAAAAATTTGCCGCCCCGGGGCAATTGCCCCCCGTTAAATGCGGCTCTGGTTGCACACGATCAAAGTACAAAACGGAATTGATAAAAATGACTGGGTGAATCGTTCTACAGTATAGGTATTCGGGCACGTATACGGAAGCCTCCCCTCCCCCCCAAAAAAAATAAAAATAATAATGACAACTTCTTGTGTACGTGTCTGTACGAAATTACCACAAGTCGCGACGAATCATATAGGCACTATCGGAACGGATTAATTTCCGCCGGGGGAGGCGCAGTGTCGCGGTCGGTCGGAGACTCATCTGTATTGCCCCTCGTATGCCGTTTAATCGTTCGGCCAATTTTCCACCGTGCGAAACTGCCCGGAAAACCCGGCCAATGATGACTAAGCGCCGCGCCGTCCCTCGAACGAAAAAGTGCAGAGGAAAAATAAGTGGTGGATATACATAGGTGTTGTATATATATATATATATACCTGCCAGTTATAGTTATACACGTGCGTGTTCGGCGGTGAGATTGATCGATGTTAATTGAAGGAAATATCGCCACGGTCGTATACAACACATTCGTACCTATTTATGTACACTTATATACCTGTGACCGTGTGTGTTGTCCGGATACGCGAATTGCACGTGTGCGAGTGTAATATAAAAGGACGAAGGAAGTAGAGTTCGGCGGTCGGCTCGCAACACCGGAAACGCTGTTCTGTAGTTCACGTGTCCGTTTTCCCACGTGCAACGAAATGGGCCCACACACACGCACAGACATACACTACTATCGCAATCGTACGATGTACTCGCACAAACGCACATGAGAGCTTTCGGTTTACTTTACTGTGTATAAACTATTGTATGTACTTTTGGGGCCATTATACGGTCGGACGACGCGTAGGCCCGTGTGTGTATATATATATATATATACGCACACATCGGTAAAGGTGTGTGTGTGTGTGTGTGAGCATTTTAAGTGTGTGCGCGCGCGAGTGGCCGAACAGCGTCCTTTTTCGCCGTCGTTTTACCTTTCGACGGCGGCGGTCCCGCGTGTCCATATCTCATCCCGCAGACATTAACGTCCATTGGTACTTTACTCCCTCGCCGCCGGCGGTTCGGCGAAAAGATCTCCGCTCAAAGGATGTTTATTACATAATACATGATGGCCTTTTCGTTCGGCTATATATCGTACGTCTTTTTTTTTTTTTTTTTTATCATTCTCGCTGTCTGGCAGCCACCCGCTGGTCCAGCCATCCGCTAGTCCGCACGGTCCGATCGCCGAATCCATCGCGGGAACGTATAACATCAATACTATTTCCTTCGATCTTAGGCTCGGACTATTATTGTCTCTGGCGAATAACGACAGAGAGGCGGCCCCCCGAGTACCTATACCGACGTGACATGGTTGACTCGGGGTCTTTAATGGCATTGAAATACATTTTAAGACTAATAATACATATACGAATTTGACATTTGTGTTCTGATTTATGTTATTCTAAGACGAACAACCGTAGAAATAAATACACGAAATGCACTCCGAATATTTTTGTATTATCAATTATTCGACTTTCGTTTTTAACTAAGTACTTATAATCTTTAGATACACGTTTGACATTTTCGATTTCATTTAGCTTTTTCGTCATTATAAATTATTGAAATATAATTTTTCACTCGGTCGAAAATCTTGAAAATATATAACATACGGTTCCTTATAAGTGGTTTATTTATATAAGTAGATTTATTAGCACATTTATTATATTATACAAATTTGAAGTTCAAATTAGACATATATACATTAAAACAGATAAACTTAAAATGTAAATTATTTTGTTGGAATTCAATTATATTATTTGTGTGACATTTTCAAAATATTTCGATTTATTTTAAACTATTACTTTTTTTTACTTACCTACTATGGACCTGTTCGCATCGTTTTACAGCTTTCACTCAAAAGTTACTAATAATAAAAAATAACACAAATATATAGTATTATAATAATGAAGTAGGTATTAATAATATAATAAATGCAATGTTACCAGGTAAAATTAAGTCAACCAACCATAATACTTATTTTTAAATAAATTAACAATACCAATATAAATATAATAACGAATATTCTAGAATGGCAGGCTATCTTCGCGCTGAATCATTCTTTGTATGTAACGATATATATTATTTAATTCAATTTGAATATATCCAATACAGTGATCTATTTAACACTAACTTTTCTCTGCAGACAATTGGCTACATTTTTTTTTCTTAAATAATTTTTTTAAATTTATTAATAAAATAACTCAAACTTAAATATGTAGAACAAAATTCAAATATTAATTTCAATTTTATCATACAGAATTTGGAAATTTACATTATTGACTTATTATTTTTATACTTTGGACTTTTGCTATGATAAATTGCTAAGTATCCTAAGATTTATCGTTTTCTGTTTATAAAGCTAGAACTACATAATATTATCATTCGAGGTTTAATCAAATTCATATATATCTTAGAATTTAACGAGATCAATATTAGTAAAGTCCCGAAATTATAACATTTTCCTGCAGCAGTAATCGGTAAACTCTTAGTATTTTATATAATATATACGTAATAGATATATAAGCTATAAGATGATATATGTACTCAGTGGATTCATCCAGATTTTTAATACATAGTTTTAAGTGAATATTAAAAATCATAAAGGCAAACACTAATACAAAATTCTATTTTGAAATTCTGTTAAAAAAAAAAAAAAAAACAATTAACCAGATTGTACGAAACAGTGAAGTCTCGGACGGGGCATTTTGTTAAAAGCACGAACACTTATGAATATATAATTTTCATGTTTCCTTTATCCCTTTTATCGTAATTAGATTTAAATACTATACGTTTCTAAAACAAAAGCAAACATCACAAATAGGTTCATTTCATTTTTAATGACATTTAAACATTTTTAATTTATTGTTAGTGTTTTCTTTTAGAAAAACGTTTTGGCTATCTAAATGTTTCATCTCAAAAAACTTCCGAATCTTTTGACATATATGACTTTATAAAAGGGTTTGTGTACAAAAACCCATCAACAGAGTGTTTACAGAGAAAAAAAAATACGAGAGAAAACCCCATCGTAGTAAAACTTAAAGATTCGAATCATCACTCCGCTTTGTGCACCAGCTGCTTCTGTTGATAAGAATCTGTAAAATTTATTTTAAGCTCAGTGCCTATATCTACAATTGGTACAAACATACGTTCAAATCGTTAACTTCTGTATTTAATAACAGTAAAAAATGTTGACGACCGGTGTACTTTGCTGAACAACTATCATATTATTAAATAGTATGTTTTATTTGTTGCGCGTCGATCCAGGCCAATTGTTTATTTGCAACGGTTGTATAAAATAACGTTTATAAATAGATTTATCTAAAAAGAATTTATACTAATAATGATAACTTAAGGCTTTTCGTGATCGCCTTTAAAAGAATTACAAAAATATGTATCATAAATTCATCATATTCCGCATAATTGAATAAAATAAAACAAAAGTAAAATAGTACAAAAAAGTTATTACACACGCATATTACATATTACACAGTTGCTAATCATATTATTTAAGGTCTTCAATAATCAATAATTAAATACGTAGAATCGTGTTATTGGTTTCTTGTAATTTACTTGTTATGTTAAACTTCATGTCAAAAAGTCATGATTCTTCAAAAATGTATAGTTAAGTGTTTTTTTTTTTCTTAACAAATTGGAAAATATTGTTTTTATTTTAGTTTTACAATGCGTGTTATAATACTGTTGAAGTAATAATGCAATTTTTTCGATATTAATAATTGATAAGTTATATAATAGTTATATCTGGTGATCATAATTTATTCTTTCAAATGCATTTTAGACGCTTTAAATAAAAACAATATTATAAAAATGATGAACAACAAAAATTGATTTTATTTATTTAGTTTATAGATATTTAATAATAAAATGACATCAACCTCGAAAAAATAAATAAAATATCATTTACGATAATAAGATGTGCTCTAATAAAATTTTATTTATTTATTATTATTTAATATCAAATTGTGTTTAACTGTTACCACTAGTCACTAATAATTTTTAGTTAACAAAATAAAATAAAAACATTGAGTTAACCTAATATATAATATAATATGTAAATGACTAATGAGAATATATCGTGTTTAAATCCATTTTCACAGTCCGAAGTTATTACTCGATTTTTGATTGACCAAAATAAAATATGAATGTAGAATAACACATTTACTATGTTTATACGATTATCTATGATTCAATAATAAGACCAATACATTTCCGACATTTGTTCTTATATTCATTATTCATTCATCACCATAAGAAATTCGCTAATTCAATTTTCAAAGTTATTTATATTGAAAAAAATACAACCTATTTGCGTGATTTTTTTTACAAAGAATAATATTATTAAGATTAAATAAAACACCAATACAGTATTAAAAACGAGTAATCTATGTGAATTCTTTTGAGCATATTCAAAAATATAAAAAAAAAGTTTATGCTTACTTTTGGCGGATAAAAAAAGTGTTCCTACAAATCTACATAATATTATATATTTTTATCAGTTTGTTGTAACATTGAAAAATATATAAATAATATTCATAGAAAACCCGTTATTCAAACATAATTTTTATCTTTAATTAATCGGTGTTTGGCTAATTTATAATTAATGCAAAACAAATATAACTGTATCGGGCATGCACCTGTAGTGTAGGTATCGTTTTATCAATCTCCCAAGGCCAAAAACCAAACAATGATCAATATTTTATGTTATGTATTTCATATTAAATAGAAAAAAATATATATAAATCATATAGTGTTACTACACTTGTGTGTATTAATTATTAATATGTAATACGAGTGAATTGTAAAGCGTTATAAGCCGGAGAAAATAACATAACCTTGCTACAATAATTGATTAATTTTATCTAAATGCTGTAAAAACATAAAAAAAAATCGATATCGAGGTATTTTAATATGCATAAATGCATATATCAAATATATTATATTAATTACTTGTATATTATCTAGTAAATTAATTAAATTAACATATTTCTGTTTTAAATAATTTCGATATGTATTACTTAAAGGTACGCAAAAAACTAGTAGTAGCCTACATCATATTCGCAATAATATTCTCTAAACTTTAGTAAAGTAAAAACATTATGAACTTTAAAGGGATTCTATCTACCGTTTCTTGAAGCAACCTAACCTTTAATACGCATTCTAACGTATTGATTTGAGTTTTACTCCGATAATAATTTCTAAAACATAATATTTGAATTTACTATGAAGTTCATAATAATGAATCAGAATCTTTGAATATTAGAGTTATGAAAAAAAAAAACTGTATTTTTTCCATTGAAATTTCTAAAAATACGACATTATTTTCTTTTTAAAAACAATAAACTAAAAATGGGACTCAAAGGGTCCTAAAATTATTTAACAATAAAATAAAACCTTTTTCAAAATTATTATCGAAATAAAGCTTAAATCAATAGTATAAAAAAGTCTAAATTTTTCCAAAAAAAATGGCCTGTAGAATCTTCTTAAAATGTTTAAAGTTTTTATTCGCATGCGACAAAATGTAAGTTATATAATATAAATAAAAATATGGTTGACACTTCTTACTTGAATAAGCTAAACACAATACAAATGTTATAAGTTAATAATAACTATAATGTTATAAGTAAAATTTTGATCAAAATCATCACTAACACTAATTTATAAACCAATATATTGCGCCATTCCATGGGCATATCAACTATAACAGTGGATTCTATCGAAGAAAAGTTACGATTATTAATTATATTCATTAACATAAAATGTTTAACTATCAATATTATTTTAATTAATAACACGCTACAAGGTCAGTATTTATAAATCAAAATCTAATGTATTTAATTATAATCATATATTATTTTTTTTTTAAGATCTCATTTTAATTTTTACTTTTAACTTAAAACACAAGTGTATACAAATTGATTGAGTATACAAAATAGGATGTTTGTTCTGCTTAAAATATACCGTACTAATTAAAATCATTATATGAATGATTAAAAAAAAAAAAAACCATTTTTTATTGATTACCGATAAACGCATTTTATTTATTTTGTTCATATCTTATCTATCGTCTACTACGTCTGTACCTACTAATATTATAATTGGTTTTTGTTTGAAATATATAGTCCTTAGGTATTTTATGTACACGAAAAAAAATTACTATGCATTTCGGCTTTTAGCATTTGTAATATTAATAAAAATTAAAGCAATGATAACTACTAGTAATAACTATAAACCATATTATAATATTATATTGAATAGCATGCGGTTTCATTTCCCATGTGAAACATCGTCTGTAATGTTTCTTATCGACGTTTGGAAATTATTTTCAGAAGCACCGTTTAATTAAACATTTTAAAACCTGTTAGGTACCTATATACACATAAACGATTAAACGGCCACTCCAAACTAACTTTGCATTCCAAATTATTACATAGATCTACTTTATCTATTTATTATTATTATTTTTTTTTTAATATTGCAATTATATTCTGTGAATATTATCTTTTTTATTAGCAATATTTTCTGCGAATATAAAAATCGTTTAAAAACATTCGTCAGTATTCAATTTAAATCAAAACTATATATTCTGCAATTCTTCAAATACTATTGTCTATTAATACATAAGTATGTCAGAAATATTCTCAAAATCATTAACACACATTACTATAGTTATATATACCTCAACTTTATGTGATTCATTTGATAATTTAAACCAATTGTTTATCTTCAACAATTTAAAAAAAAGTGGGTAAGTGGGCACTACTCTGCTGTACATTTAAGACAGTGTCTAGTACTCTAGTGGGTCATTGTAGTAGATGTGTTAAATTTGATTCAATGATAATTCATTGCTTATATTAACGATTCTGAATTGAGACAGTCTATCAGAATATTTATTTAGGCCCTTTATCGTGGATCGTGGACCAACATGTTCTCTAATAATATGCAAAATTACTTGACAAAGTTATTGTGGTTAGGTACTATACATTTTTTTATAGTCTCTTTGAAATCTTAATTTTAATCAAAATTCAGAATTTAATTTTTAATTTTCAATTTCTGGAAAAATAAAACATGCATTTGAATGTTTCTAAATAACACAAAATATTGGCTATTCATCACCAAAATGTTTATAGTATATAATATATCATAAGATTGTGTTTTGCAACAGTAAGGTGCCAAAAAAAAAAATAAAACATATAGATTTTTACTTTAGGTCCTCTTAGTTACTTCTAAACTTTAATATTAATCAACATCTGATTCAACTATTTAACTCTACATTTTATTTTTTTTTGTAGATATAAATTAATAAAAATATAATTAATTTTTCATTTATATAACGCAAATTACATTCAGCTAAATATATAAATATGTAATATCAAAATTCAAAAATATAATCTTATATTTTTAAAAATAATCAATCGATTAAACAAACAAATTTAAATAGACACGGTAAAACAAAATATTTCTAATCTACAAAATAATAAATCAGATACTGATTATATAAATAATATAATTAAAATGCAATTATTAATATATTTAATAAATAATAGTATTGTATAAGATGGTGATTTAAAATTTATTTTTTTAGAAGTTTATATTCGTATTTTACCCACATTTGTTTGATTCGAATAGCTGTTTTTTTTTATATTAAAATAGTATCTTAACATTCTTAACTTGAAAAATCGTGTCACTTAAACTTACAACTTATAATTTAAAATTGACGGAATTGATGGAACTACTGCCCTATGTAGCGGAATCGATGGACCTTTTGGCTGTTCTTCTAATAAAAAAAAGGTATGGTGAAATCAATGAAATCTCACGTCCGTAGGCTTATCGGTCAACACGTTATGTCACATGCAATAAAAATAGTAAGTTAATCGTTTTTCACACAATATAGTTAATCCATAAACTGTTTAAATGTTGAATATTATCATCAGATTTAAAACATTATAATTTTTATTTATATTTCATCTAAGTATTGGAAAATTACCATTGATTTCGATACCCAAGCAAAACTGTTATAAATAATTTCCGAACCGTTTTTTTAAGAATATGTATTAATAATATGTGTAGCATATTGTATAATATTGATCTATAATAAAACGACCGCGCGCTTTGTATTACGATATCTTGTAAGCAAAGGAAAATGCACTGGACGTTATGATACTAAAAAAATAAAATGTTTGATGAATTGAAAAGGGATTGATAAACGAATAATGCTCTCGCTCTGGTACCCAATGTGTACCAGTATAATCGGTAGTCTGCTGGGCTTTTGACCTTTTGATGGTCCAACTGATGATCCCTTTTTCTGTCTTTACATTATTATCAACCACTAAAGTTTTTTTTTGTTTTTATCACTATATGTTTTATCACTCGTTCATACGAGTGAATGATGATAAAATGGAACTTTATAGTAAAGTATTTTTTTTTTTGCTTTTCACTCATACAAATTAGTCACACATATTATATATTATAGTTACCGTGATACAATATTGGCGCTGATAAATTAATTTATATAATTACTTATTTCAGTTTAAATCGGTGTTTTTAAATAAAAATATACTATAGTCATTCGTGTTTATACAATATTTTTAGAAATTGCCAGATACTTATTATTAATATACGGAAATCGGCCAAACCGATAAATATTGATACTGATTTTAATACAAAAATAATTTATAGCACATAGTAAAGTTTCGAAATTATTTGTTATTTTAAATTATGTTTATATTACACAAAATTTAAAATTAACTATAACATAATATTTTTAGATTATTATTACAATTTTCAATTTGCAAAGATTTTCTATATTGATTTTCACTTTATATACAGTGATAACATACTTCTAAGTAATAGTATGCAACCAAGTCGACGAGTTACAGAAAAAATTTCGATGGGCCGGTTATACTTGTTTGGTGGTAATTTTATTTTTATGAATTATAAAATATGATTTAAATATAATATTATTATAAAATCATAAACTATGATAAACTATGATAACGATAAACTAATACAAACATTAATAGAAAATGTAATTGAATTGGATTTTAAATTGTACAGTATCTGAAACTGTAATCAAAATATGTTAAAAATCATAAAACTCGCAAACTGGTGCTTATAGCAGTATAGTCTATCTGGCGCCGCCTACAATATATCTAAATAGCTTAGTAATAAAATGAATCACCAACACATAACTTATTATTATTCTTATTATAATTTTTTTTTTTTTAATAACAATTTGTAAAGATATTATATACAATAGGTATATTATTTCTGTAATTGACGTGTAAATCATCGACCAATAATTTAAATTTGATAAGTACAATGTGATTCCGAATATATGAATATTAATAATATTAAATAACATTAAAATTAGCCTAAACTAGTTTTTGGAAATGAACTAAGGCATTTTGGATTTGTTTGAAAACTATAATATTCTAATATTCGATAAATATTTGTTTATGCTTTCGGCTGTAAATTGCTAATGATGAGTAATGAGCTATTCAAATGCAATACGGAGTATTAAAGAGAAATACTAATATTGAAAAACAATTAACAACATAAAAATAATATACCTACGAATTTTCAATAAAAATCTCACAGACTATCTGACTATGTAATAATAACTATACGTAACAAAAATAATAAAAAATAAATTTATCTTAAAATTCGAAACATAGTTTTTCGACAATTCTATTGAGGTTACGAACACAACGACGCATAGGTAAATGCCTTCACCTTTGGCAATACATATATTAAAATTACTAAAACGAGTTTCCTTATTGACTGATTATCACTTTTGTTTTTGTTCTGTAGAGAAAAAACAAATATTAATTATTATATTATATAAATTAATAAATAATAAATAACAAGTGTACTTTAAATCAACTTCAAATATTGTTTGTTAATATTTTTATCGATATGTCTTATCTTTCAACAATACGTTAGACAAGTAAAGATTGAAATTTCGAAATCAAAAGTTCAATAAAATGTGTAAGTACAATATAAGTTTCTATAAATAAGTATATAGAAACCGATATTCTTAATCAATTATAAATCAAAATTACGAACAATGGAAGGTCATGCTTGTTCCGTAATAGCAGTGGTTTCGAAGAATACGAATCATAATAAAATTCACCGTTAAGTAAAACCTTTAAAACACGATTTGGTTATTCCTAGTATACAATATAATACGTACAATGCGAGATAAAATAAAATATTTTTTTATTATTCGAGTACCTATAATATTATTATGTAATGATCTCCGCGTTTCAATGTCTTGGACTTTTCAAACAACGTAAACAAATAAATCATTAAATCATTAAAATATTATATTAAATATTATAATATATATTTATCTCTATCTATATTATATATAACATTTACGTGCGTCAAGAGAACACTCAATTATCAAATCAAAGAATTCGTCTTGCGAAACAAATTAATAAATTATCTTACAAACAAAAAACAAGGAAACTGAAGCGATGTTTGTTGAGCCCATTATTATCAAATTTCGATTTTTGAATGGAAACCTGTCCTTTAAGTCTCATGACTTGAAACAGAATACATTTCTAAACAATATAAAAATATAAAAATTGAAATAATATTTTTATAAATAACAATGTAATGTTAATAATAAGTAGAACACCGGTAATTTTACACTTTTTGTCTGTTACCAACATAAACTTGTAATAATTGCTTAATAAAGTGAAAATATCGTTTAGTATTTGATTTTTATGCATAACATTTTTAAAAAGAGTATATTCAACTTAAGATTATGTAAAAATGTAATTGCTGTATAGATTGTCTTAGCTTGATATTCAAAATTAATAAGTAGTAGTGTCTTCATTAACCATTATAAATGTGAAAAATAATGGATAAAATACGTACTATATAAATTAAAACTTAAAAATAAAAAAATTTCAAATGCTTTTTAAAAATCTTAAAATAAGTCTAAATAATATGTTTTAAATTTTATTGAGTACAAATAATTAAAACTAACTTGAATGTTTTAAGTCTCTATGATTAATATTTATGGTTTTCAACAAATAACTAAAATCGTTATTATATATATTTTCATGGCGTAGATATTCAATTTCATTAAAATTTAAAATTCAGATGCTCATAAACATACTTTTTTGAATTACCCTCAACTTTTTTTATAATTCTTGAGAGCAATCTTTATATGAATAAAACATTGCATTAAATTTTCAAATCTTATCTTGGTATGAATATTAAAAATTAAATTTTGAACAATTAAATAATTTGCAAATTTTCAATATTTTGACAAGATATTTTTGGTGTTTTTAGAAATCCCCTCCAAACTTTAAAATCCAAAAAAAAATTAATTACTCAAAGAGGTAATGAAAGACAGAAAATAACGCAGATCGTTATAAAATCAATTTATTCGTCGCTCCGCTCAGAATCTAAAAATTATAATTAATAATGAATACAGAAAGGTAGGTAACCGTCATGGACTATATTTTATACTTGTATACTTCCTACCAATCATCATAATATGATGAAAACATTGATCTGATTAACATCAGAATACCTATCCTAACCTAATAGTTAAGTTAGTCAATTTTATAACTTAACACATTTTGTAGCAAATAACGCCATTAAATATTGCCTTTTAAAATCTAATAATTCTATTTTATATTCATTGGCCGGAATATCCAATGGTACGTATATATATATATCGGTTATGTTCCAGCTAAAAATATTACAGAAATTGATTTGTACACGCTTCGCCAGTTTAATTAAAATATGTGTTTTACGTAATGCGTAATGTTATTATGGTGATGTTACTGCAGATGTTAGTGGACAATTATTCCAAAACAAATTTCATCACAAAAACCTTTTAATTATAGTTTTAGTTTACATTTATTTAGTTTTAATATATTAAGTTGACATAGATTATTTAAAAATAAATTCAAACTAATGGCATTTATTTTTAAATTTAAAGAATACTTCTATTTTTTATTTTTAATACAAATAGAATTTAGATTGAAGTTGAAAAGAAAAATTAAATTACCGAAATTTAACATCACTATAGATAACTCGATGTCATGTATAATTCGATGTCAAGACTTGCTCAATTAAAAACTAATCAACTCGATATCTAATTCAAATCGATTACATACAAATAGTTTTTTCTTCCATTCTGTAAAATCTGATTGAATATTTATCTTAATATACGATGTGTCATATTGTTACGCGTATCGTATGTTATTCAATACGCAATTTAAACACGTAACTCATAAAATATTACTAGACCGGTGGACAGATGTCAAAGCATCGTTGTTTATACAATTCATAAATGCCGTCAAGGCAGATGTTTTCGTGGTTGGTAAATCGTCATGAACCTTTATTGTGGTAAATTGTAATAAACTATACTGCACTTTAAGGTTCGAAAAAAAAAAAAACAGAAAAAACAGAAAATAAAAATAAAAAATATGACTTTATTTTTGAGCTTCTTTTTTATATTGAGTTCTAACGTGATCATTTTCAATCTGCCCTCGTCGCAAGGAATCTCTTCAGTAAGTATCGAAAAAGACTTAAGAAGAACTCAGCACACTATTTGTATCTTCTCTCTGATACACGTGTGACACACCAATTTACGTTCAACAGAACCAATACTGTGTTGAAAGCTGTATTATTATATTTAATTAACTTATTATCAAACTTAAATTTAAAAGAATTATATGTGTTTATCGGTTTTTTTTTAGTTTAAATATGTTTTAGTTTTATTTAAGTGTTTATGTGTAAAATATCGCAATTTAAAAATGCTCTTATATCAAGATAAACATCGAAGTTTACGTACGAATACAATTAATTTTTTAACTTTTAGTTATATTCACTATAGTAATAAAGCTAAAAACACAAGATTAAATCTGCACCGAAAAAAAAATTGGTATGATACATATTATGGATCGGAGAGAAAATAAATAGTGAGTTCATATAATATAGTTTATGTTGTATTGGTCAATGATTATTAATTACGTGTACAAAAGATATTTAATTAAAAGAAAAGCACTCATTCTCTCAAAAAGTACTAACGTTTGCGCAACTGCATTATTCGATAACCTAACCTACAGAATATTATATTATGAACGCTTATCTGAAATAATAAAAAATAATATATTTTCGTTTAATATGAACCTTATAAAGAAAATTCTGAACGAAAACTTTGTAAATAACTTTTACTTTTAGTAAAATGAATTTTATTCCTTTTCGCAACACTTCTAGTAGTTCTAGATACGTACAGATATGTGCTCGTTTTTGTAAAAGTAAACGAAAAACAACTCAGAGAATTGTAGCGAAAGTTTTTTATTTTAAGTAATCGGTTCGAAGTTTGCTTGTGTGTGCACTTGGACAGTACAGTGTTTGAACTTAATCCCGAGTGTACTATATTTTCTCATTTATACAAAGATAAGTCCGAGCTTTTTGGCCGAAAGAAGTATAGAATAGGTAGGTACTAAATTCTCATGGTGAGAAATTTTGAAAAAAAATTAAATTACTTCGATGGGCAATCAGTTCTTGTTTTGTTGTGAGTTTTAACGCATTTACGGACCTTAAATTTTTTTAAATAATAGCTTTTTATTTTTACCCGTCATCAGCATTTGCTATAATATTTAGTTACAAATAAATTGTAATACAACCTCAGAGTTCCTTTTTCATGGTGTTGCATATCGATTCTATTAAACTGAAAAAAAAAACGGTAAAGTAAAATAATTTATTTTATTTTGATACACTATATTATAATATCAACTGTACTTTAGACTTAAAATATATCATGAGTATATTATTTATATTAATATTAATGTAGATGAAAAATTATTATTTTTTATTTTTAACTTTATTTTTTTTTTTTAAAACATTATGTATTAATATTTTATGTCTACCATGTTTTTCCTTAAGTCTTCTTAGAGGATTGGCTTGAACTTTATCAGATCCAAGAGTATATATTATTGGCTTAAAAGTCATGATAGAAAAACTACATTTAAAAACAATAACGTATAATATGTAGTTTACATCTCTACATATTAAAAACTAGTATTATTCGACAGTACGTCATAATTGTCTATTTCATTTTTGAAATGACAAATAATATTTTTAATAGTCAACATTTTAATTTTCATTTAAATAATAAATTGAATAAACACCTTTAAGATTTCAAATATCTTCAATTACTTATGCTTAAGTAATTAATATTGATTATGTCAGTGTTATAAAATTATAATAAGAATCAATAAACGATACATTTTATTAGGTTATTTACATAGGAATTATTTAAAAAAAATAGTATTCTTATATTATCTTATCCGTAGTGCGAATATTATACTATATTTAATTATCGTGAAGTATATTTATTTGTATTTATTACTAATTATTCTCGACGACAATCTAATAATCCTCAATGTTTTTGTATTTATTTATTTTTTATTATAAAAGCAAACTAAATACATTTTAGGAGAGTTTCTTGTTTTGCGTTTAATTAGATTTCAATTATTTTGGGTTCTTCAATCAATTCTAAATTTAAATATTATTATTGTAATATTTTGGATTATTATAAATCATTTTAATACAATTATATTACCATTAATAACGAGGTTATAATCTATGTATACCTATATAATAAACCTGTTATTATGTATTATTATTACTATTAAATCAAAAGAATGATATGATGAGCTGTCGACGAATCGATTCTTTTGAGCTCAATACGTTCAAATAATTTCTTAATACAAATTTTTTTACATTCTAATTTTTTTTTTGTCTACGATGTATAAGACATATACTATTCATATCGTCTACGAATTAAAATTTCCGTAATAACAAGTAATAAATGTCATCTAAATTAATAATTAATAATAAGTGAAACATAATTAATTATATTTACTTACATAACATAAATTATTATGTTACATATTATTATTCTCTGTATTACCTATTTGATCTTACGATAGTTTCAAAATATTTTGAGTAATATTTATTTAATACCTGTTGTTATTGTTTCTTGTTCTCTTCAAACATTTTTAGTGTGATTCATATGCAGACTATAACTTATTCCTCTAAAATAAGCATATCATATTACATTATTAGCCTGGTTTATACTCGTAATTATTTTCAACTTTTAATTTGAACATGGTTAGTTACATATTATTATATGATATACCATCGACGTATGCCCTTCGCCGTTTGTAATATTCTATTTTAACTGGGTGTTTTGTCCCATGTAAGATTTTACGATACATATAGTCAAGCTATAAAGATTAAAAGAATATACTAAAAACGTAACAATTATCATACAAAATTGTAAGTACAACAAACATTTTAACCGTACAGTATATCACTATCGATTTTGATAATAATAATAATACTATATTGGTTTAGACGAATACGATTAAACAGGTGTATAATGTTACCGATCGTTGCCATTAGGCTTATAAAAATAATACTGATCATTTGAATTCATAAAAAACTGAAATTTCAATATTATACTGCCAATGTTTTATCATACTTTTGTACACACACTTTTTGTGCAGTAGGATATATTTCTGAATAGATGTTTGAACCGTCAACCATTGTGTTGATATAAAAATAAAATAAATATGTGATTTCACAGAAAGTGTTGTCTAAACATAATAATATTGGCAACGTATTTACAAAACGCATAAAATAAACATAAACGGTACGTTTTATAGAATAAAGCTGATTGACGTATTTCTTTTTTTTTTTTTAATTGCCATCAGGCAACTGTAAGGAGGGGGTTTTTGTTTGACCTATATAATAATATATATATATATATATGTGTGTGTTACATTGTTGTCTAATAAAGTAATAAACACTGAAAACATTTTACACGGAACGGAACGAACACTGTGGTAGTGCGGCCACGGCTTGTAACCGATTGATTTCTTCATAGCCACGTCGGCGATCGACAACACGCCATTACAAGAGATATCGTCCAATGGTATAAGAGTCCAATATCATATATATATATATATAGACAAAATGCGATGTGTACCGTACTACGGTAACGACCAACGCGAAAAAAGTTCCAAATTTCAAAATGTTCTACCTTCTATTGCCGCACTGTTTTATACGAATAGCAGACAATAATAATAGGTAATACATATTCGGAGCCTTAACCAGATTTAAATTTTCAGCGGCCGATGACAACAACTGTTATATTTGAGGGCATACGTCTCGCGCTGTCGGCTGATCATAATAAAGTAACCGAGACAGTCGCACAGGTTGAAACATTTCGTTGCACGTTTTACAAAATAAAAAATCCATAACTATTCGGAGCGTTTAATTTTCCGTTATTCACTGTGTGACATATTATATTGAAACACTATCAATATATGGTATTTCTTAAAATCGAAATTTTTATTATAGAAAATCTATCTTTTATATTATACGTATATAAATAAATATATTGATCGAGAGCCCCCAAAAATACGTTTTCTTATATTTCGGGCTAATGGATCCCCCAAAAAAGGGTATTGAAACTTTCTATAATATTACAACAATAATGTAATTTTACGGAAACGATTTATATTTTTAATAATAATATATAAATAAATTACATATTATAGTGAGCTTTTATATTTTATTCTACGGCCGACACTACAACAACTGCTACAGTTAGTTAATCTTCCCGTCGTATATAACTAACTAACTAAAAACAAAAAAATATTAACATTATTATTCACTCTTCACTGCAATAGACACACATACAATAACTTTTGAAAATGGTTTTTGTCCTAACCGTATGTGCGTTGAATATTGTTTTTGATTTTGTCGTTGTTCGATATTATTGTTAAACTTTTGTACTAATAGTATATACGATGACCGAAAAAAGTTTAAAAAATGTTTGTGAAATAATATACATTTTAAAATCGTATTTACTATAGAATATAGACTTCTGGCGGGAAATCGTATTATAACTTTGTAAGTATATTGTGTAGGCGAACGCCAGACATGCATAACTTAAAATTTAACTATATAGCAATTTTATGTTCATAATTCTATCAATTATCAAATACCTGACTATATCTATACCTATTATATTATTAGAATATATAATTCATTTAATGCAAGACACTCGTCGTTATTTTAGAAAACGCTAACGTTTATGAATATATTTATTTTACATAATTTACGTAATTAGTTTTCGAAATAACGATTGTCTTATGTCACGCGGATCACTAGACATAATATGTCGATATACCAGTCTCGTATAAGTATTTTTTAGACGTATCATTACACATAATAAACTTTATTTCCTTTGTTTCCAACATACGTTTTGGTTTGTGTCTGTATTCTCTAAATTCGATGATTATAGTGCGATTCCGTGTAATATCGGTTGACCTATCCTATTAAAGAAAATACTAGTACGTCATTTTGTAAATGGTCGGAGTTTCCATTAATGAGCACATATTTGCAAAAGGCTCAAAACTCAATTCTAAATCAGTGCGTTTTTAGAATTAAAATACTAAATAATAACAATGCCTATTGTAAGAATTTAATATTTTTAGATTCCAAGTGGAGTTATAGCTATTTATTTCACAATTATTTGTACATGTTTTTTTTCTGTCTGTCATCACCAAATGCTTCAATTTTCAAAAAATGGGGTAGTGGTCTCTTTTTTTTATAATTCAGAAAATCGTAAACTCTTACTCAAATCCAATTTTCAACGAAATCAATTTAGTAACTGGAAAACTGATTACCGTATAGTCCGTAGGTACTTGAAACTTCCACCAAATGTTATATTATAATTTTACGATTAAATTTTCAAAATATTTTGACTATTTATAGGTATTAGAAATTTTCGATTTTTTTGTTTTTTATCTATAAGTGTCAATAAAAAATTATTCACCGGATAAAAATGCTTGGAAATTTTATATGAAGTTGTTTAAGTTTTGCATTTAAGTACATAAAAATATTTTTTTTATTTCTACATTTTGAAAATTGAATACAAGATTCCTCATAACTTCATCTTCTATACTGAATTACTGAAACATACGTAAAAACTTTAATTTTTTTTTATAAATTTGACAAAACTATTTATTTAAACAATGAATAAAAATGTTAATTATTGTGTTATAATTTAATAATATTATTCGTGATAGCTTGTGTTTATAATATATCTCATAAAAACGTATATTTTAACAAATACATAGTTTGGTTTTCTTGTGTAGAAATGTACAATATTTTAATAAATAATATCTCTATAAAAAAAATATTTTATTAGTATTAAAACCATTGTTGAGGAAAATTTAAAAAAAATAACAGTTTTAGAGTTTCATCCCACTCTAATTGCTTACTATCAATCAGTATGCCATAAAATGCTCAATGCTCATGGAATAGAAGAAAACAATTTTTTTTAGAGAATCTGCTTTAATAAATTCAATAAAAATAATAAATTAAAATGATTGAAATTAATGTTAATTTTTAGTATCATGCTTTAATAAAATCTCTAATATTTTACTAGTTTCTAATGCATTTTATGTTTGTATTTTTTAAAACTGTTATTAAAGAACGTCATTTTTTTCTATTTGAGACTGATTGATTACATTTTGCTAAGACAACGTTTTCCAGGATAAAATATTAAATTTTCTATCTGCATGCAATTCTGTAATGTTTAATTATGGTTGTACATTTATATTAAATGATGTCTATAATATAGCATCTTAACATTTATTAATGGTAAGATACGTGTTACTAGGAAAATGTTTAGAACATTAAATAATAGTTGTTATTATTTTACGACGTAACATCAATATTTTATTGAAATGTTAAACAATAACAAAAACAATAACAAATTTACATGTTGATTTAAAATTTCCCTTAAATGTTTTTATAGCATAATATTGTACAATATAGGTACACTGCAAAATGTGCGTACATCGTTTATTATAATATAATCATTTATTGTTATATAATATATTTTTAGGCAATTGTTTCGACGATTTTTTTTTTTACATTTAAAAACTACTAGGTAATAATAGTGTCGCGAGACGTTCAATGGTTGTTTTACTTATTATTGCTGTTGACGTTATTAATAGACTATTATAGTATTAAACCCAATTTGTTTTTTTATGAAGAGCACACCTAGTCGTGTTCAGAACGTATTTCTTGAAAACACTCCGCGTCCGCAACGCTAATAAATTATGATTATGAATTATACTATCGGATATGCAAATATCGTTTCTACAAATTTATCGGATCCTTGATTTCGCACACCTTGCTGGTACCGTCCGAATAATATGTAGTTACATTAGAACAAACGTAAAATATATTATAATACCCATCAGACCATTATGCGCAGGATTTCTTCATGGAGAGAGCTATATGAAAAAAAAATAGTATTATATTTATATTAATTTTGGAAGTATATTAAAATTGGGTATTAATTATAGTTTTTCGATCATACATTATAATTCAGAAGTAAAATTTCTTTTAACTCGATAAGATCTATAGCTGTTAATGACTTAAATGATAAAACAACAACGAAGGGGAAGTTCAAACACCCACCCCTGTTGCACGCGGGCCATTAATTCTGAAAGTGGCATAACACTGTACGAACTGTGGTGGCAATGTAAGATCTGGTTGCTGAACTTATGCACGCTGTATAGGTATTTGTATAAATATACAATTTAACAGTAGATAGATACTAGAGTAATACGTTTGATTAAAATTATAGATATGGTAATGATATAGAATAAAATCGATTATGGTTACGCCATAAATGATATCGTAAATTATCTTACCCCGACCATTCACACCTTAAACTAACGATTTCTATGATTTTTCATTTCATTTCATTCTTATTCCTTGAATCATATAAATAGTTTGATATTACATAAGTCTAAATTTGTAAGTTTTTTTTTATTCAATATAACAATTGCAAAGTGAATTATCTATATTTTCAGGGATACCATCAATCGACATTAAGTCAAGTACTTACGCCTTCTGAACGCTTAACATATATACTATTTGGTACTTTACCGAATAGGATTTACTACTCTTATTCGAAACGTTCATACGTGGTAAGAGGACAACCAGGTGCATTTAAAAATGATCTAAGAACACAAAGAGGAAAGAACAAAAAAGGTTATAAAGTAATGCCTCGATGGAAGTATTACTTGAGTAAATTTTCACCGGTTGGTCTTATTAAAACTGGAATGGAATATGTTTCGTTTGCGAAAGCTTTACTTGGGTTTGGAAGAGGTTTTAAAGATTTCGACGATACCATGGGTGATATGGGTGACTTAGAAAATCCTGATGATAATCCAAATAATGATGAAGATAGTGATTTAGAAGATGATGCAAAAGATGGTGCAAATGGTGATGCAAAAGATGGTGCAAAAGATGATGCAAAAGATGGTGCAAAAGATGAGGCAAAAGATGATGCAAAAGATGGTGCAAAAGATAGTGCAAATAATAATGCAAATGGTGGTAATAATAATGAAAAAGATTGGTCTGGAATGTTTCCATCGTTACCGACGTTTCCAACTGATCTTTCATCATTATATGGCGATTCTAACGATGGAAACAAAGATAATAACAATGACAAAAAAGAAGACAAGAATGACAAAAAAGAAGATGACAAAAAAGAAGATGAAAAAAACGACGACTCGGTAGACTATACAGAAATGGCCAAAGAAGCAATGCAAAGTGACACTGCCAAAGACCTTGTAAAAACTGGAATCAGCCTTTTCGTGCCTGGAGGACCAGCGATTGTAGCTGCAATGGAAGCTGGTTCGAAATTAGGTGGGGCAACTGACGCAGTTGAGAAGGTTCCCAAATTGAAAATATAGTTATTCTTACTATTATTTGTAATTAAAATTCAAATATTTTTAATTTTAAAAGTCATAAAGAAAATTTTGATATTATAATTGATAGTTGACTAATTTGATTATTATATTTTCATGTGTTTATAATTATTATACTATACGGTAATTAATATTAATTTAAACGGTAATAATTAAAACAAAAAAAAAATGTTGAATATTTTTTTTTACCGCATTGGAAAATCAGCAATGTATATTATTATTAGAAAATACTTCGACATTTTGATGTTTACAATATTTACGTTATGTTATGATAATAATTTAATTGTATATTCAAATAAAAGAATATTTAGTTAGCCACATACCTAATTAAAAAAAAAACTCATACATTACACACAACAACACCACTACCTTGAATCTGAATAAAATAAATTTATACAAATAAGAAAAATGTCTATATATCACACTGTCTAGTGTATATGCTAAATATAAATATTACATTGTTATTCTGTATAAAAAATAATGGTCTTACAGTAATTGTTTCAGTATTTAATGATACTGCTATCGGAAAGGTCAGATATAGATTAAGACTTAAGGTATTCATTCATTGGTCGATATTTTTAAGGACCAATTATAAAAAACGAAGCCCCTCAATGTATTTATTAAACAAACAAAAAATGTCTGATAATTATTTTAAAGTATTGTAAATTTAGAAAAAAAAACAATAAGCACTTCAAAAATGTATACAATATATTGTGTACCACAAAGTGCGAAAATGTTTATATTCAAAAAAATCCTGCAACATTTAACGTAAGTTTAACTTCTTTATTCTTATTCCCGTTATATCACTCACGCAATTATTAGGTTAATCTACTTAGTGTTCTCTATCCATGTGATTAATTTTTAATTATAAATTGTTACTCTAAACAAAGTGAGGAATAGTGTAGAATTACACGTATAGTTTTACAGTAGTGTACTAATGTGTAAGTGTAGTATTTATTTATTTGTTTGAATCCACCATCAATATTTCTATAATCTTCTACATTAAGGGTGATTTATGGTTGACATACATTGCATACACAATAGCATAATCCTAAATCATAATTATCATTATAATAATTTGAAAAAAATTTAAAAAATGTTAAATAAAGAATAGTGGCAAACAAAATTATTTACTCAATGCTATCTACATATATATTAAATTGAATTTTTTTTTAATCGAAAAAAATAACTAAACTTACAGACTTCAAATTTTCAAAAAATATTTATACTAGCATTTCCTAGACATTTAAATATAAGTTTCACAATACTTAGTTTTTTTTAGGTATACTCGTAAGTCGTAATATCATAACTACGAGTAGTATAGTCAATAGACGTTTTAATTTTTTAATTTTTGCTCGATGTACGCTAATAAATTGTTATTTCTCTGATAAAAAGTTCGAAAATAACATTGTATTGCCTTGTTTCTATTTTTATTTTTATCGAGCCAATTTGAAATTCAAATATTTATGGTAATGTATATTTGAACGAAAAATAAGTAACAATAATATACTAAATGTTATTTCACTATAATTTAAAAAAAAATGTAATCATGAAGTTATGAAAATGTGCAACATCACGTCATATTAATATTATATATAATATTGGTATTATATCATATCATATACTAATATACTATTATTTTGTACACACAATAATCAATATTCAGACTTATTTTGAGCAATTTATTCCAGGGAACGTTGGTATTTACTAACAGTTATAATCCATTACTATTGGCAACAATTAATTCAACCTATTTAACTAAGAAATCACTAATCAATAACCAAATAACTATAAACCTAAATTTTATATTATAATAACCTCGTATTATTATAAAAATTGGGGATGATACCTGTCTACTTACCTCAGAACCTATTTTTGAGGACAGGCTATATCACTCAAATGTGTAGTATCCGCTTACTGACGTATCAATACTATAACAATATAAAACATTTACGTTCAGCATAATAGTACAGAAACAAATTAGCCTTTTAGGCTTTTTAGCTTAACAATTTAACAATTTAGCTTTAATTTTAGAGTGAATTGACTTATTATCAAATTTAAATACAAGAATTTAGCTCGTATTCTAATTGTGATGTAGAAATGTAAAGCTTTTTGTGAGCATTTTAAAACCATAATATTTTAGTTGTTTCACAATATACAGCTATAATAATTCACTTTAAAATTCGACAATATCGACAAACCCTACGAGATGTCATTGACAATATTGTTATTATACCATTAAATTTGGGATGACTGATTTGTGCCGCCATAGTTAAGCATATGGATCGATCCCATACAAATAGTCCATATAAATGTACAATTTAGTGTTTGTTTCAACCGGCAGTTGTTGCTGGAATTCTTTTAAGAGAAGTCCCATCACAAAATCTAAAACGGTTATACTTTATACAACACACGGTTTTGATATTGGCGACTGTTGTGGGATTCAGACATTCGTAGTAAGTGTAGAACTGACGTCGTTAACAGGTATATGTATAAGCTAAAGATAAATTGGAACCAATCAAACCGATACGTAACAGTAGTGACACATTTTGTGTACATATATATACGTAAACGTGTCATAATTTTATCAAATACTTAACAATTGAATTGAAGTCACCAAAATATGCAATGTAAATGGAATACTGTTGGTTAGACTCCCATCACATCCATCACATTAATAGATCTTTTCATGTTAGTAACACGAGTAGTGAATATTTAATAAATATACGACAACAAGTATGGTATCATAAATTGATTTTTATTTTCGTTTAAAATATAATAATATGTTTAAATGTTCACAACCGCAAAGTTATTGATATCCATTATAAATTAATATCGACATGTTTAAATTCGAGTATAATATACTTAAAATATAATTGAATACAAAAAATATTATTTTTATATATTTTTCCAATCATCGAATTGCTATAATATATTCTAAAACTATTCATATGAATATAAAATACAACTTAAAAATAAAAGTTCTATAAAACAACTATAGGTAACATATGTGTTCTTAAAAGAGATAGTATTAAAAAAAAAATAGGTATAAAATAGAAAAAGTTGAAGAGAAATAAATCCATTAAGAAACGATTTCATATTATCTGAAATGAAATTTATTATAAATATATGACGACTAACCGTTGCATTTGTATATGAATGCACAACTAAAAGCCCGTGTAATAATCAAATCATAAATATATTCATTTATTTTTCTTTAAATAAACTTACATATTTATGTATATATATTATTGTATATTAAATAAATAAATATTAAAAATTATGACAACATCGAGGTGAAAACTTAGTTTGTGGTTTACAAAAAAACGCGCAAATGAATTAAAACCGTGCCATTTTTAAAACACCTTGCCTTTTATAGTGGCACCATTAAAACTTAGTATGATAATAATATTATAAAACTCATTAAATCTAGTCCCATATAATATTGCTACCATCGAAAGGTTTTTATTTTTTGATTATTATTATTTTTTATTATTCTATGAGTTCCAATAAATATGTAGAGTATCGTATTCAGTTTACTGCCCGAGTGATCAAACAACTTCATAAGCCGTTTTTCCGAGTGGTGTCTTCTTTACTTTTTCAATCCATACGTGTTCCAATCTGAAAACATAATATACAATTTGGATGTGTAAGTACAAAACCGTATAATATTTTTATAACAACTGCTGTAGGATTTCGTGATTTACACGGCTTGTCTTCTATTAAAGTCCAGCCCATGGACCACCCAATGATGAACCTAACGTGGCCCACAAACTAGAAATTTGTTTTTAAAATTATAATTTTAATGACGGTGAATAAAATTAAATTTTCACTAATTGTAATTTTATTTTTCGTCTTTGTTTTTTTTTGATAAACATGTAGTTACATTACATTGACACCCCCCCCCCCCCCCCAAAAAAAATATGAATTTGTGATCCCTGGACTTAGGCCTGTAATAATTCATAAGAATGAGCACAAACCTGCGATGTAGCTTTGGAGGTCCTGCAATACAGGGTACCAATCGGCGCTCGAGTAGTTCAACTTGGGTTTCTTGCCACCGTAGTCTTCGGGGAGCATGTTAGCGTCCAAGTGCTTGTGCAGAGACGACATCTTGTTTCCGTGGAAAAACAACTGGAAAACACGAGAAAAAACAAACGATTAGATGTAGTAAACCAGTAATTAATGGTAAAAAATGAATTAATTTTATCTACTATGACATTTCTCTTGATATCACGAAGTGTATTTTAATGGTCCTAATATTTCGCGCGCGCGCACACAATAAATAAAAGTAATGTGACATGTGTATTGTGCGCAATCCCGTTTTAAAAGATCATAAATCATGTGAATACTATACGTACGCGTTTCTTGAGTTTTTCGCCGACAAATTGTTTGAACATTGGCCACACCATGTTAAACAAGAATGGCTGACGAACAATGTGTACTTCCTTCATACGGAGTGGCATGGCTTCCTATATTTACGAATAAGAATAAAATATAAATTACACAAATATTAAACTAAATTATTAGTGTTGAGTTACTGCAGAAAATACAAATTACATTTTTATTCGGTTTTGTTTATCTATATAGTGCGATTGTAATAATTTATTTAATCAGTTCTATTGGATTTAAAGTTCATAATTATTATTTCTTTTTTTTTTTCAAACTCTAGTTGACGTAAACACAATAATAATATTATAATGTTATGCCTAATAGGACTATTATACTGCTCTCCTTTATTTATAACATATATAATATTAATAAATATTATCGCCAAAAAGCTTATATTTTATCGAATGAAGTACAATTATCGATTAACGTTAAAACAATATCGCGATATTGAACTTTTAACCGTAACGCATTTCTATTAACTGAACGCACATAATACCAAAACACTATGCCTGTCATGCCTACAGACCTACCCGCGTAATTGCATCAGTGTTTTCACAGTATAGAGGAGTATTTTATAATATCGTAATAAATGTTGATTATTACATATTGTATCCGCGTCGAAAACGATAATTCATAACGAAATTAAAACACGAAAAATATAGTTTGAGAATAACAAATCTTTGATGTCTCTCGCCCGGGCTACATGAATTGAAAATGTTTTTATATTTTATTTTTTTTCACTTAACGCGGTAGCCAATGGTTTCCGCCCACGACTTATTACGAACAGGCAGTCTTTACGACGCACTATATGTAGAATAATATTAGGTACGCATATACCGATAAGTAATAACTATATTATGATGTCAGGGGCAAGACATATTATCATCGAGTTCAAACAGCGTTACGCGCATTCGAGCTCGCCTTGAATACGATAGTATATATTATAATATTGTTATGATATTATATATTATGTTATTATAGGCATTTTTTTTATTATTATTATTATTATTATTCTGCGAACGAGATACAGCATTTTGGACTTTGAGCTTGACGAGAGAGAACGAGATTCCGATGTGCCTACATACTCAGGTCTGTACAGATTTGTTTCCGTAAAATAAATAGCGTGTTGTTCGCCGTCGGATGCGCTTACTTGGATGTAAAGAAGCAGTGTCATTGCGAACGACGGTGACATGGCCATGACCTGTTTGGTGGACAGCCCGTGGAAGTCGATTATAATGACTGCGCCGCGGACTTGAGTCTCTTCTTCCACAAGTGATGCGATTTGGATCAGATAAAGGACTTTGAACAATTGTTCGCTGTTAAGACTTTTCGGGTCCCAAGCCGCTAAACAATTTAAAAACCAATTTCAATACAAAAATGTGATGATTTTTAAATGACAACAGATCTTGGGAAATGTGCGAGTATTCGTCGTATTATTGATCATTAAAATCGAGCGGTTTACGTTTCGATAAAATCGTACAGTACAACGTGTCAGACTGCGTTTATGAAAATTCAAAATAAATCGTCCGTTGTAACGACGACGACGACGATTACACTCGATGAATATGAAAACAATAGACGATATACTGATTACGACGGGGCAGTTAAAAAAGTATACATAAAATATATATCTTAATTGATTGACAAAATACACCATAGTATAATAATATTATTGTAGTCCACAGTTGTATGTTTTACGATGAAAAGGTCAAACGGCGCTAATCTCCGCGCAGCCACACCGATCGCTATAATATATATTAGTATTATTGTGTCAACATATAATTGTACCTACTGACCACTTATACCTCTCGCCCGCCGACCCGTTATTGAGACATCGGTTGCGGGTGGGTTATCGTAATAACAATATATTTTATTATAATTCATAATATAATTATTATTATTTTGGTCTCGTACAACCGGAAAACCTCGTGTATCCGATACATAGTGTAGTCTGTTTGGAGGATATTGAAAAATGCGTAATGTGCAGGCTCCGCACGATGCGCGTGCGATAAATATCTGAACTTTCCGACGAAATCGTCTATTATGAATGTCAAACATCATCAATAACGCATATTTCAATCGGCACCGAGTCGGAGCGCGCCGAGAAGGGAAAAAAAAATAATATTGCGTACGAATCATCCCGAGCACAATGTTTCTACTACTTCGGAGAAAACCCGTAACATATAGTCTTAGGACCGATGGCGATTACGGGTGTACGTAGTCCGATGAGAATACGTTTTATTATATTATTATTATCGCGAATTAAACAAATTCGCGAGAAATCGTCTGAAAACACTAAATCTCGAACGGTTTTCCTCCGTTTATCACTTGCGGGACGCGATCGCCAAACGTATTTTAATAATATTAAACAGCTACCGAATCAGTTGGTCGAAACGCGAAGCGTGTGGCTGCTGTCGTTGCCGTCCAGACGGGTACAACGAAACGATACATTAAACATTAATCAATATACTTACAACCCATGTTTATGATTAACACTCTCCTGTTCTTTTGATCTCTGTCGACGAGTACATTGACAACGTTGTTTTCGGTGAACAGTTTCTTCTCTTCTCTCGGCAAAGGGTTGGCGACGATTTTTTCGTTTTTTTCTTTGAACGTAGCCAAACGTTTCATCTGTGACACGACAAAAGCACACGCGTTACTATATGTTATTATGTTCACGTGTCACCGTTATTTTACAAAATATATATATATATATTATTAGCGACGAAAACGTCGTTACGCGAAATAATGTGTCGACCGTAAAAAACACACCACGTGAATCGGTTCATTAACCATAAGCACGTGGGCGATTATTTCGCAGTTTATGCAAAATACATATCTGACATGATATGAAACACAATAATTATTGCGATTTGATTTTAATAATTAACGTTATCTTTGTTGTTTAGGTGTATGCCGCTTATGTTATGTGCTTTACAGGGCCAATTACTGATAATCAATTTTTAGCCCGACCTCCCCGTAATAATTAAGGCGTAATTGGTGTTGGATTCCGATAGCGTTTAATTAATTATCATTTTATTTAGTCTTCGAGTTATAGATCGCCGGCAAACGAATTCGCTAATTAACAAATCGAATCACACCGGTGCAATAATATTAAAACACAGTCGTGTACCTGAGGTGATTTGAATAAAAAATGTGATATTAAATAGCACGTGCTAAAAATATGTGGTCGGTCGGCGTGTTTAATGATTTAATCGAAATGATTTACAATGATATTTCGTTGGAGCGAACGCGTGTAATTCAGATCCGCACGGAAAATACGAAAAGCCAATAAAATATCGAATTGTAATGGCATCGTAATACCTATACAGATCGGCGACAAGAAGTGGCACGAATTTTCATTGTCGCGCACGTACAACTGTACGTTTATGGCACGTGGGCGAAATCGATTATATTTTCTTGTATAAATATTGTATCCTGATTACGTATAACAATGTCAGATAAAATGTCGTTATCGGCTCGAGATATTGACATTTAAACGTGTCCACGACAAATCGTGATAAATTTAATTATTTTAATAATATTATTATTATTATCGCAATGTACCCCTAGTGAGTTATATAGTTATATGCTTACCAGATTGTATGCACTCTCGGCGTAGAAATGGGTCGGTCTCAAGAATATCGTCAAATATTCATCGGTGTCCTTGTACGTCATCGTGTTCTTTTCTGTAATGCACGGAAAAACAAAAAAAAACCAATCACAATCACTGATTTGCGAGTATAAGTCAATAATGGTATGGCGTAACATAAAATATATTATATTACAGTTATTGATATTGATATTATAATATACAACAATAATGTGTTGATTTATCGATTAGAATTGATGTTTTATCGTAAGAACAGTAATGAGAGGTCAACGGGACGACTGTAATGTATTTCTATGACGTATACTGTACGATCGTAATAGTTATTTCCGGTATAGGTAAATTAGGGTGGTTGTGTTCGGCGGTCGCTCGTTCGCCGAACAATATCGTTGTTATATCATATTTTTCCTACTGCACGTCGTAAAAAAATATAACGCACCACGACGAACAGATTTTGTTTTGCTTTCAATCGTCGTCCTGCGACGTTTTAAAAAACTAGTGTTATTAAAATATAATATAATAGTATTAATAGTATTCTATAATATCGGTCAGTTATTTAGCCACGTGCGCGATGTCTAAATAATATGGCACAAGCCTAAGCAGTATACATATTATACTGTGTGTAGGTATATGCAACTCGAGACATTAATTAATTTTCATATCGACTGTAAACGATTCGTCGGTAGTAATATAATATTATACGGTTTTATCAAACGATTGACTCGTCAGTTTTAGCTGATAGCGTGCGATCTGTACTGAGATTATTTCTACGATCGGAGCAAGTCATTTGGGACAGAGTTATTTGATTTTTAATGCGTTTACATCGCACATGCTAAAAACGTGAACGGGCATGTATATTATTATTGAGTTATTATTATTAACAGTGGTTTTCATGTGTTTCAAGGATAATTAGTCCAAACACCAATATAATAATATATATATATCTATTACGAACTGTTACTTATGCTCTTTTTTATTATCACGAAATTTTGTTTTTTTTTTTTTTTTGAATATCTGTTATGGTGCCCTTCAAAAATGATTGTGCAACAAAAATATTTATTATCTATTCGAACGACGACCGAAACGCTTTTAGTGCGGTACGTCAATAAAATAAATAACACAAATGTATCATATCATTAGATTATTCTGTTTAGTTAAATATACCCGCGGTGTGAGAGATAAAGAAATAATTTAATTATTACAACAAAGGTAAGTTAAATAATATACAGAGTGATCGGTCAGATCGGCATCTCGGGGTGTCGTGTTCGTTTATCGAGTGATATTTCCGTCCGCGTTCTACGTCAGACGGTATCGGAAACAACACTACCCCGTTCTGCGTTTTCTACCTTTACCGGCAATATTGTTATGTCGAAACTATGTGAATATTTTGACAGAAACACGAGCATATACGTGTACTCGAGCGCCCGCCAACATTGACCGCTTCGGTTTCGGGAAGGTGATAAAAATATTGCATATTATAATACTATTTTCAAAGGCTGAAACGATATAGTTATACAATATTTACACCGTCGATTTGGTATGGCGATGCGGTCGGCGTGGTACTCGGGTGTAGATACTTTGCCAGTGTACCGCACAGTGTTATGTGATACGTACGGATTTTAATTTGAAATGGGTAGCCTATGGTCATTCGTCGATTTAATTAAAACGGAGTTTAATGATGATGTAATATACAACACAATAATGCGATATGCATAGATAAAAATAAAGTTCTCGATTTGGACATTTGGACTATTTTAAATATAAATGTAAAAAAATAACAAAAATTAATCGTCTACACGTTATTGTGTTGTAAGAATTGAATTGTTTTTAAACGAAAAACAATTTTCGCTGTATACCCCAAACGATCAGTTTTCGTTTCGTTTTAATGAAACGGTTAATAAAATATTTTCGAACAGTTGAACGAATGCGATACTTGTATTTTATTATTTCCCAAATCTATTACGGAACCGTTGATTTTTACCGCGATCGTTTTGACGAAACAAAGACATAGCAAAAATGTTAGTCTTGATCGTTCATCGCATTATTAATAATAATAATTTTTTAAACCCGTAAGTATAAATAAAAAAACCGTACGACTGCGTCGATTTTGTTTTCAATCGATGCACAAACACAATATGATTGTTAAATTAAATTAACAATTTATCCGTTATACGGCCGTGTTGCGAGCAAATATACTATAAGCACATCATTTTTTTCGCGGTGCTTCCTAATTATTTGTCATCATTATAATATTAATTTTAAATCATATCGTCACTTTAACGTCTTGTACATAGACGGTACGAGGAAGGGTAATCATTCTGTGTGTATTCGTTTCGACACGAGACTACTGTGGAAAGCGACAGAGCGTAATTAATAGACAAACGGAACCCGAATTCGAATTTCATTTCTGCAGAGTAATAATGAAAAATTAAATAAATGAAAAAACCGATCGATTGGGTAGTTGTCACTCTGCTGTAGAATAGATGTCGAGTGTACATAGACATTAAATATGTATAATAGATAATTTTATGTTAAATATTTAAATTTGTGTTCAATGATAAATGTAGGTATACGATTCTAGAGGAAGACGGTGGTCTAACTCTTTTGTAACCAAGGTTACCAAACAATTACTTTAATGATTGTTGTCTTATAATATTATAAAACCGATTTGCTAGCAGATGCTTTTCTCGGAATCTACTAAAAATCTAGAAAAAACTGTCGGGAGTATGGTAGGTATACTTCCTGCAGAAGCAATCGAAACCGATCGCTTTCTACCCCCCGACCCCCCCCCCCCACAATCTCTTCGGACGGGCGTACGCGCTTACCTTCGAGCAATTGGCGGAGTTCGGCCAACGACTTCTGCACCTGTTCCGGTGTCTCGCGGAGTTCGCGTTCGGCCAGTGCGCACGTTTCCGCGCTCAGCGGCGACGTGTCCAGGCCAAAAGCGGCGAGCATCTTCATGGACGGCTTCCTGCACTCGTTCAACGACAAAATCTTGTTCGACGACATACTGGATTTCAACATTGTTGACTGCGCGTTACCAACCATCAAACGGTAAACAGTACTCGAGGGGATTCGGCGTTGCGAATGGTTCTATGACGATGTCGATGTCCTGTGGATCGGTGCGAACCGGCGCGGGTATACGTTCGTTGAAAATATTACGTCGGTCTGTCGATGTATCTGGAAAGTCGGCGACTGAGTAGTGCACCGTCGGAACGACTACTGAACTTCGAAAGCACAATAAACGGACACGAAATATTATATTATTATTGTATTGCGTAGAATCCCGTACGGTAGCGGTAATATATATATGTATATTATACTCGTTAGCACAGTACACCTGAACTGATTACACTGATCCTACAGGTTTCTGACTAATTTCCGATACGGCCAACCGCTATTTTAAATACTAGTCCGGAACCGCTATCAGACACACGGCGCGCGCGTCCGCCGCAACGATCCCTACCACGGACCGCGGTCCTTATCGGCAGCATCATCGCGCGGTTCGGACGTCACAACGTGCGTGCGCCACACAATCGCGTCCCGAGACGGCGATGATGGTCTTTGTCCGGTTTCGACAGTTTTCATTTTTTTTTTTTTTTTTTTGGATTTATTGTATTGATTTTGTTTTGTTCTTTACTCTTTTTTTCAATCTCCGATGTTTCGTTATTGATTGGTTTATTTATTTATGTCTAATGTCGGTATTGCGTATATAACACATAGATTATATTATTATTATCACTGTGTGCTATAATAACCATCGCCAATTAGAGATAACACGCGCATCCCGATGCTGCCTTTCTCGGCCAAACGGCGATGCACAACGATAAAATACGACTTTTTCAGGACTTTGCTCTTTACACCCGCCGAGTTATTGTGTCATCCGTTGTTTGCGCCATTGATATGTATACCTAAATGTATATGTGCAGCCGTAATGCGCGGCGACGAGTTGTAAAAAATAATAATATTATGCGAAACCGCAGTTGGAACGAAAAACGGATTTCGTCTGACGTGCGGGCTGAACGTGTCCACTCGGCGGCGGCGGTGCGTTATTATCGCGAGCCACGCGCGACGACGGACGCAAATAATAACGGTCGTATCCGCGAAATATATTATCGACGAGCAGCGTTTGGGACGGCGATTGAAAGTATACGTTCCTTCGGCGAAAAATCTCGGGACATGGTCGGAAAACCCTTCATAATTCAGCTTCTCGACTAACGTATACCGAAACCGGTCCCGCGATAGGTTTCTCGGCGTTCGTTTTTACGATTTCTATGAGCTAAAATTTCGATATTTTTTATTTTATGGATTTTATAAAATATTCGAAACACAAAAAAAATTGTATAATAAGATACTTTATATAATATTACTTTGATAGGTCGTTTTTTCAATTTTTTATTTGAAAACGAATATTAGGAAAGTGACGGCTTTATTTTCCTTATATTATTTGGTACAAATTACAGTATAGTATACTTCTATATGATAACTGTTAATTTATTTTTTATGATTACACTTATAAATTCAATTGTATACTTTTCTATTACCAGTAGGTCTCTTTTTCTGCTTATTCTAAAAATGTATACTGCCTAAATCAAATCCCGAAAAATTTCATTTTGTAAACTTACACCGAAACTGGAACCAAACAATACTATAAAGATTCCAAATTCTACCTATTTCAAATTTCCTAGGCAGTGTTTTTCAAACTCTACGCTTTCGTTGGGTAATATGTACCTAGTTGAAAGTACAAAATTGGTTTAAGGGTGAGTGCCGCTCAGAAGCAATAAAATGTATTCTACTAATAATAATATGTATTTCTTCCAATCGAGCTAATATACCTATAATAATTTTTAATCTGTATAATTATTTTTTAGGTAAATTACCTAACTAAAACATATTTTTTCCAATTTATTTCAAATTTAACACAACGACATTTAAATTAAATCTATTTTTTACAAATACTTTTTTTAATAAAATATAAAATTAAAAACCCTTGAGTAGTATAAAAAAAATTTAGTATATTATCTAAATATCAGAAATATGTTTGAAGAAAAAAACAGGGACTTTTTGCTTACTTAGAACTTTTTTTAACCATCATACATGGTTTATAAAGACAGTATATATAATTAAAGCATAATATTTACTTTAAATAATGATTTAATATTCTTTAAATAAGAAGAGTATCTAAGTATTATTGTTATAGTTATCAATTGATACTGAAGGTTATTTTAAATTTAAATTTAATTAAAATATTGAAAAACAAAGGCCATAATTCTCTTTATTAAAGTATATCATCTCCATTACAAACAAAAAACTTAATTTAAAATTATTGTTTTCGAAATAAATAAGGTTGTTTTATTACAAAATACAAAATTATATGTACCACAACACAATAATTATTAAAATAACATATCTAATACATAATTATATTGTAATTACATAAATATTTAACATTTTGTACATTCAACTCGTAAAGTATGATAAAATGGTTTTTGTACCACTATAATTGCTAGACTCAAATTAATGTTATCAATCGTTTAACCGCCGTATTATAAAATTCACAAAGGAAACAAACATCTAAATACTCTTACGGATTTTTCCAACACTTGAATTTCAAACGAGATTGTAAATATTTAAAGTGCATATCCATTTTTTAAATCATTATGAACTGTCTTCATAAAAGGTGTACTCGTAAATATTTTAGCATTTAACTCTGGTCTCATGATATTAGGAGTACATGAACGCTGTTATCGCTTTATTATGTACGAAATAAACGGAAGTAACAAAATGCACATTTTTTTTTATATTATATATTTTATTTTAAAAAGTACCTGAAACATAAATACACAAGTATCATACATTCGATGTTTTTTTGACTGTTTTTTTATCAAACATATAACGCGTATTTTTAATTTATATTTTACCCAACTCAATTATTTATAATATGTGCTTTTTGTATGAAAATGAGTCGAAATTATCTATCATCTTATACGAATAAAATCCGATTTAACGCGCAATTAATAATATTACCGAGATGTTTGAATGTTAACTAATTTTAAAACAATAAAAATGAAATAATCAATCATTATAATTTTATTTTAAATTATTCTCATTGCTCATAGTAACAGATATTATTTATTAACAACTCGAAACCACTTCCCGTTTCTTAAATTGTTTATTTGTATTATTCAATAGGTTATATGACGCAAGTCGAGCTTTATTTTAGCTTTGAGGGTAATACACAAGAAAGTATCTCAGCCGTTAAAATAGTGACATAAATTTTAGGCTTATTATTATTTCCATGTATATTTTACGCGCGATTATTAGAATATGGTAAGTACGTCATATAATTCACGGAGATCATATTATCATATAAACCAATGCATTTTTCCGGGTATATTATATATTTATATTGGCTTAATTTTTGTTAAGTATTTAATAAAGACCTCAAAAATTATTAATTTTATATATTTATTTATTTAGAAAAACTTAATAATATACATTTGGGAAACGCGTATTATCTTGAGAACTTACTGAAGTAATTAAAGTTGCGTGAGAAATTAAACATCTCTCGGAGTTGCTCTATTCTATTGTAAATATATAAATTAAAAAAATTAATTATTTTAGCATAACAACCATTAAAATATTATTAAAGGTAAGTATACTGAGTATGTCTCTTTTATGTGTAGTATGTCAAAGAGCAAAATATTTTCTTCTTGGAATTTAAATTATGTTGAAAGTTAATTTTAGGGGTATACTAGGGTACGAGGTACACTCGTATGGTGCATTTTAAAAAATTGTTAAGTTTGATCATAAGACATTTGTTGTAACCTTTCAAACAATTTCATAATACATTCCTATATCTATATGTCTGCAATTTGCATAATACATAAAAAATACTATGTGATTTTTTTATATTTGAATATTTTTAAAAAACTTTTGATGGATTTCGAGTAATTTAACAAATATCATAATTACAATTCATAAGCCATAACTCCATGACAATAACAATATTTTTTCACTGCATTTTCTACTGATGCATTAAGAATAAATTCATTTCAATTCAATAGAACACTTATTAGATAATGGGTTGACAATTTATAATTAATTTAACCATTGAAAATTCTCGTGTTCGTACTTTTCTTTCATAAATAAGAAATAACATTTATTGTTATACGATATGATTTTTGTGCTTCCTTAAACTCTTTAATGATAAATTGTTCTAATTTCAGTAATATCCTCATCGTGTATGCTACTTTTTTAATTTCTATTTTAAATTGAAAAGGTATAGAATTTAAAAACTATATATATATCAATTTAAAAATGTATAAGTGATTAAATAAATAAAATAAATAAATAACAACTACGGATTATGAATTTTTAGATTAAATTAATCATTATATTATTATTTATCTTAAGTTAATAACATTATTAACACAATACCTAATGTCATAATATGATTATTATTTTAATAATTGTAATAATACATATTTTATATCATTATTTATTATAAGTATATTAAAATACCTATTTCAATTTGCTGAAGTATAATGATCTGAAAAATAATGGACAGATATGCATATGACTATTACCTATGCTATTTACTTATAATTAATTATATTATTTAATTACAAATGGATTAATCTTAAATTGTACATAATAATAATAATAATATATAGAGTTAGAGATTATTTATTATTCATTAGCAGATTATAAAGTAACTATAACTAACAAATTTGTTTGATTTAAGTTCCATACAAAACTGTCTGATATGGACTGGTTCACAATAAAAAAGAAACATCTACTTATTATTTTTACTGTTTAAGCATCAACCGATGAGGTTATCGTCCGATACAATTATAATATTTAAATCATTGAAAATTGTTAGATTAAATCGGTTAGCGGAGATCAGTTTCATTAATACATTTGAAAGAATATTGACTGCTTTTTTGAAGGCACAAGTGTTTTATTTACAATTTCTGGAAGTTCATATTATTTGTGACATGGTTTGGTATATTTCCTGCACTCTAGAAGTATATGTATATACGTACCTTACGGGGGAACTTCGTTTGGAGACAAAAAGAGCAAGCCCAGTCAGACTTTTTTGTTTTATTATAATAATTAATACATGTATATTATACCATTGTACATTTACTATAGGTATTGTCAACTTTATTTTGCTGCATCTGAATTACGTGCCAAAACTCGAACATGGAATTGCATACGAGTTATTTGTATTAAGTGCAATCGTATTGCTTGCCTAACGTTTATATTATTGCATAGGTACAGTACAATTATTGTAAATTTTCATTCACATTTGTTCATACTTACGATTTGTCAACTAGGCAACATAATATTTAGTTTTACTAGTGTATAGTATTAAAACTGACGATATGCCACTAATAATATATAGTTTCATCGAGATTACGATAGAACAAAATACATAAGCGCAATTTGAGGGGGGATTGGGGGGGCTATGCACCCTCAAAATCAATCATAGCCCCTCGAAAATGGTTTGTATATATCTCAGGGAGCATACACCAAGTACATACGAGTAAATTATAATAGCCCCCCCTCCCCCAAATTTAAAACTCAAATTGCGCCTATGACAAAATATAAAATCAACCCGTATGATATTGTATTATAATACGTATTAAACCAAAAATAAATCCAACTTTCAATGTAGTTGTTATAAATTTTACAGCGATTCAAACAATCAGTATGATGTTTTTTATACAATTCAGAAAATACCTATCACGCGTATATAACTCAACTCAAAAAATATTCAGTTTTAATAATTTCAGTGTGAGGGTTTTCTATCAAAAAATGTCAGGACTCCTTCACTTGACTTAAAGGTCTACTAGTGATTCATACGCGTATGACGTGTTAAACTGTGGTAAGTGTATCGCAAGCATAGAAGTATAGATATTATGTGCTTCCTTGGCTATGAGGTATTTATGTGTGACGCTAGTGCGGCTTATATTCGGAATTAGTGTATTATAATTAGGGCCGGATTTCAATGCAAAGTGCATATTTTTTGGTTGATCTTGCACAATGCTAAGTACATAATTCGTTTCATGTAACGAGAGTTTCAAAGCTACGAATTGTATTTTGCACTTTTTTTTGCATATTTTGACGTTTATTTTGCATTTTTTAGACCATATTTGTATGGTTTTAAGGTGCATTTAAATCCGGGCCCTAATTATAATTGTATGTTATAAGAGGATATTATGAGTTATGACTGATTTGGGCCACGGTATAGATGGACTGTTTAATTACTGTAATACTTTATCATTTTGAAAATTAAACCATTCATTTTTCCAATTCACAACGTTATCCGATTTATTGTGACTTTCTAAATCGTGGTCCGATATACTGGAACATAATTGTTGATCGGGATTAATTGTAGCTCTTTAGCTTCTTAAATTGTCTACTATTCTGACGTATCCGTAAATCCTTGCGAGAAATATTCTATTTTCACGATCATTAAATTCACTTTTAGAATAAAACGTCAATTTTCGTAGATTACTCGGGTTTTTTTTTTTATATAAATTTAACCCTTATAATAACAAAAGATTATACAGTAAATCCTCGATAAGACGGAGCTTCTGTAAAACGGAAACCTTGTTAATACGGAAAATTTCTTTAGTGTTTTTTTTTTCAAATTTCATTTTTTTAAACCCCGTCAAAACGGAAACACTGTTAACACGGAAAAATTGCATGGTCCTAAGCGATTCCGTCTTATCGAGGCTTTACTGTACTAGCTTTTATAACCTGTGATGTCAATATATTATTTCGAATATTGAAAATATTGATTAGCGTTTAAAAATATTATGTTAATTGAAACAAAAGATGATTAATTATGTTAAAAAATGTTTGAATAAAATCAAATATTTTATTACTATGGTCACGCCTTGTGTATGATTCTATTATACTGGGTTGAGTTTGGTTATTTTGTCGATATATTTTTGTATACCTATTATTCGTATCTAGAACTCATTATTTTTAATTTTATGAATTTTAGACTCTAAAGATTATTATTGATATAATATTAATTATATTATAAATATTAAGTAATATTTTAAAATGGCTATTTATTTAATATTTATATCATAACATTGACACTTCCTATTTTACGAGTTACCGGTTTGTTCTTTGACTGAATGTTTAATTTCGTTTATTACTGTTTTCAATTGGTGTTATCTGTTTGTCACCAAATTAAATTTGGAGGGAAATAATAGAATGCATCTCTTTTGTCTACTACAGTAATCGCAACTGCGTATCATAAACTGTTTTCCGTTTTTTTCAAAGCTCATATTTCTTCAAATACTAATTAGGTATTATTGTCAACGCAAATTAAACTGCAGATATTTTGACGAAAAATTAATTTCATCAGTTATTTAATCTAATTTTTATTTATCACAAATAAGTTTAGATTCACCGAGTCTATATTGTTAAGCCCATTAATGTCCAATCATAGAATATTAATTATTGTTCATACAATTTGTTTTTCAATTATTATTTAATAATTTTTCGTTTTATTTTGGCATTATGAAAAAGACAACCAATGGAGTACGAAAATAATATACCAATTAAAAACGTCAATTTTACATACTTTGTAAATATTTCAAAAACGTGACATATTTACGACTGGATTATTTGAACAATCATTTTTCCGCAATGGAAATCTCCCTTGAGATGGATGACATGTTCTTTCTTTAAATAAAAAAGTTTTTAAATAAAGTCTTTTTCGTGATCGTAATTTTGAACACAGAATTTTTTAGAAAAATAATTGAGAAATGTTTATATACCCAAAGGATACACTTAAATTATTATTTAGTATATCGCGATCACTAGATTATAACTTACTTCGTTGATTCCGCGTTATCTTGAGAGTTTTAAATCAAAAATGTTTGTATATTTCTGTGTTTATACTTCGCAAATACATAAATGGTTCTTTTTATTTATATTTATTAATTATATAGTTGTGCCGACTTCAGACGACTATATCTACTGGTCCAATTTAAGTTATACGTAGCAGTAGATTAATGACAATTGAGAACCGCTGCTATACGAAATAAAAACGCGCCTTTTCGTAATACGAAATAAAATATAACAAATTATATTTTTTTATTATTATTATTATTATTCGTAAATATAGGACAAGACCAAATATAATAACGATTTTACAATTTACGAAAACACACAGAGTGATTGATACAACATTGTATACAAGTAAACAAATACTATGTACAAGTTATAGAATTAAAAAGTGAAGTCGCGGATTTTGGTGCGCGTGGATAAGCCGGATAACTGTAGAATTATCAAACTAATTTTCTCGAGAACTATCGTGGTACGGAATGAATCGCGTGAGCGGGTAAAGCGCTTCTCGAGAAAGAAAGTACATTGAAAGTTTTGATTTTACCAGTTAGGAAGTTGGATAGAAATCCCAGATTTGTCGCATATCAGCGATCAGCGAGACTTGAGAGATTAAGAAAAGCTTGAGCAGAGGTGTTGTCGTGCGGATGATCATAAAAAATTGTTTTTGTAGGAATAATACGTATCATTTTCCAGTTGGTTCCGGGATTTTTTTTTTCAACACCACAAAATAGAGTTTAATATTTTACCACTATACATTAATATATTATGCGCTTTTAATTCCCTCAAATAAGATTTTACACACGTAATAATATGGTAACATATTATACATTATTATATTATGATATAGGTAAATAATAATACGTGAAAACCAAAAATTCCAGTTTATAAGTGAAAAATGAATAAAACTTGATTTTAATTTTTCAATAAACATAAATGTGTGTAAATTCAATAGTCATAGATTTACAAACGTTTCTTTTTTACGTAAGTCAAATCATGACGTCGGTGATATTACTGTAATCAAATAAAAAATTGGGAATGAATCATTTATTTTATCGTCACCAATTTTAATAAAACATTATTCTGTATAATTTGAAATTTAATGTATCGAGTCAAGAAACCAAACTTTTCCGACACTTAAACATAAAAAAAATGGAAAAATTGCATTCATTATATCCAACACGCATAGTACTTTATAATTGGTGAAATATTACAATATTAAGAATTCCTATTAATGCACTATCACAGCATATACTATCGAAAATACACATTTTTAAACACTATAATATTCAGCGCCGATTGGTATACCGAGAGATTTTCCACACAACAAAGTTCCGTCATTAAACGATATTTCGATGATTACGTTTTACGCAATGCATTCTCCCTTAGTTGTTGTTGTTTATTAAATGTTGTTTCGTGATTGGTTCTTACGATATATTTTAATAACCTCATATGCTAATGCTCTATATTTTCATAGTAAATATGCAGTAACATATTTGTACACCGTTCACGAGAAAATTATACAATGAAACTGAATATGAAAAATATTAATAACTTAAAAAATCTCTAGCGCAGTGTTGAAATTCCCCGTGGATACATCGTAAAATAGACTATACTAATAAAAATAATACCGTAGTATTAATAATATCCGAAGAGGGAAAAAGGTTTTTTTTTCATCATCAATAAATTATTATATACATCACACGTCGATCTCGAAATACAATATTATTTAACATTAAGTAAACTAACCGTGTAATGTGGCAAAACGGGAAACTTACGGCGATTCCTACGGTGACGACCTATTATAATAGTGTAACCATAATTATTATATTATTTTAATGTAATGCGAACGTTAATCGGACTATTAAAAAATAATAATATTGTGTTTGTACCATTAGCCGTTATTAAATATTATTGCCAACATACAAACGTCATAATACATAAATCATTATCGATATTATTATATTAATATAATATATAAATTGTTTTCAACAGACGACGAAATAAGAGTAGTGTATGTAGGAATATATAGGTAATATTTGAATGATAATATGACGTTTACATAATAACAATCAATAATCCTCTACCCCATAATAAACCACTCCAACATCATCTGTAGGACGCGGTTGCGCCATGAATCACATTTTGTAAGTCGTTTAGAGGATTCCCATTAAAATATATTATTTCCACATCGATATATTTACGAACGCGCGCTTAATGATTTGGTATAGATTACACACTGCACACAGGTCGTGCGCACACGATTTTGGGTCGTAAATGTTATCCGTCACTCGGTATATTATTATTGCCCGTACGTCGATTAAAATACATTAAAAACAAGACGATATTTCACGATCGAACTGCCCGATTACCCGTATTAGCAATACAAACATATAAATCACACGACCGTTAATCACTGTTGTAATGTAAATATTATTATTATTTTCGCAACTGCATACCTATGCTCGTTTAATTACGCATAATATGACGCCCACAGCCTAGCTAGACTTTAGCCACTAAATCTGGACGATGATTGATAAGTGATTGATTTGTGAACTTCCATTTCCATCAAATAGATGCTGCATATTATTATAAATGTATTATTCCCCCGAATTAGCGCCGTACGAGAGCAAAATTATATTATGTGCCCATTGTACCCGTCTCGTTATAATAATAACATGACGGTGGTAAACGTATATAAAAGATATATTTTTGATCGTCACGTCATAATAATATTATAATATGATTAAAATGCATTAGGTACATTTTTATTAATTTTTTTTTTTTTTAATCGGATATTCGTCCGAGCCAGTAAGCTATAACAAAAAATATACAAAAGCCATTATCATTATGGCGTATCAAAACCGATTCAGGTAGAGTTAAGTATATATAGTGTTAATAAAACAGATAACACACAAAATAAAATGGCAAATTTTCGATATTTTTTAATTATATGAAACAACAATTATTGTCTCAAGTAAAAATATAAACATACAATTTGTTGAAATGTGTCAATATATTTTATGATCCTATGTGGTGTACGTTTGATGGTTTTCGCACAGTCTCGGTCATAGAACAATATAAACATTTTCAAATTGAGCATACACTAAATATTACAATTCAATTGAGTATACGTATACTGTATACGATGTATTATTAGTTAAGAGGACGTTATACCCGCATGTGTTGTCTCTGTCTTACTAGTGTAGATCATAGAAAATTTGCGTTCAGCAGAACAGATTTTGAAATGTTAGCTTTAATATTAGAGTAAATCTACTTATTATCAAACTTAAAAGTTAAAGGTAATAATATTATCTAGGGCAGGAGTGGCCAACTTTAATAGACTTTCGATCGACCTCCGAGATTTTCTAGGTTCTCGCGATCGACCAAAAAAAAAAATATGTATATTATATATGTACATGCGTGTTACACATCTTTTATTCTATATCTGTGTATGATCTCGTTTTTCATAGTTATTTATTGCATTTTCTAAGTATAATTATTATATTCGTTGATACAAAGATACACAAATTTACAGAAAAAATTCAAAAATTCAAGAAAATACTAAAGGGAGTGGCGATCGACTTAAATTCATCTCGAGATCGACTGGTTGGCCACCCCTGATCTAGGGCATCTCATAGGCTTTTATTGATATCTGAATTTTTAAGCGAATTACGAGCATTTTAAAGTTTTAATATTTTATATTATAACTATAACTCGCTTAAAAATTAAAATATCAATAAAATCCTATGAGATGACCTAGATAAAATTATTGCCTTTAAGTTTGATTATAGGTAAATTGGCTCTAATATTAAAGCTAACATCACAAAATGTGTTCTGTTGAACGCAAATTTGCTATGATCTACATTAGCAAGACAGAGGCAACACATGCGGGTATAACGTCCTCTTAATATATTGTAACGTTATTTACACCTTGGAAATAATAATGAAAACCGTACGTAAAAATATACCTAAATGATATAATTATTGATATATTTTATTACTTGATATATTGAAAAGAAATGTCCAGTTATTTTTTAATGGTTGACTTTTTGGTTTTTTTTTTAATATCGTGAGAGTTTACCTTTTCAGACATTTTTTTTTCACAGAAATTACTTAATACATCTACTTACTAGCAAGCACAACAATGACATAAATGTTCGAGTTCTTTTTATTCTCCAGAAATCTTTATTCAAAACATAGAAAAAATCTAAAATTGTTAAGCTACCAAAAAGTACACGTACACAATCCGTATAACCAAAAAACAAAAAAAAATAGTTGAACATTAAAATCAGTCTGATGCTTTATTCATGACAACGACCTATACTGTTTTTGAAATATGTAATATTATGATAGTGATTTTTTTGTTTTTTTTTTTTCGACATAATAATATCGTTATTATTTCCACAGTGTTATTCGTTTAATGCGGTGTTCGACTAAATAATAAAACGTACGACCACACACACACACACACACACACACAATCGCTAAAACACAATGATATAATTAAATTCGTGAAAATTTAATTTTACGACTAATAATATTCGTCGAATATTCAAAGTAATTATTATAAGGTGCAAATATTGTATTATTTTAGTATGATTTTGAAACAATTGTACACGTCTAGGTATACGCGTTCACCATATACGCGTGAATAAAACAGTGCAGACGGAGACGGTAGACTTTTGCTTTTTAACGCGGTGCCTACCTACTCTCGTGTTTATTCACCTGTGAATGAATATTACAAATATTACATTAAAGTGTATTATTGTTAATTTATTTCATTTTTCATTTATGGTCAGTGAAAAACACCGGTCTGCCCCGCTGTAAAAACGTTAAGTCGATACTATCGGTGTTTATGATTTCAATCGGATTTTCTGCTCTCATCGAGTGGAAGCTACGCACACGCAAACGCGCGTTACTAGATACGCTTTTAACCTCGTCTTGAAAACACATTGGATGTTCAAAATATTATAATAGTTTACAGTCATTCGAATCGAAATATGTGTATAGGAGAACGTGATAAGGCGGTAGGTTTTTTTTTTCATATCAAAGTGAGATATTATGGTAAACATTATTTTTTTAATTACATTTTTTTTTTCTTTGAAATTTGAACATTGATGTGGTAAAACTTGAACACACAAAGTGTGAACTCTTTTTATTTTTAATGCGATCATAATGCACACAATGACATGCCACGTAATTTGCTCCAGTTGTGTCCTAAAACCCACTGTAATGGATTTAAGGAACAATTTATTTTTTGTTCTTTACTTTTGTATACCGCGGAGACGGTAACTGTCAGCGTAACGTCGTCTCCCTTAACGTTGTGCCTCATCTGAGGCGGAATAAACGGTAAAGTTATAAACATTAGGACGTCTTAAAACGATACATAAAATACAATAGTTTATTATATTATTTACGTAACTATACAGTATATTATATAGTTACATAGCTCTTCGTTTCAACGTATTTTCATTCGCTTCGAAACGGCAAAAAAATGAATTTTATATTTTAGGTTTTTAATCGTTATTCGTGCGTCTTTCTAACCGTTTGATAAATGTACTGACTATCTATAATCTGTACCCACATATTTTGTATTAGTTTTGTTTGCACTACCGATTGATTTACGAAGAAAAAAAACAAGAAAAGTCGATATACCGTATAATATAATTTAGGTGTAATCATATAGGTCACTGTAATGGTAGGACTAAATTGAATTCAATAATACATAATTGTATCCGAAAAACGACTCTAAATAGGTTTTGAGAGTATGCAAGAACTTATTAGAAAGATATTTTATAATTTATTCATATTGCACTTGGTAGTAGGTACTCTATTTTCCGGTTACAAATGCGAAAGGTCATCCTTATTTTTGTCAAAAACATTGTATTATTAATTATAAAAATATTATATTGATATTATTATCTACGCGTATAAGTTATTAACTTAAAAAGTCAATGTACATTATGTGATCATCGTATAATAGTGTCAAAAGGTTCATGGAATAAATAGCTTAAAATTTAGTATAAATATTTTGAAAATTCCATTCTCTATAGAAAATTATAAATAAATAATAGTGAAATATTTCAAGTATCCGAGCCTGATTTATTTTGTATATTGTATTATAACAAAAATCATTATTTTTTGTTCAAATAATAGCATTTTGTCAACATTTTATCTTCAAAAGTATGTAAGAAAATTAACAATACTTCAATATTTTAAAATTTTTTAATAAGAAAAACTTATAAGCAACTAGGTGATTTATATTAAGTTTATTTACATAACTTAAAAACATAAAAATGACAAATGGTCAAATGTCTATAAATTGCTAAAAAAAAAAAACAAAAAAATAGTTAAAATATTTTTAAAATAATTTGGTGACCATTTCCAGTAGATATCGGCATATTATTATATTATTATTGTTATTAAATTATTTTTTTGTTATTAATTTTTTAATCACAAAAATAAAAACGATTTCGTCGAAAACAATTTTTTTGTAAATATTCTCGTTTTAATACAATGTATTTTAATTTGATTTCAATTATTTTCAAAAGTACTATCCAAAGTACCAACTATAGCTACAGTTTCCCAATAAAAACTTCCAAAGTTTCAAAGTTTAAAATTGAAGTTTTATTTTGCTTCTAAAGCAAAGGTCAAGCACAAGAAAAAACACACAACATTGTAGAACTAATAAATCATCATAATTTAAAGCATACTCGTTAACTTATTAACTATTAAAAAAAATTTATCGTTAAATCACACATTATTAATGTTAATGACAATTTTGACAATATTAATCAATAATAAAAATAATTTCCACTTTTCTATGTTTTTTCAATAAACTTTTAATTAATAGTGTTACGTATTTAAAAATAATTTATTAGTGAATTAAGTGCGGAATCCATACAACATAAATTTTAGTCGATTTATTCAATTTATTATTATAAAAATGTCTATAGTACATATAAATGTGTAGTGATATAATATGAGTGTAAATTTGATGTACATACATACTCATATTATAATACTCGTAATATACGTATATGAATTCAAAAATGTAATAAATCATTTACGATATTTCAATTTTATTTTTAATTTTTTATTTAAATTATTACGCAACACGTGTAGGTACTTAAGCTATAAATTATGTTTAAAAATTATGAAAAGATTACTTTAAAAAAAAAAATTAAGTGTTTTATAAACTGATGATGCCAAAGGTTAGTACGTGACAAAAAAAAAATTAATTACTAATATTGATTAGCATTATAGATTCTGAATAAAATTGCATGCCACGAAGTTTGAGCAATATTTATAATATTATTTTAATTGGCTGTACGATGTGTACCTATCTATTCTATATTTTCAAATGATCACTATTTTGGTCTCGTGATATAAAATATTTAGTATAACAACCATACTATGTATATGACATAGGTATATAGATTTTTAAATTGTAATTTCCTAATCGATTTTTCAACAGTTCGTCCACAACCAAGAAAAATTATTTAGCTCTCGAAAGCCGCATCCGCAACTATTTTTATTTTTTAAAACTCGGCTTTAAGTAACCTTTACTACGAATCGTATTTTCAATGCGATGATTCATTTTTAAAAATAAAATATAAACTATTTGCCATAAGCAAAATAATCTTTTTTGACGTGAACCCGGTTAAAATGATGTAAATATTGTCGTACTTTTCTATTTGTAATTCCAAACTCCAAAGTTACTCAACGAGTTATTGAAACAATACATAAATACGTCTTAGTTATTATTGTAAGTTATTAATTAATTATAACTAAAGCCAGCCACTAAAGGTTATTTTATAATTGTATATTATTTTTGTTTTTTTATTACTCTACAATTTTACATTTATACGTATGCAAATGTACATGTTATACGTCAATGTACTCATTTCTTTTATTGATAAAAACTATAAAATTAAAAAAAAAATACAGTAATAAATCACTTTTTCAGTTTGATCAAAACTATATATAAACGATCGATATATTTTTCTCAAATATATCACAATGTGCGTCATCACTTTATTGCTTATAACTTTTTTGGTCAGTATAAAAATGAATAAAGAGTCACTAAACTTAATACATACTCGTAATATCTACTCCAAATATTTCTTCATTACAATTCCTAAGAAATTAAAATAAAAACCGTATTCACTGAAGAGTCAATAAACTAAGTCATTGAAAATAATATAAAAAAATGTACTGTTCTTAGACAAATATTGAAATTGCTTTTATAAAACAAACTCCATAATAATTCAGATTCGTTTATTTAAATTTGAATTTATCATTGCTCTCAAATAATATAAAGGTACAAGTCCCGGTGACCAACTCACCTCTATTATTAGTTTTATTAGTAATTTTTAAATATTATTTTGTCAAATTAAAATCAGATTATTTACATTAATATTTTAATATTCAAATATTTAAACCTTAGAATAACATTAAATAATTTATATTCTACTGATTTCGTTCAATATTACTTTTAAAATTTGTCTTGTAATAATTTAAAAAAACGTCTGAGATAAATTTTTTTAACTGTTAATAGATACAATTTAATACTGATGCATGCAAGTATTATATTATTATGATTTACTAAAACTAAATAGCGGCCTAAATAATAAATTTCGATTACTAAAATCCTTATTAAAACTTAATTAAAATAACATTTATAATACATGGATACGATTACGATTTTACATATTATAAAGCAGAAGGTCTGTGTAATTAAACATTTAATTATTAATTGAAATATTATATTGTTGTATTAAATCTAAATGGCTGTACATTTCATATTGTAAAATAATCAAAGAAAAATGGTTAACACGTACAACTTTACAATATTCACATTGTTCTATAAAGTAATATATTTGAATAAATTATTAAAAAAGCAATTTTATTACATTTATTTTAAAATGATTTAAGAGAGTCTTAACAAAATACATTAAAAATTCCAGTTATTACTATGAATATAGCTTACACAGATTACTTAACTTTTAGTTCTCAAGTAATTATATTGTTTTAATCCAGTTTCGAATAATTTCAGCCCTTTTTTGCAACAAATTATTAATTTATATTGTATAAGAGTATTACATCAGAAAAAAAAGAATATTGAAATAACAACGGTTATAGGGCGAACATTAATTAAGTTTATCTAGTTCATAATTTAATTTTTAATCTGAGAATAAATAAAATGCAGATGTGAAATATTACAAAATAGGTATAGGTATCTACTATATGCTTATGAAAATAAAATGTTGAAACTTCTATAAATGTATTTGTTTGGCAATAATTAAAACAACAATATCAATTTTATCAATTTTTTTTTTTTTTACAAATTTATACAATTAACCAATGGTTCAACGACGATATTGTGTTATATCACGTGATATCAAGAAATTAGAAATACAAATATCTATATGATTTACTTAATATACAAATTCTTTTAATCACAATCTAATGCTTATAGCTTATAACATACTACAGTGTTTATAATTCGTACAATTTTTGAAAATATATTGCACCTATTGATCGAGTATAATTGAGTAAGGACCAATATGGTCCAATTATTGTAATTTCTTCCAAAAAATATTTCCGTCCATTTATAAAATAAAAATCCCATTTTACTTTAGCCAAATTTCAACATTAAAAATCGTTTATATTCTAAATATAAATTAAATCTTAAATCCTAATATTTAATACCTATATAATATCTATAATGATTAATTTATTTATTTTCTTTTTGGCGTTTTGCTTATCCTACATCTATACATTTTAAATGTTCTGTATTTTATTTTAAATGTATATTATGAACTTTATGTACGTTTGTGAAAATATTATGTCTGATTTTTAGAATTACAATTTCATTTTTTTGCACTTAATATTACGTATTATGGTCTACAGTAAGTCAACAACTATCAATAATTAATTGTTTTTGAATTCTAAAAATTCAAAATTATTTTGGAATATAGCGCGATTACATCGCTACACAATAATATTATTCTTAGGTAATAACCAAGTTCTTATTTCGTTTTAGGGAAGGAACATAAAACCTAAAGTTTTTATAATAAACTCACATAATCCAGGTAAAATATAAAATACATATTTTTATTATAAATTTCTGGAAATTATGTTTTTAATTTGTATAGGTATTGTTGTACAAAAAAAAAAGGCAGTTTCTGCGAAACACTTGATTCTTGTAATATTCTCATACCTATAGTATATATTAATTTATGAGCATAATATCCCTTGAAACAAGAAAATACCAAATATAACGTTTCATTTTTGAACCACTTTCATAAAGTTAAATTAAGGTAACTGTTCATCAATTCATATTACTCATATATAATATATATATATAATACACACGTTCTTTAATAATTCTCTCTTTTAAAATTTTAAAATATTCTTTATCACATAACAAGAAAACTTTATCAAATGTCATCGTTATAAAGTTTTATTGTATAATTTAGGAACTATCTTCAAACTTAAATCGAGACATTTAAAAAGAAAATACTTATTTAATTTTTATTGCACGAATAAAATAAATGCAATTTTAAATTTATTACAAAAAAAATAATATTAATTAATTAATTGTTACATTTATTTAATAAATTAAATTAATGAAATCACCTTTTCAATAACTAATATAGGATAAAAAATTCTACAAGGACATTTTTTAAATAATAATAAATAATAAATATCGACATAATTTCCATAATATTAATTAATATGATTATCATGAGAAACAAGAAACGTGTTGAATCACAAACGAATCTATACTATTTATAATATAATAGATAATATTAAAGGAAAAATTTTGACACGATACTGTTATTAAAAAAAAAAAATAACAATAATGATAAAAAAATAATAACAAAACTACTGTGGAGGTTACACAAGTAGGTTTACGTGGAAAACTTGTCCATCGCCTCTCGAAAATGTTATATTCTTCCGTGTACCCACACACATAACATTTTGAACCGTAAAAAAAGTAGTTCCCTAAAAGTCGGGCCTTTAACGCGCGTAAGGTACGGTTCGTTAGCAACTCGTCAACGTCGCGCCAGTAAAATACGTAGCCAATATTATAATTACGATAAAATATAAGATAATACGCATGACGTGTGGCCCGCTACGAGTGGATAAGATGAAAATATAGTATCGATAAAAGTGTGCCTGACAGTAGTAGGTATGTATTCAATTTGCAGTGGTTGTGCATACAGCACATAAGGTTCGTCGCAATGATAAAAGGCGTTCACGACGAGGCGCATTTGGACACAATCAGGTCAAATCGATTAATGATTTTGATTGATTACAATGCACCGGAGTATGCAGTCGGTAATTCAAACTCGAAACATTATGCATTCTTTAAAATGTGCATTGCACAGAACAAACATGCTGTACGACTTAATTTAATAGGCTTAAAAACAGCAATGGGTTCTAAATAATCGGATTTTTTTGAAATTCTATTTTTTTTTACACGAGAAAAGGTTTAGCTATATCAATGCACTATATAATTCAACCTGACAAAAAAACCATAGAGGTTATATCGCTTAGAGAGTTATCGAAAACTAAAATATTCTAAATCAACACAATTTATAAATGTATTAACCTGCAGGGGTATTTATGTAAATAGGTACGATATGGTGATGTAAAGAGAACCTATTTCAATTTTTAACTACGGTGTATAACGTCCATTTAATAAAATTAATCAAAGTAATAGCCAAAAAGCAATAATATTTCATAGTCATTGTGTCGACCGTACAAAATATCATAAATTGATAATCTAGAACAAAAAGAAATGTACAATATTATTAATATTATCGTCGATTATCAACAAAATAAATAACACTAATCAATAGTTACACAGTAATTTTTTAGTTTTAGCATCGCGATACATCGTCTTTTCAATTAAATCGGAACAATAAAAAATTATAATAGAAATATAAATAAAGACAATCAAAAGGTTCAATATCTAGTTCTTAGCAGAAATGTTTACGTTATTGTTGTATTATTTGTTTTTTTACATTGAGTTTTGCCAAGAACAAGAACATAATAATGTGTAAAAACTTAATGCGCAACAACTATTGTTAATTTCTATACTCGACGCGATTAAAAACCATTCAGTACTAACGAAGATATTACTGTTTAAAGTTTAAAACTGTCCCGTAGAGTCTTACTATATCCCGAGAACAGCGCTTAATATTCATTCCGATCCCACGATAATCCAGTGGCATACGATTATTTGAACCGTATTGATTTCCGAACGAGTATATTAGTTTATTAAAATCGTGTGTTGTTTACGGTATGCCACCGGAATTATAAGTTTTTCAATTACCTTAGTGAAAAGTGATAACATAACACTTTAAAAATACTATATTCCATTACATCGTAAATCATAACCGGACCTTCAATTATTACAATACGCAGATAACCGGGTCATATAAATAATATTATTATTAATTAATAATATCATTATTGGTGTACCTAACCTATATAATATTATTATTAATAATACAATATTATAAGAACTAGATGCGAGTATAACAAAAACGCCTAACTATGTGACAATAATGTGTATAATAATTATGTATACAGCGTTTTTTTTTTAATTTTTTTATTTTTTGGAAATACAAATGGATTTCGTGTTAGATAACGATGCTGCTGCAGTGACAATCGAGCTGGACGAGCATTGGAGGTAAATTGACGAGTGAAAACAAAATTGACCATAAACGTTTTTATCCTTGTTTTTATTTAATGTTAAACATTGAAATGAATAACTGTTGATAATAAGTCTAAAGCCCAAATGGCTTCTGTACACAACAACATATTATTATATTGATATACACACATCGATATCGTGTATTATTGAAATACAATCCACACACATCACAATATATTATAATGTGCAAACAATCGTAAGTATAATATTATAATAATTAATCATTTAACTGATAAATGTTATTCAATATTCGACTTAACAAACATAATCTTCAAATTAAAATATTTTTAGTAACCATTCAGATCGAACTATTGATTAGGACTTGCAGAGGTTGAGTGAAAATGTGTTTGTTGTGTTGTGTGTATTCAGTTCATAAAATGATTATAACCACTGCAGAATAATTTAATAAATTATTATAAATATACATATTTCAATCGCACGATTGAACTAAAATATATTTCCCACGCAAATCAATAACGATTTCAAACGCTTGTTTATTGAAATCGTATTTTATGCAAACTCATTATGAGTCAATAACAAATAAAATCGACACGAACGTTTATTTATAGCATCTACATATCAATTAACATATTTCTAGTTTCTATATACTATTAGAAATATCTTCATAATATATTGTTATTTTTTGTAATTATTACAAGGACGAAGTACTATCTTACCGGGTAATTTTTGATGTTTATAAGAATTCGAGTTAGTAGTTACTTACAATTATTTTTTTTTTAATTTTTATTTTTACGAATTTTTATATTTCGCTGTAGATACAATCACGTATATTATATTGTATTAATTTTTTCTACCCATAAGAGCTTACTTTTTAAGTGGAGCAGATGAAGACTGTAACATTCTATTATATAATTCACCGTCACCTAAATAATTCACTCCATTAGTGTACAAATGCTTTTTATTCTGTTATAAAATATTTAAAAGTGTACTCAATTTAAAACAAACTATTGTATTACTGATTGTCTAATCCAAGATGAAACATATAAATTCCAGAATTGTAATTATACACGAAAACCGTACCGTCATAATAAAACACTCTTTATGTTTTCTGTAAGCCAGTGATTAACAACTCTGCTGTAAAAAAACGCAGTAAAATTATAAATACTTATAAGAAAAAAAAATCACAAACGTTTTAAAAACTAAAAGCCCACAAGAATTTTAAGTGCCTAATCTGAGATAATTAAATTGTTTAAGATAAGAATATATAATATTAAAAATATTAGTAAATACACAAATTAAATTTCAGTTGTACGGTTTTCATTTGGGTCGTAGAGGATTGGAGTAGAGACGTTGTATTATTATTTCAATATATTTTACGTAGGTTACATAGCTTATATATTATATATCAGCAAGTTTGGCCACGTGGGTATATAATATTTAGCTAGAGAAAACCTTAAAATTTGAAGAGATGCACACATATACCACCTACGGTGTATCTTATTTCTGGGTTTAGACGATGTAGCATTGAATTCATTAACTTTTCGTGAAATACTAAACGAAAGTTTAACAATTATTGTTGTTGCGCGTGGATGAATAAATGTGTAGTAAAAACCTTGAGATCAACAACAATCGCGAAATGTATACTGAAATTATAATAGTGAACAAAAATGGATACATACAAAAATAGATTTATAAAATACAGCTTTTTATCCTCACGATTATTGTTTTGCAAATTATATATTCTTATAAAAATAATTATTAATCAAAATTAATTTAAGTAATAATTTTCTATATATTGTGTTATAGATTTAATTTAGTTACTAGTGTCTACCACAGTTAATTTATATATATATATATATATATATTTATATTTATATTATTTAATAAATCATTTTATTTTTGACAAAAAAAAAAATATTTATTTTATTTCATATAAAAGATAATACAACGTTTAATAAGAACGGATGGGTTATAATATAAGTTTTGATTTGAAACAAAATGGTTTTTATAAACCTATCTAACTTTTGATTATAAAATGTTAACCAAGTATAAGTCCACACGTATTTAATTAATTATTTTGTTATCGTCATAATCTTGATACATAAAAAAGTTTTTATTAAATAATCTCAAAATAGTCTTAGAATTCGAATAAATAATAATAATGTAATTGATCAATTTGTGTACTCATATTGAATTTACATATGTAGTCCATTGATTTTTTATTCGTGAGTATTTTTAATAATAATTTCAAAGACGTAATACAATAATATACCAAAGGAAATTCTCCCTCTCCCCATATCCATTTCTTCGTTTGGTGAAGGATCTTTATTTGGTCTCATCACTAACAACTGTAATAATGATAAGGTTCACTCGCAGATCAAAGTCATGTTAAGTTAAGTATTACTGTGACCTTTTTTAAAGATTTAACTCTATTTATAATCGATTCTCATGAAATTATAATATAATGTTATGAAGTTTTTAAATATACATATATATATTATATTATCATATACTCATAAAAAATCGTTAATAATATTAACTACAGATTATGTATATTATGATAACATACTATATTTATAATATAATAAAAACATTATAATGATTAGAGCATTGTAAAATTATACTAACAAATATACTTAAATATATTTATATTTTAAAAATGTTTTAATTTGGTCGCAAATATAGAAAACAAAATGATTAATATTATTCTTAAAAAATAAAATGTTTATACAATCCACCTACATGCCTACACCATGTATTTTAAATATTTTATTAAAAATTGTGAACTTGTAGGCGCCATTAACTTACTTGCAGGTTAGTTAGGACAATTATATATTTTTTTAAATGAATAAATATAAAAGTTATATATTATATAAATTGTAGTCGCTGTAGTTACTTAATTATTATTAATAGTTTTATTTAGTCGAAATGCATACTAACTATTAATAAAAAAAAAAAATACGCGTCAATATAATACAATAAATTTGATGAAAATATGATTAAATATTGTCGATTTTTTATTTGTACGATATCACACAAAACAGCTACCTACTAAAAGAAAGAGATTTGGACTGTTTTGTATCAATAACTTTTTTATTGATAACTTTCTAATCAATTGCTATTAAATCGACAAAATATAAAAATAATGAAAGTCAACATTATTATGAATTACCTACATTAAATATAAGCAATAAAGATAACCACAGTGAATAATATCGAAAATTTAACAGCTTATTTATCGCCAACGTTATTCGCTTACAGTAGCATTATAAATACGTATTCGGTAGGTACCAAATTTAAAAGTACTCGTAATAATTAATTAAAATAGCGATTATGGCATAATATTATTATGTTCAATAGATTACGTGTGTACAATTTTTAATACTATAATTAGGTAACTAACGTCTTACACTACTATACTATTACTACTCTACTTATAATTGAATAATATATGGTAAAATGGTAGTCTGTTTATGTGATGAACACAACGTTTTGATAGTTGGTGAATATTTCGATATGCGTAAATAAAAAAATAACAACAAATACAATGCATTCAGAATAAATTATTATTTATTGTAAATTAGAAATTTGTCAAAGACTTATACCATATTATAATACATCGAGATCAAATAAAAGGAACCAAATTTATTTGTAAAGATTATCCTCGTTCTACAGTGTACAACAGTGTCGTACGCAGGGGGGGGGGGCTAAAGAGCTGAAGCCCCCCCCCCCAATTGCCCGTATTATTATTTTTGTTTTTAAATCTACCAACGATTTAATATACCCATTTATTAGAACCACGGACTAAGATTTTAATAAATATTATATAGGTACTATAATATTATCAAATCTGTGATTACGACCACAGTCCATGGATGGGTATTTATAATCTTATATAATTATAATATAAATTTATGCGTAATTTTTTCATATATATTTTTGTTTATTTTAAACTTAATTTAACTAAGAAATAAAAAAGCAACTATTTTAATTTTTAAGCCAATGCGCTTGTTACAACTGAGTAATTTTTTTATTTTCAAGCCCCCCCCCCCCCCCCCATTGTATAAAATCCCGCGTACACCACTGGTGTACAATAAATCGATTAAAATCAATAAACCTTGATGCTATGATATTCTGAATTAAACCTAATATGAGTACTATTGGCACGTTTGGGTAAGAAGGTTTATTATCCGGAAACTTGTTCAGACATCCGCCATTGACCAAGACTTTGGTAGAATTTATAGATAAATGTATTGATCCTGGATGGTTTTTAACTTCCATTATGATTGTGTGGAAACGTTTGATTGATTGATAAATAATAATAATAATATGTTCCACGAATATTACATAACTATTTATCTTCGATTGTGTGGTGATTAACAACAATATTCATCATTATAAAATATAGTATATTATGTAGTATGTATATACAAAAAAAAGGTACGCAACTATAGGTGCATTACATATACATTTGTTCTACGATACCTAATTAATAATTAAAAATTAATTATTTTTTAATGGCATAAGTTGAGTTATAATTATTTTCTACTACATAAATTATAATTTATAACCACATTAATTTAAGTTATTATTTCTTTTTTTAAATCGAAATCTTTAAATTTGATTCTTCTCATATCGCACACAATATGTATTAATTATACAAAAATTAACTAACACATTATAATATAAATGTCTCTATAAATCTTGAAATTAATCTAAAATATATGTTGATAAAATTATCAAAGAAGAGATTTCAAATGTCCAAAAATAAAATAATTTAAAGATCAAATTTCCTTTCAGAAACAACTCGATTTTTTTTCCAAAATGTGATGACTGATGTCTGATGACACAAATATAATCATTGTCTAACCTACAAATTCATCACTCCACTCAGAAACTATAATACTCAAATTATAATTATCAATCAAACGTTGAATTAGTTAGAACTGTTTCCCGGGGAAATAAAATTATATACCTAATAGCGAGAGCTTTTATATATATATCTCATATAAAATGAACAAATGAGTTGCTCGAAATATTTAATTTTTAATTATTATACTTACTGTTTTTATTCATTAAAAATTTAAATAATACCTACGTGTAGATTTGTATAATTTAATTTAAATTAATTCTTAAGACTCTCGTATATTATAGTTTAATATAGAAAGTGAATCAATTTATTCTTATGTTTTGTAAATAATATTTATTGTTTTGAATTGATTTTAAATTATAATCAAACCATTACGTGAACATAATGATGTTGTTTTAATGATTATTTTACACTTTATTGTTATTTCGTAATATAGCAAATAGTTTTTATTTGTATAAATTATACCTTATAGTGCAGTTATTTTTATAAATTATAAATATGTATAAAAACGCCCACTGAAACATAATATTATTACTGCTGTGGGAAATATTCGTTCGGCATAACCATACATCTTTATTTAAAGAATTTTTTTTTCTTTTTTAAGATTCGTTTCCCGTGCGTGTCTCTTCCGTTTATTTCCCTAAGTATGAACGATACTCGTTTTCCGTCGTTTTTTTCCTCACAAGTCACGTTTTATTCCTATTTTTCTTATTAAAGTTGTATGCAAGTTTCATTTATTCAAATTCTATATACTTTAGTAATTCGTTTAATACACACGGTCTACTTTAAAAAGAATACAAAAAATATACAAACTGAAAACAACTTAAGCTGTTTGATAGAAAATAGCACGTTAAACAGCAAACAGCAAATAAATAGCTCACGCAGTTTAAACTTCGACGTATCGAATTTTGCTGCCCTTGTCCGCGTGAAAAATAACTACATTGGAAATACTATTATAAGAAAACATAAAAAATGTTCTTATATTCGTTTTTATTTTTGACGTAGTTCTCCCGTGACGTTTAAAATAATTATGACTGACTGAAGACAATTTTTTTGATAAATTATTCAAAATATTGAAACAAGCTAAAAATAATAAGTAGGTATACGAACTCTTGCGAACAATTTCAAAAAACGGTTTTTACTGCGTCTTGGGTGAAAATGCTCATGTGTATTTCGCAACTACAAAATGTACACTGTAAACAATGTCGAAACGTTTATAGGTGCGCATAATAGTCGAAATAAATTCACCAATAAAATCGAGTGAATTCGTCCCTATTGAGCAGTACACGTATAGTATAATATTATTATCTATACCTATCGTATTACATTATTCGCCTGACACTTAACGGCGTGTCTGAAAACGTTTAAGGCTCATGTATACGTTTTATATTCGTTTCGACGAGCTGGTTGGAAAATAATTTAAGACATCGACGCACAACGGCCAAACGATTTTTGCGCCAAATACATTTCGGAAAAACAAAATCGATAGTGATAATATCAAATATCAATACACACACACACACACACACACTGCTCTATCGTGTTGTGCAACTAAAGACTAAAAAAAAAAAAAAACACTGCTTAAACAAACACGTCACGATAATCGATAACAATAATAATGTTAACAGATTAGCAATCAATCGTATTTACACTTTCGGCGTCCTTTGTTGACCGTGGAATATAATATAATATTATAATTACTGTATTGTATTGTTGCAACCGAATTAGAAAGGATGAGACATTATGATACACCGTATTGGCGTGCACGGCGAGTCGTAATGCCGCGCACTTTACCCCTGAAAAATTGCGATTAAAAACCGTGTCGATTAGTATTATGCGTATACCTATCGGATTCGATACGTTTTTTGTTTGGTTTTGTTTTATTACACGTAATTGTTGTTACAATACGGTATTGTATTGTCGCTGTATATGGCATGAGCCCGTGTTACTTGTTTATTTTTCTCACGCTCCGCGGTTGACTGCGAAACCGAACTCCCGCGTATCAATATTACATGATAGACACGTGCACTGTCGTTCGACGATTTATTTGAATCTAACAAAGTGTATTTATACCGAACGCGTGTGTCCTCGGAAATGCGATTGGAAAAAATAGCATGTTGGAAATATTTCCGAGAACCCGATATCGATGCAAACAGCTCGAAATCATAATTATTATTATTATTATTGTATTATTATACTTTTCCGACTAGTGAATTTTGGCTTTGTGCAATGTTTATATATCGTATTGCGCGCACGGTATATTAATTACGTTTCCTAATAATTATAATTGCATTAGTATGAAATTCACAGATCGTATAATATTATAATAGTCGTCGACGAATCTCGAGTTTAGAAATTGGCGGCGCCATTCCGTGTAGTACCTGTACAAATAAAATACATTTATTCGACCTTAAAAATATAATTACTAAAATGAAAATTATTTGGATCTGTTACTATCTCATCATATACCGTTTGATTATCGACGAATGCGCCTAACGTATTTGTTACCGTGACATTACGTCATTTCCACCGCGAAAATAACACTTAATTAGAATAAAATTTAGCTACAACTAAAATTACCCGAACAACATATTATTTGCCGATATAAAACTCCTTGTGTACGAAAATCTTATGAATAATTATAATGTATTATTATAGATATCTTCATAATTTTACTATAAATTAATATTGAAATCGCTAATTATTTTTTTATTCGATAAGACAACTGGTAGAATGATAATTTAAACATATTATATTATTATAATATAGTAAAAGCTTAAAAATATTATTTTTTATTATTGAATAAATACTTTATTTTACGGTTTGTACAATGCGTACAATAATTAGTAAATTTGATTTCGGCACAAATACGGTAAATATCTCTTTGTGTGGAACTTACGGTCACTTATTTTTTTTATACCTACCTATTAACTGATTTTACAATATAATGACATTCATGTTAATAACAATAATAAGCTTAGAACAGCAGCTTAAACAAACGGGTTAATAGACCTTGACTAACTTCTTCAGCTCAGTACAAATGTCTTAAATTAAAAGCTGAACATGGTAACTTATTGTTTGACAGACATTTTTTGAGTTTAGAAGAAAAAAGGGCAAAAATGTGACATGGAGTTCAACAACAGAGTTGACAAAACATTAAATCATATAAAGATGACAAAGACTTTAAAAAAATGACTAAAAATTGTTTCTATCGTGCAAAAGCTTGCTTAATAAAATTGAAACGAAATATCTTCAAATTAATTATTATATCATAACAATTTACAATAAATATTGTAAAAAAATAAACTTTTAAACACGTCAAAAAGTAAACATTATTTATAATATTTATTACCAATCAATCTTAAGCCTTTAAGAATGCAAAGAAAAATTGATTTTTTTTTAATTATTAAAAATATTATTATATACATGAATGTCAATATTGTATAACCAGTTCGTAAGCATAAAAAAATAAGTGTCCGTAAATGCTACCAAAAAAGTATTGATCGCAACTGTGCCGACCGCCGCATCTGTACCGGAATCAGTAAACTTGATTTGAACTTAAAATTAAAAAAAAAAAATTGTACAATGAATGTGTTGATGAACTGGAGTAGCGAAAACCAAATAGTGATCGACAACATGAGAGAGTATAGGGAATTTTTGATAGAAATATGTTTTTTATTTTTTTTTTTTTATAATATTATTTAGTTTCTATTTCATTATTTTATCAACTTCCAGTCCAAACTAATAACTAATTGCGACGCATTATTGGTCAAATACCATAGAGCTTCTCCAGTTGTTTGTCTAAAATGTCATGTAGACTGAACACTTTGTATAGGTCTTTATTGGAGGGTTTGGCTTCGTATCTCATATGCATCCGTATTCGTATTTAAAACCTGTGTAAAACCAACAGAAATATCAGTGTAATACTGAAAATAAATGAATCTTAAGTAGTATCAATCAAAACTTTTAAATTATATTATTCTCGTCACATTGACTCCAACTAATATTATTTGTTTATTTATTTGTATTATTATAAAACGGCACTATGTCTAAAATAATATGTCAGCCTGTGTGTTGTTAGAATTTTACGAGCTCATGCCAAACTGGTTTTCGACTGACATGTACGGAAACTTAACAGCCTACGCCTGTAAACGTTGCAAAATAAAAAAATTAATAAAAACTGTTTTATTTTCCGTTGGTCATAAGTAATATAAAAATAAAAATATAATTTATAGACTTATTTATCATACTTTAATAATAACTTTTTCATTCGCAACGACGTATAACTTATGACAAATTTTACCATGAAAAATTTAAACAACTTCTGTGACCAATCGATTACATACTTCCGTAAGGTTAGGCAGCTTACGAGCTGTTTTTAATATTTCCCAATCACGTTTATTACATTCAAAAGGTATTCTTCCAAGATAAAAATAATCTAAAATGTCTAAATGTCTTATGAAATTCAATAGCGCGCAGATAAATTTAACATTACTAAATGTGTAACTGCAAACCGTGTACATCATTCGTCATGCTGAATATTATAAAAATCAAGGGTACCTTGACAAATTTGAACAATTTCCATTGTAGGTACCTAACAAAAATTAGAAAATTTGATTCACAATCAATTTATAACCGTGACTTCAGATCAGGGCTTAAAACAAGGTGCAATACTATTTCGAACATTCTTTCTTATTGATTGATTTAAATTGTAATAATTTATAGTCACTATTCTAACAGTACCAATAATACTTTATATGATATTATTTATCTTTTCAAAGCTACGAATACCTATCTAATTTATATTTATATGCATTATGCATGTCTACACAAGATTGAACTAACATTCCACTATTTTTCCATAGAGTAACCCATTTTTAATAAATTTATTTATTTTTTAAGTTTTTAAACAATCTATGCATAAAACATTTTTCATGTTGCATATTCGTATAGTTTTTTTTAAGTTGTTATATTAAATCATATCCATGTTTATGTTTAAAAAAAATATGATTGTTTTTATTTTTTCCATGATAAAACTGTCATTATTTTTTAAGTCACGATGTAAAAATTTTTATTTAGTTTGAACTATTACAAACAGTAGGAATATTTTTGTCAAAACTAAATAGTACCTACTGTTTTTATTAGACATATTCTTTAGATATTTCAAGCTAAAATATTTATAAATGTATTGGGCACTGGACGACTTGTATTGATGTGCCTAAAGTACCGTGTTCGATGATATAAATTATACCATTACCTATGTAATCATTCGTATATAAACGTCGACGTTCAAATAAATAAAATACATGTCACTACAGTCAATATGTATAAAAACTATAAAAATAAATATAATCGCTGTTATCTAGACATTAAAAGAAAAATATTAAGTATAATTGTTTACAAAGCGATGATTGTTGTCATTTAATGTTTTTTCAATAAGGTAGTTTTTGTTTTTATTTTAATTCAAACTATATTATGCGTACATTATTATTATTACTAAAAAGTAAAAGAACGTTAATATGTCGAATTTAAAAAAAGAAAACAATGACATGTTTTTAAATACAATTAATATAATGTATAATTAATTTATAGTACACATATCATTATGATCTATGATAGGTGGCTTGAACAACAAATATTGAATAATATATGTGATTATTTTATCAAGAACATATAATTCACGCGATTTATATTAGTACATTATACAACGAACTAACAATATACCTGCCTATACTTTTGAAGTATTAATGCGTGAATTAACGATATTTTTAATTATTTTTTTACAATTTATTTTTCAATTTACACACATAATTGTAACTTTGCGTATAATTTATTATACTGAGGCAGTTTCTTGGTAGGTAATGTAATTATAATTTTATTATTTCTCTACATGGAAAATTGTAACATTATTAATTTGTATTATAACAAGCTTTTAAAATAGTGTTTTAATTTGGTATACTCAAATGGTAACCATTATTCATTTATAATATTTATATGGTTACCAAATAGAAAATATAACTTCCTGAAAAATTGTATACCTATACATATTTTTCAAATAATAACTAATGGTTTATTAATTAATAATTGTGTATACTAATTATTTATTAGAGTTTAGACTGATAGAGTAGGAGATATGCTTATAATATTGACATATTAACCTCTTCCTACTTCGATTGTTTAATTGTATAATCATTAATCATTATTTTAAATCGTTAAATTATTATTTTATTTACACGCAACAATTTTTTGTTGGAAATTATAGTTTGTTCATATGGCTAATAAATTGTCATTAAGAATCAACAATTAATGTTTTAATAAATATTTTTAAATAACTTTTAATACATTTATAATATAATTAATAAAACGTAAATAATATAGCTTAATTCTATCAAAGTAGTTATGACTCGTAATTAGATAATTATACTGTGAATGAATACTTTTGAGGGGTGTTCGCAGCACTCCTAGTTAATAAAAGAAAAAAATTGATTTACCCAATTTCATTTATTTTCACACAAAAGGCAAAACATACATTTAAACTCGATACCTTTTTAATAACTATAATTTTATTATTATCTTTATTTTATGTAACTTGATTGTTAGATATCTGAATGATATATAATAATCGATTGATAGTTAAACAGTTTTCTTATGTGTGCAAAAATCACCAAAATACCAATTCATCTAGAACATTTAAAATATTTTCGAAACTCCGCGGATTAAAATTTCGATTATGAAACGTAGAAATTACTCTCTCTTTCTATTTTACAAACCTGTTTAATCTTTGATCTGAATTCAAAATCAAATGCTGTTCTGTCACGTAGCATAACCCTTAACTCGTAAGGGACCAATCACCACTGGAACACTTGAATAAAAAAATACAAAAACATTACACATCTTTATTTGTAAGGATCACAATGATATTACTTCACTTGAATATGATTGTTAAAAAAAAATAAACAAATAACACGTTTGTCCGATCATTTATAAACTAGATATAATGTAAATATATAATATTAATACAATACAACAAAATTCTCACGTCTTGCCATTTACATTATGTAATATTCATTCGTCACAATAATAGCTAAATTTCATCATTTAATGTTTTTCGTTTAAATAATATTCAATAGTATTCAATAGCAATTTATTGTAGTTGTACTGCGCAGGTGATTTATTTTTTAATTTATTATTTCGACGTTTTAATAAAACAGTCCAAAGCCAAATTAAACGGATAACGAAAAAAAAAACCATTTTCATTAAACAGTTTCCAAAAGAAATCTTCATTTCAGTAAGAATAAGTTGTTGCTTTTTTCATCTGCCCACCTCCTCGCCGAAACACCTATAAAATATCTAACCTAATCTTCAATTCGTCCCTTAGAGCGAAAAAAAAAAACGTTGCGCGACGGCGCCGTCAACTGCGGAGCTGTGGTGGCGTTGTTGTTATAGTTATTATTATACCACTACCGTATAGGATGATCTTTATTTATGGCCGTGATAAAAATAGTGACCGAAAAGGGACTTAATGTGTACAGAGGTACCCGGGCATCGTGTTAATTGAGAAATGTAGTAACAAATCCCCGTTGTCAAATGTGTGAAATGAACGCCTGTGTGTGTGTGTGCGCGCACGCGCGTGTGTCTAAGCGCGGAACGTGTGTAGAACGTAAAAGTGTTTTGTTCATTAATTAAAAAAAAGAAAAAAGAAAAAAAATAAAGACGAAGAAATATATTTCGTTTTCTTTAAACAATATTTCACCGAAAATATAAACTATATATTATATAATATATAATATGTGTGTGCGCGTGTGTGTACAAGTCTGGATTAAGGCGGGAAAAGTCCATGTCTCCGGGGTCAAATATCCCAATTCGCCATCAACCCAAAGTCATATTAACTATCAAGTGGTTGCTTATGCTTATGTTTAATACAAAGGAAATTGATAATTTTTAAATTCTAAGCAGAACTATATCAAATCTAATTATAATATGTGTTTAAAAATAAAAAATAAATGTCGTGTATGGTGGTGCACTGTGGAGCAGAAAAATTTAATTTTCAACATTGAGTATGATTTCCGGTAGCAATTTAATCTAGTTTGAAGAAAGTTCAAAAGTAAAATTAAAAAAGCCCAGTTTGTTTAAAAATAATAGAATATAACTATAAACAATTTACAGAAAAACTGTAAGTAAAGACAATTTTTACTAAATAACTTGTAATAGTCTTTCATACAAATTACATTCATATACATCAAGACAATATTATTAAAATTTAACGATTGTAGTTATTTTATTGTAATTCAAGAAATATTAATTGTAGGGATGACTAGAAGCATTTTAACGTTTTACGTATATTACTATTCTTTACACACAATGCAATTTTCAAAACATTCATGTCACCCAATCATTTACAACCTTTTTACGGTAATTAATTTTAAATTATGACATTTATGTGATGTGATGTAATTATGTTGTATGTAACATAACCAATGTTTTTTTTTTTTTAATAATCCAACTCTTTGTACTACTAAAAGAAAAATATATTATTAATGGTTTTATAAATATAATACAAAATATTATTAGAAATTAGAATCGGATTTATCGAATGCAATGAACCATCATTGAACTCAATAAATATAATTTTTTCATTACTTTTCGTCTACTTATTATTTGTTTCATTTTTGAGACTACCAATAATTTTACATAATATATGCTAGACACATTGCTGTATAATATTTAGAAACTTATGTTCCGATTTTGAGTAAAACCTTTAAGAATTTAAACTGTTTTATGAGTACAAACGTGCTTACTCCAATTTTACGCAAAATTCAAATATTTATGAAGGACAGGACTTTGAATTTTTTATTTTCGTTAGTCGGCGCCTACAATCAATTAATAACTACTCTTGTGTTTTTATTGGACTTAATTCCGGTTTATGTTAAATAGAATATTATTATAATGGATTTCGATTATAATATTATTATGTATAGGTATATGTGATTCAAGAACTCATCGCCGCCGCACTAGTTCGCTACGACTGCCGATGAATTTAAATTAATATTATATCGTATTAACGCGTATAATTAACTAATGTTTGAATAGCCGTTCGTATCGCGGTACAGTACAAACACATATTTTAATGAGTAGTCATTATACAGTTCGTGTTATTGGTGTTACTATTGTTCGTAATTAATCTGTACTGCGGTGAATATTATATAAACGATTTTTTTTTCTACTCGACGAGTTATTTCCACGCGACTAATTACTACGATGATAACTTTATCTACACAAGACATAACACATATTATTATTATCAGCTGCTAAGAAAAAAATTTTCGGCCCAATCGCTTAAAATTGTTTTACAGACACAATAGGTATGTGCATTGTTCTGTTCGTCGTATCTATACACTCAATAGCTCCTTACCGACCGCTTGCAGTCATCAGTATTTTAATTATTATTGTACACCACTTGGTTTTGCAGACTAAGTACTTTGCGTGTTTATATCTGTATAGATGTGATAAAATAGAGGTCCTGAAAAATCTGATTATTCGATGTGTTGCTGATGATCGCGCTCCTATGTATACGACGATAGTATCGCAAACGTGCACAACGAACGAAGTTCGGGGAAAAAGCGAGCTGATGCTGTACGGGATACACATTTTACCGCGTCTTCGTTGCCGTGAGCAATTATTTCCGCCGTTCGATCGACACCGTCATACGACATCATATTATTATTATTAACTTGTCGAAACCCTCGAAAAATGCGTTATTTACACTTTGGACACAAAAATATCTCCGGCTGCGTTACTATTTGAACCCTATAGGGTTTTGAAGAAAAAAAAACACTGTGATGTATAATTAATATTGCAAAATCGTTGCAGTGATGAAACATGTTCGATATCGTATATGAATTATGATTTAAGCCTATAATCGAGGAGTCTATAGGTACTCATTAAAATAATCGAGAGGTTTAGGTTATGATTTGTACTACATTATGCAGGTGTATACCAGTCTCAAAGAAACGGACGATAAAACTAACGCGGTTGAAAACAATCAGATAATCCAAATAATTCTTATTAAAGCGGTGACGTGATCGTTTGCTTTATGGTCCATTTGCAACTATAAAATGTTCATAATATAATAATACTAAGAAATTATATTGATTACTTCAAAAGTTACATATTATCAACCTTGGAGATGTAGTGTTTCAACAAGGGCAAATTATTATACAACAAATACACATTTGGTCTATAGCAGATGCAGAACGTAAACCTTTTTTTTTTATATACATAAATTTATATTTATATGCGCTAGTAATAAATTATCAAACGCGGCATTTTTTTAAACTTGACCAGCAAAAGTATTAATTTTATCAAATGAAAAATAAAATATCTTTTTTGTTAATAATATAACATTTTTGTTGTGTTTTCTAAATATTCATAATTAAAACATTATCTTTTTATATACACATTATATAACTATAATATATTTTGGTCATTAAGACATCAGAGACACGTCTCATACATAACATAAATTTTCTTTGTAAATTGTTTTTATTGACCAAAGTCTTGACATGTATATAAAATTTATGATTATATAATATTTTTAAATTATTGAAAAATTTTCCAAGACCCATATTGATCATGTGTATTTACTATACTCGAGTAGAAATATTGAACGTAGCTCGTAGTAAGCAACTGTGTAGAACGGAATTTTGTACACATAATTTAAAACTCGTAATAAATAAATAAAAATAATTTACGGTAAAATACCTCTCTTGGCCATTCAAAGAATCACAGCTAATGCAATCTATTGGGCATTGTCCATTATTGTGAACAATACATAAAAACAAATTTTCATTTTTTTTAAACTGATTTTATATAGATATTAAATATATTTGTTTTATCTTATCATAAATTATAATTGTTATATAGGTATTGTATTTATCGAAGTTATTGCTGTATTTTATGTAATATGCATGTATTAATTGTATGCATATCGATTTGAATAATTGATAATTATTTATTTTTCATGTACTAATTAGTTCGTAATCATTTTTACCACTATTCTATGTGTAGGTAATCTATTTCTCTCTGAACCTAACCAAACAATGCAAAAAAACATATAAAATCAATTTTATTTTTATTTTATATAAACATTTTAGTAGGTTTGATAGTTCTTAATACATCGTTATTTGTATAATCGTCAACTTTGGTTTTAAGAACGTTCACAAATTAAACTAAAGCAAAATTTTAATCTTTTTTTAAGATCATAATATTTGATTTATATAAAATATTATATTGTGTATTGTATTTTAATTTAATTTCTTCGTTTGAAATATTAATGTTTTACATTTTAATTTAGCATAGAGAACTTACTGAGACAATGGATCTTGATGTTGTCGGGTAAGAAATCATTAAGTGAGTATATGGAATTTTTATTTTAATAATTTTGAATTTTCGAAATCCATCCAAACTTATTGATATACTACAACAGAAATACATTTCTTAACATTAGGTAAGATTTATATAATATATTATTTATATAATAATTAATACAATAATATTATAATAACCAAGGCTGTGAATTTAATGCATTTGCGTGTTTTTTTTACTACACCGTATACAAAAATGGATTCGGCCAAAATTTGTTTTGACTTATTTATAATTCCAATACCAAATCTTATTTTGCATATTTTTGCATATTTTATGGGTTAGGGTATATAAATGCATGTTTTAACGATTTTTTTTGTATAAAGGCTTTTTTTCGTACTATTCTATTTTTAATCGGATATTTAACGTGTATTATTGAATATTGTACTCTTGAGTTCAAGATTAAATTAATTTACTGATATCAAGTCGTATATAACGGATGACAAAAATCGTTGATTGTACAATGAATGACTACTTTAAAGGTATAATAAAATATATAATTTTAAGTAGAAACATATTCTATTCTAAGCATATCATTTTTATAGATCTTGTATACGACGAATATCAAGACTAGTCAAGCCCAATAAGTCATATACTAATGCAAGCATACCAATTTGTAATATTACTAATATTTAAATTAAAATTAATAAAAAATTAGAATACAAGTTAAATTTTAATATTTTTTTTGGATATTTTTAAGAAATGAGAGCATATTTTAGGAAATTTTTAGAGCATATTTTTAAGCATATTTTGTCAGTTTTTAGTGCAGATATGCATGCATATTTAATAGTTTTTAAGTGCATTAAATTCACAGCCTTGATAATAACAATACAATATAATAGTCATGAAATAAAAATAGTGATTAGCATTGATATTTAATGTTAAGTGTTTTCAACAAATATGGATTTGAAACAAAATTGACTTTCTTTATGGTTTTTTAAAAATAAAAAAAATGGTAAAAATTGCTGCTCAAGTCACCTAATTATTTAGATGACTTGGGCAGCAATCGAAATGCAGTTTAAAATTCAATTTAAGGACATTAAAAGTAGAGTAGGTGCATTAAATTAATTTTTTTATAACAAAATTAATTTCAAACAAAACATTAGGTACCTTTACCTTAAAAATATATTTAAATGAAATGTTCAATAAATATTTATAACATGAATAAATAACAACTTGAAAATAAAATATAATATAATTAATAATACTTGTTAATAATAATGAACTTTGCTGTTTTTAGTTTTGTCACAATTGTTTCAATAATTCCAACTCTCTGAAACGCTAACGTATTTATTTAGCATGGTTGCACCTGTTGATTAATGGTGTTTCAAGACTCAAGTCATCTTAACATTTATCCTGAAAAATAAAACCAACGCTATAAATTAGGATAAACATTTTTTTGCCTCTAATATTAAAGTGTTATGCATTTAAAGTATTTCCAAAAAAATATAAAAATATGCAAACTTATTTAATCATAGCATTTCACATATACAAGAGTTCACTAAATGTACATTCTATAAATTTAAAAATATTTTATATTTACTTATTGTTAATTTGTAAATATTAAATAATAAAAAAACAATTTTCCAATACTTGTGTCTAGTTTTTTTTATATCGTTAAAAATAAAATGCGTTTGTCCATAAAATTATTCAATACCTAGCAAATACTTTCTATTAATTATTTTTAAATATTTAGTGTAAGCTATTTCCAACATAGATGCAGTTTAGTACACAGGCACTGAATTTTAAATTGTTGCTCTTTTTTTACATTGGAAATTCTACTAAAAAACTGAAAAAATAATTAATTTTTCAAAAATTATGTTTTTATAAGGTAAAAATTTAAAAAAAAAAATTTTTGTTTTTACGCTAAGTATTGATGAAACAATCATATCTTGACCATCATACTTAGTATATTTTTTTTAATTATAGTTCTGTTTCTTGTCGTATTTTTCGGTCTCCCCCCCCCCCTTAGTGAGTGATTTTTTTTATTTATAGTTATTACCAAATAAATAATTTATTTTTGTATAACATCAATGTAAAAAAGAGCAATAATGTTTTAAACACTTTGTGTTAAAAATACACTTATTCAAAAAAAAAAAATAGTAAAACGAACATAAGTAATGATGATACTATAGTATCATAAAAGTCACAAAGTCGATAACAATAATTACTATTAAAAAAATTGTTGAAACTGATTTCATGAAAGTTCAATATTTAATAAATAATTACGATAACCTCCTCGAGTAGTTGATATAAACATGTTTAAACATAAACTAAACTATTTAGTCTCACCAACTCACCCTATGTCTCCTTACTTCATATAAGAACATTTATAATTTATAATAATTTATAAACTAATTTAATATGTTTGTATTCAATGTTAAACATGAGCAAACTTACCTAGCCTAACCTACAAAAAGTTGAGAGTATTTAAACCTGATAACAGATATTTATTACTATTCTTTTGATATCTAATTTAATATATATATTTTTTAATTCTTATGTAAATTACATTAGAAATTAGTAACTATTACAAAAATAAAAATAATTGTAGACTATAAGAATATTAGTAATAACTTATACTTATTTTCGACAAACATAAAATAATATGTTATTCCGAAAGTAATAACTAATATTATTATGTTTACTTTAAGTAATAAGAGAATATTTTCAATATCCCTAAGTAGTAAGTACACATTTTTTTTTTTAATATTGCAATCGTTTGAACATAAATATATTATAAAGTTTTTTGTTCGGGTTAGGTTATACATACGTATAAAGTGTACGCGTTTATTTAAATTTCGATTTTAATACCACTCGCTTCAATTAAGTAAATAATACAAGTAGGTATCAGTTTATTAGTTTTATTCTAAAACTTAAATCGATCATAGTGTGGGTTGTCGTAGACTGTGTAAGTCTATAGTGACAGTAGCGGTTTAGGTACGTTTTACGTTATACAAAATATATTTCATAGTGTAGTAATATTTGGCGCGCGGTGGAATGGATTTTATCTTAGTTTGATTACGTAAGAATTACATTAATTGGTTTATATTAAAGTTTATAATGTTGTTAAAAAATGTTTGTTTAATCGTTAAGTTACTAATAATATCCGACTATCCAAACGACCGAGTATGCTGCAATGATAATAATTAATACACACTACGCTACTACAGTGTGTGTAATTTATTCGTGTAAACACTATTTTAAACGGGATTTGTGCTTTTCTGCGTTGTATAGGTAAGATATTGATTTTAAACATTTTTTTTCCAATTTTATAAGCGAATTGTACCTTGTGTAATTGGATTCGCTCATCAAATTTGAAAATAATAATATGCTCAGCATGCCTAACAATGCAAAACTACCTATTCGAATATTCCATATTTTTGAAGTGCACCTATATAGATTTTGATGACAGTAAAAATAATAAGAAACCATAGTAAAAAAAAAAATAATAATAATAATGGTACTATGACTCATGACTATTATGATAAATAATTGTAATTTTTAAGTATTAAATATATATTATATTTTAAGAGTTACGAAAAATGTTTGCGCGCTGAATGGATGTCTTATGGAATTATATTCATACCTATTCCGTACAGAAAAACGCGAAAATAAGTGGCCATTAGATCGACGTCCCATCAAACACTATATTGGTTATGTATTATATAGATAGCGAAACCTCAAAACATTACAAGATTAAATTGTTAATATTATAAGGTTCATTTATTTCAAACGATATTATTATTATATTTATTGTTAATGTAAATTGCCGTGTTAAAAATATTGTTTTGCTGATCTTTTTATTTATATAATTCGATAAATTTTTATCGACTGATTACCTACGTAGAATTTATACACACAAATTACTACCTATATATATATATTTGTATTTTTCAGTGTCTGTTCTGATAATTAAAATTATTGCCTGATAATGCTTTAACTTTTATTTATATCTATTAAAACACCTTCCTATATTTACTCATTCTCTGAATAATTCCATTTTATTATTTATTTATTATTTTTTACGTTATTATTTATAGAATAGGTAGGTACAATCTATCTTATTCCGATCTACTATCTATACAACTGTCTTATAATACTGACTTAAATTAAAAGTAAAATTATAAATATTATTTATTCAACGCACATACTTCAAATTAGTCAGGTGAAACTTTTACAGTGTAAAGTAATATTCATGAATATCTAATAGCGTGTAATTTCATACTGTCCATCATTTTTTTTTCTAATTGATATTTTCAAAATAATATAGTATTTATATAGACAATAATTACATTATTATAGAATCAAGTTTAATTGTACTTATATTATCATGAATGTTTTTAAAAATCTAAAATAGCCAATGCGCATATATAAATGTAATTCGTGTAAACATTTTAAAACTTAACTTATTAGTTTTCATTAAATATTAAAATAGTTAAATGTGAATATTTAATGATGTATATGTATTCAAATATATGCAGACAGCTATTGTATATGGTCAGGTATTATGTTCCCTGTATTACATAATTTATCAATTTAAATAGATAGGTAAGTGCATATTATACCAATATCAATGAACTGAACGTCTAAGAAAGTAAAACGAAAATACCTACAGAAACGCAATTACCTAACTCTCTGTCTGTAGAAAAAAATTAGTTTAGTTGACACTTGCGGCGTACCCTACGTATTGCAACTTATTAATTGCTAGGGAATAGGGATGACTGGAAACATGATACTCTGCGACACGACGTCAATATTTCTCATCTGATACCTACTCATACAGCATTAATTAATATTGCTCTACAGCTGTGGGATTCAACATCACGTCTGTAGCCTGACAAATTAAACATCAATTTTGTACAACATTTACAAACCGAGTAATTACTTAATATTTATAAGTATAATTTTTAAAAATACCATTTAAACTATATAATTACGTAATGTAAATTAATTTTCATGAATACGAATAGTTCAACTAGAAACTAATATTTGTTTATGAGTTAAAATATTAAAAAAATCAATTTATAGTATGTTTACACTGAAACTTTGATGAAAAAATATACTATTGTTGTATTAACTATTATTTAGGTATATAAGTGAATAAATAACTGATTTGTAAGTAATATTTTTTTTATCAGTAATCGTGTGCACTCTTAATAGATAAGATCTAACAACTATTTATTATTTCACTATTAGTTCTATTAGAAAATGAATAATTTATGCATAAATATTTAGTTTATATAATAGAATAAATAATAAATATTTTAAAATATTTAAAACTCAGGTATTACTCGTATTAATTTATTACAAATTAATAACAATTTTGATTTATAAGCCACTTGCAACAACAAAGCTTTTGGGCTCTTTTTTAAATTAGTAATATATTACGATGTAGCCAATGTACTATGTTGAATATTTATATATATATATATACATATATCTCAATATTCACGATAATCGTTAATCATATAATAACATTTGAACCCTTGACCAGGAAAATTAGCTCAGCTATTAAATTATTACTGCATGTACAATAAGTGTTATAATAATATGTGTATGTGTTATAATTCGTATAACAAACTTAAAATTGAATTACAAATCAAATCAATTTAAACATTTTATAAGAACATTATGTTAAGTAATAAAAAAAAATTCACTATCGCATTTAATGGGTACTCGTACAATACTATTTATCAAATTAATATTTTAAAAAAAATCAATAGGTACATCAAGTATACAATATTACGTATTATTTTATATTATATTGAATGTCGTAATATTAAATAACATCGAAATGTAATATTCATGAAGCTATATAAAATAAATATAATGTAAATACGCGAAAAAATAGCCTATGTTGTGTATTAAATGTCGAGTGTACATCATCTTGAGTTGGCCTATAGGTATATAATAATGGATGATAACGTTTTGAATTTGAATTCGATAATAAATTAACGTATACGAAAAACTTATATTTCTATTTTTTTCCAAAAATAAATCACATTGATAATGTCTGATATATTATATTATATAGTAATTATAACATATAATAACTATTATTATATTACTAGCAAACCTATACTTATTTATTAGTTCACTTACAGCGTGAACATATAGTTGTAATATAAATATCTTAAAATGAATTTAAATATTTTTCTAAGTATTTTAACTGCCCCTAAAAGTTATGACAGGCAAAAACAACACTCGTCATTGTGAAATCAATGCATTCATATCTCCGCTCAAAATATAAAACGTAGAAGTAAAAAAATTCAAATCTTTGAATAATATTTTTTAAATTAAACCAAAATTATTATTTTTTTTTATTTTAATTGTATCCAATTTCTTCAAAATTGAACATGAAAAAAAATTGTGACTACAACTGTATATTTATATTTAAGATTTTTAGGCAATTGTAAGAAAAATTTAAGATAAATATTCTATTAAATTTCTAAGCCTAAGCTATTTAATTTTAAAAATTAAAAATACACTTATCTCTGAGATTTTAAGAAATGTTGTCAAAATTTGAACTTCATATAGCCTATGCCCTATACAAATATTTGTTCCTACTACATCGTATATCCAATATTTTTAAAATACACTTGTATAGAATATTGTGTTAAATTTGAAAACTCTTTAATCGATCGTAAACATTTGAAAAAACATTAAAGAAAAACAATGAAAAAATTCAACTAATTTCAAATGTCAATAATAATAATAGTTAAAATTAGTCTAAATAATACTTAGGTATAAATAAGTTCCAATAGTTACATGGTACTGCTGAGTGTCTGTTATTAAATGCAATAATTTCTCTTTGATATTATAATATGTCATCAAACATACCTATTATACACATAAAAAATTGTATAAATTGTAAAAATATATATATATATTTTTTTTTTTTAGAAAGGAATTCAAAACTTCAAACATATAAAATAAAAATAATCCGTCCAAAATCTTAAATTTTTATTTTAAATACTATAAATATACAAAGTTTGATTTAAGGTTAAATCAAAATTTACCCAAACCATATAGTAAATATATTCAATAAGATTCGAAGATTATTACCGGAGATCTTAAATATATATATTTTATTATATATCATGAGGTACCTGCCTATAAATATTCACACTTAAAGTGCTTTTAATACTCATTGCAACATTCACAACACGATAATTTTACACCAAAGCGAGAGTTGATAAATTTCAAAACGAAATATTTTATACACGACTCGTGATAATATTTACATAAAAACGGTATAAATTATTGTTTAAATTATCCAGATATATACTGTAACTTGTACGTTACTTATTTTAAAATTCACATAATTATAGTATCTAACTAACTTTTAGACAATTTATATGCCTGTTATTGACAGACCAATAACAGTGCATACTGCGTCGTATAATAAACATTTAAATACATCAGTAAACATTGAACAGTCTGCAGTGTGCTATAATTATATTGATATGTAAGTATAATATAATATTATAACATTATATGTATTATACATTATTATTATATCGACTACAGCACACTTTCCTCGATCGCATTACTAAGAAACGTCGTTGTTTAAAAAAAAAATATGTCTGTTACAATACATGTCAATACACATCTCTTGAACAATAATTCAGTTGTGCGGACACGAAAAGTATGAATCATTTTTTTTCGCGCCATTTAGAGCGGCGCGTATTATACCTATTAGTCACTGGCCGTAATAAATTGGTCGCGAGTCATCACGACGTCCATGTGCCAGTAGGCATATTACCTATATGAAACCAGTTGTGATATACAGTACTCTTTGTTTTATTTTACAGTTATATCCCGAGACGACTTGCAACACACATAATATTATTACGTTACAACACAAAATTAACATGCCTAGCTGTATAATATATTATTCACTTTCTATACAGGAATCACCGCTGTTTGTAGTAGTATAATATTATATTATTTTATGTGCTAAAAACGAATATATTATTATTATTAACGACAGCGTTTGTAAACCGACTTACTCGTATTCACATTAAAAGTGTTAATGTTTTAAAGAACAAGACGCGTCGAGTGAGTTTATTAGACATAAAATATCTTCTGTATTCTCATTGCCGGGTCACCGCCGCCAGTGACATTAACGGATAGCTCCGATAAGTGATGATGGATTGATTTCTCAAAATCATATTAATTAATACACGCGTAGCCGCTGTATATTAAGTTGTTTGATTTGTCTCGAAATTAAATTGCTTCTATCCAACCGCACCGTGTCCAAAAGATTGACACTCTCACATAAACTCGCGCGTTTAATATTCACTATAATAATGTTTTGGGTACACACGCCGCCATATTGTTTGTATAATAGGTACTGTCTCATCTGTTTACTATATTATTATTTTTACTAAATCTTTTTATTTTTATTTTTTTTCACCCTTCAAACGCACTAAAATATCGATAAAATATATGTCATTATGAAAATAATTTCTTAAACAAATGTTATTTCGATAATAAAAATTTTTTCTCAAAACTTTCAAAATTAGTTTACCTTAAGAAATAGTAAGTTATTATTTTTATATTTAGATTGTTTGATTAATGCCTGTGTTGACGCACAAAAAGAAATTCGTTTTTGGCATAACGTCGTGATTTTACGGAGATAATATTTCCATTATACGCTTCCAACGCGTTCTCTCAACATAATTATTACAAGGTGATTCTCTTAAAAGTAACCGCTTATTATTAGTGTTTTTGGAAGTATTAGTTTTTAGATTTAGATAACTCGAAGTATTTACAACACAACATATTTAAAAATAATTTTATTTAAACCATTGTCTATTGTTTTATTTTTCACTTTTCATTTTTTTGAATAACACTATATATTTTTTGATTTCATATTTCCATACAGAACATTTTCCCAACAATTTTAATGTATAAAATCGGATTTAAAAATGATATTTTATTAACTTTAAATACTTATTACTTTATAATTAATTATTCGCTTGAAATTCGATTTTACTATATTAAAATTTAAAATTATTAAAAAATATATTATTTTCCTTGTTTTGTTTTTTCCTTGTAATATATTAAAGTTATCAAGAAAAATTATCTTTAAAAAATCGACCTGTTAATTCGTTTTGATAAACACAAAAATACAATATGTCCAACAATCTTTTTCGAGTAACATGAGTTTTTCAAAAAAAATCAACTTTTACCATTTTATGGTGGGTTCTTTAAAACAATTACCCTTAAATACTAGACATTTTCCCTCATTGCATATTTAGTGTTAAATGTATAAAACAGAATTTCAAAAATGTGTCGTTTAATTTTGCTGTTTGTTTTTTATATAATAACAGAGAAGAAAATAAACTCGAGGAGCAGAAGAGCAGCCTGTTTTTAAGAAACAAACAATTTGCAGCAACAACCCGGATGGAAAGCGCAATAAAATTAAAAACAAAAAAAAAAGTGAACTATGTCGTTGTACGCCTCTGTGAGTTCTGTTTCCTGTAAAAAAAAAAAAAAAAATGCTCGATAAGTGCAGTTTTTGAAATGTAAAAATTGAAATCTCCCCCCCCCCCCACCATCCGTCCCTTCAAATCTCTCCGCACTACTGTCCCATACGATCGTACGTGTTCTATAAGGTACCGCTATTTTTCGAACGTATACAATTCGGCGTAAAACAAAATAATACGAAATAATCGTCGTAATAACGTACACTGCAATAATATAATAATAATAATAATATATTGTCTTTCGCCTTGACCCAGTGCAGTTAGGTATATCACTCGATATGAGTGTGCGACGCGTAAGCGGAAAATTTCACGGAACTAGATTAAACGTCCGCGGATAAATCCAATAGGTTTTCAGGGAAAACTCGCGTGCTCGGCAGACGCGACTGTACGTTATAATATGTGCGACTGCTATGACTCGCACAATGAATACGTAAAAACCGTCCATGACCTTAGGGACGACGGACGGACGTATTTCCGCACGTTGCGAACAAAAAACCCACTGCCCACGACAGTGTACATATTATATTGGAATTGGACACATAATCGACACCCACCGCACGTCTATATTACGCGCGTTACGAAGTGTATTATTATATCACGATTGTGTGTACAATAGCAGTAGTAATATTATAATATTATCACATTGACTGGAAACGTGATAAAACAAACCAACGATGCAACGATATTGTCGCGAATGGGGGGGAAGGGGTACTCGGTCTAAATAAAATCAACTTTTTGCGCTTATACGTCGTATATTGTTGTATTATATGAGATCATCAATATTTCCATAAGAAAAAACCCGGTTTTTCAGTAAGAACGGAAAAGTTTACTGATAAAATATGTTTTGCAAAAAGAAAAAAATAATCTATATTTATTTGCAATAATAGAATTAATTAAAAATTTAAAAATATATTCGTTTTGATATTTTTAAAACAATAATATCATCCGTATATTGATATTATATAATACCGTTATTAAATACGGCATTTTACTGGAAACAATAGAATAATATATTAATCTTAGTAAGTACTATACTACATAATATTTTCTATTTTTACAAGACACCTTTTAGCTTTTTTTTAAATTTTTTTTTCCAATTCAACGACAGGCTTTAATTATTTTGAAGTTAGAGCGATTTAAAATTTTAAAGTCAATCCATATACCTATACCTTGGAGGTCATATTATATATTAAAGCGTAATGTTTTGAGAACTTAGTTTTTTCTCCGTCCATTTTTTAACTGTCACTTTTAAGTAGTTATTGTAAGCGTAAATCTATATTTTTTTTAATTTTCTCAAAATTCCCTTTTTTAATTTTCCGAACCCTTAAGACGATTTTTCTGCAATTTATTGTTTTCTGGTGCTCCGAGTGGTTTTTTTTTCCGGCATTTTTCTATCCCCAGAGATCTACATATATACTGTAATATTACGCACACAAAATGTAATATTATCAAACAACATTATTATCGTTCCCATTGCCGTGTGCCCGGCGCCGTTTCGTTTTTGGAGGTCATCCTCGTCGTCGCGGTAATCGGCCAGATGCGTTTTTTTCTGTTATTCATCGTCGACTCTGCAGCGACTGGAAGGAGGAGGAGAGTAGGAATCGTCAAATCTAGGTTATCCCGATAAATACCAAATCCCGTGCCGTGTCCGTCGCACAACAGTCCGACAGTCTCGGTCCGTCCACAACGTACCTACTACGCACCGCTAAAATATTATAATAATATCAGTTCAATCGTTTTACTGCGTTCGACCGCCGTATTCGCACTTTGCACGCCGTTCCGCTTAGCGTCCGCCGGGTCATATATATATTATATACACACGATCATCGTCGAGGTAAATATATTATTATGTTTTATTTCTTTACGATTCCAAACTCACGCAATATATATATGTATGTATATTATACAGTGTCGAAACAGATCTAATCGCATCGACCCGACGTTCTCGTACGGATTGTTTTTTCATCCATCCCCATTTAGTTACTCGAATAACGGTGTTAAAAGTCCAATGGGTGTAATATACTATTACCGATGCCTACTCGTATTTCACGAAATCGTGAGGTGTTAATATTTTATTTTTAATAAATTAATTTTTTTTTATGGTGACAAAATAATATTATGAGATAGGTCCAAACGTTAATTTCAATCTTGGGCTTAGCTTTTTGGTAGATAGAACTCGGGTTGGATAAGAACAAATGAACAAACTACCTATAAAAAAAAAAATTACAAGCAAATATTTGATACATTGTAGAATAATTTATTAATATACTTAAAATAAACTAAAATAAATGCATTACTAAACTGAAAAGACAAATTTAAATTATAACAATAGTTTAATAACTATAGGTATTTTAATTTCATTACATTTTCAAACATTTCACACGCATATAATTTGCTTAGTTTATTTTTTTTTTGCAACTCGTAACCTCAATAGTTATCAAAAAGAAGCTCGAGGTGAGCTTATTTTCAATTAAAAATATTCACTATAGTTAATAAGCTCAAACAATTGCAACATTTTCAAAGAAAAAATTTTACACACATCATAATACTTTATAAATTTAATTAATTGAGTATTTCTGCAATTTTCTAGTTAACAATAAAATTTTGAACATTTTTGGGAAGAAGCAAATTCTGTCTGTAATCATTTTTCGAATTTAAAGATTCATCTTAGTTTTTAAATTTAAATATAATAACTTATTCTCTATTCGTGTACCCAAATTTTTTTATTTCTAATTTAGTTGATCACTGATAATTCAAGTTCTAGCCAAAACACGTATTTAAAGTTCAAATATTCAAAGAATAGTATATGTCATAATATTCAAACTGTCGTATGTTATTATTAAATACATTTTTAATAATAGATACCGGATTGATTTAAATGTTTAAATAATATTTATTTACAAATTTTAAATAATCTTGACCTATCTTAACACGCATTTTTTGACCATTTTACAGAAATGTATTTTATTCATGTACCTAATCAGTTATTGCATTTTAACTAAAGGAATAATTTATATTATCAAAAAATTTAAAATAAATATAATTTGTGTTCCCTACTTAATAAAATGTAAACATGCATATATATAGTGATAATTATATAGATATAGATATAAAATTAAAACACATAAACATATTAATTGAATTCGCATCTCTTCTATTAAAGTTTGTACTAAAACTTGTATTGATAACTGATAAATATATAACATACATAGATTAAGATTATAGATAACACATTAAAATAGATCATATTTTTATTTATAATTGAATAATTAAAAATCAAATGCAGTTATTTATTAAGCTTCTATAATTTTTTTTTAATCAGATAAGAACTTAACTTTTGTATTTCAGTTTAATCACTTAAACATTAAATTAAACTAACAAAATATATTTTAACTTATTAAAACTGTTCCATATAATATGTACCTAAAAATATAAATCTAAATGAAATTATGTAAATTTGATTGAGAACCTTTTTGAAATATTGTTTAAAATGTTTAAATGAATATCATAATATTAAGATAAATAAATTTTAAATTTTATAAATAATTTCTTATGAATTATAATCGATATAAATTATACAATACTAGTTTTAGTGTAATATAGGTAAATATAGAGATATGAGTTTGTATTATACATTGGTATAAAACTGTATTATACAAGGTATTATACACATGGTATAAAATAATTTTATACAGACGGTATAAAAAAAAAAAATTAAGGCGTTATTTTTAGTTATTACACGGTATTAAATTATTAATATCGATAATATAAAATATAATCGATAATTAAGATATTAAATTATTATCATTTATTATCTTAACATGTTTTACTCATTCTAAAAATATCCATAGCGGCGTAGTTTTATCGTAATCGAATTTACGTACATTATTATATTTATATCTTATAGGTTCTATACGGTATAATACAAGTATAATACAAAAAAAAATAAAATACGGTATTTTAACATCTCTAGGTAAATATATTAGTATATCTAAAATTTTACTAAAAATTTTTTTCTACTGTATTCATTCAATTTTTTTTCCAGTGATTTAATTTTTATCTCGTAATTTTTTTATTTATTACGTATCTTATAATAATTTACGTTATATAGATCACGTGCATAATAATAATCTATTTTAGTAGGAAATATAGGAAATATTATAACATACCTAATACAAGAAACACTAAATCAATTTATTTTGTTGTTATTATTAATTAATATTAATTTAATAAATAAATAAATGATTACTATTGTTATTATTATTATTATTATTATATCAAAAGTATAAAATGTGTGTTATACACTATAGTGCATACAAGGGATTGCCGTTTACTCCTATATTTCATAGCTGTGCATAATCGTCACAGATTTCTAAATATATTATATTTCGTTATCTCGTTTTTACAAAAAGTCCTAATCTAACTTATATCGTTTATATGTGTTTATAATTTAAAATTTTTAATTGATGGGATAAACTTTACCAACCGTGCATTATATTGTGGTTTATAGAGAATTATATTTTGTTTTAACTCTGTCCCACGAGCATTTAATACGGTGAAATATACGATATTGCTCATCAGTCATCACCATAATAATTTTTCATAGTCTATAATTATCCCATTTAACGATTTCGAGAAAAAATAATGCACCACTGCATGTGCTTAGGGTACAGCAGTTGTTGATTTATCGATGACTGTCACAATGATTAATCTTTCGATTCTCCTGCAGCATCACAGTTCGTTGAAACTCGTAACGTTTATCCGATGATGATAATAATAAATATTATTGTATGAAATACAAATAAAATATATAATACTAACTGATCCTGTACAGGGTTTCCCGTAACAAATTAAATAATTCTCGTATATTTTACCGTCTTAAACTCCGTTAAATGAAAACACTACACATTTTTTTAACGCAGTAATTTAGGCAGTTTTAACTAAACATAAAAATATACAGGTATAAAATCATACCCAATCATCATAATAATTATTTTACGTGTGAGCTCCTTTTTAAAGTGCGAATTTTGGGAAATCTTTTCTCAATATACACCTTCGCGGTGATACGAAGGTAGATACCATGGAGATTTCAAGTCTCTATAACTATTATATGGCTATGGATATTTCGAAACTTTTGATCAATCACCGCCGAGCTCGGTCGATAAATCATTAAAAAATATTCTGCTTTGAAATAAGGAATTGAAAATGCATGATTTCATTAAAAAAAAAAAAAAATAGTACAAAATATTATTTTTTAGAACAATTCTGTTTTTAATAACTTGGGAGTGATCTGAAAAAAATATTTTTAAAATCGCCAATAGTTTTTTAAATAATAAATGTGTGGCGTTAAATATATCGCCCGGTATAGTAATTACTAATTATAAAGTTTATGTACTTGTCTACCCCCCTTTATTCGCCAAAACTATGAATGTCTATGGGGAAAACGTCCGTGTTCGGGTACAAGCGTTTATTTCTACGTATAAATTTTATATTATAACGTTCGTCGTAAATAAACGTGATTGGACAAATGTTTGGACTGGAGGATTGGGGTTTCGGCGTGAAAACCAGAGGAGAGTTTAGTGCAAACGAAGAAACTGTCGGGGGCGCAATTATATCGCTTTTATACTTTCTTTAAGACTTTTTCATATTTTCCAAAGGTTTAACCGCGTGTACGTCTGTTTATTTGTTTTTGTCACTCGTGTACCGCACTTTTTACAGTCCTGTTCGTACACTTGTGTACACTGCAATAACATCGCAATTAAAATCAAAATTACATTTTTGTACATTAATTATTTTAATTTACTCGCGAGTACAATTCAGTACGCACCAGTTATCACAGGGAAATTAAAATTGTTTTAAATGTTTTCAATACGTAGCTCTAAAAAGTGGCTATAATATTATATAGGCTTTCGTCCAACACAAGCACAAAGCAACCGTGCAACTGCCGTAGAGCGGATTTTCTGTTTCCAAAAATATACATTTTTTTGCGTCCACTGCGTGTGCAAAAACTATACGTATAAAACACGCGATTTTCGTGGTAAATTTCGTACGTTGTCGGAAAACGAGTTCAGTGCTTTTGATAAAATCCTAATATTAAAATAACACTATAGGGCACTCCAGTCCCTATTTTTGTGTGCAATAGCAAATGACAAATAGACAAGATAAAGTTTATGTTTACTAGTTACAACCCTCAAGAGATGATGCTGAAAGATGCTCTAAATATGTTAAAAAAAAAGAAAAATGGTTAAGTGTGTAGAAGCAAAATTTACAAAAAAATATGGACTGGGGAACTCGTCGCACTCGCCAAATACATTTCCACAACCGCAACGTCACGTCAGACTAACTTTTACTATAATATAGTACAATGCCTTGACTCGGTTGACTCATATTCTAACCCGACGACATCGTACGGACACGTATACTGGCTAGACGCGCATAGGTATAGATCAGGTTTATACCGTATTTACCTATACCTAAATATACGTGTGTGTATAAAGTATTTGGTACGCGTCGCTCGGACGATTTCACTTCAGTTGGCAGCGTGCACGGACGCTATGCGCATTAGCCAAATCGCGTAGTCGGTTCGGCGAATGCGATATTATATGCACTGTATGCACTCGGCGTGATGGCGGTGGGTTTTCGCGGGGACGAGGACCGCTCCGGAAACGCATTTCCTCCTTCTCCGCGGGGTCGGCCGGCTAACTCGTGTCGTATAATATATCGAATAGATATAACTTAATCTCATAACGTCCCGTGGTCCGCGGACAATTAATCGTGTATACACATTGGGCGCAGTTGGAACGCGTTGTGCCGGACGATCTATCCGCATTTGGCCGAGTGGCAAAACCGTCGGACCGCCCAGTCATTATAATATTACAATCTTTATAATATTCGTTTCGTATTGTAGTGATGATAATAATATACACGGGCACGGTCTACGAGGCGCTCGTCAAATATTGGTCCTTGGACTACTTGACACGGCGCTACGAGATGGCTCTATATCATTATATCGTATAGGTATGCGATTATACGGTCGACGGATATGCCGTATTTTACGTATCACTGTTATTGTTGTTATTATCGTATTACCGATATTTAATAATTAGTCGAAAAAAAAAACGGTTTTACTTCAGTTATTTTTTTTTTGCGTTAATAACAATCCGACGACGAGGAAAAACTGCACAATAATCATCATTGTATATAATATATTGACTCCGTTGTAATATACATATTACGACACGCGATTTATTAAAATAATAATATTATTATGATTGTTCAATTAAAAAACGCGGGCACGTGGTATAATAATTAATATTTTTCTCTATAAATGGCGTGAAAAGTTCGCGACGACTTTTCCAGTTGCCGCCTATACGTATATAACAATAATAATTATTATTGTTATTGTTGTTGTTGTTGTTGTTGTTGTATTCGTCGTCGTTTGAGTTTTGCGGAAACGGGAAAATACAATACAGAAGTACGTACCGAATCACAATAATATAATAATTACAGTGAGATTTGTGCCTATACACAATATAATATTATCATCTCAGCACGACGTTGTCGAGTTTAGGCGAATTCCTTGGTGGACCGGTTTTACTTTTCTTATTTTTTTTTTTTCTACTCGACCTTCACCTGTAGTATTATTACACTATGTAAGTATCTAAATGCACGTGTGTATGTTATTTTTTTATTCCCATTACGTTTGAGGAGGAAAATACAAATCGGTTGACCTTTGTAATAATTATGCAAATCGCTGTCGAACAACATAATATTATTAGTATTAGACGTATACCTATACGCGCTCGCGCACTCGATAGTTTTTATAATGCACTGCGCCGTTTTATGTCTCTTAAGTTCTCGAATTCGTTATCGCTTTAGATCTACCGCGCGGTAGACGCCTTCGCTGAAATTATTTACAAAATTCGGGTACGGCCGTGTACTTAATAATAATTGCACACATCAACGCCGAATCTGCCCGTCTAACTGGTATCACAGTCGTCGTAATAATATCGTATCTACTTCAGAAACGTATGAGAGTGAGAGAGAGAGTGACCGGCGGTTTGCACCTCCGAACATTCGGTTCGGAATCGAATAATCGATCGAGATGAAGGCCTCACCCGTTCGGAACGTAATAGTATATAATAATATACAGTCCCGAAATCGAATTCCACTTACGAATTTCGTTCTACGCGGATCGTGTAATACAACCAACTTTTGGCGTCGGCGAACACTGTGCAGACGCAAACGAAAGGCCCCGTCCACATTATCATTATGCGTTGATAAAACGCACACGGCTATAATGAATACCGTTGTAAGTCGTAATAATCACGCAACAACTAATTTCGATTTCAGATAAAACAGAATAATTACCCACCACAGTATATACATGTATTTTATTATATAGTATTATTTTTCACATTAGTATATTTTTAGTATAATTACTACAATAATAATAGTAACAGTATATACAGTTATTACTTTCGTTAATTAATTCAAGTAGGTAGGTACATATTACATACCTATATATAAATTACGCGAACCATTCCCAAAGTCGGTTGATATAAACAACCGAAGTGAATAGATAAGTAAATACCTAGTTCAACATAATATTATATTAAACCTTTTTTTTCCATACAGAGTGATATATTTAACATTTTTTCTTTGTGTGTGTGTGTTTTTTTATGTGGTTTTTAACGATTTTCACAAACAAATTTAAATCTGAGATATTTTCGAATTGTCTTTTAACAAAACTTATATATTTTTTTTTAATTATAATATTCTAAAAATCGTGCACCGTATAAAAATCAATAAAAAATTTCCTCCGAGCCATATTGTAGAAACTAAACTTTTGTATTAAACATTATTACTACTTTAAAAAAAAAAATAGGTCAGAAATGTGAGATAACAATACATTATAATTATCAACTAGGCTTTTTTTTTAATCTTCATAATTAATGAATTAATTGTTAGATAATATCCAAGCTTGTAACGAGTAGTTTTTTTTTTTTAATCTCAAAACGTCTAGTAATAATATAAGCCAATAATATAACCAAATTCACTTTTATTTCATTAATTTCTTTGTATACTGTGGAAAAAAATAAACAAATAAAAGTCAACTATTAATGGATAGTATCGGAGAGTTTAAGAGTATAACAAAGTCGATATATCGAAACGCTCAAAACATTGCAAAATGTAGTACAATATGGAAGAGATCTCCCCCTGATCGCGGACCTTTCATTTGCAGGACGAGTGACCTAAATTAATTTTCGATGATAAAAATACTCGTCGTTTCGTCGAGTTATCGTCGTACAGTAGACTGTATATTATAGTTGTATCGTCTAATAGCGAATCGATAATGTTATCGTTGCACTGTCGTCTGCCTGAGTTGCAGTCGTCGGACGTGGAAAATAAAATGCCGACGCACGTGCCAATAATTAGTCAATCGTTTGGCACCACTCGTCAGAAACAAAACGCCGAAAACTGATAATATCAAAACGCAAAAGTGGCTACGTTACGGCTTGATATTATAATATCGTGTACAATACAATAGGTGTACTCGGGATTTTGGCGGGTACTATACACACACGTGTCCAAACCTAAACAAGATTAACCCAATATATGCGCAAATTAATATTTCACACAGTTCGTCGAGCAAACGTTTTTAAACATGACACGTTTAACCTTGTCAATTGTAGACGATGGGCGGCTCGTGATCACATTAAATATCATGACTAAATTCGTGTAAATGAAATGTAACGACCTCATCAAATTGTCAACAATAATTAAACTCACGTACAAGACAGTGTACAACGTACAATGCGTACCTTTTATATACGCGTAATAGATACTATATATTATTATATAGGTATTTTTTAAATCGGGATTTTCCCGGTGGGCCCTTGTCCGTACCAAATTATGGCCCCCCCCCCAGTCTCCACGTGGTATTTTATGTTTTAAATGTTATTAATAATATAATAATTATATCGAACTATATACAATTTGGAAACAGTTTATTAAATTTATTTTATTAGTATGTATTTGCCATTTGGTTTATAATTAAAAATGAAATAAATACCTTTGCGTTTATACGTTAATAATACATGATGTTGTATATATAGACATTATTATAGTACGTTTTCTGGGCATTTTACCAATTGCGCTCAAAATATTTTACAATACCTAAGGAAAATGTATTAGTTAATGAAAACACTAACCGATTTTTTTATGAGTATTAATACATAATTGCGCCTTGGGTCTTGTGTCCTTTATATAATAATAAGTAAAATAATTAAATAACTAAATTAATAATTTTTTCGCATTGTACGAGTTATTTTTTGATCTTTAAGTATTCGAAATTAAATACCAGTCATATTACATTATAATTCGTCTCATAGAATTCCTGACATTGTTATAAAATACCCAGTCACTTAAATCAGTAATCAATCAATCAATAAATAAGTTTTAATTTGCAAGCATTTTAATATATATATTATACAAGCGCAATTAGTATACTGACCCTAAACGAAAAATATGTTTTAGGCGCAATTGGTCCATGCCCGTTTTCTATATATATTATGGATAATGAATATCACTATATTGCTATTACCTATTAATTATAATGTGTCGTATGTATGAGTGGTGCTCAGAAAAGAAAAAATAATAAGAATGATCTTTTGATGACAAGCGCTTCTATGTGCAATAAAATAACTGGTTTTTTTTTCTCTTAAGTATGTAAACATTTATTTAAGACATTCAATGTCACAAGAGCATTTAGAAAGTTTAATGTTAATGAGTATTGAAAAAGAAATGTTAACTAAAATTAACCCTAATGATATTATTGATAAGGTGGCTGCACTTAAAGAGATGTATTAAAAAAAAAATTAATGTATTAATAATTATGCAGATTGAATAGTTGTATATTAAAATAAAATAGTAATAGAGTATGAATTATATAGACTTGTTTTGTAAATGTATTGCGAGCGAAGCGATCATAAAATGTTTGGGCTCTTTAGTTCTGGGCCCTTGAATTCAATTCCCGGTAATATAAAACAGCCCTACCGCTCCTGGTCTACAGCACAAAATATTTCGTATTAAGTATAGGTATGTTTATATTTCCATAAACAATTGTTTGCAATTCTACATGACGAATTAATATTCGATTTAAATTTAAACACACGACCCCGGAGCCAAATAAAAGTGCTATACACCACAAGTCGGAAAATGATTTTCGTAAAATAGAATAAAAACACGCGATTTAAACGGAAAACGTTCGAGAAAAATTGCATTTATTATTTTTATTGCATCCGCATTCCCGGAAATACTCTCCGACTGCAGAAAGTGCTTTGATGGACGTATTGTGAACAACATCAGTGCATTTAATAAATTTTGCAAACGATAAATGTACATAATCTTCTCGTTCTCCGAGCATTTATAGTTTAGAATAAAAATATAATTTCCAATATTATTATATTTCTCTAATAAATTTATGTCTTAGGGTTTAATAATATATGGTCAATAATAATATATGGTAATGTATTCAAATTTCTCTACAAAAATGTAATAATTAGACACCGGAGAGCGGATACAAAATAATATTACATTACAATATTTATTATTAATTAATTTTATTTACAAAATATGTAATAAACAGATTTTTATAAAATATTGTTTTTTACATATTTCAGTTAATCAATCTTTAAATCAGCTATATCCCCTGTTTCTGACTGATATCACAGAGTCGTTCAATCATATTATTTCGGTTATAACTTATTTTTATCAAGTTATCGGTCATCATAACCATGTCAATTTCTATTCGATGATAAATGTTTGTACAATTCAATCTAGTTCAGTATATTGTTTTATACTTATAAACAGTTACAACTCCATTACCCCGATGATATTTAATTAAAATAGTGCTCTGTTCTTGAGCTACCTTACGCCGCAGCTTTAACCTTAAACCATCGTCTTATATAAACTGCGTTACTCCGATCTTTTATTGCATGTGATTTGAAGCCCGTCACATATACGCTCTCATTTAAAATATTAATATTCATTGGTCTATGCGACTAAACCTTATTACCAAAGGCCAAAGCGTAACTAAGTAGGTACAATAATAAATACATGCTGAATTAATTATAATCTTTGATATTCGCCAACCGCATTTAATGCGGCTTTTACCATTGGCAAAACTCCAATAATAATAATAATAATAATAATAATAATAATATAATTATGTAATATGTAAATACTCAGTCCAACCATGTCACGTATTTACTTTTTCCTTATAAGCATAATTTAAATAATTGACACATTAAAAAATATATTTATATACCTAGTACTATAAACACCACATATATTTTGCACTTAGTGGATATATTTAATGATTAAATCTTAATGTAATTCATACATCGACTTCAATGTATTTTAAACAATATACATAGTAGGTAGGTACTGTTATTAACTTTTAGATTTTAGATTCTGAGCGGAGTGATAAATTTATTGATTTTTCAATGATGTGATTATCACAATGACATTTGTAGTTAATAAATTAAGAAACTTAAATAGCTAAGACCTTAAAATTAAGCACAATGTTTTCAAAAAAAAAAAACAATTCAACCGACCAAATTAATAATAGTTAAATAAATTATATTTGATACCTATAATACTGCACAGTTGATTTTATTGTTATCCACTTCCTCCCCCCCCCCCTTTTTATCCATATATTATTATTCTAAAAATATCCTGAAGTCTCAAAAGAAAATACTAAATAACTTTTTTGTGCCAAATCTTACGGTCAGACCAGTAACTTCAGGAATCAGGACACGTATAAATATATATAATTGTTTTGTTGCAGGAACAACGCATAGTCATGGCACTCACAGTGGTCTCAACTCATCTGTATCCTTTGGAAAACGCTGTGGAACATCACGCTGACCGTTTCGAATTGATACAGGATGGATCAACAGCCATATTTCGCCGTGGACAACCATTTTATTTTGGCATTAAGTTTAACAGATTATTCGACAAGACCAAAGACATCGTTAGAATTGTTTTGGTGACAGGTGAGTGATGACGTAAAGCCATAGTAATGACATTACATACCATTGACTAGATAAACAACAGACGTTTAAAAAAAATATCACAGCAGGATAAATTACAAGAAAAGTCGACGTTTTAAAACAGTAAGGATCCTTCGTGTCTTTAATCGTTTTGCATAGCATATTATTATACATTTCTTTAAAATTGGAAAAAAATCGAGTAATTTCTTTCGTGAAAACAGTTAACGGAAACAAATGGCGTTTCGTGACTTCGTGTGCTCGAAGAATAATTGTCCCGTCCATAAAATCATAGCCCCAAACTATACATGTATATTCAAACATAATACCTATCAGATTGTGTCCTGCGTTTAGGGGGCGTGAGTTCATTGTCGTAGATCTAACTCCGTTACCACTTTAACCTAGTAATTTATCGGATAATCAACTCTCAAGTGCCATAACAACAACTTTTAAATCGCTTTACTATAATACTACTATAGGCACTATATAAGCACTTACGTCGGTTTTGCCAATGTTATTCCACAGGACCAACCCCAACTCCGGCCAAAGGCACAAGCGCCGCGCTTATTGTCAAAGAAAAAGAGGATCTGATCGCCGACAGATGGGACGCCCGGTTCAGCAGCATCCAGGGGGCCACCATCACCGTACAGGTTAGACAATTAAAATTATATTATTGGTAATATAGGTAATGTATGGCGTTCCACAAAAAATAAACTTACTTCGGACAACTATCTTTTAAAATCGGAAAAGCAAAATATATAGATATTCGAAATCAGTCCATTGTTTGTGTTACACTTTACTATATTTCGACCGTACGCGCTTCTTCGGTGTGGTAAATACTAGTGGTAGTTTTCGTGGTATATATAATATTATTATATAATTTCAATTATTGACGCCGCCGATTTCAGTATTGATAATATCAGCCAACGAAAAATGTTTTATCGGATGACAGAAAACAATGCTATAATATTATGTTGGTCGTTATAATATGAAATAGTGAATAAACAACAAAATGTTTACTCCCATCCGAAAGAGCTGCGCGACAAACGTAGAATATTATTAGTTGTAGTTATAGTCTACATCACGAAAACCCGCCACTCGAACTACTTCGGTTCCGGTGCCGCAGGTGTACGTATACTGCACTCGGTGCGCAGCGTAATACGCCAAAAAGGGTTTTTTGGTCGGCGATAGGTGAATCCGCGTAGTTATAATACAAAATAAATATCAGTCATAAACAACGTGTATTCCAGGTGCAAATACCGCCGTTCGCTCCTGTTTCCGTGTGGAAAATGATCGTGCACACGGCCCGGAAGGGCGTGGCCGGAGTCAATCAACATCAAATCGACACGGCCGTCTACGTGCTGTTCAACCCCTGGTGTCCGAGTGAGTTATATAGCCGCATATGGCGTGATCAATTTATGCTGTGTTACGTGTGTGTGTGTGGGGGGGGGAGAGTGGATGCTATTATTGGCAAAATATAAATATATTACCCCGTCTACAGAACCGCGTGGAGTTCGACCACCTCAGAAACTCGCTTGAAACGCTTAAAACTTTTGACGATAATCGAATATGTATTATTCTATTGTTATACTCATTCGAAAAGTTAAAAGTCCCCATCGCCATATATGTGGCTGTTCCTAATCCATAATAATATACGGTAGTGTGTCTGACATTCGCGTGTATTTTCAGACGACGGCGTTCACCTGAACGACGACGAACAGTTAGACGAATATGTGCTCAACGACAACGGTAAGGTGTGGCAAGGCACGTACAAAGAACCCAAAGGATACCAATGGTTCTTCGGGCAGTTCGAATCCGTAGTCCTGCCGTCCGTCATGATGCTACTCGACAGGTCGTCCATTCCGCACCAAGACCGTGCTGATCCGGTGAAAATGGCCAGATCCATTTCGGCAATTGTAAGTTACGCGTATTTATGTAGTTAGCATAACATTTAAAGCTTAGAAATAAATAGTTAGGTTTTTAGAAAGTCAGTTAAGTTGGAAAGTTATTTTTTAAGTAACTTCCAAACATATTATCTAATCGGATTTAATTCATAATACATTTCTAACTTAACGAGTTGATTTTAATGCGCTAAATAATCTAATAGAATGCGTTAAAAGTATAGTCAAATAGTAACTAGTCATTTTTGTAGTTTTATGATGATAATAGATACATTTTTCATCATATTATTTCATGTCGTTTCCTAAGATTCTTTGTAATGAATGGTTTAAACCACCGCCATACAGTTAGTATCTAATTATTAATTTACCTAATGTAATATTTACTGCTTTTAATTTGAACAGATTGATTTTTAATTTATATTAGAAAATTTCAGAAACTTACTTTTATTTTGATTTTATTAGTGTTTGTGAAACTTCAATTTTACTGCTTAAAGAATATGACCAACTCAGCCAGAATTTATAATTGTTTATACTTTTCGTACTTTCATATACTTACTCATTAAGATATAATTGTATGTATGACATCAAAATATTTACGCGATTTCTATTACGTGATGCAAAAATGTAATACGTATGGAAACGTTAAGAAAAATATTGTCGTATTATGTATTTTTCGAGTCGTTGATTACAAAAAAAATATCTAATCATATCAGAACATTTAAACACCCGAGTGCTTACTTTCAGACGAATAACGTAGACGATAATGGTCTAGTCGAGGGCAAATGGGACGGTTCATTCGAAGACGGCACCAGTCCATTCGCGTGGATTGGCAGCACTCCAATTTTTGAAGAGTTTTACAATACTCAAATGCCAGTGAAGTACGGACAGTGTTGGGTATTTTCCGGTGTCATCGTTACAAGTGAGTGTTACACGTGGTCTCGTTTAATATTTGCAACAACTATTTAAGAACAAAACAGAGCTCAATCGAGTTTGATTTTAATGACTACCTACAATATTATGGCTCCAGTGAGACAGTTCTAGCGATGTACCTGTTTTGCCTATCTAAAACGCCGTGCAATCAAAATTTAGGTTTTTTTTAAAATTAGAATACATTAAAAAATAAAAACATGATTAATTCATACTAATGTGATACCAGAAAAAATGAACGAAAGACAGCGCAGAGTTATGTCATCATAATAATATTATGTATTAACTCTACTAAATTCTTCTTTTATAAATATTTTTACTGCAAAATCTAATCTGCCTTTCCGCTACGTCAAACATTATAAAAAATGCACACGATTTACTTAAACTCGTTTAAATTCAACCGCTAAAATAGACTTACCGAGCCTTAGATAGCTGCAGTAACCATATTGATGTGTATACGCCCAAATTAAATTTCGGTGATTGCGGTGTGTTTCAGTTTGTAGGGCACTGGGAATACCGTGTCGGTCGGTGACCAACTACATGTCAGCACACGACACGAACGCCAGTCTAACCATCGACACTTATATCGACGTGAACGGCGAGAAGCTCAACAACCACCCGGGAAGCTATACGAACGACTCGTGCTGGAACTTCCACGTTTGGAACGACGTGTGGATGACCAGACCTGACTTGCCCAACGGTTACGGTGGATGGCAGTCGATTGACGGAACACCGCAGGAGACAAGTGACAGTAAGGAGCTTTGGTTTATTTTTAACGCGTAATATAAAACATGGTTTATATTTTTTTCGATAACCTTAATTTGCGATCTAAACACTTAAATTTTATTAAACGTGAAAAAAAATATATCCACGTAAAAACAATTCGACTGTAATTCCGCTGCAGTAAAGTCAAACGCCAACGGCTATTGATAATATGATGATAGGCATACGATTAGACAACCTGCGGCATCTTAACTACCTTAACTAACACTCTTCTGGCACCCAACAGGTATGTACAGATGTGGTCCTGCGCCTGTTGAGGCAGTCCGACGGGGTGAAGTCAACATCGGATTCGACACGACGTTCGTGTACACGGAAGTGCGGGCCGACATGTGCGTTTTCAAAGAATCGGAAGATGGATTTTGGTCCAGAGTGAAAACGATGCCGAATTAGTGAGTAATTAATGTACCTATGTTATATGGTGTAAAATAATTCGACCAAAAATAGAGAGTACCCCCTTTCTTCTACAATAACCGTTTGGGCGTTTCCGCTAAATGAGCTATTGACCAATTCTACGTTTCTACTAAAAAAAAATAATAATATTAAAAATAAAAAAACATACGTTGGCCAAATTTATAAGCTGATGTTTAGGCTGTTTTTTTAATTGGTTTCACGTGTACACCAATAATTGTATTGATTTTAATATTAACTATATTGTACATAATATAACGACGTATGCATTTAAACTTACAATCATTTAAATATTCGTTGAACAGAGTAGTTATGTGGTAAATATGTTATAATAATTCATTTTCAAATGTTTTTAAGATTAACATAACTATCAAAACATTTATAAACAAGAACGAAACATTTACTGAATAACTCGTATCGTATTACATAACGATTTCATTGTATTCTGCTGTCTGTATGACACTTATTTTAATGTTATACACTTATATATGCATATTACCTAGGCACAGATGATACTTAAGTCCTTTATACACAAGTTACTGCGCGATAGGTACATATATTTATTACTTTATTGCGCCTATTCATATTATAGTATAAACTGAGAGACAAAAACCACATACTATTGTAGGGGGTTAGTAAGTATATATATATTTTTGAATTTATTCTATCCTTCCATCCGGCGTAGATAAGGATAACTGCCCCTTTGGCGCCCACTCGACGCAATAGTGCTTACCGTCATCCATAAAATAACGCGTATTATAATATATTATATGCATATTACATAGATATGCTACGATATTATAAATATTTGAATTTTTCAACTAATAAATTATTGCTTTAATAAAAAATATATATTACAAATATTTTGATAATATCGATATTATCCATGTGTCTTGGCTAATATGTAATTCTTCATTCATAAACATGAAATATCAACATTATCCTGATAGTGCTAACGTTAGCCCGTTAATAGTGGATAATGCTAAAATTCGACTATAGAATCGAATAATTGATGTGAAAGTGTACTTAAATTCACTGATATTTTGTACAATTTAACATTTCGTTGAAATATGCCATAATACGAGTAAACGATAACATTTTATTTTTATATTATTTATAAAATAAAATACTCATTTAATGACTAACGCATTAGTCATTAACGACTCTATAAAATTTGAATTATATTTTACTCCTATTATTTAATGATATGACGTATTTCACTATAATTATTATTTAAGATATATTCTATATTGTTGATAAATTATTTTATCTTGTGACTGTCGACAAATATATATTCTTATGGTTATTAAGACATTAGCCAAAGGTACTTGGGTAATATCATATTATTCAACTAATCTTAATATAAGAAATATATTTTAATAATATTCATGGTGGTTAATGCCGACATTATCATATTATAATGTTTACATTACCTGTGAGCTGTGACATATATATAACAGAAACTTAAAACCTTAATATTTTATAATATTCGGTATTTCATACGTAAAAATAATATATTTGGTTTGCAGCGTCGGAAAACTAATCGTGACGAAAAAAATCGGTCAAGAAGTGTTACCCGAAATCGAAGACATGGAAGACATTACTGAAATCTACAAAAATCCTTTCGGTATGAATAAAAATGAGTTCAAATAACATCAAATATATAAATTATAGTTAATATTATTATGTCATGTATATGCGGTTAGAGAGGGAAACAGATGATGTATAAATATAGGTATAGATTCTATCCCAAATCAAGACCGGTAAAATAAAACAAAACATTTTATCTTTGAAAATAATAATAGCTTGTAATAAAACTAATAATATTAATAATAATACTTAACGAAACACTAAAGAAAACATTTAAACGCCCTATAATAATAGGTCGATCGATGTAAATATTATAATATAATCAAACGAAATCGTTTTGTCCCTACAACGGAAAAATAAACCGGAAACATATTTTTACACTAAATACATAATATTACGTCTTAGCATAATATTACAAATTACAAGTCGTTTATCGGATACACAGGTAACGATCGACAAACACGCACAGGGCGTTTCAAACGATACATTTTCATCGTTATTCGAGTAATTTGACCTCCTATGCCATGATCACAGCAATACCTATACTGCTATTGAAAAAGTTTTCTCTATTTATAACTGTATCCGTTTCTCCAACGCGCAACGATTAACTTGCGATCAATTATCAGGGCTCGGTACGATATCAGAGTAAAATCGATGAACACACATGTCTCATGCCAATTTCTTCGTAGACATTTCAACTAGTTATGGAACTATTTATTTAATGTTGTACTCATATCAATAACCTTGCTAATGAGTCAATGGGAAGGGTGTTAGTGCTTTCTGTAGGAGAGGATAGTGCATAAGCGCAACTATGGTCGTGAGTTCGTGACATGCACAACGTACAGTACACATATTATCAACACCAATGCCAACAATTTACCTCAATAGAGATAACTTCATAAGACATTTAATAATTTTACTTGCTTTATGCTCTGTAAAGTAAATTAATTTTTTTTTAATTTGTTAACAAAAAAACACATCTTGAACATTTTCATTAGTATAATTATAATAAAAATAAGTTGAACTAGATAATAAAAATAGGCAATCAATGGAGGATAGATAGATAGGTTGATAATATCTTTAAACAAATATTTACTTTATAAGACTAACAGACTGACTCTGATGATCTAGACTCACCGGAAGACAAAATGGCCGTAAAAAAAGCCATTAAGGTGGTACCGATTGCTCAGGAGATATACGACATGGACGACTCACAAATTGAAGACGTTGAGTTCAAGCTCTTTGACATCGAACAGATCACATTAGGCGAAAGCTTCAAAATCGCTATCAGCATGCACGTAAGACAAGACATATTATATTATTTATTATAATTTATAAACATTAAAGTATATACTTTTACATGTTATACTTTATTTAGAAAATACAATTGGTAGTATATTTATTATATTATTATTATATATAGATAGGTACTACATAAAAAGTACACCTAGAAAAGCGAGTGGTGTCAGTGAAGTATTGGCTCAAATTATAGGCATATTGAATTCTTGCTACAAAAAGTTAAAAAAAATATTATCAGTAACAGGTACCTAAACACAAATCGGAATAGTAAATCAACATCGATATCTAGAATGTCTAAATATTTAAAACCAATTTGGTATATTATTAATTAAAATAGACTACGCATTATAGCATTATGATTATTGAAAAGCGAATAAATAGGTAGGTAAGTACAACATGTCAATTTTACAATATTATGCTACACAAAACCATAATATATTATGCAATAAATCACTATCTTCGACAAATAAAAAAAAAACTGAATGGTGTGGGGAAGTAGAGAAAGAAGATGTTAGTGAAGTGTTTGAGATATTATATGCCATCGCTGATTACAATACAATATTATTACGGCGGGACTTAAGCGTTCCTCCACAAATAGTGTTAACAAACTCGACAGGTTTAATAGATCAATAATTGTATTTACACAGAACACGTCGTCGGAACCGCGATCCGTTTCCATCGTGCTGTCAGCATCGTCAATCCTGTACACCGGCACGCCAATCAACAAGTTGAAAAGAACCGAAGCGAACATCGACTTGAAACCCAACCAAAGTACGTTGCCCACGGTTCACACGTCGGGGTATTTTATTTTAACATTTTTTACCGTTTAGCGAGAAGTTAACGAGCTCTTAGCACTGGCTGATGTGCCTCGTATTAATGTCAGTGATACTAACTTTTTAATGTCTAAAATAATTAACGAATTTTAAAATAATTTTATTATTTATATTGATCGTATGAGAAAAACTATTTGGTTATTGTGATATGCGCCACGAATATTAATCGATCAGAGTGCTCTGTTAAGTAGTAATTTGGCCGTTAGCTTGCCACCGCCGTTACAATTATCAAAGCGTTGCTTACATCATACACTCTAATAATATTATAGTGATAAATACACAAGTATATCAGTACGTTTCGACTTTCAACTAGCACACATCTAGTTAAAAGTTAAAAACTTTTTAGTAACGTTAATATCCGCATTTAAAAAAAAGTAATAACAATAATTACCTACCTAAGTAAATAACTGCTATACTGAACAGTAGATGTCAATTACATCTCGTTATTAAGTATGTAACTACCTATAATGTATCTAAATATATGTATTAAATTAAATTTCATTAATAAATCATATTATATCAACGAAAAACGCTTCTAGGCGAAGACGATTTTTCAACCTTAGGTATACTTATTTATATTATGTAATATATCTTGAGAGTTATATTATTATATTATGATATAGGTATTTATATAATTTTATTTTAGTGATTTTCTTTACTGTCTTGTAGTAATACAGTAGGCAGAATTTATTTTTTGCAGAAAATATTGCATTTATTATATTATTATACTTAAAATTTAATAATTATATAAAGTACTTATATATGTATACAATATATTAACGTTACTAAATAATAATAATAATTATTATTATTATATAACTTTAGACTCAATACCGATTTACCGAAAACTGTGGTGTAAAAAGTTTTGCGTAAAAGTTCCTGTTTTTTCCCTGATTGTTTTTCAATTTTTCCCGAATATTTTAAAGAGTAGGAATTGAGAATTTATAGTTTTGTCTTCTCAAAAGTACCAAATAGATTCGATTTTTTTACCAAAAAAAATATTTAAGTTGATAATCAAAGCATTTTTTCTTCTATAAATCGTACATATCAACGTACATAAAACAATGCATAAAAATACATATAATAAAAAATAAAAAAATGTCTGTACCATGATATAATATCTTGCATTCGGTTATACAGCAATCTTACAAACATACAATTGTTATTATAAACGATTTTTGTCTGTTCGTTTAGGAGAAAACATCCACACTTACATTAAACCGTCAGAGTACATGGACAAAATGTCGTCGCATAGTTTGATTAGAATAACGGCTGTGGCCAACGTCCAAGGCACGGAACAGTTGTGGAGCCAAGATGACGACTTTGCAGTACAAAAACCGCCGCTTGTCGTAGAAGTAAGTGTGTAAATGGAAATGAAAACTGAATGTATAACGTCGATGACACACATGTGAAAAATCGAAATAATACGCCGTCCAGATCCCAGTCTTGTAATGGAAACATCCTACAAGAGCATTGCGATAATTATATATAACTCCTGAAGGAGTGGTAAATTCTTACTTTTTATTACCCACCCGCTGACAAAACATTGTCTCGTTTTAATAGTGCGGTGTAGGAATTGAAAAAGCTGATAGATACCTCTAATCTCTAACCTATCAGCATCAGCAACAAAAATACATTTTCTCTTATTTAAAAATTAAACAGTATTTATTTTCATTAAAAACAAATCCATTTTATTGTGTTATTAATTAGGCAAACTAAATGCCATATTATACATAAATAATGACGAAAAAGATTTACATCAAAAGTAATAATGATTTCAAAGTCTGACTTTGTGGTATTTTTCCATACACTGTTAGTCATACTGATTTAAAATATTTCTAACAACATAGGTAGGTAAGTAAGTATAGTTAATAAGTCATTTATAATGTATATTACAAATCTTTAAAGTGAACCAAAGTTTTGGAACTTATCTTTCAGATGGATATCAGGTTTTTAATTTGGATTGGTAAAAAATAATACTTAATAGTAATTATATTAATAACCTCTGTAAACTTTTTTTAGCTTCCAACATTATATCATAGAATATGTACAACATAATATATCTGATTTTGAAATTTTTCTTTTAGCTTAATTCACAACTTCAAGTTAATAAACAGTGTGAAGCAACTTTTTCGTTCACTAATCCGCTTTCAGTCACCCTAACAGACTGCACATTCAGCATTGAAGGCCCAGGAATCCACAAAGTCATCAAATACAGGTATACACTTAAACACTAAATATTATAACCACGTATCACACATTTATGAAATTATGACAGTTGCTATAATGTTATAGCACCTAATACTATGATGCTAATATTTTTCAATATATTATTTGTTCACGCAGAGATGTAATGCCTAACGAAAAGTATGTCACATACAAGGAAGTGTTTACGCCAGAACATGATGGACAAAGAACTGTCACTGTGTCTTTCAACTCCAAACAACTCACAGACATTAAAAACACCATTACTGCCACAGTATTACCATGAAAATAAATAATCATAATGTTATTGTTAAAAAAAAAATGAATATATATATATATATAAACCTGTTTTTAAGAAAAAAAATTCTTTAATTGTATAATAAATATAATAAAAATAATTTCGACAAGCTGAAGTTTGTTATTCGCAGCGAATTATTCAGGAAGACGAAAAATTATGATTAACATACAACAATCATTTTAAAATATTACAACATAATATGGCAATAAATTACAAGAATCAAAAGATGGTAAATAGATAATATAAAAATAATATATGCAGAAAAAAAAATTATAATAATTAATCTATAAGTACAATTTGTCTTAGTCTAAGTATTTCGTATAAAAGTCTTATGAAAATACAAAAAAATTTGTAAAAAAAATTTTTTGATAAATATTTTATCGCAAAAGTTATTTTAAATTATTAACTAATAGTCATAGTAATTATCATCTACCCTGTGTTTTTCAATATTACCACTAAGTGTGGGATCGGGTCGCCGCCTTTTGAAAAAACCTAATTTCCATAGTAGCAATGTCAACAAGATTAACAACAAAAGTCCCACCAATATTGCTAGAATAATTAACCACCATGAAATTGGTTTGTTTTCTTGTTGCAGTAAGTCCACTTTAGCAGTGGTTTCCACCTATAAAAATCATATTGTATTAGAACAAGTATTCAAATTAGATGCAATATAATCATATTATTTAATTTTATTAAATTTTAACTGCAATATTTCAATATATAATTATTATTATTATTATTTTTATAATATCTAATTAAATGAATATTGAGTAATAGTTTAAAAAAATTAGAATAGATGACCCTATGATGTAACTGTATTTAAATTATTTGATTTAACAATATTCTAAAATGTATTTGAAATGTTCACAATACTACTTTATGTTGACAAAGTACAATTGTTTTTCATTAAGAATTGTACACCTTCAAACTAATTGTAATGTTATGAATATAAAATAATATTAATTACTTACATCACACTCATCGTCTGAACGATTTTGTTGCAATAATAATTCAGGAGGTATATGAATTTTTGCTCTTGATACAATTTGAACAGAATCAACTTTAGGGAATAATTGTAATAGAGTAGAATTCCACAGTCTAAAAATAAAATTGAATTAACTAATTAATTATTACTATGTTCTAATTAGATGCATTGTCTATTACTAGTTATACAGTATATTTAAGATATACAAAATCACAACCATGTCTTACCTTGCTTTAATGAATATTGTTGCTTCTTGATTTTTTTGTAAGTTGTTTATAAGACAATGAAACTTGAAACACTTGGCATTTCCCACCAAACAGTTCTATAATTTATATAATTTAATAAAATATTCTAACCATATGTAAAATGTAAATATTGCTCACCATTTTAACTATTTCTTCGTGCTTTCCATTATCATTAACAGATGTTTCTGCACTTACAACATTATTTTGTTCCCTGCGTACTCTATTCTGATAATAACCAGAACTACTATTTTTCATTATGCTAGAAGTTGACTTTGACATCATGTAATTATTCAAAACAATGTTTTCTGTACTAATACTATCAAGGGGCATCTCTTGAACTCCTGGGCGCACTGCTAAACCTAATGGATTGACTTGTTCTTGAGACATAAAACACTCTCCACCGCTTATAGCTGAACAAGTATAAAAAAAATATATTTTTTATAAATTAGTTATATTAGATACTTTGTCTCAACACTTACCTTCAACGTATGGTTTTTCATCTAAGTACAGTAACCACTTGCCCGGAGTATAGTGACTGGCGACCTGATAAGGCCAATCAATGTTTACTAGTAGGTTAGACACTTTCCAGGGACCAGAGTTGAACACTTGATAAGTATGTAATACTCTAGAACCGACTTCATCACGATACTTGACAGACAAATCGTCTTTCACTTGACCACCATAAAACACTTGTTCTGGACGTGCTAACCTAAAATAAATAAACATAATAACATAATTCTAATATAGCCTGTTTCATGTTTATAATTGCACACATACCCCTTTAGTGATAATTCAGCTTGTTTTATAATATTGGCACGCAAAATTAATGGACTTTGGGGATCAACTTCATGGGATGTAGAGTTAGAAAACACAATAAACTCCAATTGATTTTCGGAATCATTCAATTCTTTTGGATCAAATCGTAATTGAATGTTAGAAATCGCAGATTTTTTAAATGGATTTCCAAGAGCACACACAACTAATGTCTTATTGAATGGATTGCAATCTACTTGCTTTGTCTAAAAATATATTTTATTATTTTTTTTATTTATGGTACTTATATTACATTATTTACTTACATCTTCTAATCTCACAGTGCCTATGTAATTAAATGAATAAGGATGGACAATAAACATTCTGCTCTCATATGCAGACTCGCCCTGATTGTATGCACTTGTATTTAAAAGTATTTCGGTATGCTGTCCTATTATTAATTCGTATTGGTAATCTAAAATAAATTATTATTGATCACTAATAAGTTAGAAAATGTTATATTAAAAAAATAATCTAATGAATAAAAATAAAAACCATCAGTTCAAGTTATTAAAAATGACAGTAAATGTTTAAAACATAATAGTAGATATTGATATACCTGATATTCTAGGTAATAACAACAGTTCAGCATTCACATGTACTCGACTTTCACATTTATCATTGTTACCACAGTCCTTATGGAATGTAGCTACAAATGTTTTTTCCGCCTGGTTTTGATTTAATACTGGTAAATCAGCTAAAGAAGGTACTGGATCACCAGGTCTTAAAACAGGAACATCATTTTGTACCAGTGAATATGAAATATGCATGGCAATTGGAGACTGAATATCCATTGTGTTTTCCTACGACAGAACCATAATATAAATAAATATTTTAAATTAGTAGAAAAAAAATATTTATAATACCTTAATGTACGCTGTATGTTGTTGGCACGTTTCTTTTTTGTTATGGTCCACAGAGACAATATTTTCAATTATTTGTGACTTTGAAATATGATCTGGTCCAAACCAAACCCTAGAAAACTTACGACCTTCTTGAAATGTTTCAGCTTCCAATTTATAACGCAATTGAATGCCCCATTCTCCATCATTAATTACAGATTTCAACGTACAACATGTTTCAAATGTAAAACTGTACAAAATAATAGTTAAATTTTTAGTAATGTATAATAATATGATAAAGCAATTTTGAAAATCAAAATAATTTACCAAGTAACTGAAGATGTTTTGTTAGCTGAACAACCAGTTTTAGTGGGATCGATATTCCTAAGTTTTTCTGGTGGTCGAACCTCAATTGTTATGTCTACAATTGGTCGAGCTCTAATCAATATTGCCATATCACTCTCATAAGCACCAGATATTAAATCTGGGTAACCATTTTGATCTAAATCCATTCCATTACCACTTAACGAATATCCTAATGTGCGTATTTTAAGATTCTCTACTACCAAATCTTCTGCTTTAATTATCTAATTATAAAGATACAAAAAGTTATGTGCATATTCTTTAAAATAATGTATTATAATTTAAAATAGAAAATATTGAACTAACTTGTGAAGGTTCCACTACTATTCCAAGATCTGAACCTTGATATATGTAAATAACTCCATTTCCTTCATAAGGTGCTCCAATGGCTATGTCATCATACCCGTCTTTGTTCAAATCCCCTAAGTTTGTAATTGCAAATCCAAATCTAAAAATATGATTCATAATTGATACATATACTTAAAATAGCATAATGTTTAGATTTAAACCTGGATTCTGATTTCCCGACTAGTTTAATTGGTGGTTTGCAATTCAAACAATGATCTTTATTATTCATGTAGATATAAACAGCTCCACCAGTTTCTTTTGTGAAATAAAATGGTGCACCAACTATTAAATCTGGTTCTCTATATTAAAATACACATATTTTAATTACTAACTTTCCATTAATTTACAAATACACTTTAATTTAAGCTATTAAAAAGATATTTTTTGTTAAAGTGAGTAATCGAATAATGAAATATTTACACATGAATGAATATATGCAGCTTCTGGAAAAATTAGTTCACTTCACTTGATATCAAAAAAAACAATTTGAACAAAATGTGTTAATAAATAAAACTACTACTCACTTGTCTCCATTGAGATCAGCTGTTGCTAACTCATAACCAAAACTAGAGGCAAATTGTTCTCCACTTATCACAAGTCTTGCATCCATCAGATTTACAGACGGTCTTACTTTAGTAAATAGTACAACCTGACCTGTTCCATTGGCACGTGGGGCACCAGCTGCATAAACCATATGTGGTTTGCCAAAGAAATAATCTGCAGTAGTAGACATACCTGAAATATTAGAATTATTTATTTAATATTAGCTTAAAAAAAATATTATTTAAATATTATATAAAATTTGGTTAATTAAGTTACCTAAATAACTATGACTATCAACAGGAGATACTTCAATATCTCGAACCGGACTGTAGTAGCAAGTTTTATCTCTGTGTAAGAAGTCATCTGATACACTGACCATAAATATATTTCCTTTCCAATTATATGAACCAGGTGAGCCAATAACTACAGTTTCATCATTTAATAACACACCACTTGTGCCAGCTTGACAATAACCAAATTGTGCTTGACCCCTAAATTATATGCATAAAATAATCAATAAATTTAGAATAAATGCATAACATTTAGAATGTACTCATATATCATCATATTTTAAAGCAACATACTTTTCAGTCTCTCGACCTTTGCATGGTTCCCAACATTCAACAAAGTCTAAGTTTTGTGTCAAAGTATAGCAAAGTCCTTGTCCCCATTGGTATTCATCACCTCGATTAATGTATCGATGTGCACATACCTGAAATTTTTATTTATGTATTCAGACTCATAATTGGTTTGAAAACAATTAAAATATTTTTTGTGGAATGATTTTTGATTTAAATTGTAATGTTGACCTATGTCAACAACAAAATCAAAAATGTATAATGTTCCCATCTTACAAAAATGAACACCATGAATTGAAATTAAAAATCATTCCACAACTAAATGTTGTTGTACTTCTAACTTTAGATGTATCTATTATTAGAATAATTATTTTAACTTTATGATTTTTTAATAAAAAATATATTTTAATATTTTGTTTAAAGAAAAATTATTTTCTGAATAGTAAAACAGTTATTAGATAGTTAAGATCAATTTTCATAATTGTTTAATTAATCATAAAGTGAAAATATGTTATATAAATATGTTTAAATAATACCATGACTTTTCCGCCAATTCCTTGACTTCGTACAATTACGCCTAACCACTGTCCATCTTTAATTTCGTCACTCTTGGGTGGTGAGAGTTTTGTAGAATCAATAGCTACAGAAAAATATAGAGTTAAAATCATAATTACAAATATTCAAAATCACATTTTTGCTGGATTATTGAAGCGTATTATGTCTACTGTGTACAACAAACTGCATACACACAATAATGATTTGGTTAATCCCTGAATGATGATTTCCATGTCGAGAAATTATATTTCTCCTAATTATATGATAATATGGTGAACATATTAGGTACACCATAAGAATATTTACATCCAATAGCTAATCAAGTTAAATACACATAAATACACCTTATACATCCAATTAAACCCATTTCAATAAAATAAACCATTTTTATTACAAATTTGAATACCTTAAATGCAATAAAGATATCATGCAATGGGGATATTTACGACTTATTTTTAATGTACATTATTTCGTCAAGCTATCTACATAAAAATACAATAATATACAACTAAACTTAATTTTTACCGTAATGTTGTAAATAAAGTATGTTCATAGGTTACCATATAATATTATACATCTAACAATGTTATCACAGTCAATATTTACGCCTATACACTAGGATTTATTATTAACCCCTACTTATACTTGTTACGTTTTAATTTCTAGAAAACGTTAATTGAATATACTTCATCCAACCATCAAATATGTTTGACGCAATTATTATGAATAAATAAAATGCAATTTATTAAAATATTAATTCGTAAATTTATGATGATAACATTATATTTTTATTCTATTAAAAATTACAAAGAACGTAGTAAAAAAAAATTCAAAATGTCTTTAAATAATATATGTACTATAAAAATTATTTTTTTATTAATAAATGAAAAACGGAAACGTGTGGTAAAGTGGTACATTGTTTTTCAGATTTCAGAAAACATAGAAACAGAAGTATAATATCGCCACTTTAATTACTTATAGATATGAAAACAGTGGTCGATGATTATAACGTTAATTACGAGGTTAATTATTACGTATTAGTTATTGGTTATCATTCATTGATTTTAAACAGTTTATTCTATTTAATCAATAATAAATAATATCCACAACACGATTGACACTATCTGACCACTTCCTACAACACAAATATTCTAGTTTTTATTACAATAAAATGTGTAATACAATTTACATTTGTTAAAAATAAAAATTATATAAAATGTTCCTGAACTATAAAAATACCCTAAGGACATCACAAATAGACAATAAATGATATGTAATTTATTACAATCACTGCACAGTAAATCATCTGCATAAACTCTATAAATATAGATAAAATATTAAAATCATAATCGGCTATAGAAATATAAAAGTCCAGGAAAATAAAAAAATTAATACTACAATATTTACAATTCTTAAACAAACTTTCGTCGAGTATAAAAAAAAAAGTCATCAACACATTTTAATATATTATAGCGTGTTAGGTATTAGATATTTTTTATAGTTAAACATAAGAATTTATAACTCCCTCATTTAAGGCCATTTGAGGCATCATGTTGACATAATAATTCTCGATCCTGGGCTAAATTTATATTTGTAGCAGTAGATAATATAAATCAATCAAGGGTTGTACCATAAAATTAATTCACATTAAAAACAAAACTTCGATATTTATATTTGTTACATATAAAATATTTGGTATGAAATGGAAAATTGATACAAAACTAAATTTTTATATTTAATATATTTTTATTCAAATACCTATTGCTAAAACGCCATAACCCTAATTTCTGGTCTGGTTAAGATGTTAAATCTATTTAGTTAGTAAGAGAAACTAGAACTTCAGAGTTCAAGATGATTGTAACGAAATAATATAGTATACACCATGGGTCACCAAATGGCGGCCCGCGGGCCGCATACGGCCCCCGAACACATTTTATCTGGCCCGCAAACAAATAATAAATAACACATTATTACGACAACATTATATGTGTTATTATTGTAAATTATTATTTTTGTTAAATATTATAGGTTTTTAAATAATGTAAATATGTACTTAGAATTTTGATGGCCCGTGAAAAAATTTTAGATCCTTAATGTGGCCCTTCAAAAATATTAATTGGGGACCCCTGGTATACACCAATATTTTGCAAATCACACCGATGGACCTAGTAATGTGATAATACCTTTGAAAACTGATTTTAATTAGTTGTTATTTTATGTCTACTTTAGATTAATTTTTTTCAAATTTCGTTTCAAAACTCCAATCTAAATTTTTTTGAATAATTAGGATCTATAAATATCACTTGATCGATTTCAAGTAGACATATTAACGAATTATAATCAATTTTTAGAAGTTTTATCGCATTATTAAGTCCATCAGTAGGATTAACAAAAAATACATACAAATAAGCATACATTCTTTCTAGTTCACGCTACGGTGGTGACTTCTACAGTTCTACGTAAGCATGCGAGAGGCCTCGAGTTTTATTTTACACAGTCACCTACACTAATGATCAATTAGAACACACACATTACAACACGACCTGCACACGCGTACTTGGAATTTGCATATATTGAATAACTTAAAAAATGTCAGTTGTGAATTCACATAAAATAAAAAAATAATAAGCTTCGTGTAATTTAAATATAAAATATATTAAAATTCAGGCTTTCTAACATTTTTAAACATATTCAATTTTCTTAAAATGTTAAAACTATATTTATTATGTAGTGTCACTCTTGTGGTATCTATAGTGTGACAAATTAATAGTATAGACTATAGAGAAATAAATAAATATATATACAAAATATGTAGTCATACTAGATTATCCGGTTTAATCAGAGCTATTAGTTATTAGTTTATTCTACAAATATTATTTACAAATAATTTATGAATATCTTGGCATGACATACTGCATTTGACCAAAACAGTCATACAGATAAAATATACACCAGTTCAACATACTTGTACAAAGAAATTAAATACCGATGATTATATGATTATATAAATTAATAAAAAAAAGCACTTAAAGCCCGATCACTTGTGCATCACAATAGTTTGCGTAATAGGTGTGTGGATAATGATAAGCTCGATAACTATTTTTAATGGGCGAAATACCAATAAGGATTTAATAAAACGAAATATTAAGTAGGTATAAACATAAGGAAACACTTCAGATAAAAACGAATTGAAAATTCAATAATTAGAATCTGTACCTATTTAGTATTTAAAAATAAAAGAAACGATATATTTCGCAGTCATTCTCTTAGTGATTTTTGGTCAGAAAAAACAGACTTTATTCTGATCCTATAAAATTATATAGCTTTGAAACCATTTTGAATTTCAAATTATTTTGATTTCAATATGATTAATATGAGGAAAATGATTTTATGATTTTTTTATTTTTTGTGTAAAACTCTATTTAAAACAATATACAACACAATTTAAAATGTTAATACAATTAATAAATCGATTAGTAAGCGAAGAAAAATAACAATAAAAATAATAAAAATTATTTGTAAAATTACAACATAATCGTTAATATTTTAAGCTTACTTTTTAAAATTGTAAAACCAAAACAACTTTAATATTAATAAAAATTAATTAAAACCTGAATAATATACATTTTTTAATTATTTGAATACTTGTTCATGATTTAAAAATTCAAAATACATAACATATTTTAATATAATCTTTGATTCAATATTAAAACGATTTAAAATATTATAGCATTGAATATATAATATAGTATATAGTATATCATATTATTGTACTATGTATAATCAATAATTATAGTTATACACACACCTTGAAATTAACTAAAAACAGAGTTTGTGAACTACAAAACGCGTGCGTTGTGTATTTAGCCATTTAGGTAATACACGTATTCGCTGTCTCTGCCGACTGTTATACACAATCCGCATTCCCAATAATTTTAATTTTTTTTTTTTTTTTTAATATTAGTTAAATATGCTTACTATAAAACTTGAATAATAAAACATAATCCATGCTTCTCGTCGGATATTTTCGATATTTTAATTTTATCAAGGTAACTATTTTTAAATTGTTATATTATTGTACTACTTAGTACTTACAAACTCACTTCAAAATTAAAATATCTAAAAAAACCAGACTCAAGATAATGTTATCATCTTTATATTTTGTAATAGATAAAATTACTCTAATATTAAAATTGTATCTATTTTAAAAACGTACATTTAGTTTGTAATTTCGTATATACATGATTGTACCTATGTTATACGAATGCAATCGCTGAAACAACAAATTCGTGTGTACTGTGTGGTATTATAGTATCCTCTTAAAAAAATATACAAATAATTATTTTCAACATAAAGCATGTTGATACCTATACTTAGTACTTATTAGTATTATAATTTTTGAATAATATTGAATAAGTAACAGACATGGGAATATACCGATACATGAGATATCTAATTTTTAAGCTTCCGAGAGGTCTAAGTTCAAAAAAAACTTACTATTATTCTATATACGTATGTAATAAGCATAAAAAATATATAAATATTGTCATATCGATAGACTGTGCAAATATTATATTTTTTAGAGACCTAATGGTATAAAATCAGTTAAAACCGCATGCTAATTTAACTAACACCTTTTTGAATGATCAAATAAAAAAAATCGTAAATAGTGTAAGTATAGGTACATTAAATTAATATAAGTAGGACAAGTGAGTAATGAGTAATGACTAATAATTAACGGAAATGAAAATAAAAACGGATATAATAAGTAGTATATCGTCTACTTTATAGTTTTATACTACCGATAATCTTCGACTAAAAATATATGACTAAACATTAAGACTTTCGACCACTATTGTTTTAAACATTTAAAACACGTTCTAAAACATAAATAAATTCTCACGATGTATGCATTAAAAATCCTTAAGTAAACATGCATGATGCTTACCACCTATTAATGGAAACTGTATACAACTATACAAGCATATGTTTCTTTACAATAAATGAAATGCAACCTCAGTATTTAACGACCGAAGGTCAAACGACGAAATAATATTGGTAACGTGCATTACAAATATTGGTCGTATCGTCAAATAAAAAATAATCACAAAATAATAATATGTACGTGCATTTCACATGCTATTCAAAAACACGTATTATGCTCTTATCGCTATTATATACAAATATAAACTGACTGTTAAGTCATGTGGCTAAAATTTAATTTAATGCACATGACATCATACATTTCATGAATGTTTTTTCAAAGCATTTAGCTATTTTGTTATAGATGTAACATCATTTTCATGCCATTATGTGCATCATAATCATGCAAAAAATATATTTACGATAGCCATAACATTACAATGAATAACTTAATAAAATTTTGACATAATATTATAGTTGATATATTTAATAATAAATTAATTTACCTACAAGAGTTATTAAATCATGTAAATTAAACTAAATTAAAACTAATGTTAAAAATTTATAAATAACATAAAGCTGAAAATAAAAATGTAAATCAATATGAGATTGTTCTTCTACTTCTAGAAATTTCAAAACATTAATACAAGCTAAATGGTAGTAAAATTATAAAATATGACCTAAAAATTCAAAAATCTTTCAATATGCAAAAACATGAACAAGAATAACTGATTTTAAATTATACGAAACCTGTTTTATCTATCATAAATATTATAATTACTTACTTAGTATACTCAACAATCAACAAGAAAACTATGCAAATTCATATTGCATTAGTCTTAAGCTTGATTTTTTTTTTTTTAAATTTTTATATACAAAAATATATGAATCATAAATAACTATACTAGTAATACCAGTATCTAAAATATTTAAAATAATAAAAAATATAATTATTATTATTAACTGTTAAGTTTTGAAATTTATAAAAATAATAAAGAACAAAATATAATTTTCAATGAAAAAATTATAATTAATTTTAGTATCTTTATTCTTTATTAGGAACAGCAACAAGGTGTATAAACATCACTTAAGAAACTCATTTTAAATTTGAACCTAATATACATAGATCTTCTAAAAAAAATAATCTGATTCACATAATTATCATAAAGAAATTATTTTTAAAGTACCAAAAATTGAATATAAATGAAATGCAATAATTCATAAGACCATAATATTATTATAAACCTACTTTTAAGCTTATCTTTTATTTATTAACTATAAATTTAAGATACAAAGTGATTATTTTAGTAGTAGTGTTGAGTTAAAAAGGAGTGATATGGCAATATGTGCACCAAAAAAAGTGTACCATCACTCTGCTCATCAAAACTGTAAATGTTTCTCAATAGATAAAGTGTCGTTGCATATTAAATATTTATAAGCAGTGAATACCACAAATACTTATGAAGCTAAGAATGCCACAAATATCTCAATTTGATTATAATTATAGATTTTAAAATGTATAAATATTTTGACTATCCAACTGTGTTAGTGTGCTTCAAGTAATATTGTTATTTAAAAATCTTTGTTATTTTTTCAACAAATATTGAAATTTTTAAAATAATAAGTATTCAATTTAAAAAATATATTACACATTATACACAAGGATATTATCAAATTTATTATGAAATTTAAAAAAAAAATATAGGTATTAATTTTAAATTTTGTAATATAAATTTAAAAATACAATATTTAACAACATACAAAACCAAATTATGTAATGTATTATACATAAAACCAAGTACATATATATTTGCACAAATATCATGCATTTGTATAAGATATTCATAAATAAGATACTAATAAAAATACAATTAATTAAATTTACTACCTATAAGATAAAATGCATTGAAAGATAGAACAACTTATAAATAATCAATGAGTAATGGGCTATATTCAATAGATTACTTAATACTTAGAAAATTGTATATTACATAATCAAATTAAACATTTATATTTACTAGTTAAAATAATAAAATGTTCATGACAATATACTGAAAATAATATAAAGTATGTACCTATTGTACCAATTGTGTTTATCGATAAGATTTTTTTTTTAATGCAACCCTATACTAAGAATATTGTAATACTTGCAAGTTAATTAAATAATAATAAATATATATTTTAAGCATAAGATTACACATAACAGTGCAGTTAACTATTTCATACATCAACTTTGAGTCATGCGCTTTTCAAACGTATTTTTCAAAAAATGATCAGACCATACTAATGTGATGGATTTAAAATTCCAACTAAATTAAGCAGTATTTACATGGCAGCAATGCTTGTTATATAACAATCAAAAAAAAATATTCATAAATATAATATGAAATAGGCTTTAATAAATGATGTTATGATGCAACACATAACATATTAAAATGCAAATTGCGATAAACAAACCATGAACAAACACAAAAGTTACCATAATTTCACTTACAGGGGTCATAATGTCCACTAGTTGGGTCTGTTTTAAAAAAGAAAAGAAAAATCATTATTATCAACTTCAAAAATTGTTTAACCTAATAACCTCAATTATCATGAGACAATATTTAGTTTACAAATTAACAATTATATTATTAATTATTATAATGTAATAACATAGGTATAGGTCGAAGGTATAACTAATAATAAAAATAAAATAATCATTAGTATTTTATAAGTAAATATTTAGGTAATACCTATATAGTATATATATATATATTATATAGGTACCTACATTTTTATTTTTATATCACAGTCTATACATTTAACATTATAATACATTTATGTATGTATGATGAGTTAATTATGATTTTTATAATGTTTTGGGAAAGAGCTAAGAAGTCACTCAACTGTAACACTCTTACAGTGATTAGCAATCAGTGATTTCAGTTGTATTTTCTTATTAGTGGGTTCAAAAATTAATTATGTCCTAACAATGTGGCATCCTTTACAATTAGCAAGGTAACCATTGATAATTAATTTCAATAAATAAAACTTCTCAATATTTAGTTTAAATATTCAGATTCCAGAGCACGATATTGTATAATCATAATTTTGTCATTTCTGACATTGTGCTGCAACAAGGTATTTTTTGTAGGGTTCTTTCACTTAAATCTTTGTTATTTCAAATTTCATTTTATAAATACCTAAATAAATATTTTTTAAATTAAAAAATGATGAGTACTCACTTCGCTTTCCATCAGTAACAACCTGTATGCAATCATCATGATATGATGTCAATGGACATTTATATAACGCACCAGACTGGTTAGTTTTGGGTTGTAAGTTTTTACCTATTGGAGCACCAACCAAAATCCTGAAATCAATACAAATCAAATTTTTACTACCTTAATGACCAAGAAGAAATTTTAAAGTGAAAATGTTATAAATAACCAACAATTTATACTTTATTATTGGGCTTAAGTGTAGAAAAGTTAAACTTAACAAAAAATACTTTAAACTTAAAAATCTACAAGCTACCTACCCTACAATACTTTTCAAAATATTTTGGAAACGTGTTTTTGAAAATTGGTTAAAACACCCACACTCAAATATTGGTTTTTAGATTGAATTCATAAACAAAAATAATTTTCAGTTACTTTAAGCGCTTACAGTAAATACCTCAGAACAATAATGAAACGAACATTGAGTCGCTATTCTACCTACCTATGTAATGCCGTAATACCTAAATGATGACATTAATTTTGAAATGTAATTAAATTCCGGGAAAGCAGATAACATGTAAATCATACAAGAACAACGCTAACGACAACGAGGGAAGAGGTGTCTACTAACCAACTGTTTTCGACTTGCAACTTGAGCTCGTCGTACGACTGGTGTCCGGCAACGGAGTAGCCAAAGTACGATACTTCCAGTGAACGTTTGACGATCGGCAGCCTCGTCTCCAGGTTGAAACAGTGGACGGCGCGGAATGCGGAGTCGCACAGCAACAGCACCAGCAGGGACAGCGGCAACGACGACATGATCGTCATCGCGGCGAAAATCAACGGCGATGTGGGCACGACGACGGTATCGGCTTTGCGGGTCAGCGGCCCGACCACGACGACAGTGGTCCGCAGGTCCACGAAACGGTCATCGTCGCATCGCGCAACCGGGCGACGGCTTCTTGGACACCGACAAGCTCGCCCGTCGCTATGACGACCCCGTGGCACCCTATAAACCTGACGAACACTGTCGCGCCTGACGACGATGAGTTCCCAAAAGCGGGAAAACTGTGCACGGACACCGGACGACAATCGGGGACGGTGTAATGACCGGGACCGGGACGATCGTCGACCGCAGCCGAACGGTGGGAGAGAGAGAAAATGAAATAACGATAACGACGAACGGTCCGTGTGGATAAGCCGCGATCGAGTGCGACAACGACAACCTGTGCGTGTCGTGTGGTGCGCGCGCCGTCGTCCGCTTATTATTATTGTTGCCGTGCCGCGGTTCGTGTGTACCGCCGCCACCCGCCGACCGATCGTCTCGTACGTGGGCAGCGCCGGTCGTAAACAATGAGCCGCCGGGCTAAACAGCAGTTATCAGATTGTTTGAGCGGCGGCGGCGGACCGTCCGATTGGCCCCACTCCCTCGCCGCCGCGATACCGCCACCGCTCCGCTCGCTCCTATCGCCGCCGCCACCGCCGCTGATCGTGGAGCGTTGTCGCGGGCACGGCGTGTACGCACAACGACGACGATGATAAATATAACGTTACGCTCGTTACGGTGTACATACTGTGTAGTATATATAATATTATAATATTGTAATAAGCGTGTTCGCGGCTACGCCTAACGCCGTGTGGTGCTCGGCGATACATATTATTATTATTATTATTATTATTGAGGATACTGCATTGCATTCCCATCTCTTCACCGATGTGTTTAGGGCAACGTGTGCCATGTGGTGACTGTGGTTCTCTCACTCGCACAGGATCGTTTGTGCGATAGAGAAACTAATATTTTGAACAAGAGTGAAAAGATACACGTAACCGCGTCACGGTGAACAATACCTCAATGGTAGGTATCGGCTGTGTTGGGACGCTGTTGGGTTACAGATTTGTATACATACACTATATGTCACTATATTATTATGTATACCGGCGTTTTCAAAAACCTTTTTTTTTTTGTTATGACCACCCACAACATGAGACATGGGTATCATTATGTATACGTTCTTTGTTGGGTAGACGACCACCCACCAAAAAAAAAAAAATCATGTATGCCATAATATAAGCAATAGCATCATACCTAATCGTTTTTTATTATAAACAATTTTATCGTTTAATTTTAATAAAATGTAATAGACACTAAATAATGAATGGGTAGGCGCACTTAATTCTGTTAAAAATAAAAATATTTTTTTACTAAAATACTCTTATTTGATACTTTAAAATTAAAATAATTTACTAATTTACATAATCTATTGCATAATAAATATATAATAATAAAATTTATTTATTTTTACTCTTATATATATATAGATATGCAGCAGTTTTGGTAGTAGATAATATGTCCATAAATAATCCATAACATACCTACATGGTCACATGGATATACAACACTATTTTTGCTACTATAGTGCATATTACTTATTAGTTATTACTTTATTAGCTATACAGAGATTACGAGTATAATATAATAATATTGTACATTTGTACGTATGCGTATCAAGTGCTACGTGTTGCAGTACGTCATGTTATATAAGCCGCCGAGGGACCGCCCAACGAAGGATTATGGGCTATGGCATAAAAGAATTCAATATCGGTCGACGCCCGATGGACCGCTAGGCGCTGAATGATATGCATTGCGTTGTTAATTTGTTATTAATTTATTATAATTATTAAGCGTGGCTGCGTCGGGTCATTGCGAGTTGCGTCACATTCGATATTCCTAGTTACCAGTGTTCATACTTCCTAGTTCCTAACTATTTATTTCCTCACATTTCGTGCCCTCGACCAATAGTCGCTTAATGCATAATTGTGCAATCATTATTGTTGGGTACGATTGGCAGTAAGCGATGTAGTTATATGTGCACGATGCACGAATTAATTTCCATAAAAAAATATTCAACTTTAAAAGTATAAAAAAAATATCATTGATTATATGGATTTAAGAATATAGAAATTAAAAATCAAAATCGATAAAATATACATGTAGGTAAACAAAATCTAAAATAATAACAAATTTATTTAAAAAATATATAGTTAAAATAAAATGGAAAAATATTAAGATTTACAATTCGTCTATAAGCATAGCTGTATAGCTATAGGGAATATTTTTTGAATTAAGTTAAATAACAATTAACAGTTGTAAAGATTGTAAAACTAAATAGGTTCGTATACTTATTATACATTAAATAATTAATTATAAATTGATTTGTGAGAAATCAACATTATTATATACAATTTTTACATCATTGAAATTATAAAATAATTGTTATTTAAAATTAAATACAAATTATAATGTTAATTATCAATTAGGATATTGGCCATTGAGTACCTATATTTAGGCTGACCAATAACGAGCAAATAAGTTAAAAGTTAATTTAATTTCATATTATTAAATAATAAATGAATAAATCGGTGTAACAGGATTGCCAATTTTTAACATTTCTACTTAAAAAAACACGATACAATCGAAAAAAATTATTTCACATTATTTTTCCAAATTTAGACTTAGGACCGATCATAAAAATATGTTGCTATTCATACTTGCTTGATGTAAAAAAAACTACGATAATGAAATGTCAATGATGACATTGTATACACATGTGTGTGGTCGTCATAATATTACTATTGATTTTATAATAATATATTAAATTATAAAATGAACGGTGTTTTCGTGAACATATATTAAAATTGAATTTGACTTTTTTTTTATAAATTTTAAGATGTTTATAAATTGTTTAAATATTAAAATATCATAAATGCCTGATGTAGTAGTGAACTCTAGGTAAAATTTATCCTTATCCTTAAATTTTATAATAAATAGATTAAATATAAAATAAGTAACAAAGTAAAATAGATTCTTTTCAACGTATGAGGGTCATCCAAAAAGTAAGGTTACAAGGACTGTGTAGGACGAAGGGAATTTTGTTATATAAACCAATTAGGCAGTACCGTGGTAAATATATTTAAAACCCTAAGCTAAGTATTTAAACAATAACCCTCCTTACCTCCTATAACATAATATAAAATTTAAAATTGTATACTAATATTTAGAATAATTGTTATATGACATAGGTCATCAATCATCATTAATAATTTAATACAATTATACAAAACAAATACTATGATAAATATAATTATACATTCATTCAAAAAATTCTTAATTTTTAATTCAAGATAAATTTTTAAAGCTACTAGGTAGTTGTATTAGATAAACGTCATTCACGATGCTACAGTAAACAATTATGGGACCTATAGGCTTATATCTGCAGACTGCAGTAATGTAGCCATCATTCGTGTGTTATTTAATAGAGAGATAAATGAATATTTTATATACCTATCGGCTATCAGGTATATATTTATTATTTATGTGTGCAGGAATTGGCGCATTGGCTACTGTAACATTTCGAGTTACACAATACTGTCAATACTATTTTAGATCGGTCTTTATAACGATTTGTAATTTGTATAACTGAAACATTTTTTCAATTAGTCAAAGAGAGTTGCAATACCGCTTGATAATAAAATTTATTATCTGGAATAATTTCTGATTCCCAAAAATTTTCTTTACCTAAGATGACTTGTTTCAAAGTGATAACTCGAGTTTTGATAATACATTAGTACATATATTATTTTGGAATAAACGAATATACTAATTTCATTTTCCAATAGACCTGACACCTGAACATCAATCTACTATCAAACCTTTTTCATATCAAAAGACAAAAGTTAAATTGTGTATTTTTTTTTTTTTATCAACAATGTTATTTATTAAATAAGAAATAATGAAAAAGTTTTACCACATAGGTACCTTTTTACTTTATTGATTGATTATTTATTATGATTTATATTAAAGATTTAAAGTCGGTGGTGGGCGGTGGATCCAAGAAAGAGGTTTTTATTTAATATTTATACATATTACATAAATATGATTTAAAAACTAAATAAATATACTTATATAATAGCCGAACAATTGGTGTGGAAACTTTATTCATATATTTTACTCATATTCATAGGTATACTAATTTAGTATATAATTTACCGAAATTATAAAAATATCTCCCCTTTACAAAAATGTCTAGACCCGTCGCTGATTAAAGTCAAAATAAAAATACACTATTATTGCTAGTTGTTGCCTATAATAATAATTTCAATTTTTGCAATAATAATAATATAGAATAATCATAGGTGTCACGTTTCACTGGTAATTGGTATTCGTACTTTTACCTAACAACTAATAATACATCATGACCACATAGGCGTGCGCACGGGGGGTTCCGGGTGTGCCTGGGCACCCCCGACATGTAATTGAGGCCCTAAAATTTAAGTCCTATAGCATATATATGGGTCCGTATTTTAACTAATGTTACTAGAATAAAAATGATATTTTTTCTAAAATATGTTGTAAAAAATTATATTTTGAGATAAAAAATAATACAACTTAAAATATTTTAAATTTGTGTGGTAAAACTTATTATGATTATAACAGCTAGATGTTATTGACTACAAAAGTAAAAATAATAAATAAAATATATTGCAATTATCTTGAAAATAGATTTTAGATCCAACTATCTAATGAAATATTATGTAACTTGGTACTAGTAATACTACTGATTAATATGTGATATAATTTAAGTAATGTTTATTCAGGCATTATAATTAATTAAAATATGTACATGTCTTGTTAAGAGAGGGTCCAAATTAAGAAAAGGGCCAGAAAAAATTGTAGGTACCCCCGAAATCATGTCTGCGCATGCCTATGCGACCGGCTATGCATGACCACCATATATATTGTTTATATATTATATTTATTGTATATTATGTAGAATCGTCGAGATAATAATTAATAATGAATGTAGTAATAATAATAAGTGGATATATTTGTATCTTTATATTGTATGGATTTATAGAATATTTCGAATTTCGAACGTTCGTCGATATAGAGAACGTTTAGGTGTTATGGTTGGAACTCAGAGCCGTAACTAGAGTGAGGAAGTAAGGCGTTTTGAAGATGCTAGGGGGTGTTTTTCGCCGATTTGTAGATATAATGTTGAGAATTACATACTTGTGGCTAAAAATTGTATTTCTTATTTTGCTGGAAACCTAATTAGTAATTTCCAGATATTTCCGACTCTTATTAATTTATTAAGAACTATAAATGTGTCACCCCCAACACCCAGGTAGCGCATTACTAGAATTCTGCCTCAGGGTGGAAAATGGCTCGGTACAGTTCTATTGGGAATACACTACTTAAGAAATTAAAAGAGTATAAAAATTGTAGGCCGACATCGACTACTGTACAAAACGTCTGTCAGTAAATTTCTAAAATATAAAATCACGGAGTGGCTGAGTGACTTAGTTCAAAAAATGCTATCACTAGTGAATGTTGTAGGGACATTGATTCATATATATATATACCACGATCAAGTGTTCACATACTATGGAGGCGCCAAGCAGTATCCGGCATAATTTATAATTAGCCACACGGCTTCTGTGATGGCAGAGTGATGACCACCCCATCTTGTAGTGAGGAGTAGTGTGGTGTGCCATATATATTTAAACAGGCTAATGCACAGTTGTAACTTGTAAGTACCCATACCTAATAAAAATTATGAATTTCAATAGTAAAATTAATTATGTAATATACAAAATAATGAAAATAATAAAATAGAATTTATGAATAGAATCGAATAATATATTTATCTATAATTATAAGAAGGCTCATTAAAGAGTTAAAATTATATAAATCGATTACAAGTCCCTCCGGAGCATAATTAGTCTTATGTGTTGTAATACATAAAAGTTTTAATTTACAATTAGTGTTTGAAGTCAGGAATACATTTTTATACATTTAAATTATATACATATTTTTTTTATATACAAATATTGATGATAATTATTTATTAATTAATAAATAATAATTCATAAGTTGCAGCTTTAATCATTGATATTAATATTTAATAACTGTGTGAACTGTGAATCTACCACTTGCCCGGCAAGATTATTTTGAAAAACTCGTAGAAGAATTTGCAGAAAAAATGTGATAATGAGCCACAATTTCTACCAGAAATTGAATATGAAGTCAATCCTTATGCAAGTGATTGTATTATTAACTTGGAAAACGGAGAACAGAGTTCAGACATTGAAATAGATATAGTACTGAAATAAATTAACTTACGACTATGATAAATTCATAAAATAATATCATAATATAATTTATATATATATATATATAATATATATATATATTGTTTTATTTTCATTCTAACTAGGTATATAAAATTTAAAATATATGTATAATTAATTAATTAATTATAGGTTTTTGGTAAATTATACATTTATAAATGGAATGACAAATGTTCGTGTATACCTATTTAAAAAAGAAAAATAAATTTTATTAAAATAGGTATACCTACTTACAGAAATATTTCATAGTTGTATAACGAGAAATGTAAAATTAATTATTTCTGGATAGCTATAAAATATAATATATGTATATATACATATATTATAATAAACCTATATATTATATATATTATAAGGCGATGACATTAAAATAAAAATCAACGATATAAGTACGGCAATTTATCGTAAGTAATTCACTACGCTAGGCGACAATCAACTACAATAATGTTATAACTTACAGAACGACAATTGATCACAAAGACCAATTTACCTGATCTGTGATCATATTTTATAATAATTAAATTATATAAATATATAATTATTATTATTATTTTATGTATTACCCAATGTTATTAACGTGTATATCAGTAAAGATATAGTCATGTAGCTGCCGTATAAAATAGTATAAAATAAATATTAAACAAAATATTTAAAAAATTGTATTGTTATTTGTGTTTGTTAAATACTAATGGACTAATAATGAATGGCTAAGTTTTTAATCACTACATGAATAATATTTTTTTGAATTTCAATATTATAATAAAAAATTGTTCAATTTCTTACAATAAATTTGAAATTAAAATGTGTATACAAAAAAATTGAATCCTATTATTGGTATGTATTTTTAAGAATTTAAGGTTTCTATAAAAAACCTTTTATAAGGAACCCTTACATTTTTAAATACAAAATAATTTATGAATTTTTGTAATTTTCAGTTAAATTTCAGTCGCAGTATATTCTACGTTAGTACGGTTATGCTTATATTATTTTAATATATGGCTAAACAAAATGACCATAAATAGTAATTATCAATATTTCAGTACAAAGTTTTAGTTAGGTATTTTATATTAAAAAAAAAATATTACTGACAAAAGTTTGAAAATTGTAAAAAGCAATTTCGGCGCCCCCCTGAAAATGGCGCCCTAGTCGATCGCCTGAGTCACCTTACCATCAGCGTGACGCCGGCCCTGGTTGTAGTACATTTTGAAGCTTTCTGAGCATTACATTTTTATCGATACAAGAAAATACAAATAATATTAAAATCAATATATTCATTGCTTTTCGCTTGTAATCCAAAAGGTAAAACATCAATTTACTTACCAATATGTAAACAATAATAATTTTACCTACTGTATTTATTTATTTATTTTTATCTTGTATAATTTACTGCAAATTGTACCATTAATTTTATTATTTATTTATATTAATAAATTATTATATTTTTATTTAGCGTTAAATTAATTGATCAAAAAATGTATACATTATAATAAAGTAAATTAAGCATTAGATACCTACTTTAATAACGACATAAATATATCATAAAATAAACTTTATAAATTGTAATACAATTACAATTAAATTGTAATTGTATATATGTGCATGTTTTGTAGTCTTGTAGATGAATTTCGTGTGAAATATCGAGATATATATATATATATATCAGATAACGGGCAGTGTCATGCAGTTCGACCATAACAATAATAGCATTTATACGATACGTACTACTGTAGTTGATAGCCTTTTGGGTGTATTACGCAACTTTCCTTTGATCACCTTGTTTATAGATTAGAATAAAAAAATGTTTAGTACAAATATTTTTAACTTCATCATTTGGAAAACGGTTATAATTTATAACAAACTCCAAAACGTCCTGCACCATATATTATTATTATTATTCTTATATTATTGACATCCACATCCCAATGGTTTGGCGGCTCTTTTGCAGTCATAAATGGCACTGTATAAAATCATGGTTATACCTAGTTAACCACGAACATACAATGTAACCACAGGTGGATTATTGATAGCTACAACTTGATATCAATCCACCATGGTAACCACAAAATACATCGTGATAATAATTTTTTTACAATAATATTATTTTGTTTTCTGTGATATACCAATTACCATTAACTAATAACTAATAAGTTATATTGTGAATTTTAAATTATTTATATTATTTAATATTTTACATTCGTTCCTAGTCCATTGACATTCAACATTGGATAATATTAAATACAAATAAACCAAAAAGTCTACAATATTATTGATTATTGTCTTAGCTTTTTCTACTTTTTTTCGTCTACAATATTTGCTAATTGTATATTTTTTTATTGTGAACGACATTTGTTACCTACTATATTTAGTCATCGACTCAAATGATAATTTTAATTGAACTATTGAAAATTATATAGGTATGCTGTTTATAATATAAAAACAATTTGATATTACAATTTATGTCGTGATTCATAATGACATAATATACTAATACAAACAAAATTTTTTTCTAGGATTTTATCAATGTTATTCAACGAGGACTCTTGGACACATAAACATTCCAAAATTAATTAAAATTGGACTTAAAAGATAAGTGAAAAGTTTCCGTTGGTAAATTCAAATATATTGTTTATTTGTTTTTACGATGTCGTATGCCAGTGCTCTTTCAAAAAATACGACCAAAACACCCATAGAGTTTAAAAAGCTACCAGAAGAGAAAATATTGTTTGTTATAGATACTTATGCATTGTCTAAAATGGACATTGATTTCAGTCCTACTAATATAGATCCAATGTCTAGCGTGGCAATAATTAGAAGGGCTTACAGATTTTTTGCATTACAAAAGAATCGATTCCAAAATAATTCTTTTGGTATTTGTTTATTAACCCCACACTCATTTAATCTAGTTATGGATTTTACAACAAATATTAATGTTGTAATCGAAAAATTGTCATCTATATTAATTCAAAATGATAAACATGAAGAAGCTGCTGCATATGATTTTGGCCCTTTATTAAAATATATTGGAAAATTAAGGAATCTTCACAAAGATTGTATTTTTAGAATTATCATGACCTATAACAGAGATGACTGTTTACCGATTATTGAACCACTAGACAAAAAAACTTTTAATATTTTCTGTTCGCCGACATTTTATTTTGATACCGTTTATATATGTGAAAATAATATTGAAACAGACGAGATGGCTCAAACTATTTATGGTAAGTTGGCTCTATTATGTAGTACTTGGTCTCACAAAGTATGTGTTCAACGTAAGCCAATAGCTATTATAAATGGAATTACATCACTGCTACCTCATCCCTATACAAGAGAACTTACCACAAAATAAAAATTGTTTTATTGTTAAATATATTTACAGTTTAAACATGTATATTATAAGTAAACAAGCCTGATTATTGAGTATAATATGTATTTTTTAATTTCTTATATATTTTTTTATCTTTGTGTACTTATTGTTACCAAATAAAATTGTTGTAAAGATGAAAACTCAAATTGATGTTTAATACTAAATAAACTTCTTTTGTAATATTCATTTTACAGGTACATTATTATTTATTATTAATAATTGTTAAAAGGTTTTTAAGAATTACATATTAATTTCTAATTTTTTGTACTAAAAGTATAAACCAGCCATAAATAATGTTATGTTTGATCGCTATAAATGTTCTTTATACTATATTAATTAAATAGAAATAAAATCAAAAGCTTATTTAAAATATAAACTTGTATATGAAATGCATTTAGTTTTCATTTTATTCCATTTGTATCAAAACAGAGATTATTGTAAAAAATAATACAAGGTCGTAAAATTAAACTAACATTTATTCATTTATTTTTGAAACTTAAAAAAGGTTATTAAAAATAGTGTTACTAGTTTACTACTTCAATCAAAAGTAATCTATTCCCATAAATGATCATTCAGGATTGTGAATGTAGCTCATGATTACATTTTTAATTATTGCATAATTGTCACTCATCAGTTTTCATAATTGATTAATATTAAACATCTTGATTTTTACTTTACTATCAGTTGCAAAAAAATGACAATTCTGACATTTTGAATGATCATGAATATTGAATGGTATAAAAACTTTTAACAATTAACTTTCTATGATAAATTTTTATTCTTGTTTGGACACTAATTTATTTTATTCCTACACTGGTATTCCGCATTAAGTGTTAGTAAATTATATGCCTGGCATTAGAAAAATGAACTTTGTTTCGTGTCGTCATAATTATTAAATAATATCCAAAATTATATTAAAATCTTGTTTCAATGAACAATTTTTTACACCAGCCCGTGACTAAATAATATGTGTAATTTATTGAATCAACCAAATATTTTGACAATTCTATAACACAATTAACAATTAGTATTAGTTCATAGTTGATAGTTGTTAAAATATGTGCTGTGGAGCAAAACACTGTAAAGGTATGTGATCTATAGCCGTTCAATTCTGTTTAGAATGGTAAGATAGCAATATTTTAAATTATTTGGTACCCTAAATCCTAATGCATATTGGTTAACAATTAAAGGTTTACAGTTATAACTTATGAAGTCATGAATAACAAATACATATTGAAAAGTTATAAAATGTAATGATTTACACATTACATGCTACTTGATAATTAGCCTTGGCGTTTGAACATTATTATTTATTGATATTTTACAACATACGCGACATATATTTACTTTATATTTTAAATTGTTGTGCGACAACAAGCCAACAAATAAAAGTTTGAATTATATTTAAGTATGATTATATAATATATATATTATATTTATATTTGTAAAAAATATAGCACTAAAATATTGCTTTATATTTATTGAATATCAATTTTACTGTGCTCTTAGAAATTACTACTATTTGGTAGTTATAATAAAATATGAAATCATGAAGTCAATACAACAAAACATCATGTTTATAACACAATATTCACAATAGTTACTAATTAGTTTAGTAGCATTACTATTTACTAGTTTACTAGTATGAATAGCATGTGTTATATCTATGGTGACCAGATATAAAAATTTTAAAAAAAGTGCATTTTTAAACTTAGCTTCTCCTCTGTCGTAATTGCCCAATGCGTATACTATTCTACCCGTTTTACCCATATTTCCATAGGTCATTTTTCTATAAAAATTGTTTTTTTTTTTTATCTGATTATTCTATTTATTTTATTATTATTATCAATTATAAAAACCAATTATTTGAAATTATAATGTCATTTAGTGTGTGTCTTTATGATGAAAATACTTTGATATTGAAGAATTTAAAGGTAAAAATACCAAGTATAAAATTTAAATATATACGATTTAGTATATCTTAAATCGTGCTACCAACCAATAAGAACTTTGCTTTAGATCAAACCTTAAAATATAAATTAATAATCAAATTATAAAAAACAATAAAAACACATAAACACGTATTAGCCCATAATAATTTTTTTTTAAAAAGAGTACAATGTCATGTACTTATCACTATTGTTAAGGACACTAGGACATAGTCAAAAATGAGTACTGTCCTACGAAAAATAGTACATCACCATAGTTATATCAAATATTTTAAATTTTCGATTTTTATTTTTTACTAGTTAAATTTTGTTGTGGTTAGTGTCTTATCGCTAAGCGATAACACGAAAGGGTATCTAAGTTCCGTCAAAATTGTGTGATTGCTTACAACTTCAGTTTATCGTTGCCGCTGTATTAATGTTATCTATATACACGTTATACAAAATTTATAATACGCTTCTCATACAAAATATAACAGTAATTACTATTTGTACATAATATAATATTTATGCCAACAAACAAATAATAGAAGTCTGTTCTATAGGACATAGATAATCTATAATCCATTTATTATCTAAGGTTTGTTCATTATAATATCTTTATGTCTGTAGTGTTTGCTTAATTTCTGTGTATTTAATATACATAAATTACAAACTATCCTTTGATGGTTCATGCTGGAATTCAATTTATCATTTAATTCTAGTACTTAGTGCCGGCATAAGTATCTAAAATAAAAATTTGCTTATTCCAGTTTTATAAATGTTTGACTGATCCTACATATGTGTGTAATATCTTCGCTAACATTTTCGTGTAATTTATAGATATCACGTATTTCAAACATTAATTTGTTACAATGAACTCGATAGTACAATTGACCTTGTTGATGATTTATTTATCTTTACTCTCAATCGGGAGCTGTATAAGATGGCATATGCAACCCAATAGTCGAAAGTGTCTCAGAGAAGAACTCAGGGAAAATATATTGGTCAAGGGTGTATATGAAGTATCTCAGGTTGACAACCAACAAGTAGATTATGTTGTAAGTATAATTAAATTTTAAATTTTCTACTACCTACCCTTCGAAGAATTATTCAAGTTTGCATAAACATTTTTCTGTAGCAACAATTAGTACCTATTTAACTGCAAAAGTAATAGAGTAATTTTTAGTATTCCTGGATTATCTTGATTACCTCAGGTACACACCAGGTTATCTCGACTACTGAAATATTTAAATAAAAAATTATATAGATATTCGTATTATATTGTTGACATTTAATTAAAATTAAGTTATTACAGAGGTATTAGGGTATTAGGTAGTAAAAATAATTTATAATTTATAATTCGTACACTTTGTAACACTTCGTGTTTTTGAAGAAGTTGGACAGCTTCCTTTTCTGACGATTGGCAAATTAAAATAATTCATGTTTCCAAAAAAAAAAAATATATTGTCAGCTAGATGCTATTGGTATAGATCAAGGATGGGCAACTGGTGGCCTTTGTATCATTTTTAACTGGCCCGATGGCCCATGCTACATTTCAAATTACTTTATAAAAAATATAAAATGTTAGGACTTTTTTGTATTCTATTTTATTATATTTATAAAACGGACATAGTTTTTATTGTAAAATGTAGATATGAATTCTTATCTAGTATTAAACTATAAATGTAAATTGTAAATTTTATTGACCTTTTTTTTTGTTTTTGCTTTCTATGTTAGTATGTTCTCTGACCCACTAGATTTTCACTTTCAAAAAATTGGTCCTCTAGTAGCATTGAGTAGCCCATCTCTAGCTTAGATAATAATTATGAATAAAAGGCATCTAATAAAAGGCTGTCGACTGACTGATAAATAAATTATCGATATTTATGGTTAATGATCTAATGACAAAATATGTGGATAGTAAATTGAACAAAACTAAATTAAATTGATAATATAAATTACAAGATAAAAATGTAAAATTATAAATAGATTCATAATTTTATTATTTGTCATCAGATCCCTTACACGAGGTAGTCGATATAACCAGAATGATTATTACCTATAAATATTAAATAATATTCTTTTTTTTTATTTTATCATAAACTTTATAAAAAAAAATTGAAGCTATAAATTTGTTGCAAATCAAACTTCTGATCTTTTTTTTATTACTTCTGTTTGATTAACATAAATATTTATATTATTCATAGGTCAAAGATTCAAAAAATCATATTTTGTCACAAAAAGAAGATATAAGTTCTGGAAAGTTTACTTTTAGTGTGGAAAATTATGATATATTTGAAATATGTTTTATTTCAAAAGCTTTAAATAGTAAGTATTAAAAAAAAATTAGATAAATGATACAATTAATTAAATTAAAATATATATTTATATATATACATATATTAGATGAATGTAAGTTATAACTTCTTACACTGGGCATTTAATTATTATGTATAAGCTGTTTATGCTGTATAAACAATTAATAAATTAACAAATATAATAATATAATGTAATACCTAATGTCTTTTAATTTGCAGATCATCAAGGTGCTGTACAAGAAGTTTTCGTGGATATAAAAACAGGAGTAGAAGCTAAAAATTATGAAGGGGCAAGTTTGTCTTTATTTATCTTTTATTTGAATTCTCAAGATAATATTGTGGCCTTTTTAATATTTATTTTTTACTGTTAATTTCATGACTGTTATATTGCATAGTTTTGGTGAATTTAGGTTGAAATTCATTGTATTTACATCATGTTTCATCATGTTTCCATGAAATTTACTAAGTAAATAATACAACATAAAAAATTAACTATTTTATTTTTGCAATCAATGACAAACCTAAAAAATATTCAATTGTTTCAAGTGAAAATAAACTCCCCAAGATTAATTATTTAGAGCTTAGTCCTAAGATGAAAATAGCTGCCTACAACCTGTCTGGAGTCTTAAGATTACGTGTTCACAATTTTACACTAATTGATCAAAAATTAAATTTACATAAAGAACATTAAAATATAGCCCTTTAATTTTATATAATAAATAATAAGTTGTTACTAATGACTGATATAATATATTATTCTTTTATGAATGCAATGTTTATAATTATTTTTATTTTTTTAATGGTGATGATAGGTTGCTGAAGCTTTTAAATTGAAACCTCTTGAGATGGATCTAAAACGACTTGAAGACTTTTCAGAAGCTATTGTACTAGAATTCAAGGATATGAAAATGCGTGCTGATGAAATGCGAAACACAAATGGTATTTTGTTATTGATACACATAGGGTATAAAATATATCTTTTTAAATTTATAATTTTATTTATTTCAGAGTCTACAAATACGAGAGTTTTCTATTTCAGTTTGTTCAGTATGATTTGCTTAATTGTTTTAGCAACTTGGCAAGTATGGTATTTAAGGAGCTACTTCAAAGCAAAAAAATTGATTGAATAAGATTTGAAGACTTCTAAAAAAATAAAAAAATAATAATAAATTTGACTGTCATAATGTTTGCACAAGAATAGCAATTTTAAATATGTTTATTATATTATCATAATCATTATAAATAGTTATACCATACACTGTAATCAATGATTTCAGGATTTTGAGTCAATTCATAGTTCTGTCCAAATCTCATTATTCCTAATCTAATTTTAGTTTAGTATTAAATTTTGATTTGTCAATATTTTTTAAAACTATTATACACTAATTTTGTAATTTATGAAACTGTTTATTGATGTTTACTATAACTAATAACTAATAAGTCTAAGTATGAGCTATACCAAAATTGGACATAACTATGGAATGAACCTAACTAGTCCCACCTATAACTTTAGTAAGATAAAACCTAAATATTTAATAAGTTTCATTGAATTTGTATTTCTAGTCTTTTTCTACAATATTAAAAGTAAATTTACTGTTTTATATGTTATCATTTAAATTAGTATATTTTATCAACAAACTTGTTCTATCTACTGTTATGTTTAAACAAAATACATGTTTTTAATTTATTAATTTGTCAGATAATTGAGATAAAATTATGAACATAATTAAAAATTAGTAATTGATATGATTTCAAGATTCTAGAAATATAATTTTATTCTAACTTCCATCCTCATTATGTTGTTAATGTTTATATGGTTGTTAAGTGTTAGTTATTTATGTAACATGAAACATTTAAAATAAATAATAACTGAAAAATAAAAATAATTCACTTATTATTTTGTAATACAATAATGGTTAAATCTAAACAATTTATAAAGAAATTTCCAACAAATATAACATGAGTTGTTAATACATTGAGTACCTCGGTCGACAATATTGTGATATTGTCCCCCACAATTGTCAGCAAATTTTACAGGTACCTTTACGGTTTTATGATAAACTAAATTACCAAGACAACACTTATTTTTATAAGATATTATTTATTCATTAATTTTTTATTAATGTTATCCATTATCTTGGAGCCCGATGTTAACACAGTTACAGACCAAAAAATAAATTGGCCCAATTTGACATGGATATACTACACTCAACAACTACTACGAGGCATTCAATGTATTAATTAAAACATATTTTTATAGGAACAAAAATATTCTTTTTATGGATATTTTAACTAATAATTGTTTGGACTTATACTAAATTATACAGTATAAATGAATATAAAATGAACTTAATTATCTTTACATACAAATAAAATTTCAAAAAGTAAATAAGTCATGTTGTCAATTACATAGATTATACAGTAATCTAAAAATCATCATCCTGTTAAATTTTTAACTATTTTTTCTGTTGAAAAAGCAATCAAAATAAAATAATTATTAAGTTGAAAAGTACATCCTGAAAATTTTAATCAATACATTTTGTTTATGTTAAAAATATTAGGTTTATAATTCTAGTTGAATAATTGGTAAAAATATCTAAAAACATATATGTTTTGCTTCTGATGTACTTTGTTCCATTGGGCAATATGGACACTTTAATCTAAAAAACAACAATTAAAGTTATCATTACATATATTATGTTTATATTTAATAATATTTATCTTACTTAGTTGAGTGTCCTAATTTGTTTAAAGCATCTTTGGATATAATATGGCCACAAATAAGTCGCATAGGAGGATTGGTGTCTGAACTTTGTTGTCTGAGAATAGGACATGCAAACATTGAGTGATATCTATGTTCCGTGTCTAAATCAATTTCAATCTAAATATTAAGAATGTATTTATTAGTACCATATAAAAAATTAAATGACTAAAACAAAAATAAATCTTCATACAGGCAACTCATCTTTTCCTTTCCAAATATCATTCACTTTCCGTTGTGTCATGACATGTTTGATATTTAAAAGTGCAGGAAGAGCTGCACATCCAGCATTAACACTTAAAAATAAAAATAATTATCAATGATATTAATAAAAAAAATAAAAATAAAACTATTTATTAAAATATTTTTATTGTAACATAAGTAATTTTTTTATTTTCTTGCTAAATTAAATCCTCAAAATATATAGATTTAAAAGTTATCCATTAAACAGACCTTATTGTGTATAGTTAACCCCCCTTCATCAATAGAAAAAAAACTATAATGTTTATCGAACAAATGAACAATAGTTAAAAAAAGAATGTAAAAAGAGATACATATTAAATTAAGTAGTTAATTTACAGAAAAAAAATTATATTTTTCTAATATAGTAATATTACACATGTTTCCATACTTTATTAATAATATTTCTCAATTATTTAAGCAACCAATAAAGAACTTATAAATAATAAAATACTATAAAAATGATTATAGAAGTAATTCCTGAGATATTAAAAGCTTTTTGTGTGTTTGAAATTTTAAGTGCAATAGTCAAAGTATCATAGTCTTAAGGTGCATATGTTTAAAGTCATTTAATCAAATCATAAAAAAGTATTTATCCAACAGTGAACTGTTTAAAAAAAAAATTATATGATAAGATTAAATTCAAACTATAGTTACCTAACATTCAGTAAGCTATCAAAACTTAATCCAAGTAATGTACAAGCATCTCTCGTAAATAATTCAATAACTTCATCCCACAAATTTTCTTGAACCATTTCTGAGTATGGTGAATTATTGACTCCTTGTGGGACAAACAGTAGCATACCCATCATAGTTTGAATTTCTATTGAAAAAAAAATTAATATCTTATTTTTGCAAAAAAAGCATAATTTATAAACCTTTTTCGTATCTATCAACAAATTGACTAAAATTAGCTCGGGCATATGTAACTGCTTCGGTTTGATGTTCTACCCCTTTTTGAATAATTGATAAAAACGCAAGTTGATGAAGCTTAAATTCGAGAGCAGAACTCTAAAACAATGAAATCAAGTATATTAAAATTAAGTTATTAGCCTATTTAAAGTTTCATTTATAAATCATTGTTCTAATTGTTATTTTATTTCTTTACAAACCTTATAAAATTGTTGCAATATTTTTTTAGCCAATTCCATTCTCTTGATTTTTTTTGTCTTTGGTCTTGGTTTCATTATGCCACCAGAAAATTTTGTCCTTTTTGCATGATATGGAATACGAATCGGCAAATTAGAAGCTGAAGAAATCCTTTTAACCAATGGGTATGGGGGATACATCTAAAAAAAAAAAATGAAAATTATGATTTATATTATCATATTAAACATTTGGTATAATTGTAAAAGATGTTATGATACAGGTTATTCAAATTTTAGGTAAGTGTCAATTATTTATAAATCCAATATTTAATATCTCTTAATTAATTATAAAATTGGAATTAGTAATAAAAAATTCAATAAAAATGTTAGTAAAAAAAAAGTTATATTTTAGGATGGCGTGAGTAGTATAATTTTATTAGACTATTTTAATTTAAAATAATAAATATAAATGTTTCTTTAATTTTCTGATTAAAAATAATGAATTACAAAAATAAAATCAATTCCAACTCCTAAGTTAAAAATTTATTTAATTTCTTAAATATTTTTATTTATTACCCACACTATGTAAGTAAATCTAATTTAACAAAAAATTATTAAAATTTACAATTACATAATACATATTGGTATGGTAACATTTAACATTTATGGTTATCGTAGGCGCAATTTCATCTTTTGACTTGAGGGGCGGAGGGCTGAATATATTAAAAGTAAGCAGACCCGTGGGGTGCTTTACCCCCACACCCCAACCATTCATATTACTACCTTCTAATATAACTTCATAATTCGACTACATTTTTTTACTAAATTAGTGTACACTAAGAACAAAACAAATTGACTAGGAGATACAAAAATTGATATCAAAATGTCATCCATGACCATAAAAAATTATGATTTTTGACTAATACCGAAAATAGAGTAATATAATTATTCATAAATAAAAATAACTAATATCATGCTTTAATTGTATTAGTTAAACATTTATTAAATATATATTTTAAGATAATATTTTATTATTAGGTACTGTTATTAATATTAATAGATAATATTATTTAATAAAAATACATTTTTGTTTTATAAACAAATTAATTAGATTTGCAAAAAACTATCATAAACGGCAATAACTGTTACATCTGCAGACTACTACAAAATGATTTACAAGCTAATAATATGTAAAAAAAAATTGTGCAATAGCCTCCTGAACTTTAAAATTGTAATCTATGATCTTTTTTAGTAAATTTATTTAGTATATCATCAGCTGATAGATTATTTGAAATACTTCGTTCAATATTAATAATTGACAAATCTGAAAATCTACCTTGCTCCATTGAGTTGTGCAACCATTTTTTTATTCAGCGCATGGTAGAAATGAGCATTTACACTTAGCCAAACTTATAGGCATAGGCGCCAAATACATGGGTGCTCGGGTGCTTGAGCATCCATTGAAAATATTTATAGGTATAGGTAGTGAGAGGGGAAAAGCCCCTCACGATTACTTGACATTGGTATGAGCACCCAATAGATTTTTGAAAACCTGGCGCCTATGCTTATGGGTATGGTTAGTGCAAGTATGAAGAGTAAAATAAATTTGAATAAATTCCATATTTCCATACTTATTTAAAATCTTCTAAATCAGTTTATTTTTTCAAAAGCTTTTAAGATATTTTATTCTGCCACTTTCATTTTATACCTTAAAGCATCAGTGTCAATGTTCAACAATTCCTAAGAAAGATGATATTATAATTTTGTGTAATGTTTATGGAAATTATAGTTATGCATTCACTTTATATTGGTCAATGAAACAAGTACTATCATAAAAATAAGTTTTATGACATTATTAGCACCTATAGCAGCCATATCGAAGCTTTCACGAGAAAATCTTTTTTCCATGTTTGTGACAATGCTACCAATTATTTTGAAATAAATTACTCTCCAGTGGTTTACTATTGTTCAACTTGTCAGTTACCTATTTTTTTTTTTTTTTTAATTAAATGGTATAATTTATATTAATTGTACTCATATTACCAATTTTATTAGTTTTCATTGAATATTAAATTTTGAACACCTTGGGGTTCATTTGGGGGGATTTAGCCCCCCTCTCTAATACCCCCTTCACAATTTTTGCCTATGAGTTTTATATTTATTTCGACATTCAAAGTTATAAATTTAAACTAATATTTCGTTATTAATACATTTATATTACATATTTACCTGAGTATCTAACACTGCCCGGTTCTCTTTTGCCCATTCTAAAGCAGGGTAAATATTTTTATTGATTAATGACTCTTTAATGTGTTTTAACTTAGCAAATGGTTCTCTTATGCTAGGTTCCATGTTTATTCCAGATTCCTATAAGATAAAAATAACAAATTATTATTAATTGTTAATATTGTGAAATATAATTTTATTTTTATAAGATAAAGAATTTATTTATTTATTTTATAACAAAGAAGCTACGTAAGTTACCTTTTAAAAGTAATGTACCCAACTAGAAATTATTAAATAATTACAATTTTAAATTAACTAACCATTACAAGTTCATCAGCAATATCTAAGTCACCTTGTCTATAAAAATGTTGGCAAATAATATAGTTAAGAAATGTAGCATTTTTTGGATCATCAAAAATATCCACTTTACAAGTTGCATCAAAATCTGATACAAAATTCTATAAACAAAATAAATATAAAAGATTTGTATAATTAGTAGTTTAACCAAGAATAATATAATTTGAATTAAATCATACTCTGTCAATTGCTTTTCCCACTTTTGATACAGTACTATGTAGTTCTCGATGTTCAATAGCTAATTTTTGTGTTTTCTCTTTTGACTTATGAATTAAATTTGATATACAATTAATTGATGACACTTTATTTTCTGAAACATATATTAAAAATACACTAAGACTGCATTTATTTTTAAGCATTTAAAATTTTTTTTAAATACAATGATAAGTTTGTCTATAATTTTTCTAAAATTGAATAAATACAAAATATATGCTGATCAAAATAATGTAAAAATAATGATAGTTATAAAATTCATCAGTTTAAATTTTAAAAATGTACCTATTTACTGGAGGTAATCATATTGTACAGTGACGGCATGAACATTTTTCATTCATGAGACAAAAACAATTTTAGGGACCACCCACCCCCAAAATTTTCATTTAAAATTTTTAAGTATACCTAATATCTTTGATTATAAACAGTGGTGTATTGCTAAAAATATTCGTGGGTATACGCCTTCTAGATCTTAGGTGTCAATGATATACCTATAACATTGAATCAAAAAAAAATTTTTCTCGCTTCCCTCGAATTCACTAACAATCTTTATTCTAATTATCAGTACTTATCACTTTGACCAAAGATTAACTTTAAAAAAATAGTACAGTCTAAGAAATTAGAATGGTTACTAACTACCAATAACTTAGTGATTAGTACACTAATCATGATTGCTAGGGCCCGGAACTTGATGCACTTGCATCTTTTTTTCTAACGATTACATTCGAGGCTCGTCTTTACAGAAATTTAATTCATTAACTATAGAATTTAATAGTACCCGCGTATCGTCGTTTATTTAGAGAGTATACGCTAAACAAAAAAATTGAGAAGTATACGCCGTATACCCTCCATTACACCACTGATTATAAATAGTTTACGTGTACATTATATTTATAATAATGTTAATAATATAACTCTAGGTATATATTGTGTACCAACAAATTACTAACACGGCATATACCGACAACCACCCACCCACCCAAACAGTCATTATTTAGACTCGGATCTCATAAAGCCTTTGTCACATTGCCACTGATATCGTAACTGATATTTATTGTTAACAACTAAGTACTGATAGTTAAAATCTTACCTTCTTTTATACTATTTGTTTTCCAATCATTTTGTATTATTTCCAGACTATCAATCAGTTGCTGCAATACATTATTATAACTTCTACTCATGTCTTCAAATTTTGACAATACTTTGTCAACCTCACGATCAACGGCTAAGCACGCATCCATTTTAAATACCTAATAGTATTAATGCAGTTAATATGTAGAAATTATATAATTGAGAAAAATATTGGTATTTTATTATTTTAATATATACATGTATAAAAATATTTTTTTTAATTGTGTATAAAAACGATATAATAAAAACTAAATACCTTGATTTTGAAGTTTTGAACACCAATGTTCGAATGTGAATATTGTCTTAACAACAATGTACGATTTTGCAGGACGAGATAACCATCTGTTGAAGTGTTAACAGATTAAACAAACAATTTCCATTTATGTTTCACGTAGTATGATTACATTTACAATATTTGACGCGATATAAAACGTACCGAAACGGATGTCTCTACAGTAATATTCAAATGTTAGATACCCTTTCTTCAATTCAGATTACGCGTTATGTATATAACCTAACCTATGTACCTATATGTTAAAAAAATAATATTATCTTGTTGATTCAACAAACGCTGTTCGGAACAAATAACACGACAATACTATCTATCTATGTGATAATAATTATAAGCACATTAATTCAGCGATTATTAGCAAAAAGCAATGCGGACGAGAGACGACTGAGAGAGTACACTATGCAGTGTTCAGCAGAATAAAATTATTACACTCTTTACGAATTTCATTATTTCCATGGCTTCACGGACAAACGGGGCAACGACAAAGTACAAATCGTGATTTGCAATATTATTACAGTTGTACACAACATCATACTTCGTACATTAACGCTGTAATCAACTACTACCAAGTGCCAATACCATTGTTGTTATTATTTATTTTGTTCGGTGCTGTTATCTAAGTTGAAGGTGTACGCCGTACGGCGCGCATAATAATTTATTACTGTACAGGCTATATAATATATTCATATATGTATTATATTATATTTTATATACAGGCAAAGATAATTTATACCGTTTAAAATATTCTATACTATGTATAGGTATTGTATATTGTTTAGGTCGTATAGTTTAGGTATGGTTGGAGGCACGGTGAAATTTTAAATAATATTATACGTTTATACGTATGCACTAATAATATTATAGATGAAGGTACATCAGTGATATTCATTAGATCAACAGAAAGATTTATAAATTTATAATTTGGTATCTTAAATGTTTCGAATACAGATGTGTAATTAATAATTATTACTTGTCATTAGTGCTTATTACTAATTACTAGGGTTAGGATTTCTATGCATTTCCATGTTTTTTGTCCAAATTGATTGTTTGTCAGATTTGTCCACAATTTGGCTTATTCTTGATTAAATTGCATATTTTTGCATATTTTGAACATAATGCATAAAATTGTATATTTATACATTTTTGAGAATCTTGTTAATTTTAAATGGTACCTATTTATTTAATGAATGTCTATAATTATTGGGTTATTTATCGAATGATCGTAATACACTACCTATCTAAACTAAAATGGACTTAATACTAAAGAAGAATAAGGGATTCAAAACACTTCTAAAAATGTGTAGCATTATAAACAGTGAATATAAAATGGAAGAAAAAGATGTTAATATTACTTTAAATCTGGGACAAATCATGTCATGCTCCAACAACATCGTGTGATGTGGAATTGTGAAAAGGAATTTCAGCCAATATAAATCTTCTAATCGCAGGTCATTAAAAATAATAACTAATAAGTACTAATATAAACTAATATTTAATGTAATTAAATTATTAATGTTAATTACTAATTTAGCAACATAAATAATTCTGATATTTTGAAATTTAAAATAATTTTTAATACTTTGAATTTATAAAATAACTTTCTAATAAAATATACCTATATGATATTTTCATTTAAGATTATAATAAAAATGTTGCTTAAATATTCATCTTGAAAAATGTTCAAACAGTTAAACAAAAATAATCACAAATTAGAATATTACCTCAAAAATTGAAACTATGTAGAACAATATTTTTAATTGAATTTTAAACTTAATAATACTAATAACATGTAAATAAGCAATAATAAAGGATGTAGATCTGTTTTTCAGAAACTCATTAAACTCATTAATTAACAAAATACCTGTGTTCTATTTGTTTATAAGATGAGAATAGTTCTAGAGCAACCCCATGGACATTATAAAACTAAATTATAAATAAAATACTAAATTTATATACATTGTATTATTTTATAAGTATGAGAATACAAGAATTACCTATCATTAATGCATTAACAATACTATTCAGTAAAAATTAAAAAAATTACAATAAAATATAATAATTATTATTATTTATAATTTAAAGTACCTAGTATTAGGATTAAGAATTAAGCTTCAATAATCTTGCATTTAAGATGTATATACTCTATATTGACAATAATTATTTTATTAAACTCTAGAAATAGAAGCCCCTATTCCCTAATCTAGTTAAAATAAATGTTAATTTCCTTTAGTTTACCATAAATCACATTATGATCAAAGTCTAATTTAAATTCTAATATAACTATTAACATTATAACAAAATTTAATGATTGGAACATTTGTATAATACAAGATACATTTATCTTTGTTAATAATTGTTTTTTTAAAGAGTGTAGTATTATGGTATTTTAATATTATACCATATTACCATCTACATTATAATACAATTACATAAAGTGGGTATTATTTTATTATCAGATGATTCTCAACTTAAATTTCAATATAATTAGAAATAACTTGTAAAATGCATAAGTAGTAAAAATCTATAAAAATGTTTAAAAATATTAATTAATGATTATATTATTATTTAACAATTAATTATAATGTATTCTATTTTATTATTTAAATAATCAAATATTAACTGAAAACTGATTTAACATTTAAATATTTATTATAATACTGAATTATTAACTATATTATTAGACAAATGGTTTTGTAGTTAGTACCTATATTATTTTCTTTCTATATAAAGTCTTGAGTAAGAATTTTTTTTTTAATATAAACCTCAGTTAGATATGTCTGAGTGAATGTTGTCAATGACTCAATTTCTGATTTTCTGTTTAAATTGTGTAACATTAATACCTAAAAAAATAAATGACTAATTATTTGTGAATCATATGATTACCTATATTGCAGGAAGCATATATCAAATTGTTTGTGCATTGATAATTTTAGTAGTCCAAAGTAAAAAAATTACAGGACTATAGTATCCAGGTTAAAATAATAAAAACAATTTTGATTGGAATTTTCCTAATCAAAAGATTACAATTATTAAAAAAAAAATTACAAGTTTTTAAAATTGAATAATTAATTTCTACATTTTGTATTTTAATTTAAATCTATAGATAATATAAGATGATACTTTTAGGTCTTTTAAATGTATCAAAATGAAAATTGTGTTTAAACATTAATAATAGGTACATTTTTATGAAAATTGTACAAATTTAATTACTTTACCTACTAAGAATCTAAACAAAATACTATTCAGTAGCCAGTAGGTCTTAACTATAATATAGGCACCATTATGGGAACAACTTATGACATTTAATTTTAAAAATACCTGTTGCAAAAGTTTATGATTGGAATTTATATATGATCTTTTTAAAAGCGATTTCAATCTTTCTTGATCCAAACTAGTTAAAGTAATACTTGGTAAATTTAGTGATACTATGTCTGTAGGATAAACTCCTAGCCACTTTATTGATGGCACACAAAGCATTTCATTTTGATGAACCATGGACTAAAAAGTTTAAATTAAAAATCATTAACTAAAATTAAAAACAATATTTTTATTACATAGATTTATTAGTTTGTATATATTTTATTTTAGAAAGTCAATATGGTAGTTATTTATTTCTTACATTGGAGCCAAATCTGTAAACACACATTATTTCTATACCAAATGGATTTGCATCAACTAAGGCTAATATTGGTATATTTAATTTACAAGACAACTGTTTCACAAACAACCTGGTATTGATATCAGGAAATCCTTTACCCTAAAAAATAATTTAACATTGTCGTCTTATTAAAAATTAAAATAAAAAGTACACATAAGAATTGTAATATATCTCACAGTTATCATGATGAATGTGTATTTATTTGTATTCAACAATCCTTCATTAATAATTTTTTGAAATGATGCATTTTTTTCAATTATTAAAATATATTTTGCTTTTGATTCTAAGTTGTCTATTTCTAAAATATCCTGAGGTATTTGTACACCTAAAACCATAAAAAAGTATCTATAATATTCAGGAGATAACTAGTAAATGGTAGTTTTTTTTAAAAGTTCAAAACTAAAAGAAAGTAAAAGTATGTGACAGTAAATGGTATCTACCTAATATATTACCATAAAATTTACAATTTATCAAAGTTCAATAATGATAATAAGTAGGCTTCAGCTATTCAGGTATCTTTTATGTAAGAAAAAATATCTTACTAGCTTTTAGTATTTAGTTACTAAACTGCCATGATACCAACCACCAGGTAGATACCTACTTATTTCTTAATTTTTAAGTCTTTAAGTTTTTGTTGAAATAAAATGCAAAAATATTTAAATGATAAGTTTAAAGAACTAAGAAATAATACTTTACCTTCTGTAGTACAAGAACAGTCAAGGAATGTTCCATTAGACATATAAATTATTAGATTTCCTGCTACTAAACCACTAGAAGATAATGTAATACCCAATTCCCAAGATTTTGTACCTAATAAACAACATATATCTATAAGTGCCTTCCTTACAGTATTACTATGTTTGAATAGAATTGTATCTCCGTAGTATAATTCTCTGAAATAATTTAAATTGCAATTAAACTAAATATTAAAATGTATATAACATATTTAGCAATAATAACACCACTCCATATTCATGAATATTATGTAGTTGTTAATACATTTTTCATACCCATGTATTTTGATTGTAACTACATTACTACAATCTTATATCAATATGATATTTATACTAAAGACTAAACATAGGCACTTCCTATTATGTACATAGGTATCTACTTTAATTTTTTTATATTACCCTAATACATAAATTTTTAGAAATCTTACAATCATAAACATTCTTACCCTAATAAGGGTAGGTAGGTACCTATAATACAAAAGATTTTCTAGAAATTTTGGATATTAAAAATGTATTAATTATTTTTAATATTTTTAATTTAAAAATAGGTTGTAATAAATATTATATAATATTTCCTTTATATTATAATTATATAATAATATATTATAATATATTATTATTATTAAGGAAAGGTAATTAGTTTTTTACTATAATTATTATTGAACAACAAATGCATTTATCTCACACTAAAAATCAAATAAGTGGACAAGTGGGTATCGCTCTGCTGTATAGTAGTGATGGAGAGTAGGTCACTATAATGGATGTGTTAAATTTGAATGCAACGACTGATACTATTGTATACGAAAAACGATTCTGAACGGATTTCAGTAAATGATAATTAGCAGGATATATCATATTATTACCTATATTTAAATTGTAATATATCGTTATTTTACGCGATTTCGTAAAAAATTAAATTTCTTAAGCTCATACAATTTTTCTTTATCGACGCTAGAATTTTTTTTTACAATTACTTAAAGGAAAACTTATGGATAACCTTGTATAGGATTTTTGAACCTTAAGTATAAATCACAAAAGTTTTATGAATTTTCAACTTCAAAATTCCTTACAAATTTTCGCGATTTTGATATATTAAGTAAATATTTGAACTTTAAATGCTTATAAACAAAAATTGTGACTGACGATAATTTTTTTTTTTTACTACAATAAGTCCAACTTATTATAAACCTTGTATTAAATTTTAAAGATTTTTTGGATAGTCAAATTTTTTTTATCGGCATTTTAAGGAAAAAAAGTCAAAAATTTCAATTGTCTATAAGTAGCTTTAAAAAATTCTAAACATTTTGAAAATTTAATCGTAAATAGATAACGCTAATATAAACATTTGGTGAAAATTTAAAGTATTTACAATGATTCGTTTTTGAGTTACAGTAAAATCAAAAAATCGAATTTGTCAAAAAGTGGTAATGCGTAAAAATTCCCGTTTTTCCGTTATTTTTTCAGGGTTTTTTCCGACGCTTTTGAAAACTACTGGAAATTTTTTACTATTTTTACTTTTCAAAGAGGGGCTGAAGTTAAAAATCGAAGCATTATTACTACTCCAAAAAGTGATGACAGAAACAAAAAAAAAAAAACCCACCCACATCATTGTAAAATCAATACATTCATCACTCCGTTCAGAATCTAAAATAAATACTAATTCAATTATACCAATTGTCATAGTTATTATTTTGTAAAATTTGAATAAATTTATTATTAAATATTAAAGTAAAATAAGTTTTTTACTCTTTCATTATAAACAAATATTATTATTTTTTGCTCATTTTACCTTGTTGTACATGAGTTTTTTGTCATTAAATTTTTATAGATCTTTGACAAAAGGTAAATGATGATTGTATTATTAATTCGACTTCGTTTGGTTTGAAATCGTAAAGTTTTAGTCATAAGATGTTTTTTATTATCATAAAAACAAGTCGACCTACAAAAAACATTTTAATAATAATTTATTTATTTTATCTATGCACAAGTTTTTTAAATACATTTTATAAATGTATTATATTATAAAATTCAAAGTTTGTACATATTTACTCTATTTATAGGTAAAACATAGATTAGTCATTAGTAGCTAATAAATGTATCAATATTATAAGTATGTTTACTAGTCTAGTACTCTAGTCAGTCTAGTCCTATAAAGTAGTTTCTCACCAATTTGATAGTTTAGTTAAATTTATCACAAGTTTATTATTATTGTATAAACTCTTGACAATATTTAAAATTATATTTTCTATTCGCATTAAAATTTGTTTAGTTCTTTCATTTCCAGTATCATCTAAAAGTGTAAAAACAAACAAAACATTAAGTACCTATATTTAGGATTAGATTATAGTAATTACTAATTAGTAACAGCTAACAGGTATTGAAGTACTTAATCTAGTAACAATTAATTATATTTTCATATGATTATTTAAACATCAATGAAAAAAGTGGCTAAGTAGATGATCATTCCTGAAAGTTAGGTAAGTACCTAACCTGAATGGGCTGAACCGCAGATTTAGAGTGTAGGTATATCGTCTTTGAGTAAGTCATTGACCATTGTAATGTAAGTGTTACATTTTTATTCATTGTTTTGAACATGCTATTGTGTATACTGACTATACTGTATTTAAAATTGAATAATAGGTTGCATGTAGGTACCACTACATGCTAAAGGCCCACTAGTAATATTTTTTAATTTTTAAAATCATATTTCTTCGTTTAATTACGTACATAACTTTTCGACCAAATTTTAACTTCATATTCTATAAGAAAAATTGTGTTTGTACATTTTTTAGTTTTTACCTAACGCGAGAGTACTAGAAATATACATACATAAATATAATTACTGAATGTTGAGAATTACAATAATTACAATTTAATTTATATTTGTCTACTCGATATTTTCTGTAAGTATTGGTTTAATTAAATTAATAAAAACGATAAAAACTATATGTATTTTTATATCATTAATCATCATTATTCATTTCAAAACTAATAGTTTATTCAAATTTATATTATCAGTATAAGTTTTAAAATGTTGATTTACCTAGTTAGTCACCATAATTTTTTTTTAAAAATCGTTATAAACACGGTGCGCGGCAATAAATTACATCGTTGTGCGCATTCGTAAAAACGTAAAATGGCAACTTCGGATGGATATCATAGATAATAACTATACATAATCTATGAAGTATATAAGTTCCAAAATAATGATTTGCGCATATTTTTTTTTGTATCATCGTTTTTAATTCATTAAAATTCATGTTTCAAAAAAAAAAAAACCCTAAAAATCGCATTATAGCTAAACTGCAAATTGCAATTGTTTCTCAAATGTATATCCTTCTAACCTTAATAGTTAATTCAGAATAAAATTCATCGCGATATAAAAATGCATTGTATTCACGCCACTAATTATTTATAAATATATTATATATACAAGTACAAACACATGACAAAATATATTTAATTTGTTATGTACAAACACACACATAACGCACGCATAATATACACATATTATTTTATTTTTTAATAATAATAAATATAACAGGTACCTTTGTGGATAGAAACTTACTATTAGAATGCAATTTTGTATTCATTTTATAGTTTTGGAATCATAAAATATACCTATAAATATAATAAAAAATAATTATACTCATAAATTAGTTAGGTAGGTATCTAAGTTAAAGCTGGTAGTAGACATTCTTAATAATAACTAATATTATATATATAGGCTCTTTCTCTATAAATAAACCATAGAGAGACTTTTCATAATTGTTATAAGTTATAAATATCTTATTCAACATCCACACTTACTGAATAAAACAAATTATAATATGATGTATTATCAGCGTTTATAGGCAAAATATTAGTATAACATACCTAGTACATATACGTGGCTACGTATATGCGGTATGTAATAAAATGTCTAGGTATGTAAAAGTTAAATAAATCGATTTAAATCATCGTCATAACCTCATGGACCGAGGTTATGGGACCTATACCTACAAACATGAACATGGTAGGTATCTATTATAAACAGTATAATATACACTATAAACAGTATAAACCTATCCGTAATTATAAAAAACAAACCGTAAGAATAATGCTTAATGTCTAAGAAAATAGAAATATGTATATAATATGGCAATATGCTTATAATTATATATTATTTATTCGTTTTTATTTTTCCGCCGCTATATAACGGTTAGTGTAATAGTATATCATCTCAACGTTTCTATTTAGGCTCACTTAAAACGTTTTCCTATATGGCTATATAGTCATATTATTTAGCCATAACTATATGACCATTTTACTTCAAGTTTATGCTGAAAAATGTCTAATCTTACTAAGAGTTGCTTTTTTCTTGTTTTGTGGAAATCGGTTCATTAGAATAGAAGTTATGAAGCAAAATTTTCAGAATTTTCACCAAAAAAAATATAATGATATATTGATATATTTATCATCATTTATCATAATTATCATATTTTCCAGTGCTAAAGAGATTAGGAAGGAAATTTTATGCCCATGTTTAAAATTCACAGCCTATTAATCAGACTTAATGTCTGAATGTTTATGGTAACACTAAATTATTCTGTCCAGTGAAATCGGATTAAAATGCGGTTTTCGGGAGGAGATATAGGGAATGCCTAAATACACATTTTTCAATAGTTTTAAAATTTGTAACTCTTTTATTGTGCGCATGCGCAACACAACTTGCATTTTTTTAAATAGCAACACTTACTTTTAACAACATATTTGGATAGTCCGACATTTTTTAAGTCAATTTGGTCCTTTTTAACCATTGCTTTAAAACAAAAATTGACTAAATGACAACGAGTTAAAGTTTCGATTAAAATTATTAAATTTTTCAATAATCATCCTAGAATTTTATGAATTGTCATGCAATTTTAAGTATTTTTTTTGTATTTATAGGTAATCTTTATAAGATTTTAAATGTTCAACTACAATACAATTTTTTAATTTTTGTCAATTTAAAAGGTTCATAAAAAAGTATGATGCATACCTATCGTGTATTTTTAATTATTCTATGAACATAAAATACAAATACTTAATAAATTATATGGGATCTTGTATTAATATTTTAAGCGTTTGATCAAGCTTATTCATTTGTATCAAATTAAAAAAAAAAAATATTAAAATTAAAACAAATATTTTGAAATTTCTATCAAGTATAGAAAATAATAATTTAAATAACATAATAGTTTTATAGAATAAAAGTAAAGTTAAAAATTTATCTTTCTGAAATTTAATTTATTCTGATTTTACACTATTATTGTTCTTATTACTTGTCATCTTAAAATGTTGATGAAGTAATGAAGTATACATTTTTTTAATTATAAATTTAAGTAGTCAGCTGAGTGCTGACCAACACCTATTAATTAATATTAATAATATTATCATGATCAAAAAATGCTTCAGAACTACTCAGCTTTACACATTTTGTAAATTTTTTTATAAAATCTATTTATTTTATAAGTTAAATAATAATATTTTGTAACAGTAAATGAGTAAATTTTTGATAATAATAATTATGTAATTATATATATACTTACTGTGTCATGTAGTACATGTAGTAATTTAGACTTCTCCGATTCAAAAATGTAATAAATTTAAAATAAAAACTAGATCATTTATATTGTATTGCAACTGGATATAAAATATGAACTTAATTTACTTATAAATGGGAATTAATTAGAAATAGGAATATAGGATTACAAATAAGAGTATAAGTGATTATAATACAATTTTAAGAAAAAACATAAGGTATAATATATAAATATATTAAAATAATAATTCATGTAGAATAAAAACAACGTCTATAAACAAAGTATAGGTAAGTAAGTTTCAAGTGTATATATTTTTAGTATATACACCTTGTGATTTTTCGTTCATCAACAATACAATTCGTATAGGTATTTATCTTAATTCCCTTATATCATTTAATGTTTTTATTAATTACTAATATCAATACTAATTTAAATCAATTTCTATTTTTATTTGTACTTCTCATAGTAGATATTATTCAATTTAATTAATTACAATAAAATGTATATTAATATTTCAGTTTTTTTTTTTATTTTTTTAAATATACATAATTACATAATTCCAAAACTTTAATCCTTATGCAGTAGGTGTACCCATTCAAATATATTTATTTTTAAGTTAAGTATTCATTTGGCAATTAGATGCAAAATTAATTTTTGTTAATTCAATTAATTTTACTATCATAAATACTTATTTATATTAAACAACTTAGAAAAAAAAGTTAATTTTTAACAATTATAATGTATTTTATTAACAACAAAAACATGATTACGGTTTTAATAACAAACAAGATTAAAGATATAATCTACAGTTTAGTACTTATAAGTTATGATTTATAAATTCATAACTATTAGCTAAGATTATTTTCAAATTTTCAAACTACAGTTCCCCAGTTTTAAACAGGTTTAAAAATTAATAATATAAACTAATTTGTATTATATGCTAGAGAACTTCACCTCTTGCTTATCAACCACAATTCATATTATTATTTTTAATAATAATATTTATGTAATTTAAAAGTATTATAATGATGTTAATAAACAGTTTAAAAAAGAATTAAAAAATAAGTACCTATTTTGGAAATACTTACATAGATAGATAAATTAATTGTGCAGTCGGATTGATATAACTAATAATACATTTTATGACATTTGCAATATTTGTGTTGGAACTTACAGTTTTTTAAGGCATAATAAATAATAATAATTGTATAAATAATAGAATTTAATACTATAAAATTGTCCCTAATACCATATTTAACACTTTAACTGTGGCAGGGTTTGACCTGAGCGATTCCCCTATGCTGAACATTTTTCGTAATAATAGTAGTAAAAATTAAAAATATAAAAATACCCAGAATCTCAAATTACCGCGAATTAAACAATTTCAACTGTTTATCTGTGCAGTGGCGCTAGCACAAATACGATTTTTCAACGTCAGCAGTCAAAGTGTTAATGAACATTTTTTTTTCATTAATAAATATTAAATTTAAATCTACATTTCAGGGTTAAAAAAAAAATTATCATGTGAAGATTATCCAACTTATTTTATAAAACCAAAAATTTATTTCTGTTGATAAAAAAAGAAATATTTTATACTTGCCTTTATATTATTGGGCTCCAAATTAAAGTCAACAACATAAAATAAAATAATTAATATACACAATACATTTATTTAAAAAATCTAAATGTCAATGAAAATTCATTTATTATAACATAAATATAAATACTACTACACTAAGTACTTATACAATTATTTAGAATGATTTAATAATTAATATTATGATCAAAGGTTTACATTTAGAATTAATAAACACAATTTGTACTTACGTTTAATATCTCACATTTCGTTTTTAAATAATAGTTTGGATCATGTATTTTGAACATAACTGCAACAATAAATATACATTTTAATAAATAAATTAAAATAAATGTTTAATATAATTCAATAAAATTATTCATAAGTTTACTTATTTTATGAATTTTATTATACATAATATAATTTTCAAAAGTTTAAGATTTTGAAATCAGTAATAATTAGTAATTATTTTTCAAATATATTCAAGTAATTAATTATATACATGACAACTTGTGGGTCATTTAAATTTTTTTTTTATATAGAACAGAAATAATCAACTTTTAAAAATGAACAAATATTTTCATAGAAAAGAAGATCATAATATTTAATTAATTCATGAATTTAAAATTATAGATAATAATATAATCCTTGTAATTTTAATTAGTTATAGATTGTTTCCAACACTAAATATATTAACTTAATTACCCATTTTCATTAGATCCTGATGGTTTTAGAATTTCATTAAATGTTTGAAATTTATGATCCGACTGATCTTCAGTATGAAGAAGTGTTGATAGTTTCTAAGAAAAACAAAAAATAATTAAGAATAATGATATGTACATAATTATTTATTTTGAAAAATAAGTGTTTTACTAACCTTTTGACGTCTATATTTTTGTAATTTATTGAATTGATTGATATCAGATAGTTTTTTTAAACCTATTATCCTATAATATTTTAATTCAATTAATCGCAGTCTTAACAGTTTTTCGTTCTTTAATCCTTCAATCAAGGCCCTATGAACGTCAATATTCATAAATCTTGACATTTTCACTAAACGCTCCACAAATGTTTGTTCAGAACTAAAAATGTAAATAAAAAACATATAATTATAAATATTTTCAATTAAAATCAATGCTCGAATTGAGAAAAAAATAAGTAGAGATCAATCCAACAATTTAAAAAACCGCGTTCTAAGTGCAAATTTTAATAAAAATTATTTTGGACATAAGTTTGTGCCATCCCCCCCATTCTTGTGAAAAAATAAAGTTGGGGTACACAAAAAAAATAAACAAATAGTAGGGGAGCTCAGTCCCCTTGCGCACAAAATTTGAGCAATGATTAAAATGTAATACAATACCATTTTAAATAAGTACTTAGGCTAATTGATCATATAATAACTTTAGGACTTTTAAAATTTAGTACATTTTATAAATTAGAATAAGTATTTTTTAAAGTAGTGTTATCATTATCTAATCTAAACATGATATATGGGTGATTTATAGTTCGGTGCCACTACACAAATATAAACAATAATTGTAAATGTTATAATTAAATTATAAAATAATATACAATTTACAAATGTATTTCAGAAATAATTTAATTTAAGTACAAGTAAAATTAATGTTCTATTAAATTATTTGCTAAAGTAAGATTATATTATATTATTATTATTTTCATAATCTATTGCGGTAAATAACAAATACCTAAATAGATGAGTTAAAATAAGAAAAATGTGTTTTAAGCTTTTAATTCATAATATTATAAATGATTATACTTACAATGGTTTTATTTTTGGTAATTCTTTATTTTTGTACATTGCAAAATGTTCAATCAATCTATAATTGTGAACACATTTTTTAGCTATTCTTCGATCCCATAAAACATCATTATATCGTTCTAGAGAAATTAATGCTTTTACTGTAACAGATTTAAATAATAACATAGTTAATAAGTTGATAAATAATGTTTTTTTAAAAACTATATTACCTTTTTTAATATTGAGCATGGTGCTCATATATAGATCTTTTGATTTCTAAAAAAATGTTAAATATGAATATATATAACGGCAAATATAAATTACAATTATTCACATTAAATCAATAATGCAATCAAGTAAAATACATTCATTTTAATCTTTTAATTTTAAATTATTTTATATTTGAGTCATAATTAAGAATAGTAGTAAATTATTGCTATATTAGTATATAATATAAGAACAATTTACTACACAATACATTAATTTCAAGTAGAGTAATTTATAAACAAATATATTACATTAAAAATATTGATTTATAATTTATATTATAGTATATCTTACAAAGGTATATTTAGTATCCATTACATTTTTGGTAGTGCCATTATACTTTTCCATAGAATGTTTTGAATGAAAACATTCTATATTAGTTTCAAAATCTTCCACATTATCCAAAGAAGATTCAGCTATATTCATATAAGGCTAATAAAAATAATAAATTTAAAGTAGTTAATATGAATAATAATAAAAATATAAAAGATAGTTCTAAACGATTATTTCATACATATTCAAATTCATCAGCAATGTTATTATAACTAGTATAAGCGAATAAATTATAATCCACTACAGGATACTTCATTTCAATAGGTTGTTTAAAAGACCATGTACGATCTAAAATTAATGGCTTATTTGATGGTGGTTTCCAAGTTCCTCGCCTAATTGGATCTTCAAAGTATCGAAGTAAATACTCCTTTTTTATTTCTGTTATTAAATATATAAATTAAAATATAATATATGTATGTAATACCAAACATGTTAAGAAAGTATATAGTTTTATACACAGTATGAATTATAAAAAAATATTAACAAAAAATCTAAAACATACCTTCAGGAGTTCTTATTATAAAATAATTAACTTTTCCAATATGTTCATAAAAATTAGTTTTATTGAATTCTTCTGCAATTTTTTCCCAATTACCATAACCATATATAGCCGTATAATCTAATAATAACTCTAAATCTGATTTATTCCACGTATTTTTTTCATTTTCAATTGTTTCTTCTTCTGTATCTGTTATTATCTATAAAATAATTATTAGTTAGTGTTGCTTTTAATTCAAAATTCCAATATAGAAATTTAACATATCAATTAAAAAGTAGGCATATTTTTACAGACAATTTATATTTTGTTAGTAAAAATTAACATAATTAAAAAATATTATTTTTTATGAAGTTTATAGTAGGACTTAAAACATTGTAAATTAAATAAGCTAATTAACAATACAAGACTTTATTTAGAATAAATATTAAAACCATTTTGTGTTCGTCAATTTGTGTTCCAAGGTTTGATTAAAGAATAAACCGTGTTTAATTCAGTGGTTCTCAATCAGGATGACATGAATCCAGCTTAGGAATGATACAAAATTTCCCATTACATTTATAAAAATTATTATTTTTTTTTTTTTATTTGCCAATTTAGTGTTTAAAGTGTCAACGTACATTAAACACAGCAAAACAAATAAAGTGTAAACTTAGTATTTTTCTGTGTACTGTGTGTTTCTTTATTTTTTAATAAAAGAACAATTCTAAAATAAACAGTTAAGATTGTTTATTATTTTAAAGTTAGGGTGACACAGTATTTGATTCTAGTAGAAAGATGACATGAATCAAAAAAGTTTGAGAACCACTGCTTTAATGAGAGAACAATTAAATATTGAACAATTGGGATCTAAACACATTTTAAAAGTTCAAATATTTGATATTTATACATTGCTTAAAAAAACAAGCTATAATTAAATTATTTGTGTAAGATTATGAAACAAATAACATGCAAACATGCATAACAAAGTTGAAAATAAATTACCTATACTCATTCAAAAACACAGGTTAGTCAAGGTTCAATAATGTAATTTATAATACCTACCTAATATTAAAATTAACATTATTCTCAAACATCAAAAAATTAATTATGTAAATTTAAGTCATTACGAAGATACATCAATTAATGATTATAAAGACACATATAGGGAGATAAATTGCACTGCAGCTTAGTGCTTTGTAAGACTTTTAATATCAACTTGACCTGAAACTTAAATTAATTGCAGAATCTAAAATTATTGTCGATGTATATTTTTATTATTTATAATAAAAATATACATCAACTACTCATTGTCAAATAAAAATAGTATTATTGCTATATTTATATTTTTATCAGCTGAGACAATATTATTTATAAAATCATAAATATTTCATATTATTGAATTTATTTTATAAACAAATAATTTTAATACATTATTGTATTTCACAGTTTTTTTTTACCTGATGTTAAAAATGTACAAGTAGGTACTATTATAGCTAAAATATTCACCACAAAGTTATCCATTTCACATAGGTAATTTTAAGCATACCAATAAGTAATAAATACCATACATAACTATATTATAATATTTAAGTTTCCAAAATAATAAATATACACTTAATCTACACAAAAATCTACTAATTAAATGCATTATTTTACTTAAAGAGTATGACTAACAAATATCATTACCCAAAATCAAAGGCCAACTACAGTTTTACCTTTAAATATAAATCATATTATAATAATATTGTAATAATTTATATGCTTATGATATATGTTGTCTTTGTAAAATAAATGTAAAATATAACAAATAAGTGTTCAGAAGTACTAATTATATTAGTATATAAAGACATCATCTGTGGTTATCTTACAGTACTTCAATATTTAAATAAAAATACTGATTAACATGCTAATTAAAATATTTTGAAAACCTGAAGTAAAATATACCTTATGATTTTATAATATTTTTTTTTCAATATTACTTTATTATTAAAGCTAAAAACAATAAATTGGTTCTTCTAAATAAAAATTTGTTAAAATATTTAACATTTATAAAATCATTGTTCCCACACGTGGATATGGTGTCCAGTATTAAAAAATAATATGTCTTACATTTTAAGATAGTTTGCTAATATTAACTGTTAAATGTATACCAATGGTATATGTAAGTTTTCACTTTATAATTTATACATAAAAAAAAAATTATAGTCGGAGACAAATTATATTTTTACTTACACTTGAAGTTTTATTAGAAGTTTTGAAACATCCCATTTCAACTGCATCTTCATATATAATTAAAGGTTCAACATGGGCATATATTTTAAAAAGTTGCCAAATCCTTGGATTTAAAATTAAATTTTCAAATTCTGATTTTGCTTCTAAATAAATAAAATGATTCAAGTATAAAATATATATCATAATCTTAAACAGAAATGATAAATTTGAATGAACAATATTTCATAAAATAGGTATATTTATGATTATTTTAAATAAAAATATTAAAATCTATCAACCATTATAAGCTAACTGTAGGAAATATTTTTTTTATTTCACATAAACACGGCTATGCCAAATAATTATCAATTACACTTATGTACGCTATCATAATTTCAATAGTTTTTGGACAAGTTTTCTTAAGATTACTGAAATAATTTTAAAGAAGTGGTAAAATAGTGGTAGAAATAAAAAAAATGTCCTTGTGGCTTGCCACATGTATTATAAACTAGCTATGTATTTATTTATTCACAAAACATTGAGAGATATATTTTTGATATACAGTGAAAGAATTCTTCATTTTGTATGAAATATGTCTTTTTGTCAAATGTATCCTACTCTGCTGTTTGTTATATATTAAGACAGATTGTGAAAAAGAAATTAAGTTCAAAAATGTTTAACCTTGTTCAATTAATTTCTTAGATGAGTATTATTATTATAGTTGGATAACAAAAGAAAAGATTAACTTTTTTATTTTCAACTTGAAAATACTTATGTTTTAGGGGAAAGGTACAATTAACTTTTTGATTTTTATAAATACTCCAAATTATAGTTATAAAAATAATTATTAGCTTACCATTAACTGTTTTGGATCTAATATGTTGAGCCACAGAATTCCAATCTGTAATACAATTTTCAGAATTTAATGGATCTATGTATTTATCAGAGTGCTCACATAACCATTCTTCTAAAGCATATAAAAATGCTAATTCTTCTATAGCAGTCCAATTGGACCCTTGAAAATAAGCTTCACTAGAATAAGTCTGAAAATAATAAAATAAAAATACTATTAAGAGATTAAATAAATATATCTGAAATCTTTTAAATGTTCTATTTATTATCTAAAAATTAAATAATGTAATGTAAAGCTAAATTTTAAGCTAATAACCTACGCTTTTGAAGCCTTAATCTTAAGACAATAGTAATAATAATAAATAAAAAAAAATTGAAATACATACTTTCACTTCAGTTATCAAAGTATAACCATGACTATTTTTATGTTTTCCAATTTCAGCTCCACTCGCAAAACACTACAACCACGTAGAATTATTATTTAAAAAAATATATACAGTGGTGTAATTCTTTTATCAAATAACTTAATAGATCAAAATCATTAACATTTTTGATATTTTTTTTGTCGTCATAATTAACAGTCAAAATAAAATAATATTAAAAAAAATATTATATTTTAACTTTTTTGTGTGACACATTTTTAATTTCATATTCTAAAGCACAATTTTTTTTTGGAGTATTTTGGTATATGATAAAAATCGAAATTTGGATGTGTAGTTTTTAAGTTAAAAATATTTTAAGGTTTAGGTGAGTGGAGTAAAGTAGTACAGAGATAATCTGCAAAAATTTTGGTCTACTATTCCACTTACCTATACTATAAAGTATAAATACTTAACTCATAAACTACTTATCTAAATTTCGATTTTTATACAGCAAATACCTCTAAAAATATTCTGTTTCCGAGTATGAAATTAAAAAACGTATGTAGTATTCAAAATAGTAAGCAACTTTAAAAATTAAAATAACAAAAAATATTAAGAAATATATATATATTTTTTTATAAATATTGTTTTACTTCGACTGGAAATTAAGTAAAAAAAAAAAAAAATAAATGTAAGTGGATTTTGAAATAATGAGTATGTTATACTATTATGATAAAAGAATCACCCAGTATATAGCAAATAATGGTATAATTATGTATATAATATAAGTGTATAACTAACCACTAGACATAGATAAAAATTTTCACAAGTCTGTTTATTTGAACAACAAGTATATACAGTAATTAATTTGTAATTTGAAAATTTATGGTTGTCTGTCCGATAACCTATAACTTCAAATTCATCTTGACAGTATGTACAGACTAAACACTTTCCTAAAACAAAAACAATTAAGATTATTATGGTGTACTATATTATATAATATAAAATTGTTTTGATTCAATCAAACATGGCTATAAGCAAAATTAACAATGATATTTTTATTTCTAACAGATCTTAAAGATATAATGCTGTTATAAGGAGTTTACATTTTTATTTTTGTATGCATACATGGCTTAAATAATAACATTTTTTGATACTAGTAGATAGTGATTTAAAAGTTTCATTTAGCTTCTGAACAGCTCATTAATTTGAACTAGATGGAAAACTAAATGACAAAATAATGTAATTTTTTTTGTATAAAATAAATTAAATATTTGAATAAATTAAAATAATAGATTTAGACTTGCAATTATCATTATTCATGATGTTAAGTCAATTTTTTTCAAAAGTTGTTACTAATTGTGAACTTAAAGGTCTAACATAAGTCTTAATTCAATACATAGTACTGATTATTTAAAGTTTATTTTTAAATTCAATATTTCTCAATTTATTATTATTTATTTTTATTTTATTAAAAAAAAAAATTGGAAATTTAATTGAACAGAACAAAAAAAGATTTTGACTAAAAATTCTTTTTTTACAAACTTTTAGATTCAGTTGATTCATTTGCTTCAATTTTTGGTTCTTCAATTGTATATTTGTATTCATCTACATCGTCTATTGAGGGTGGATAAAAAAAAATATCCAAATCTTCAATAGGAAGTTGCTGAAAACAATAATTAAGATGATATTCATTAAATATTAAATCAAAAATATATTGACTAGATATAAAATTACAAAATTACTTTTTTTAAAACATGTTCATAGTCACATCTAGGTCCTTCAATACGTTTTGTTCGATCAGGTATTTGTGGTCTTGTAATTGATGACGGTAACCAAGTTCCACGCAAAATAGGATTTTGAATAAAACGGAGTACATATTCTTCTTTAATTTCTATTTATAAATATTTATCAATATTAATTTTAACATATTGGTTTAATAATGTATATAACTAATACTAAGAAAATATGTCTAACAATGCAGCTAGTATTGAAGTTGATTAATAATTTTCATAACTTATGGCCTATATGTAGCTAAAAATAAAATTAAACAAATATTTTTTATAAATAAATTATTATAGATATATCATAATTCTTAATTGATTAAAAATATTAAGCAAATTATTAATTGTAGTTACTTAAGAGGATGGTGCACCCACATGTGTTGTCTCCGTCTTACACACGTAAGGCCTGGTAATTTTTCATTCGCTAGTTTCAATAGTGTGCTTTTAGTTTTGATATTAGAGTGAATTGACCTATTATCAAACTTTTAGTTAAGAACATTATATGTGTTCTCTCATTGATTTTATACAATATTTTAATTTTTAAGTAAATAATGAGCATTTTCAAATATTTTTCTTACTCATAACTCACTTAAAATTTAAAATATCGTAAAAAACCAACGAGAGAACACAGATAATGTTCTTAACTAACTCTAATATCAAAACTATAAGCACACTATTGAAACTGGCGAACGAAAATTTACCATGTCTTACTTGTGTAAGAAGGAAACAACACATGTGGGTACACCGTCCTCTTAAAATAGAAATAATTTAACTATTTATACACATAACAAATCTATTGTATCTCTATGATACATGATAACATAGTAAAAATTTAATATTATAATAATACGAGTATGTCAAGAAATTAAATAAAAATCAATTACTTATTGCTGATAAATATATGCGTTTTCCTCTTGGATATTCCATGTTTATAATTGTATTATATTGTTTACACATATCTTCCCAATTTCCATAGCCAAATTCTCCAACACATTGTAATAATAATTGTACTTGGTAACTATCTAATATATTCTTATTTTGCAATGTCAGATCCTAAATAAAAAAAATATAAATAATTCTTCAATGCACAGAAGATATTGTTAATTAGAATATTTATTATAGAAACTAACAAGTTAAAAAAAAAACTTAATAATTGGCATACAATTTCCCCAATACAAAATTTAATATATTTTTATTTTTAATATTAAGTTTGTAATTATTTAATATTGTATTTTTATAAAATTTGTTGTGTTAATTCTTATATACAGTCATAATTTAAATAAAAAATTATAACATTGTATGCACACATTTTCATTTATTGGCTATTAATATTTTTATTTTGTCACATTAACAAATGTATAACATATAGAGACATATAGTATTCTACTTATCACATAATCTACATTATATGTGATGATTATAAGTGTATCATTGATATATCACCATAACGTTATGAGACTAAGTTATCACGAAAATAGCGATCAATTAGGGGGAAAAATTTCCTTAGTATGTTGTGGGCCATCAAAATGTTAATATTTTCCAAAATGGATCATACTATGAAATGTTTGGGAATCTCTGATTTAATTATTTGAAATGTAATATTTAGGATAGATACCTGATTGTTATATCGATTAAATTTAATATTTTCTTCTATAATTTCATAATCTTCTTTTTTTTCTCTATCTGCTGGAATTTTTAGGTACTGAAAAAAATATATTTATTTAATATATTAAACAATATGAATGTTCACAATGAATATATAATCATAAAATATAAATAAATAATTATACTGGATCTGGGAGTTACAAAAAAGGACAATAACATGAAACATTAAAATAATGATATAAAAAATAATCAAATTATGGATGATTATACAAATACAAGTAGAATATAACTATTAAGTTCTATAGATATAACATACTTTACGTGTTGGGAAATAAATAGGACAATTTTCTAAACAGCCCATTGCTATAGCTTGATCTAATGTTACAACTTGGGGATATCCTGTATGTTTATTAACTAGTTTAATAACATTTTGACCAAAATATCCGTTAACAAAAGTATTGTAATATTCTTTTTTCACATCTTAAAAAAATATAAAATATATAAAATATTAGGTTAATAAATAATAAATACACTTAAAAAAAATGTTTAATATAATATTCAATAAACCTTCAGGATTTTCAGACCCAACTATACTAGCAATATCTTCCCAGCTATCCACAAGTTTTTTTGATCCTAAATATTTTTCGTTGTCTTCAGAAATCCATTCTTCTAAAGCATCCAAAAGTTTTGTTGAAAAAGTACTTGATTTAAAAATTGTCTATAATTGAATCAATGCAAAATTATATTAAAATATATTCTATATAAACAATATACCTTATACTTACAACTAATTTATAATCATGGTAGTTTTTATGGAAGCCAATTTCAGCTCCACTGGAAAAACACTAAAATAATAATCATAACAAAAATTATAAGACATTATTAATAAATTAAAAATTAAAAACCCCTACTACTTTAAATTTTAATACCCGATTTCTATTTTAAAATATAATAATTAAATATTAACTTATAGAGGTATTTATGAGAAAAAAAATCTGTTTTGTAACAACAGTAATAAAAATATAAAGTTTAATAGTGCACATTTTGAGTGTATTAGGATATTTGGTCTATAGTTAATTTTTTGAAGCTACCAGTATACATTACTTCATTTATTTGTTTACTTTGGCTTATTTTTGTTCATGTACCATAGTAGTATAGTACGGGGTTTGTTAGTTATGATAGTGCTATGAGAATAATGGTATTGATCGAAATTATAACAAATAAGATACAATTACTAAAAAATAAATGGATATTTTATATTTTAAAATTTGCTTTTGATTTTTTTACTGTGCATATTTTGCAAGTATCTAACATGTTTATTTATGATTACATGAACTTAAGAGCATTATTATTTACCAAAATTAAAAAACAATTGTGCACATTATGTAATTACTAATTATAATTTAACGAAAAATGAAAATGTTAGTTTATAAAATAAAAATATTTTAACTATATATAATATTAACTATAATATATATATATATATTATTATTATTATATTATTATAATTTTTAATAAATAAAACTTTAAAAAAATGATCAATGAATTTTTTAATGTTAAATAAACTATTTGGGTTTAAGTATTTACAAATTAATTGTTACCATTAAACAAAGAAAAAAATCATCACAAATTGCACAACGGACAAAAATAATCATTGAATTATAAGCAGTATTTGATTGACATGGAAAACTTGATATTTCATCTTGACAATATGTACAAAAATAATTCACTTGTGATACAGGAATACCTAAAACATTTTAAAATAATCAATTAGGAAATGTAGTTCAAAAAATAAATAAAATCCAAAAAATCCTTTCTATAATTTAAATTGTATTTTAAGAAATAAATAACTGCATATTATTATAAAACAAAACAATTAACAATTAAATTTAAGTTCTTAAATAATATTATAATAATAAGTAATTAATATGGTAAATATCTTAATATGTATAAATTAAAAATTTTAAATTGTATCATTATAGATATTTAAAGATTATGTGATTCAGAATTTAACTCATGATTAGTCATTACCATTAATTGAATTTGAATCATCGGGTATACAAGTTGACATAATGTATACCAAATTATAGTTCTTAAAAAAACTACTGGATTACTTCTCTTTCAAATATTTGAAACGACATAACTTCATCTGGTTTAATAAAACGCTGAAATGTAAATTCAAAATACATTATTTAATTCCTTAATATTCTACTTATTTTCAAGGAGAATAACTGTTATTCTATGTGAAATCTTAATCATTAATTAGTACATTATATTATAATAAAATTAATTAATTCCACAGTTGTTATTATGAAAACCAATAAATAAATCTTGTGTACCACTAATATTTTAAATTGGAACATATTTTCAATGATAATTTTGTTTGGTAGTTACACCTATTCTAAACGAGAAGATAGTTTAAATATTAAAAAGCATACTCATTAAAGTCAGTAGTCCATAAATACAAAAAGAATGAGCACTCGTCACTTTTGTTTTATAATGTTATTATACCACTATATCAGTTAGAAGAGAAAACAGGGGGAGAATAATTATCATGTACTTGTTTTTTTTATCTATTTCATCCACTGATAGTAAAATACTTTTTCTTATTTTAATTAGATATTTTAATTTTAATTAAAGATAATATAATACATATATATATATATATATATTACTTATTTAGTAATTCATTAATTACAAATTTATTTATTTTTAATTTAAGCCAGTGCTCAATTTAAATTAATAATAGTTTAAACCAAGAAGTTAATTTATTATTGTATTAGAAAGACTAGGTTAAATAGGTAAAGTTCTTATTAGATCACAGTAACATATTTAAAAGAAATAATGATACCTACCATGACGTGAAATAACTTGATTACTTATTCATTTTTTTATATAATTAAGAAAACAATTCAAACACTGAGTCCAATATTATTATAATAAGTAGCTACGTTGTTTTTAAATTTACATTAAGTAATACATGTTTAACAATAATATTGATGTTTCAAGATAACTGATAAAAGGCATGTCGACGACCGACTATTCCTAATCAACAATTTTACTGTAAATATTGTAAAATGGCTCCGTTAACAATCGTGCTTCATATGTTTTTTAAGCAACTGATAATATTATCAATCTAAAAAATATGATAAAACTCAAACTCATGACATAATTACTTATACTTACTAATTACTTGCTTTATATATTTTCATAGATCATGATCATATTATATTATTATACGAGAATAAACACTAGAAAGTAGTAAGGCTGATGTCGCGCCATTTCCCATTGAAAATATATAATTATTCAATATATTGATTCATTAAATAGGTAAGTCACAGATATATAACTGTGAAATTTAAAACCAATGATAAATCTATGTGTTACGTATGAAAAACGATTCTTAGTAAATATGGTCTATTAGCCTATATTACTAAGTACCTATATCATGATATTTTTATTGATATTGCTATTAAAAGGACGTCGCACTTGTATGTGTTGTCTCCATCTTACACATGTACGACTTAGACATAGCGCGTTTATGCAGTCTGAGTAGAAACCGGCTCAATTTTGGTTATAGAGTAAATATACCTATTTTTAAAATTAAAAGTTGACAATATTTCGGAGGGCAAGATGCTTAGCTTTTTTAAAACGATTATAATGAACGTTATATTAGAAATAATGAAAAATACTCAGCATCTTGCCCTCCAAAATATTGTCATCTTTTAATTTTATAATAGGTATATTTACTCTAGAACCAAAATAGAGCGAGTTCTACACAAATTGTGTAAATGCATATTGTCTTGACCTACTTAATGCAGTGGTGTGTTTACAGGATAGGCCGACTAGGCCCGGGCCTACCCAATTTTTATTTGACTGTTTGGTTCCATGTCATAGGAAAAATCTTCCCTAATAATTATAAGCTCACTTACACACTATAGAACAAAACTGGCCTACCCAATTATTTTGTGCTAAACACGCTACTGACTTAATGGTTAAGTATACTCGTCACTTGATATCTACTGTACAACAGAACAGTTACCTATCTAATTTCCCCTTTTTTATTGTAGTTTAAAGCATAACCTAAGACTTATTCAAAATCAAGAAGACCTAATTTATTAATATTCCTCTTACAAAAAATGTTATGCAGTTAAGCGCTAGTTGTTATGTAGTTTAATTGGTATGTTCATGTATAAAACAAAAAACAATTGGAAAACTTTAAACAAAATAAAAATTTTGTGATTACATGTTTATTATTATTGTAAAAAAGTTGTCCATTCCATCTTCAAAGAATTTACATAGTTATATATTAAAATCAACTTAATACTTTTAATCGTCCCTGCATATTATTATTAAAGGTAAAAGATTATAAGTAGATTACTTTAATTATAAAATGCGCTAATTATTGATAAATATAACATTTTTCATTCTATTTTGACTAGTGTACAATCAAGTTTATTATTATAAAACAAAATTATAAAATATTTAACCTTATTTTGTTGTTGTATTAAAAAATATATTTCAAAAATAACATAATATATTAGTTCTATTAATCACTGAAAAATAAAATCAATTATGCAGGCTAAGAGTTATGTTTTACCAGAGGACTGTCCAAAAGATTAGCTTGGAAATTATAACAAAATCTAAGTTGCATAGTAAGACATAATATGCCAAGGATTTGAAAATGCACTCATCATATATGCTCACCAGTCAGTATCCATCGATATTGAACTCCACTCTATGTCCTGTGGGGTATATTTCTACTTTACCAGGCACCCTATTTGTCAGACATCATAAGCCAATTTAATCAATCCTTGTACGTCCCACTAAGTAAGGGACTTGTGGAGCCTTTTTATGATTAAGCAATAACGTGAATAGCAAGAACGCCCAAGAGCAAAGCAAAATATGTTTAAGAATGTTTGAGACTGAATCGTCTGCTACTTCGACCCATGGGCCATGTTCCCAAAAAACATTGTTTTTGTAGGTTGGTGCATTGGCGTCAAGCCACAAAGTGATGTAGCACACTATGGCTATAATAGCCCATCCTATTTCTTGTCCGTTGCAGTGAATGAGTGAAACCGTACCCACATCTTCAGCTATTATTTTGTTATATTAAACATTTTCATTTTCATAACAATAATATGATAATATTGTAAAAATATAATTTAGACGGACAGATGTCGCTACCGGTATGGCCGGTCTGTGCAAGTAATATATTTTTTTTTGTCTCAGCGGCCTCGGTCCTCCGTCGCCCCCCGTCGCCGACGACGTCTCCTTTCGACCCGCCGCGACGAGATTTTCACTTTATCATCTCTCCGATTGTGTTGTGTTTGAAGTACTACTATTATATATATATATATATATATATATACACGCGCGCACACACACACACACATATACACTTATGTTTATGGTTTATGTATAGATATACACAACGTTATAATCTTGCTGTGTGTCTGCATCCTTCTCTTCTGTCTCAAACACACACACACACAAACACAGAAACTCGTACTCACACGTTCTTTCGCCTCACTACCGCTACCTATATATATATTTTTTTTTTTCACTCAAAAAAAAATAATTTCGTTTTTGTTATTATTATTATTATTATTATTATTAGTAGTAGTAGTAGTAATAGTAGTAGTATACGGTGGTAGTATATTATCATCATCATCATCATCATTATTATTATTATAATTATTGTTGTTGTTTTACTGTTTTCGCCGGAATCAGTGCCGTTTCGAATTCGCTGGTTCGAGTTCGATTGTCTTCTCGCGTATCGCCGGACCATGTTAGAAAACTCGTAGGGCCTGCTCGTGAATTACAGTACGCGCGCGCGTGTGCCGTGTAGTTTATGCGCGCAGATGGACCGCGTCCCGTACGGAGTGGAGAAGACAACAACGACTTCGACGGTAAGCCCGACAATTGATTTTTAAGATTAAACGACTCGTGATCGCGTAAACGAACAACGGACTCGTGTGTGGTATACCCCTATGTCCGGACACGTTTTTATTACAAAGCTACAGCGGTTTTTAAACGATTACCGATTGTTATAATATTTTACATACGGCGGCGGTCTTGGACTGCTGTAAAATTTGTTCCCGCTTTATATACATATATATTTTTCATTATTGTTGTTTTGATGAAACGAAATAGTCCATCGCCTAGATTTGATCGATTACATCCCATTCCAGTTCGTGTCTTACTTACATGTGGATTTTATTGAATTTATTAAGACCTGATTTGTATGCTTGGCTAGTGCTCGTCAATGGATACGATATGTTTCTATTGACAATATGATATAGGTAAAAATTTATGACTTAGAAAGTGGTGACACCAATAGTGCTTTCGATCTTGCCTACCAAAATCATTGTGTTAACTTTTAGCCATTGAAAAACTGTTCTTATCAAATATATTATTTAAGTACGTCGTAAATTGACTCTGATTCACTGTGTGGGTACATCATTATTGTATTGTTTTTACACTTCCTACCTACTTATTAATAATTTTTCATTATGCACAAATACCTATAATTAATTAAGTGTGATTAAATCTGTATTATTGATAATAACTACATAGTTTACGATTTACAACATTTAAATTAAAAAGCTTATAGTAACATTTCATATTCAGATGGAAAAATATGAAAAAGATTTTAAATAAATACCTAAAATAATTATAGTATTTTTTTTTTTACGTCATACTTACAGTTTCTAAATTAATTTATATATAGGGTGTAACAGATAGAACTGACTTTTGGAATAACTTTTGTTGTAATTAATATTTTCAAATTTTTTTTCTATGTATCATTAAGATACCCTAGCGTTACATGTATAATTTTGTATAATTTAATTTTTTTATGTTTATTTTTTAATACTGAAAATAAAAAAAACTAAGATTTGATTTAAATTTTTTTGGATAAATTTAAAATAGCCAATTTGTGAATTGATTATAAGAACAATTTTGATGGTAAAAAGATTTATCTAAGTCAAGAAGTTTATTTTTATTATTGTATACATGTTATAAATTTTTTAAGACATGTTTACTATGTAAAAAAATCAGCAAGACCTTACAAAAAATTATTTATGAACAATTCCTATGAAGTAAAAAAATATCAGTTTTGGAGAAATATAAACAACTTCATTAATAGTAATTGTCTAATACTCTAATCCAACTGCTGTTTTCTAGTGCTCTAATTAATAAACCTAAATATAATATGTATAAAAATAAACTTGATAATAATATACCAATATCTATTAATTTACAATGTAGATTTAAAAAATAACTTAAAATTATTTCATCTGTAGAATTTAAATGAAATAATTTTATCAAAATATATACGTAAGCATCTACATTATATATCAATATTAATAAAAATTTGCCGTGGACTTCTTCATTGTTAACAATATTATAACATACTTTTACTTTTTGAATATTGTGTTCTAACCTAGTTATTTTATTTAATCAAATTATTTGTAAATTGTAGGGGATTAAAAACAAAATTTTATATTTAAAAAGTTATAGAAAGACATTATGTTTATAGCATTTATCTTAGGTTTACAGATTTAATCAACATTTCACCAGCAATTAATATATTTTTAATTATGTTGATATATTTTTATTTAAAACAAATGTAAATAAATTTACATCAAACTTCATTACCTAATTAATTTCTTATTTACTTTATTGTTTTCAATACCTACCTACTTTTTATATATATGCCATCATCAAAATATGTGGAAATAAAAAGACACTCGGAACGAAATTTTGGAGCATAGCCAATATCTCATTCTAAATTCTTGTAGTCTTAAATATATCTTAGACTGATCAATGATATGTATATACTAAATAGATTGAAAGTAGTTTGACTGACGAAAGGTGATAATTTTCATTTGACAATTAAAATTGTGACTTTTAAGAATAATATTTATTATTCTAGGTATTAGATATTTATATTTGCATTAGATATTACTTTATTTTCAAATTAAATTTAGAACTATATTTATTATTTTACTAGATATATCTTTTGTGTTAGATACCTAACACTTTATTTTTAAATTTTAAAATATCAATGATTTTATGTTAATAAAATATTTTTTAGGGACATTTACAAATATACTTTGTTATTCCTACTAATCTTTTAAACTTATAACAATAATAATTTGCTTAGTTTTTATTTGTTTGGTTTAAAAAAGAATATAATTTAAGTTACTTTATTTAATAATTTTAGGACGAATCAAAATTTGAATTAAAAATGATATCAATCGTATAATGGATAGTCCTAGTTCAACAACTGGTGGTCGTCGAAGGCTTCCTACTACACATTATGCCGAAGACCAAGCATTTGACCAAATAGCTAAAGAAGTAAGTAAATTAGAAAAATTACTTTATTGTATTTACTTTTTACTTTTAACCTATTAAGTTTAACTTTTTGTGCTTGTTTTTAAAATAATTTAATGTATATTTTTATAATTACAATACTATACTAATATTTTATATATTAAAAAGTGTATATATATGTTACGATTAAGATCACTAGTCTACAAACTTTCTTTATTCTTACTATTATAATCTATTCCAAATAATTTTAAAAAAAACTCGCACAGCCACCCCCCGGTCGGAGTGTTGTAATTGGTTACCATGTATCATTACTTGCTGTCAATATAGGCTGTGTAACTGCATCTGCGCGAACTATAACGTGTTTTCAACCTTATTTTTTCCAAACTTATTTGGAATAGTGTATAATCACCTTATTAGGGAAAACACTAAGAAGATAACTTTTGTGATTTTAATACAATTAAATATATACAATTTATGTTATTTTTTAACATTTTTAAGTTCAAGCAAATTATAAGTACATTAAATATTGTACAATTTATAAATGATCATAAGATTGTCTTAAAATACACGTTTACTAACATATGTAATATTCTTCTCTTTAGGTTTCATTATAGATTAATTAACTCAAATATTTAAGGTAACTACCCAAAATAGGTTTTTAGAACATTAATACGCTGTATTGTTAGTAAGGTGGAGATAGCATTTGTGAGTATGATGTCCTTTTAGTGTTATTCCTAATAAGGTGACTAATAGTAACAATAAAAAAAGTTTGAGTACTAGTGAACTTGATTATGTTATATTTGGAACTATTGTACTATTTGTACTACATGTTTGAAAAAAAAATTCTGACAAAAATTATATATATAATAACTATGGGGTATTATATAGAACATAATAAAAAATTGAAATGACACCCATGTATATATATATTATATTAAACATAAATGATTTTAAATGAAAATATTATGTGTGTAATAAACTATTAATAATTATTTCATTACAAAACATTTTATTCGTAACTGAAGATAATAATAGTAGATTTGTCCTTAAAATTATTTTTTTTTTTTTTTTTTTTTTTTTTTTTTTAAATCATTTATTTGTGAATTTACAATCTATACAAAATGGTACAATAAGTAAATGTGATAATAATTATAACTTATAAGTGGCAATGAGGAAAGTACAATGAGTAGAAGTTTCACATTAGAAATTCATACGTGGAAGGTAATTTAGGGGGAAATAGTAATATACAAGGTTAAGATTAATGTGCGTTGAGAAGATCTCTGGGCCATTCACGTTTGAGGCATCTGGCTGGGTTGTCTGGAAGAGCATTGGTATGAAGTTGAGCGATGAGGGGGTTTGAGTGATATTCCATATTGGAGTGCAGGCGAAGATAATATTTGATAGCTGTATGTTTAATGGTGGGTATTTTGAGGTCGTTATGAAGAGCAATATTTGTGACGTACCAAGGGGCTTTAGCAATTATGCGGAGGCAGATGGCTTGGAATGCTTGTATGGTTCTAGTGTTCGATGGTTTAGTGGTACCCCAGAGAGCTATTCCGTATGACCAGATAGGTTGCAGAAGGGATTTGTAGAGTAGTAAACGGTTGGAGATTTGCATATTAGATTTCATGAGAGGCCTGAGGATATGTAGGCGGCTGTTTAGTTGTTTGCGTTTAGTTTTGAGGTGGGGGCCCCAGGTGAGCCTTCTGTCAAACAGTAAGCCGAGATATTTGACTTCATTTGTGTGGGGAATGATTGCATTCTCAAATGATATATGAGGACAGTCACCTGGGCGGAGGGAGAAAGTGACATGAGAAGACTTGGAGTCGTTGATCTTGATTTTCCATGATTTGAACCAGTGAGATAGGCTGTTGAGATGATTTTGAAGTAGGCTGCTTGCTTCGAAGGGGTCTTGACTAGATAAAAGGATTGCGGTATCGTCGGCATATGTCCCTATTAGGGTGTTTTCCGTTGTAGGAATGTCAGCTGTGAACAATGTGTATAGGAAAGGAGCGATGTCGCTTCCCTGAGGAACACCGGCTAGAATGTTTTGCGTGCTGGATTGTAAATTGTTGCCATGTTAGATATCAAGTGAACTGTGAAGCTAAGCAATACATTTAAAATAAACTAGTAATTTAATTTAAAATATCAGTGTGCAAACTAGTTATTAAAAATAATAGTATTAACATGCTATTGGATTTTTAAAAATATCAAAATGAGTGCTCAAATAGGTTATAGTTCTGGTACTCTACTTACCACTAAATTCTTAGACCATCATTTAGTTTCAATCTATATGAGGTACAAAAATATATTTACTCTTATAAATTGCCTATTTATCCACTATATTGTTTTTTTTTAAATTTAATTGGATGACAATAATCTTCAAACATAATAAATAATGAAAAGTGTATATTTTATTAAAATATGCTGGAGCATCATTTTTTAAGATCTAATTTTTACTATAACAATTAATAGATTTACCAATGTTTGGATCAGATTTGTTTTTATTTTTGACTGGTTTCTATTTGATACTGGTCATAAAAAAAAATACAAAAGTTTTTGTTATTTTATATTTACATATTATTATCTATTATTAAATAAAATCTTCTTTTTATTATAATTAAAAATTATTATTTTATAATAATATACTAAAAATGTTATCAGTTTATCACATACTCTTCTAAATTTCTTCCAATGTTTTTCGTTTTGTTATGTGACTTGCCATTTTCAAATTATACACATCTACAATTTTGAATTTTACATTTTTTTTATAGTTAATCTAACCAGACATCCATTGTTTATTTATTTTATTTTTTTGGATTTTTACCTATATTATACACTTGAATTTTTCCATACTTAAAAAATTCACAAATTTGTTTTACTTGTTACTTGTTATTATACTGCAGTATATACTACTACTATAACACTAAATAACAAAGTATACGCAATGTAACAAAATAATTTGTATGATTGATTTATTGATTAGGTTACGTAGATAGGAATTGATACAAATTATACATTGACTAATAATTTTAAAATAGATATTTCTATGATATACAAGCGTATGACAAAATGTTATTCCCATTTACATGTTAAATCTATCTTTTTCAGAGAATGATATATTTAGAAATATATTAGCCGCTGGGACAAATAATTATTCTGTAAAAGACACGTTTCAATTTTATTCAGAATTCATATTATACAGGTTTTATTGTGTATATTTTCTAACACTATTTCCTAAGAAAAAGGGGCTAAAAGTACATGGCTATAGAAGGCTAAATAACTAATTGGCTGTATTTGGTAGCAAATTATCAATTATCAATACAATTATTGATTTTAGACATTATGGCTATATTATATTCAACTTAGTAGTATGGGATCAATATATGACAATTAAAAAACAATTTAATAATAGTGTGACACATCAATTTTCAGTTAAATGAGTCCATTCATTCATTCATTTGATTTTTTATATTTAGTTTTAACCATGTTTATATTTATTTATTATTTACTGCATAGAAATTTTGTTCCTTTTTTCCAATCAAAAATATTAGTTTATGTGATGAATCTATGTAGAGGAAACCATAATATTTCGTATATTTTCTAAATAATAATTGAGAATTTTTTTTTAAATATTTTTTACCATACCAACTATACTGAATTTGCATTCCATAGTAGACATAATTAATAAATAATAAATATACTAGATGATTCTTTTATAGAACAACACTTATTATTTAAAATTATATTAGTATTTTTGAAATTATTTTTTCTACATAAAAATTTAAATACATTTTTTCATTAAAAAAAATATAAGACTTAAAAAAATTCAACGATAAAAAATATATATTTTTTAAATACGTCTATTTTTTTAAATAATAAGTGTTGTGTGATAAAATAATCACTTATTATATTTAACATTGATAAAAATATTGATATTTTTAAGTGTAATTTTTTCATAATAAAACCATACTAAAACAAATTTGTTCATTCTCTCTATCACTTATACTACGTAAACCTACGTAGATATGAACCTACGTTAGATTTTCATACCTTTGTTGACAAAATATAAATTTTAATAGTCTAACACAGAAGTCCTAAACTGTGGTTGTGGTACACAAAATGCCCTCTAGTAGTACTTGTAAGGCCAAATATTAACATGGAAAATAAATTGGTATTGTAATTATGATTTTATTAATTTTTGCGGTGGATCTAAATATTGTTTTATATTTTTTTAAATTATTTATTTTTAATATCATTTTTTGTATTTTATTACTGTTATTACGAATTCCCGAATCTTGATAATAAATAAATAATAGTTTTTAAATTTTAACATACATTTTAAATATGCCTATTACCTATTTATAGTGATAAATTAAAATTTGTACAACTTTTTTAAGAATATACGTTTTATTTAAATTTATTAAATTTATCTTTGAAAATATTATATTGGATAATTTTATATTTTTTGTATAACGTAATAAATTCCCCACCTTGGTAATCCTGTATCAAATTTATTTCTTCGGGGCTCCTAGACCTATTAAATGAAATATTTAGCTTCTTATGCCCAACCGGTTTCCAGAGTTCGCTACGTACGGTTGTTATATGCCGTATTGCTTATTAATTTTTCATTACATACAATACTATGTTATATCAACGGGTGTGCGTCCGTGTACGTGTTGTGTTATGAAGTTCGCGTTATTTTTGTTACACCTTCGATATTATAGGTGCGTTTTAAAATCATTCAAAAAAGTTTTTATTTATTTCCGAATAGATTATTATAATATTTAAAATGTGTAGTACATTAAGTCTCGTTTTTGTGAATCAAATCGACTTTTTGAAGCATTCATATTCAAAGTAATACAAATACCTGGTATTTAAACATTTATACTCCATCATCACAAATTTTAAAATATGTTCAAATAAGAGTATAATATAAAATATAAATTAAGGTTAATAGTTTTGGAATGTTGATCAAATGTATATTGTTACTGTTGGTTAGTTTTCATTAACTACTAAAAAGGACAACAAATATAAAATTATCTTCCCATTTTTTTTAACATAGTAACCTATAGATTTTCTAATTTATTTAAAAAACAATCTGGTTAAATATTCACTATTTTCTAAATATAATCACCAATTAAAGGCATGATTTTGCGCCTAGTTTTTAAATTAGACGTATTTTAGGCCTATCTAAACATGACCTAGCTTTACTTGTTTACTGTACTGTAGATATTTTATTCGCGCGTGAGTTATTATTTGTTTTTATTAGGATTTTTTTTTAAATTAAAATATTTAATCATAGTAAATTCAAATTTGTTTATAATACTCCGTAAAATAGACTAATTAATCCAAGATTTGAGCGGCTATGTAGATTGTTAGATTTTTAGTTTGGCCATTATTTTGAACACTTTGCAGTATAGTTAGTAATCAGTATGTTTTACTTATTAATCGTCAAGAATCTTAAAAACGTTCGTAAATGTAAATGTATATTTAATACGTAAATCAGTGTTGTATTAGTTTAGTTGACAAAATATTATTGTCAATTGTTAAATAATAATAAACATTTAATTGTAATAATGTTCACTCTATGAAATATTATACTTTTTACTATAATAATAATGATCTTTATATAATTTTAAATCGTTTTTTATAAATATTATTTTATTTACCTTCTTTGTTTAAAATTTATTAAAATGGTATTTTAAAATATTTAGAAGTATTTATTATAAATTTTCCGAAATGCCCGTTATAAAATTTATAAGTTTTATAAATTATTCTTACAAATATTTTTTAGTGTATCATAGAAAACACTACTAAAAAAAGACCAGCAAAGAAGTTAATATTTAATTAAAAAATATTATATTAATATATTAATATTAAATTGTTCATTACTTATATGTAAAACTAATACTAACATTTAAACAAAATTTTAGACAAATTAATGCTCATTGTTAAATAACTGCGAATAAATCTATGCTTAATTATATTTTAGATTTCATTCAACACCTCACAGTGAGGTCACTTAAAATCATATTCTATGTTTTTTATAATATTTGATGTTGGTAACAAAGCATTTTTTATTATGTATGGAATAACTACGCCTTCGTATTGTATATAAATATAAACAGGGTGTTTTTTTCAACATAAGACTTATTAGTTATTATTTTGAAAAACTATGACAATGATTTTTTTTAGTTTAGTAAAGTCATTAATGATTACTTATTTAAAAAAAATATATTTTTACTACCTATTTTTTATCATAATTATTTTTAAGTTTTTAATTTTTTAAATAACGATATACATTTTTAATTTCATATTTCTAAGTAACATATTTTTCGGAATATTTGTAGACTTAAAAATCGAATCCCGAACTAGTAGCTGATTAATTATAAATTATAAAAGTTTTTATGAGTGAAATGTAAACCAACGTTTTGCAAGATACTTTATGTCACTTCACTCCTATTAATTATTATTTAAATACTTATAAGTTGTACCTCATATATTTAATAATTTAATTAATAAACTGCTAATAAATTAAATTAAAAATGTAAGTTGTTATTCAAAACAGAATACGTTTAAAAAATGACAATAATACAAATATACCGATCATGTAAATATATTGTCTCCGTCTTACGAATATATAGCTGTAGATTTTTGTTCCGAAGTTCTAATTTTGTGTAGTAAACTTTAATATTTGAATGAATTCATCTTTTATGAATCATATTAATTTATGATTCTATAATACTGAGTTATTACCTAAATATAATATTACATTTTAAAAATTCTAATAAATTAATAATAATAATAGTTTTAAAAGTAATGAATTTCTTCTGATTTAAAAAAAATCACCCTGTACATTAGTTGAGGTAATGATAACACTATGTATTATAATAATGTCTGTAAAGACTTTTTCGAGACATTCTTTGATCGTTCTCACGATAACTATTTTTGTTTGTTTTTATAAAAATTACTTTAAGTCTAGACTTTTATTTATCATCATTATTCTGTCATTACTATATAATATTATTTTTATTTTTGTTTTGATCAAAAAAAAAAACAACGATTTATGTACGTATAATTGATGTTATCAAACCATTAAAAGGTATATGAGAACTAAAATATTTTTTACTTTTTCTTAAAAATTTGGAACCCTAGAAAAAATATTGCAATAAAATAAATATTTGTTATTTCATGTTCTTAATAATATATATTGCATTTTTGTTCCTTATTTATTATCTATTATTTTTAGGTTACGTTATATGTATATACTCGTATATACATGTACATACATAATATATCATTACATTTTGTACATTATTGTATATTATTCGTAATTAAAAATATTTTTTTTTAATTAAATTTATTTCATACACTTTTTATTAGTACTGCTTTCTTTGATAATATATGCACTCTATAATTTATTTATTATTGGTTAATAGGATACCCTGTCCCGTACATTTATCGTGGACCAAAATTTATCAATCATCGTGATTCACGAGTGACGCAAAAATAAAATATAAACTGATTTATCTAAATATATTTTCATAGTTGAATTTATTTTATCGGAGGTCAGTCTATAATATTATTAAATAAAATAAACAAAAATAAAACATAAAAACAAAAATAAAAATGTTTTTTAATTTATTTCACGATGAACAGGTTCGACCAATTTGATGTTTTGTTTAATTTTTGTATTTTTTAACTTTTTATTCGTGATAATTGTTTATTCTTCGGTTTATTTGACTACAAAAATTGTATACAGTATGCACGATGTTAATTTAATGTAGCAATACAATGGATTTTTTGTTTTTATGACATCAGTGTACTTTTAAAAAACGTTTCAAATAATTTACTGTACTTTTATTACCTAGAGTAAATAATACATAATCGTGCATATGTTACCTATGTATTGTATATATAAGCCATTAAAATTAATTGTTATGATGTAATACATATTGCTTAGGTATACGTTTATTTCAATTCTGACTCGTTTCGAAGCTAATGGTGACCAAAGTAAAAAAATTCCAAACGTATTAGTAGTTTAAGTGCTATATATTTTATTTTATTTTATTATGTTAAAATATCAATAAATAAGAAACATAGTTCGTATAATTTGTTTTGAAAATAAGATTACTTATTTATGTAGGAGTATATTAAGAGTAGGTATAAGTGTACAACTATTTCTGTTAGTTCTTCGAATGCGTGTTATTACGTTGTTAATAATAACATTTGTGTGTTTGAATTAGAATTATTCATTAAATTTACATAATTGTAAGCTACAAATCTACAATACAGTCTAACCAAAATTCATTCTAATAAGTAATAAGTTACAATTATTTAAGTTCCTATCTTATACTCTAAAACTTTTTTATAGCAATAAAAATCTGTATTATACTATATTTTTACTTATACGAATTACAGTGCTAAGTTTGAAAGTAAGTTGGTATAAAACAAGTATGAGACTCTTGTATAGTCTTGTTAGTAATGCAAGCCATACTCAGAAGATAACTTTTTAATGAGTTGTCTTTTTTTCAAAAAGAGTCACTTCCAGTTTTAGAACAGAAAAAAGTGATTGTCTTGATATAGATTTTGTATTAAATAATACGTTAATTTTGAATTATTTTGCTGTAACCATTAATATTTAATATATGAGTTGTCTCAATCGCAGTAATTCTTTTTACATTTTATTTGAATGACGTTGCCGTGGTTTCACTTGTATACGAATAATATTACTTAGTATTACTTATGAACTGTGGTTTACTGCTACTTGCCAGTACTAATGAGTAATATCAATTATGCTTAGTAGCTACTTTAGGTTTTTCCTTTCGTGTATCGTGTATGACTATTAAGTTATCGAACGTGAGTTAACCTTCTTTCGATGCATACACTATTTATCTAGGTACCAGCATGTTGGAAGTTATTATTAATTAATAAATGTTCGTAGTACATATAATAATTCAGCATTAATACTAATGTGTTTACTTAAAATACTAATTTTAAGTATATTTCATTCAAAAAGTATTACAAATTCATAATAAATAGGCAGGCGTCTATACATTTATTTTTTATTTTTTCTATATTCATATTTTTACGATAGTTTAATTATTCCTTAATCATTACAATGATTCATATAAATTTGTGATAAGTTTCTCATTGAATTATTAAGAATTACCTATCGTTTTCCATTTTTATTGGAATTAAAAGATTATAATTTATAATGTTTTTGTTATTGAAAATTCAATTAACTCAAAGCATTTAAATTTAAAAAAAAATTGATAAATGCATAATATTTGTATTTAATTTAAATTTTCTTCATGTAATTAATAAAATAGTACGTAATTAATTCAGTAATTTTAGGTCGAGGAGCATGCATTAGTATCTAGAGTATCTACTATCATGTTCCTCAACCTAAAATCAATTATCAAATCACATAAAAAAACTTAATTGATATGGAATTATTCATAATATTATAGTTTTATAGCCGATAACTTATTATTTATTATATAATACCTACATATAAACCCAATTATTATTATTTATGATCTGAGAATGAAATTGTTTTTTTTTTATTTGAAAAATATCGCTAAACTTAAAAAAAGCTTTAAACTTTATTATTTCAGTTACTTTTTTTTTATGTAGTTAAAATTGGGATGATTAATATTTTTTACTGACACATTTAACCGATAAAATCTACAAATCACTAACTAACACTATTTATAATTGAATAATTGATTCACTTAACCACCATACATAATAAATTTATATTATGCATAAATACAAAAGTAAAATATTACTTTGGTGTTTATCTTTCTCACATTCTAATATACACGAAAATTAAGGAGACGCTATATGCAAATTCGTATCTTTATCTTGCATTAATGGTTTGTGCATTAATGGTTTATCATATAATTTATGTTGGTACCTTAATGCATTAATGTTTTATTATAGTAAATCAATATCAATATGTCAAGAGTATGTTTAGGAACGAATCGATCATTTCAAATTTCGAAATCATTTTATTATTTCACCATTGTACTAATTTATTCTAAAATTTGCATTCATCCGTATTCCGTATATTTTTTTAATTGTAAATATACTGTATATACTAACTGTTTTAGTACTAATGTTCTTAATACACTAATGTAATAACATTATATACCAATAAACATATATAATAAAACTGTATGACTAATGCGACTCGTAAACTCAGGCATTATCCGTGAGGCCAAAACCACAAATAGTTTCAAATAATAATATTTTAGCTTCTGGGGGGAGCGATAAATGTATTGATTTTATCATGATGTGTTTTGTGTGTTTGTGTATGTGTAATGTGTTTATGTGTATGATAAGTTCTCGATAAAATGCTTCGATTTTCAAAAATGGGCGTGGTTTTGGATATCAAATAGTCAATTGAATCAGATTTAGTTTGTACTTAAAAGAGGTCAACTTAAAAATGAACAGTACTTATATTAGTTATTTTTATATTTGGGAAATACACAATTACACAACAACAAATAAAGAAAAAACGGGAATTTTTAGGCAAATCCAATTTTTGAAAAAATCGACTTTTTTATGGTACTCGAAAACGAATTATCGAAAATATTTGAAATTTTCACCAAATGTTTATTCTATCGTTTTCTATTAACTAAACGATTTTCAAAATATTTTGACTGTTTTTGAAGTATTTATAGACTTATAAATTTTCATTTTTTTTTTTTTATAATAAGTATCGCTTAAAAATTATTTGTTGAATAGAAATGCTTTAATATGTAATACAAAGCTCATTATAAGTATTTATTTTTCAATTAAAAATATCAAAAATCTATAGTCACAATATATTTTTATAATCGTTTAAAGTTACAATTTTGACAAAATTCATAAAAATCGCGAAAATCAGTTAATTATTTTTAGTAAAATACTAATAATATAATAAATGCAATAATTTTGAAAAAAATTACATCAACCTGTTTACTATACGTCTATACCAGAGATGGACTACTGGCAATCCGTGAACATTTTTTATCTGGCCTCTGTTACATTTACAAATAACTTTATTAATTTGTATTTTATTATATTCATAAAATCGATATAATGTTTATCGTAAAAGGTAGATATGAATTATCTAAAGGAAGTGATATACTAAATACTGTAAAAACGCAATTGACCTATTTGGTGTTTCAAAAAATTCTCATCAGTTGTGGCTGCAGATGATGCAAAATCTTTTTGTTTTGCTTTCTATACTCTGGCCCACTAGATTTTAAAGTTCTAAAACTTGGCCCTCTATAGTAACATTGAGTTGTCTATCCCTGTACTATACTATTAAAAGTAAAATAGGTTATTTTAATAACTATATTAAAAATATTATCACTTGGTGGTATATAGCCTGATAGACGGTTTACGCCCAGAATTGTTTTTCGTATTTAATGATATATCATTAAATTCAAATTTCACAGATCTATAATAGTGATCTACTCGACATCTAATACACAGTAGATCGGTACTCACTTATTATTTTTATGTCTGTTGTATTACTTTAATATTCTATTTTTATGGTTCAATTTATTAAATGCATAGTTGAGATTAACATAAAATATTTGAATTATTGTTTCTGTATTCTGTTGACATAACCATATACGCGTATAAAAATGTTCGATAGGCAGTCACTACGATAGTGAATGTGTATTTGTGAGTAAATCACATTCTGCCTATTGCGAATAGGTTTATGACATCACTAACTGGTTTTTCCAATAATAGATACGCTAGACTTAAACAATAAATTGTTTGAATATTGATTAGATGTTTTCTGATTTGTAGTTTGTAAACGTAGGAAACAATTGGCGTTTAGGACGTATACGTCGTATTCAAATATTTAGGTCATAAAAAGTATCTTTGAAAATATGTATGGTATAGTAATATTATCGGGCGTCGCCCATTACCGCATAAATGTGCAAAATACGCATAGGACCAAACCGCACAAAGTTTTTAAAATACTGATTATCCCATTACCGCGAACACAAATTTAGCAGTATATTTTTCACGATTATCGTCGCTTATTGATAAATTAATTAATAATTAAGAAGGGACTGAAGCAATACAATTGAAATGCATGGTTGTGAACGAGAAAGCAATTTAATACATTAGGTTTTATTATCAAACGAACTAACTATTATGGAATATGTTAAAAAACAAGTTTAAATTTTAAAACAATAAATGTAGCTACAATATGCATGTATATTTAATTTTAATTTTATTATCTAACTATTTTACTTATTTTTAATTATTTTTATATAACACAAGTGTTTGATGTTATTATTTTTTGAACACGTATAATTCTATAATATTGTACATTTGATTTTAATAAATCTGTTTGGTTTCGTATTATTTTTGTGTGCGATAATGGAAAGCGCCAATATTATCGTCAGTACAGTAAATAGTAATACTTTTAATTTTTATACTATGGAATTTATGGTGGGTGGTGGTATATATTTAAGGAGTTTAGTATAGGCAATATTTAAAATACTATACAGTACGTACAATTTTTTAACATACATGGTTTGGTATACTTATGAAATTTGTCTCAGCGTTTTCATGAATATTTTAAAGATATTATGTCAATTCAAACTATAATACAATAATTTATAGTATTATTATAGCATTATCACATTGATTTGTTACATTCTGAGTTTTCCCTGTTGAACAAAATACATAATACAATGTATACGTTTTGATATTTATATTACCTACATAATCTATTCGTTTAAATAATAATAAAACAAAATGTAGGACCTTAATATTTAATTGTATTATAACGCATCAGTAGCTAAATTAATTTAATTTAGTTCATATCATTACTCAATTACTGTGAACCAACTAAAGTTTATTGATAGGTTATTTAATAAATATTCTATAAAAGTTGAAAAGAAGTGGTTATTATAAGTATAAACAGTAAAATATCATAATATTGTTGACTTATATATTTTACTATGCATTTAACTCTAACTTATTTTATGTTTTAAGAAACCAATGTAAAAATAAACTCACCCTTCACAAAAATAAAGATCGTTCTATATTTATAGCCGCTAAATATATAAAGTATTTTATGCATTTTTTTTATTGACATTTTCATGAACTAGACATTTTTACTTTTTTTATTGGTCCTGTTTTTTGAAGTTGGAAATCTAGTAACTATAGTATAACGTCTTAGTTATATGTTAAATATATTAAATTCTACATTATGCTTAGCTATTATTTAGCTTACCGTATTATGGTATTTCATTTTTATGCAAGTTATGAATTTGTAAAATATTATAATTTAAAAATTCTGATCATCTGATAAAATTAACCTAAATCCATAATATACCCTTTTTATTTCATAATAACATAATATTATGTTGTAAGCTCATAGATATAATTAAGCCTATGTTATGTTTGGTATTTATATGTTTTGTTTTGATGGAGTACTTAAATGGATTTTCTAAGATACCAAGGAATAATAATATATTTTTCTTTTGCACTTAACTGAAATGAAAGTGTCCATATTTGGTTAATTGTTAATGTTGATCTCCTTCTTATTTATTTAGTTAAAAATACATCACGTTGAGAATTTAATATGAATGATAGTCATATCAAAATGAACGTAACATCGTGTGATCTGGTTACTGGAGCGCATATTACGCACATATACATAAATCAAACTCCAGATACTTTAAATGAAAAATCATTAGATGCTAAATTACTCGTCAATGTACCTGTTGAATTTAATACATCTAATTCTACGTTTACGTCGAAAGAGTCCTCATCATTGTACTCCGACAGTGTTAATAACGCGGACGGTAGGGATGCGGTGGTGAATATTTTAAATAACGTCACTCCATATGAATATTCTAAAGTCGTTCATTCGTCTCAGTTGATACTAGATAATAATGAATCATATTCTTGTCACATATGTATTAATGATAATACCGATCTGAATTCAGTATGCGAGAATTTTAATACTGATGCGATTCGTCCAGTATGCGACGCTGAAACAAATTATACTTATCTTTCATCAGAGGACGACGATAGTTACTGTGCATATTCTATTGCTGATATCAGTGATATCGATGAGCTATCAGATAATAATTTAAACGATCGTCAATCTAGTCCTCTTAGGGAACAAACAAGCGTACAAATTAATGGTTCTAGTCCTGGCTATAATTCTAGTTGTGATTCTGAAGCTGATGGAATTGTAACATTTCTGGACAAGTGTAATAATGAAGTATGTATAAGTATAATTATAATTAACTTGCTGGTTATTTGAATAGTATATTCTAGTATTGACATAAGACTATAATTATAGTTATTTTATTTTACATGTATAAAATAAGTCCACTTTTATAGTTTTATGTTTACTAACAGTGCATAATGCATAAATCTTTCAGGAAGTATGTGATACAATATTTACGATAAGCGCTCTATTATTAAAAAGTTAGTTAATTGAATCATTTTTATTTTGTTTCAGGCAGAAGCTCGCTTGGCTGCAAGACGTCAAGCCCGTGCTGAAGCTAGAGAAATTCGTATGCGAGAAATTGAACGGCAACAGAAAGAAGCTGAGGAAAATGCAGACAAAGCTTTTGATATGCATGCAGCAGGCAAGTTTGAAATAACCTTTTATCTCTATATCTGTGTGTGTGCAATTTTTTTTATAAGAAATACTCTGGGGTCAAAGCCGTAGCTAGTCCTTTAAATTAGGGGGGAGGGGCTAGATTTTTAAAAATTTTTTATACCAAATTTTTTTAATTAGAAAATTATTTATTGGTTTTATTGGTGATTACATCTGACATGAATGATTATTCGTTTATATGAAACATTATATTTTTTATATTGTAGGCAAAAATAAAATTAATACTTATATGTTTATAGGCACATATATTTACCCAAAAATGTTGGGGTAATTCTGGTAATTCTTAATAATTTTATTACCCATAAATTGAATGATCAGTAAATCGATTTTAAATTTTTAAGATATTATAATTATATTAATTATAATTTAAGATAATATTGTAAAATTATATGTAACATATGGGGATGTAGTTAGTAGTATTTGTGTAGTATTTAAATTGAATTAAAATTAAAAAATAATTAATTTGTACATATTTGACCAAAACTGAGTGAACTATGAATAATTAATAATAATTTAATAATTCATTCCTTCCATTTCGCACTTGGCAAATATTAAGATAGGATATTTGGTTGCAGACATATATTGATTATAACTGACATTCTTTGGTTTGTCTTTAATATCTAGCTATTTGATAACCCCAGTTAGGAATTTAATATAATAATACACATTCAGAATTGAAGTTTGATTCGCTTACCTATCTACTTTCTCCACGTAAAATCTTTATTTTATTTGTGCACATTTAAAACTTTATTTTTGCCTTATATTATACCTAGTTCTAAGTCATTATTAACTCTTGATTATTTGTATTTATATTTTATGTATTTTAGTATTTGTACTATTGATAAAATTAAAACCAAGTTGACCAAGAAATATTGAATTAATTTCCAAAAATCCTATTATTCTCTTTACGCAGACTTGGGTAAAATACTTTTTAAAAGTATTTCAAATACATATTCTGAATACTTTATGATAATAGTATTTCCAAGTATTTGGAATACTTTTTATGAAGTATTCCAAATATTTTTCAAATACTTTTTTTTAGTAGATTTAGATTTCAATAACAAAAATATATTTTTTTCTAATTCAATGTTTATAAGTAAACATTGCCCAATCTATTTATTATAAATTATATTCAAATTATAATATTATGTAATTCACTTAAGTAATAAAGTGGGTAACTTTTTTAGTAAAACCTAATAAAGGAACATTATATTCACAAAAAAAAAAAACTATTAATTAATACTTAATTATAATATAATTATTAATATTATTATAAAAAGTAGTACAATAATCAACTACTTTAAACCAATAGCCAAGTTGCTGTGGCTTAAATAATAATAATATATTACTATAAAATATTTTGAATAGAAATATACACAGATTATAGGTGCTTATATGGTTACATACAAGTGCAAAAGCAATTTCTATGACAGAAGAAGTAATGAAATTATTTTTAGTGTGATTAGACTGTAAAAAATTATTCGGAATACTATCCAAGTCTGTCTTTACATTACTGAAAAGTTTACCAATATACTCCTGGGACCAAATATCATAACTCATTTTTTGATAGGGATAAAAGTCTTAAATTCTTATATTAAATTAAGCAAAAACTATTATAGTTAACATTGCCCAAACTAAACTGGGTGATTTTATATAATCAAGACAATTTTTCTTCATTACCCATAACACACACACACACATAAATAGGTATTCTCATGTTAGCTGATTTGCATCACCATATTGTTACTTATTGGAAAATTTGAAAATAATACCTTATCATTACTTTATTTCTATGTATATTTTTTTCTCAGATTCTTTTTATATTGATATTTTTCTTGTATATTCTTACATAGATTCATTTTATCACTAATTACATTTTATTCAAAGTTCTAATAATTGTTTTTAAAATAAAATTTTGCAAACATGAAAATAATGATATATTTAAACAAGATTTTTGTTTTAAATTCAAGATATGAAATTAACATTAAGATAAAAGGCCATTATAATAATAACTTGAATTTTAGTAATGAGGTTTCACCAAAATAAATTAAAAAATATTAAAAAGTAGATAAATGAAAATAATTATTAATTTAGAATATAAAATACAATTCAATAATTATTTACTAAAAAAGTATGTAAGGTTATTTATTTTTATTTATTTGAATAGCACTTTATATTGAACTACACATTGTTTGGTTTATGATAAGTGACACTTCAAAGTTTTATGATTAAGTTCCTGTAATTAAAATAGTATTTGATTAAGATATAAAACACTTTGTTTAAATGTTTATTTTAAAGTATATAATATGTACTATAGTGTTTGCATTTATCTCTTAGATGGACCTATTATAAATCGAGTTTCACGAGTATCTGCAAATACTGCCAGTCCTAGAGCAGCCAGTTCAATACATAATACTAACAGTTACCAATCTAGTCGACGTAATTCAGTTGATTCTCTTGATGAATCTACTCCTAATTTTCGAGATTTTAGGGTATGAATGTTGTTTTCTAAATATTTCAATAAATAATTATTAATTATTTATCATTTTTAGATGGAATTAAAAGACTTAGAAGAAAAGTTTCGTAAAGCTATGGTACAAAATGCTCAACTCGACAATGAAAAAGCAGCTGTGTCATATATGGTAGAATTGTATAAAGACAAGTACACCGATATTGAAGAAGAACTTATGCATATAAAAGTAATTATTTTATAGTTATAAAGAATTGTTTTTAATTTATATATTATTTAACTTATTTATAGCGAGAACATAAAGAGAGTTGTAGAGAAAACGAAAAATTAAAACGTTTATTGGCTACTCAAAAACTAGAATCTTTAACACTTCAACAAGAACTAGAAGAACGTGATAAACTCATTGAGGTAAATTAGTATTTTTAATCTAATGTTTTATTTATAGCTAAATATCTTTTATTTGTTAGTTCCTCTATATTTTTTTACTAACAATATTTTAATATTATAAAACTTTTAGATAAAATTTTATTTTATAAAATATATTTTTGACTAAAATTTATGTTATGTATATAATATTTTACTATTTTAGCCTTTTTTTATTACTAGTAATGTACTTTTATTTAATATTAAAAATCCTGAAGTTTGATTTAAAGTTAATAAAAATAACTATTTAAACAACGAAAAAATTATCATAATAGTATTACAACAGTAATAACTTATCAAAAAACTAAAATTATATCGATTGGTTGGTTTAAAATATAAATACATATTGTAATTATTATTTTAGGAAAAAGGTCTAGTAATTATCAGCACAGAACAAGAACATTGGAGTGAGACTGATCAATGTAATAGTAAAATAAAACGTGCCTTAGTCTCTGTTGAAAATGCTCAATTGTTACAAGATGCAGGAGAAGGTTGTTTAGGTATGTATTTAAATATTTTATTATATATTTTATTACTTTGTTTTACTTTTTTCTTGAAATTACTTATAATAATTACATAAAATAAATAAACGTGTTATAATTCATAACTGATATTTTAAATTAAAGTAAACATATGTTAATATGTTCCTTGCAAAATGTGGTCCTCTACTCTACTTACTTAAACTGAATTTGCAGGAGTAGCAATAATAGCATATTTGTCTATGTGTTCTTGATTCATAGCAGACAGAGTTAGAAATCCGTTTTGTATAATGACAAGTTTAATTATCAAGAATTTTAAATGCCTATTTTGTACATTTTGTCTCTTTTAAGAAATAGTGCATATTTGTATGCATATTTAATATTTTCTAAAAAATTGACTTTTTTTTATTTTATGATATTCTATTATACAATTTAAACTTTACAAATTTTAAAAATATATTTTTATTAATACTATACCGGTACCGATAATAGTTTTTCAATTCAATAATAACTAATAACATCATAACTGGCAACCAGTTTTCTACACATTAGACTACACTTTTTTCATTTATAAAAAAAATTATATAGTACCTAATAGTTTATAATACAATAAAGTAAATGAATAATAATTAAAATATTTATATATTATTTTTTTTGGAATTTGAAAAAAAATATATTTTCTTGTTGTCTATTTTACCTCTTATAACTAATTATCAACTCATCAAAAAGGTTAGGTTAAATATATTGAAATACTCTAAATAATATTCTGACACAAGATTAAAATTAAAAATATATTTCATCATGCACAACAATAAAAAAAATCTTTTTTTTATAACGACTTAAAAAGAGTATACAAGCAATGTAGAATATAGAGTTCTAGGATAACCTTGTATTCAATAACATGTTTCATACAATAATACATGGTGTTCTGAATACTGTGATTTAATATTATATTTTACATTTTTTTTATCTTGTTATAATGTAAATACTTTGGGATTTATTCAGATGTACGACTCAAAAAATTTACCGAAGAACGTAACAGCTATATAGACGAAATTAACAGGCTCAAATTAGAGTTACAAGAAGCCAAACGTCATAGTGATAACCATTATAATGGTACAGACTCAGACGATTTGGAAGATGCCCAAAGTAAGATTGGCTTTGTGTCAATTGCATTTTTAAAAGTACCAATAATATAATTTGATAATTCATTTTTTTTTATATGAATATAGAAGAAACTAATAAAGTTCTTGGTGATTATAAATTCAAATGGCAAAAGGCTGAACAAGATATTTCTACATTACAAGCTAATGTAAATTAGATAATTAAAATTTTTAATTTAAAAACTGTTATTTTATTTATTATGTACATTGAATCTAATATTCATTAACATAATTATATTATTTAACTTTAGGTAGCTAGACTTGAGAGTCAAGTTATTAGATATAAAACAGCTTCTGAAGCATCTGAAAAAGCTGAAGATGAACTGAAATTGGAAAAACGAAAACTACAGCGCGAGGTATTAATTATTATTTGAAAAATATTTTACTTTATAATTATTAACTTTAAATTATACATGGATTTATAAATAAAATAATAAAATAATTTTTAAATAAAATTAAGCTAAAATACCTAATTTGAAAGTTTACTAACATATCAATTTAATACAATTTGTGTACTGTTAAGTACAGCGGTTCCCAACCGTGGAGGGGGGGATATAATGATGATGGAATTTACGAAATAACTATGTTATTTTACAATGTGTAAAATTGAAATCTGTATTAATTTTAAAAAACAGTACAAAATTTCTCATTAAATTTACTCATATTATTTATATTTTATAATAATATTTTTGTTTTTATATTCAATAATTTTTCTTATCTTAATATGATTACTTAGTAAGTTGATTTATAATAAATTTTTAAAATTATGAAAATAATAATAGTAAATAGTTTTATATTGTATAATATATAGTTATTTTGTTTAATTTATTTGTACTGCTCACAAAAAAAAAAAAAATTCGCTTAAACTAATTTAAGGAGGAGGGAATAAGATTTTAGTAAATTTACATGAGAAGCGTAAATTGAGAAAGGTTGGGAACCACTGGTATAGTATATATGAATTATTATAACTATTAATTCTATGATTTAATAATTTGTACTTAACATATAGTTTTCTTTAATGGGAATTTTATTATTTTGTTTTAGCTTCGAGAAGCTCAAGCAAAAGTTGAAGAATTGGAGACATCCAATATGCATTTATTAAAACGTTTTGACAAGTTAAAGAATGCCAAATCCAGTTTACTAAAAGATTTATAATAGACTATCTTATTCATTATCGAACAAAACTAAAAGTAATAATTTATTTTAATTCAAGTATTAGAAAAACAACTAATACATAACCCATTTATACAATTTACTAATTTAATTTAATTTATTTTTATTAGATGCGATTTTTTGTGCAATAAAATCTACATTCATCATCAGTGTCACATCAGACAATGATAATGGGAAGATGTGCAAAACAGGACAAGAAACATAATATAATTAAAAACATAATTTAGTATATAATATTTGAATAATTAAATTTATATTAATAAATATTTAATAACAAAATACTAATAATTATAGCAAAATATAATTACCGTGTAAAAATTGTTTTATTTTAATTGAAATTACAATCTAACATTATCATTTTATAAATGTTTTATTTTATATTAAGTATATTTTATTATTATTTTATTTTGAAATAATAAAATTCTTTATTTTTGTTGATTTGACTATTGTTCCAAAACTATCAACCAATACTCCAGATGGTAAATGTTTTTATTATTAGTTATTCTGTATTAGTAGAATCTTGTTAAACCAAAATAAGTGGCATTCGCTCTATTTATAAATAATTTATTAGTGAAAACATTTATCTCCTTATCACTAATGTGTATACTTGGACAGAACTTGTATGTATACTGTATTTATTTCATTATTATTATTACTTTAATTACTTTAGTACATTTGCTCTGTAAATAGGTATCATATGTAAATGAAACTTTTCTTAACAAGATAAAATTACCAATGATTCATTTTATATTATAAAATGTAAGTGTTAGACTGTTAGAACATCTTTTGAAATATTCTCTTAAATGTTCCTATCTGATACAGAGAGTAGATTATAAAATATTTTAAAGTTAAAGTTTGTAATTTTATAGATTTATTATACTAATTTGAATTCTGAAACAAAATTTATAATAAAAACTACAAGACACGGTAATTTTATTTTGTTATTCATTTATATACTTTCCAAAAAAAATTAATTTACTATACTCAGTTTCATGTAAAAGTAAACTCGGGCAGGCGGCTTTAGCTAGGCTAATGAATGTTGCTAACATGTGCTTTTGGGAGCATCACATTATTATTCTAACAACTGCCAACCTTGTATTTTGCTTAGATAAGCACAATAAAAATATTTTACCATGGTGTATAAAAATTTATTTATTAAGAGATAATTAAGGGTGATCTGATCAAACCTGACTGACCTGAGACTACTCTTATATGAGGCAGAGTGTAGATCTATGTAGTTAGAATTATGAAATATAAATTATTACAAATAACATTTTGTATTTATTAAAAATAATAACAACAATCATTTAGTTTTTAGTTTACTTATTTAATTTTTATCTTTATAATCTATTAAAATTAAAATTGTATTACAAAGATCCTAGTAATAACTATACTACATATTTATGATTTTAGAATATACTGATATGTGTTAATCTTCAAAACATCAGTAACAGATCCAGAGGTCACACAAGGGAAGGGTTGATCCCTAAAAATTAAATTGCCTTTTTAGTTATTTTTCTATTTAAGTATTTAACCTATATTGGAAGCTAATTATTAGCATTGTGTTCCATGTACAATTAAAAAATATTATTAATCCCTTATGTTAGCCATAATAATAGTATGTGTAAAATTTCAAACCATTTGGGCAATTTTTTTTTCAATTTTTTTTTTGAGTAAACCATACCAAAAATTATGTGGCGGTTTGATCGAAGATAAGTGAGACCCAAATTTGTGTCTCATGGCGCTCAACGTGTTAAATAAATCTGTTTATATTTATTTTTACAATTAATTTACAATATAGAATGTTTTTTCTACAAAATCAAGACTAAGTAAAATCTCAACTATGTGTGATTCATAATATCATAAAAATATTGATTTTTGACCAAGACATGAATATAAAAATATGGTATAAAACACAGCCTAAGGGTGATCACTTCATCACGCTCCTTTGTATTAAACAACTGAAAAACATAAGGCAACTAACTTTATTAGTGTTAACAGTTAACAGTGAGAATACCCACCATTTTAAAGTTAGATATGAGTAGAAATGTATCTATATTTAAATAAAATTAACTTATTTATACCACAATTGGCACAATTTTTATCTGTATATTCTAAAATCAATGTTACCTATTTACATACCTTAAAAAATATGACTAATAAATAAATTTTATACATGGTTTTTTTTTTATGTATTTAGAATTATATTATTTATTATTTAATCCTAAAGAATGTAATACACTAATACTAAATAGTTAAAATTAAAATATCAAATCTATACATATTTGTATAGATCATTAAAAACTATCAAAATTATTTCAACAGTTATTTTTATGTTATTTTATTTCTTTCAATTTAAGTTGTTTTCTTATTTTTTGAATTATTTTCTATCCAATGATTTTGAAATGTAACATGAGACATTTGAAAAGTCTGGCTGAAGACTGAGGGGTCCATGCTGAATCACAATAAAACTTTTATTTATGATGATTTATAAATTCTGTAGGGCCAGAGGTTTTACTGTCTAATGGTATAATTGTTTTTATTTACAAATGCATTCAATTAATACAGAGATTCCCAACCAGGGTGCCGCGAAATTATTTGAAATATATTAAAGTCTATAGGGCATAGGGTGCCTCCGGATTTTTAGAAAATGACTAAGGGTGCTGTGAGTAAAAAAAGGTTGGGAACCTCTGTTAACTATTAACTGTTAATAGTTATGAGTTTTGTTTTTTATTTATAAAATATTTAACAATTTAGAGTTTTTTTTTATCCTGTCATTATGCTACTTTCAATTCTTCAAATATATGTATATTAATAAATTAATATTCAAATAATATAGTATATTATTCTACGTGTTTTATTTTGTTTTATTCATTTAAATGTCAATCATCTAAGTATTTATTTTTATTTTTTAAAAGAAAGCTATTATTTTTGAGTTATTATTAATACAAAGCACCTCTTTAGTTATTCTTTTAGCAATTACTGCAAGTTGACATTTTAGGAAAATGATCTTTTTCTGTATAATAAATTATTTTTCCTACCCTAACAGCAGTTGGAAGAATTGTTACATATCTAAATCAGATTAATATACATGAATATATTTGAACTAAATTAGATAAGTTTTATCTAAAATATCAAATAATAGCTGATAAGTTATTTCAGTACTGTTCGATGTGTATTTATAAATACACTATGGTGCTATTCTTTGCAACTGTTTTGCAAATCTAGATATCAAGAACAACAAGAATAGTTCACTATTGATTATTTATCTACCATAATATCTATGGCTTATGGCTTATAACTTAATTACATATCCTAATAAGTATTATGAGTACATGTAGTTATACACTTATAAAAATATAATTATGCTTTAAAAATATGAATTATTTTTTAACAAATATTTTATAATTAAATTAATTTGATGTGAATTTATTGTTACTTTTAAAAATACCTACATAAATTATAAAATAAATACCTATGTATATTTGTAAACTCTAAAATCTAATTTTTAAAAGTACCTAACCATCTATTGTTTAGTTTCAACTTTCCAGAGATTTAGAATACAGTGCATTGGTAATAATTTATACAGCTGTAAAAAAAAGTAAGTCGAGAAATGATCATTTGATCTTGCAGCCTGATGCCTGAAGAATTGTTCCAAAAAAACATCTAAAACATTTGGTTATTTATTAATAAATTGTATGATTTTTTTTTTGTTCTCTTACTTTGAATTAATCTTGATTTATTTCCCTATAAATAAATACTTAAAATTCTATTAATCATTCAAATACTTAAATATTTTGAAGGATCAAGTGTAGACTGGATTATGACTAAAACTATAAGCTGTGCTAACAATTAAAAATAAATACAATTTTTTTAAATCTTTCCATCAATATGTTCTTTTTCCCAGTAAATTAAACAAACTAATAATGATTAAAATAACTGTATCATATATTCATATATCAATATATAAGCAAATAAAAGTAGTTGGTTAATGGTTATAATAAATTATTTAACTTATTAAAAGTTATAAATATTATATTTGTGTATTATATGATAGTCTGAGCCTTTCTACATCAATTTTTCAATTCAGAACATTAAAATAATCATTAAATTTTCTGCTATTGTGTTGGTTCACAATCTTGTATATTGTTGACTTTATAATTTTTATAAAATAAAAAAACATTAACTACAAAATAAATTACTTATTAGGACTCGTTCACTAAGTAAATGCATAAATACTAATTATAATTAAGACTTTAGTGTGTATGCATAATAAATAATGTTATTTCATTACTGAAGTAGCCAGATGAACTTTCATTTTATCAGAAACACAAGTGAGTATGGTTTTTTGATAATTTTGAGCATAGTCTTAAATTTCCTGGCAATGTATTACTTAGGTCATACAAAATATGAGTATGTTACCATTTAATATACTGACCTTTGATCTTTATGAACAAAGTAAGCATACCTTAGATATTATAAACTATAGGGTATACGTAAATTATGTATACAGTATACAACACAGGATACTATTATCTATTTCATTGTAAATAATAAATATATTCAGTTATCGCTTGTTATATACCAACAACGATTATAAAGAATGGATAATAATATGTCCTTAGTGGTATTGTACGGTTTAACTACAATCAGAAATAATTATTACGATGGTGCATATAAAAGTAATATGACTTATAACTTTATAAGATCAGTGGTTACTCACCGCCAACACCAGTACACCACTTGAGTAGACACTAGGGCACTAGCCTAATATTATGTTTTTGTCATTTTGAATATTTCAAATCATCGTCTTCTGAGTTCTAACATCTAAAATTAGTTAAATCAAATGTGAAAACTACATACAATTGACACTTGAGCAGTACAATTTTTGATTATTATAAATAATATGAATATCGCCTCTATAGACGATAACAAGTCACAAGGTATAATAATCCAAAGGAATTTATGTAACAAATATTTTGAAAATCACAGAGTTATCAAATATCAATATTATTGGGTTGTTTCACTATTCTGTGTTGGTGAGATTATTCAATTATTGTGAATGCTTGTAATATTTGTTTACGTTATTATTTGTAAAATAATAAATAATATAAAATTATGGATATTCAAATGTTGAAGATTCAAAAATAAAAATGCATGCTTTCATACAATTGTCATCTTTTAGAAAAAAAAAAGGTAATTTTATCAAATTTGTAAGGAAATATAACAATACAAAATACATTGATCGTAAAAACTGGAGGACACCAAGTATTTTATGGAAAATAACGAATTATTTTCACCAATACTCAACTACTAAAAGACATCTGTATAGGAAGCACGGATAGACGGAAGAAGATAGAGGAAAAATAAATAATCACCAAAGTATAATATTTAGATTTTGAATTGTTATTCACTATATCAGAAGATTCAAATAAAACAAATAATGCAATGGAAGAATGGAATAATTACTTTATGAACGTACGTTTTTAATCAATGTTATCTGAGCATTAGCAAATCAATACTAGCATTAAAATAAGAAGAAAATATCAAAAATGTTCTCTTGTTATAAAAAATGAAATCAATAAATCGATTGTAATTTTTATAGCTTAAACTAATTAAATACAATTTTCTAAATACCATAAAAAAATGATTTATATTAATGATAAAGACTAGAATAGAAACTAGTTATGATCATGACAAAATATATATAATATATATATAATGATGTTTAAGGGACTAGTCAACATTACTCACAATTACAGTCTACAGATTGATGTTGTAACCAAAATAATAAAATAAAATTGAAAAACTCAATTATATATTTATATGAACATAATATTATTTTACAATTAATTAATGTGTTATTTTTTTATCACTGAAATGTGACTTACAAAACAAAAACAAATTAAAAGAATTATTATTAAAAATTAAATTTACATTATATTAAAAAAAAATTGTTATCTTAGTTTGTACTTTGTATAAAAATTATACTTTGGTATTCATACATATTTTCTAATTTAACCAAAAGTAACCATCATAACATCCCTACTGTCATTAAATACACATCATAAAAATCATTACAGATTAATACATACAATATAAAAGTTTTGCAAAAACCTTTAATTTATTATAACCAGTGTCATTACAAACAGTTCCTATTATACATGCTATTTCATCATTATATTATATAGTTTACAATGTATAAAATAATTAATTTTGAGATTATAATGTTATAGTATTTATGTAAAATATAAAAAATTAATTTACAAAAGACTTGAACTTTTAATATTAGCATGAATTAACTAATTTTCCAACAAGAACATTTACTGTTTGTATTACAGATGTAGACATTTTTACAATACTTGTAGAGAATATTTTGTTTTAAAATGTATAAAAGTTCTCTTTTAAATTTAATATGTTGATTTATTAATTATTTCTTGTCAAATATGCATTTATTAATCAATATGGAACAATCCTCTAAATATATGAAATAAAATTTGGTGTTTCAGCTGAAATTCAGTGTGATATAAGTAATAGGCATTTCAAACCGAATAAATTTTGTACACCAAAATAATCTGATAAATGCATATAATTCCAGTCTCTTGAAATAAAGAAGCGAGTTGACTAAAACAGAAATTAATACTTGTCGCAAAACAAAAAATAATCATGACAAATACATTCAAATTTAATTTATTAAAATAAAATTAATGAACAAATGCATCAATTATATTTCAAATTGTTGATTAAAAATTAATATAATATTTAATTTTTTTTTTTTTATTTGAAGTGAAAAAAAAAACATTTCAATAATTTACCTGTCTACATTTCCAACAATATATTATGATTTAAAAATTGAGTAGAACATCATTGTGAATGACATATTATACTTCTCTCAAAAATTAAATACACCCTCAAACTAATCCCAAAATTTGTGGAAGAGAACAAAATTAGAAATATTTTTTTAGTTCTTTTTAATGTTATATTAAAAAATATACAATATTATACACACATAACAACAAGTACATCAAGCATAAATTTGAACTAATTGTTCGCAAAATATTATTTTCTCAAGTCATTTTAGCTTAAACATTTTTCTCTTAATACTACTTACTGTAAAAAATTGAAACAATAATACCTTTCATTCAAAAAATATAATATATAATAATATGTATATGTATAATATAGTATATTATACTCTACCACAAATGAACAGTTCAAGTAATAGATCTAACAAAAATATTTACAATTTGTATCAGTACATAATGATGATATAATTAAACATACAACTACTTAAAGCTAATATTAGAACTAAATCTAATTTATAAAATAAATAAAATTTATCGAGAAAAAAAAGCTACAGCAAGTTCAATATTAATTAATACCCTGATGAACAATTGCTATAAGTTGATTAGGTATTTAATAACAATAACATATCAAATGTATGAATAGATGAAAATCTAAATAAGCCTAGGCATTTAATAATATTTTTTTCATTAATGTTAAAAATAAACTAACACATTTAACAGCTAATAATTAGGATAATTTGATTAAAAATCTACATTAATATAATCTGGTTGATTGTATAGAACGTATGACCACTCATAAATTAAGGCAAACAATTTTTATGGTAAAACTAAATTTTTATATCAGTACTAAAGATTTATAATTCATTCAAATGAGTTTAATTGTATAATTATGTTCGACAAATATGAAAGTTGAAGATTTTCGATTGAGTAATTTTGTAAATTATTTTTTATTCAAAAAAACAATTAAAGAATCAAAAAACATTTGTTTGGTTGTTATATGATTGCTTCATTGTAAAATAAATTTTTTCAGGGTACAATTCAATTGTAATAATTTAATTACACATATTTATAATTTTACAAGGATAAATATTGAAGGATTTTTTACAACACAAAACATTAAATTAAACTTAATTGTACGCGTGTCCAAATTGAATGTAAAAATATATAACTATCATTTCTAAGAAAAAAATATAATAAACATATAGTTATCTTTTTATAATATTAAGTAATAACGAGTAAAAAATTATTATACATATTATAAATCTAAAATACACATATATATATATATATATACCAGTTTTTCCCATAAAACTAATACAGGAAAACGGGAAAAAACTCTACATAATACATATATGTATATAAATATATGTAATAATAATTAAATCCATTATGAGTGTAGACAATTAATAAAATTAAAAAAATATATATTAAAAGACCTAGAATCCACCAGTTTTTGGAAGGAAAGTGTTTAAGCATGGGTTAAAATCGTTGATAGGTGGAGTTAGATTTACATCATCAATTACGTCAACAGTTGTACTAGTCACCTATAACATAGAAACAATACATTTTAAAATGTAAACTTGGACTAAATTAATAAATTAACAAAATCACTAAGTAATCATCAATTATAAAAATGTATGACTATATAAAAAATAAAAAGTATATAAAATAAAAATACCACTTATGTTGGTAATAAAAACAATAGTTGGATTAGTACATAATATGTTTTAAAATAATCTGCATAATCATTTGCACTACATTTTAATTTAGTATAATTTATGAAGTTGGTCAAAAATATTTTCTTATTGCAAGATTTGTTTCCGTTATTAAAAGATTAACATCAGATTAATATCTTGTACTTGCGTTTAAAAATTTTACTATTTAATATTTTAATATAATTTGCATTTGTCTGACACACAAGAAGTTTACACTTTATTTTTTATTTCAGTGTAATTTATAAATAGTAAGTCAAAAATATTTTCTTATTGCAAGATTTGCTTCCGTTATTAAAAGATTAACATCAGATATTAGTACTTGCGTTTAAAAATTTTACTGTTTAATATTTTAATATAATTTGCTTTTGTTTGACACACAACAAGAAGTTTACACTTTATTTTTTATTTCAGTGTAATTTATAAATAGTAAGTCAAAAATATTTTCTTATTGCAAGATTTGCTTCCGTTATTAAAAGATTAACATCAGATATTAGTACTTGCGTTTAACAATTTTACTGTTTAATATTTTAATATAATTTGCTTTTGTTTGACACACAACAAGAAGTTTACACTTTATTTTTTATTTCAGTGTAATTTATAAATAGTAAGTCAAAAATATTTTCTTATTGCAAGATTTGCTTCCGTTATTAAAAGATTAACATCAGATATTAGTACTTGCGTTTAACAATTTTACTGTTTAATATTTTAATATAATTTGTATTTGTCTGACACACAAGAAGTTTACACTTTATTTTTTATTTCAGTGTAATTTATAAATAGTAAGTCAAAAATATTTTCTTATTGCAAGATTTGCTTCCGTTATTAAAAGATTAACATCAGATATTAGTACTTGCGTTTAACAATTTTACTGTTTAATATTTTAATATAATATGCTTTTGTTTGACACACAACAAGAAGTTTACACTTTATTTTTTATTTCAGTGTAATTTATAAATAGTAAGTCAAAAATATTTTCTTATTGCAAGATTTGCTTCCGTTATTAAAAGATTAACATCAGATATTAGTACTTGCGTTTAACAATTTTACTGTTTAATATTTTAATATAATTTGTATTTGTCCGACACACAAGAAGTTTACACTTTATTTTTTATTTCAGTGTAATTTATAAATAGTAAGTCAAAAATATTTTCTTATTGCAAGATTTGCTTCCGTTATTAAAAGATTAACATCAGATATTAGTACTTGCGTTTAAAAATTTTACTGTTTAATATTTTAATATAATTTGCTTTTGTTTGACACACAACAAGAAGTTTACACTTTATTTTTTATTTCAGTGTAATTTATAAATAGTAAGTCAAAAATATTTTCTTATTGCAAGATTTGCTTCCGTTATTAAAAGATTAACATCAGATATTAGTACTTGCGTTTAACAATTTTACTGTTTAATATTTTAATATAATTTGTATTTGTCTGACACACAAGAAGTTTACACTTTATTTTTTATTTCAGTGTAATTTATAAATAGTAAGTCAAAAATATTTTCTTATTGCAAGATTTGCTTCCGTTATTAAAAGATTAACATCAGATATTAGTACTTGCGTTTAACAATTTTACTGTTTAATATTTTAATATAATTTGCTTTTGTTTGACACACAACAAGAAGTTTACACTTTATTTTTTATTTCAGTGTAATTTATAAATAGTAAGTCAAAAATATTTTCTTATTGCAAGATTTGCTTCCGTTATTAAAAGATTAACATCAGATATTAGTACTTGCGTTTAACAATTTTACTGTTTAATATTTTAATATAATTTGTATTTGTCCGACACACAAGAAGTTTACACTTTATTTTTTATTTCAGTGTAATTTATAAATAGTAAGTCAAAAATATTTTCTTATTGCAAGATTTGCTTCCGTTATTAAAAGATTAACATCAGATATTAGTACTTGCGTTTAAAAATTTTACTGTTTAATATTTTAATATAATTTGCTTTTGTTTGACACACAACAAGAAGTTTACACTTTATTTTTTATTTCAGTGTAATTTATAAATAGTAAGTCAAAAATATTTTCTTATTGCAAGATTTGCTTCCGTTATTAAAAGATTAACATCAGATATTAGTACTTGCGTTTAACAATTTTACTGTTTAATATTTTAATATAATTTGCATTTGTCTGACACACAAGAAGTTTACACTTTATTTTTTATTTCAGTGTAATTTATAAATAGTAAGTCAAAAATATTTTCTTATTGCAAGATTTGCTTCCGTTATTAAAAGATTAACATCAGATATTAGTACTTGCGTTTAAAAATTTTACTGTTTATTATTTTAATAATGTGTTTAACCCAATTAATTTAGTCTATTTTATTTCAGTATCATTTATATACAGTAGGTTAAAATAATTTTCTTGTTTAAATGAATGCTACAGTTAAACCTCTATAAAAACAAAAATCTGACAACAAAAGATAAAAGTGCCATTATAGATTAAGCTTTATAAATTTATATTTTCAATATTTTAACGTTTCTATAATAGTAAAAGCATTTGGTCTGGATCAATTCCATTTAGTGGTGCCAAACTTATATCATGTCATGTGAAGTGATTGTTTCATTTCTTAAATGAGTGGGTATAAGTGAATTTTAGGAGTTAATGGGTTAACAAAATTAAATAAGGTGTTATACTTATTATAGAAGTGAGAAGTTCACACATGTATGTATTTTATATCATATTAAATGGCTAAAAAGTTTGTGTAGGTGGTGGGACAAAAATTTTAGATTTTGCTTCACAAAAAGTCTGAGTTTGGCGCCACTCATTCCTCTATTAGAAGGTGGATTTAGTGTACTTGTATGAAAACTTAATGATTTCATCATAAATTAAACATACTACTTTAAGTATTATTGTTTTGTAATTTCTCATCAAATGAGATTTAATAATTTTAAGAAAATAATAATAAATATCATGTTACTATATTTACCAATTGCTATAGATAACATCATTAAGCTAATTATTTTATTTAATCAACTATAAAACATTATCTGAATACTGTATCAATGTGTATGTACCTCATCTATTTCCACATTGTTATTAGGATTTTCAGAATCAATATCAGATTTTATTGAATTGTTATTGGCAAGTGCTGCTACTATATCACTTTCTGCTTCATTAGTATTATTTTCAATGGTCGATTTAAAACTATCAGCTAAATTATTTTCATTATTATTATTTGGTAGATCAGCTGGAATTCTAAAATAGAAAAAAACAATTAAAAATATATTTAATACGATAATGATACAAAAATAATATAAAATGTGTAACTAACCCTCCAGCTGGTTCACTAGATTCGTTAGTTTTGGACTGGTTTTCTCGTACTCTTTGATCTCTTTTTCTTTTTTTGCTCCAAAGCTCATGACAATCTTGCCATGTTGGTAGTGCTGTCACGTCCATTCTAAAAATTTGTAAGTACATATTTTTTAAGTATTAATACTAATTACTTATTTCATGGCAAAGTATTTTTTTTTTAGTGAAAATATTATTTGTATTAATAACTTAATACTAACTTATCAGGTTGAACATTTTTTAACCAATTGCATTTTAAAGCTTTATCAGCAGTAATTCGTTTGCTGGGATCTAATTCTAACATATGATCTAAAAGATCCAAGGCACTATCATTCATAAAAGTAAATTCTTCACGTAAACGACGTCGATGTACTTTTTTAGCTTTTAACGAATGCCAGAAAGGCAAGTTAATCACAGTAGGCCATACAGCAGGTGTTGGACTACCACATAAACGAGATATAGTTTCTAATTGCATCATTTCTTCATTGGCCTGTAAAGCATATTATATTTATGTATAAACAGAAAATCACTACCAAATTAAGAAAATTTAACATTTAAGTAATTTGTTCTATCGCAAATTTAATTTATTAAATCACTCAATTATATTATGATGTATGAATTCTAAATTTACAATTCATATACTAGATTAGCACAAATGTAACACCCACTGGTTAATCTAATACAATACCACATTGTATGAAAACTTCATAAAAAATATTACCTGAAATAAAGGCTTTTTTAAAAATAATTCTCCCAAAATACATCCACATGACCAAACATCTATTGAAGTTCCGTACCTCTCTTCACCAAGTAATAGTTCAGGTGGTCTATACCAGAGTGTTATTACTTTATTAGTGTATGGTCGTTGTCTATCTTGAGCATTATATAACCTAGCTAGACCAAAATCAGCTAACTTTACTTCACCTCTAAAATTAAAAAAAAAAAAAAAAATTAACAAATTAGTAACAAAAATAAGTAATAGTAAAAAAGTAAAAATATAAAATTTTTTTTTTTTATTTTATTTTAAGGCTTCGACAACTTAGGTCATTAGCCTGTAGGTTGATAGGGTTGGTACAGTAGGGTTGAAACAGTAGGGGTGTTACACGTGAGTGTATTTGGCAGAATTTTTAATGGGGCACCCGTAGGTTTCTGCCATGCCCCGGGGTGGGGGGATGGCAGCACTTGTTCTCCGGACACCGTGACTTGCCCGGAGAAAAATGCCACCCAGTGGCCGAGGATCGAACCGGAGCCGGCTGCGCCGCAGCCGACGAATTAAACCGCTCGACCACCCCGTCCCCCCAAATATAAAATTAAATTGGTAAATGTTATAGAATTAATTTATGAAGATTATATTTAACTAGACATTATTTAAAACAATGTTTGTGCAATTAATTGTTGCTTTAAACTGATACTGTATTAATGTTTCTTCATAAAAATATATTTAAATACATTGATAACCATTAATATACAAGATGTAACTATAGTAAACTGGATTATCTGTGGTCTTCTGCAGAATTATAAGAGTTATGTATTTATATGTATAAATAATAAATCATTAAAATTTCTCAAGTAAGAGAACATCTCAAGACTCAAAACTTACTCTATAGGCAGTATTATACTCTATAGGCACTGATTGACAATATCCTGTACAACTTAGAGATTTTTAATTCAGAAGATTTAAATTTGTTTATTTGTGGTTTTTGTGCCACCCTATTACACTGATAATAAAGAGTTTACTGTACAGTTTAGTCTTCTTAGTAAAACCACATTAACCCAAATACAATTAATTTTTCACTATTTTAAGTTTTAATTTTACTTGTTATTCATTAAGATGTTGCTGCATTTGATATCTCTATGAAGAAAATTTCGACGATGACAATAATTTAAACCTTCCAACAATTGTCGCATAATACTTGCATTATGTGTTTCATTAAAGTCAACCATTCCAGATTCTAATAAACCCATAAGATCATGGTCCATGTATTCAAATACTAAATAAAATGATCCTCTATCCTAAGAAATAAAAAAAACATGAATATTTATTTTTCTCCAATATTAAATGAAGTTTAAATGGATCTTAATAAATATAATCTATAATTTACTTTTTTAAAATCAAGGGCATCTTGTTTATCAGTTACAATTTCTCTTAAATTTACAATATTTTTATGGTTTAATTGCCGTAAAATTTTTATTTCTCGAACAGCAGTTATTGGAAATCCTTCTTTTTCATTTTCAAGTCGAACTTTTTTTAATGCTACAAATGTACCTGCAAGTAAAATAATAATTAAAAGTTATAACATAATGTATAAATATTTAATATAAAATTATAAATGTACATTATATTTTTGTATAAATATATTTGGTACAATTTAAAATAAGTGTATAAACTTCTTTACATATACCTGAAGTTTTATCTTTTGCTTTGTAAACTTGACCATACGTTCCTTCACCTATTTGATTTATCACTTCAAACATATCAACACACTGCTCTCCCCAATCAATAGGGTTATTAGCTGCAGCAGATTTTGTGCTCCGTCTTCGATATAGTACCTTGGGTCGTTTAATCTTAATATTTGGATCTAATGGACGAGAGGGCCTTTCCATATTTGAAGTGAATGAAAAACTTTGTGGAAACCCTGATCCTAAGCCCAACATAATTGATCTTTTAATTGCGCTTTGTTGACAATCAGGTAAAGGATTTGATACGATTTCTGACAAAGAAAGATTTTTATCATCATCTATCTTATCGGCATTTTGAATAAGTCCTGAAAATATTTCTATAATGATTATAAGCACAAAAATTTAAAATATTATATCATAAAAATAATGTAGTAGATTAATTTTATCTTGGTTCATAATATTTAATTAAAGCTTAGATCTTATCAGTACTAAAAAATCTTTAACTATGTGATTAAAAATAAAAAACAAAAAATATATACACATATTAAACAGTTTTTCATTGAAACTTTCGTACAATTTTTTTTTTTTTTTAATATGTTTGTTTCAAAAATTATAATTTTTAATTTATTTTGAGTAGAAATTAAGTTTTAGTTATTAATATCTACTTAAAGTGATAAAATATTTGAATGTAACAATAAATAATTTATATAGTTTAAGATAAATTTTCTCGAAAAAATAATACTAACAATATATGACCAATGAATAAAATATTTATCAACATTTCTACAATTATTTATTGAATTAACCATATATCAAATGTTTACCTGGTGGTAAAGGTAAATCTTTAATGCTTTTTTTTGAACTCTTGAATTCTGAATCTGGAGATGTTTCGTCAAGTATTGGAAAAACAGGTGGCAATGGCATTTTTGATAAATCTTTATTTTCTATTACTTCTAATTTTTTCTCAGGTGGTGTTATTTTTGGAGTTAATGATACTTTAGGTTCTAAAGAATGTTCAATTCCATTTTCTATGATCTCTAATTTTATGATAGATGGACTTTGATTTTTTAAAGGAACTGCTTGAATTTTTGGAGGTATTTCTATAGCTGGTGAATTAACTAATTGTGTATTAGAAATTTCAACTTTAGGTTTAGAGATTTGACTGTTTTCAGATATTTCTATTATTACACAAGAATCAACGTCATCGTTTTCATTAATTTTGTGTAATTTTGTATTTAAATCAACAGCATTAGAACTATTTTGTTCATTATCTGAATCATCATGTATTTCAACTACTTCATTTTCATCTACAGTCTTAGTACTAATTTGCGTCAAACACTTCATGGCTAATTCACGCATCTGCCGATCTTTTACCAATTCAGCAAAAAGACTTGTTTCACTAAGTTTTACTTTGGAATTATACTGTTTAACTGGACTTTTTGTAGATTTTTTTTTCTTGGAGACTAAAGAATAACATCCAGTTGAATCACTATCAGAATGCTTTTTAGTAGATTTTGAATCCTTTACTGGAGAAGGCGATTTGCTTTGAGTACGAACATTTTTAGATGGAGAACGTGAATATTTTGGTCGAACATGACTTGATTTTTTTGAAGATCGAGAATTGTGAGGTGAAACTGCTCTCGAAACGTGGGACGTGTGCTTTGATGATTTTGAAGTTATACGCTGAGGAGATTTTTGACTATGTTTTGGTGAGTGGTGTGCATGGTGATGATCATGTCTCTGTTGATGAGGGGAATGTGGTGAACGGGAACGAGAATAGGAACGGGAACGTGATCGTGAATACCTTGCTTTTGAACTTTTCGTGTGTTCATGGTGTCGACGATCTCGAATCGGACTTCGGGATAATCTAAAATAACATTGAATATATATTTAATAATTCATTAATTTAACTTTAACACTAATAAAGCTTAATTTAAGTTGTACAAAGTAAAAAGTAACTAACATATTCATTTATATTATTTACCCAGTATATTTAATAAATAAAAACAATTGAATGCCACCATTTTATTCTACTGACTAAGCACAAGAAGATAAATAAAAATATCATTTTAAAACTATTAATAAGTAATGTATAATTAATAAATATTCTCAATTTTAAAAGTGCTTTGAATTAAGTATAATCATATAGCCAATGAATGAATTATATAAATAATAATAAAATATCCCAAATCATTTTTTTTTTTTATATATGAATTTGAAATTCTATAAACAAAAAATTTGAGAATAACATTTTTTGTATTTGCTCAAATTTGGTAAAAATGTAAAACAATCTACACTACCTAGATTTAGGTATATGATCTAGATTACAGTGGTATTGTTATCCATAACAACAATTTTAGTTTTAACTAACTTTTTGATCTTAATTAATCAAAATGATTTTATTGATTAGACAACCACTCAAAAAACATTAATATTGTCAATTCAAATATCAATAATATAACAAGACATCTCTCTAAAAGCATTCATCACACTATTAAAACTATTTAGTTAAATTATTTTAGCTATCTGAATTTTTAAATACTGAGTAAAAACTTGAAAACTAATGTAATATAAAAAATATTTAAAAATAACATACCTGTGACTATGTATTGGTGATCTATCTTTATCAGATTTTGTTTTCCGTATTCTACTCCTTTCGTGTTTACTCTCGTGTTTATTCTCATGTTTACTTTCGTGTTTGTCGCGAGTCCTACTAGATTTGAGTTCATCAGTTTCATATCTTTCAAACTCATCCATACGTCTTTTATGGTCCCTAAATTTAAATTATATATATAAATAGGTTGGTTGATGTTTATTATTTATCATTAGTTAAAATACAAACCGGTTATTTTGTTTTGAAATACTTCGAGATCGATAATTATATCTACCATCTGCAGGTTCAGGAGTACGACTGTATTCTTTCCTTATTGCTATATTTAATAATGGTGGGCTCTTCATCCAACTTAAAAATATATTTATAAGATTAGATATTTTAATTAGTTTCTATTAAAACATTCAAAATACTTCTGTGAACTCAACAATTACCAGGCTAATAAAATATTTAACAAAATCAATGTTATTTTGATGAAAAAAGCCTGTCAGATAATTTATTACCTTTTATTTTCTTTTCTATGATGTTTGATGTGTTTTTCTTCTTCTTTATGCGTCACCTCAACTTTGGAAATTTTGATATGAGCTGATTTTGTTAATGGTGGAGTGTGTGAAACCTCGATAGGTTTATGCTTCTTAACAGGATCATTAAAATCACCATTTCGTTTGGAAGATTCCGAATTAGAACATTTGGAAAACTTCACAAAACTATTATCACAGTCTGGTAATACATCAGATTTATGTTTTAAATCCTTCTTCTTTTTTTTCTTTTTTGAGCTAGGGCTTTTAGGTTTTTTGTTGGTTTTTTTAGCTCTTTTGTACTTTAAACGTGAGACTTCTGATGTCATATCTACACAATTATTTAAATTGAAAGTAGTAGACATTGAAGATTTTTCTAATACCGGATCTAATTCCCAATGATTACTTATAGGGGAACAAGCTGCTAATAGATTTCTAGGTGAGGTGACTGTAGTAATTCGAAAATTATTAGTTATTATTCTGGTAGGAGGAGGAGGTTTTAAACGTATGACCCCATGTTTCTCATCAAAATCACTATGTATTTCACCTGCCTCTGGACTACTAAGTTCTTCAGAACTAACATCTGAATATTGAACTAAATGTTTACTTGAAGTAACTAGAGCAGACTTTTTGTGTGATTTAGATTTCAATTTGTGCTTGTTCTTTTTTTCTTTTGTCCTCCGGTAAGATTTTTCTCTGCTTGCTGTGCTGCATTTTCTAACCAGTGCTGGGAGCATATCTATTATTCATTCCCATTCATAGGTGTCAATTTTAGTAACAATTACTTTATGGATGTTTTATCAATTATTTTTTTTTCCAAAAAAATAATAGATAATAATTTTAAATAATATATTTCAGTTGAAAGTTATAATATAAATTGTCTACAAAGATGAATTTCGTAATTACTTACAACTACTGTAAACCATTTCTTGTTACGTTTTCTTTACATTAAGATTGTTGGGATCTAGAAAATAAAAATTTAAAAAAAACCTTTTTATTAGTAAAAAAAACAAAACAATATAATAGGTAATATTAATTAAATTATAATAAAAGCTACATTTATAGCAATAAAATTAGCTATTATTTAAATCATATAGTCATATATTTTCTACATAACCAATAAGAAGTGATGTTATAAATTTACACATAAAAATGACTAAGTAAACCAATTTTAATTTTGTTAATGAAACAAATTAACAATATTAACTTTGTTTGAGTTAATTACACAAGTATTTAAAAGTTAAGTAGCTTAGTCAAACAAATGGATTAGAGCTATTAGAAGGAAACTAAAAATAAATAGACATTTTAGTTATATTTAATAGTATTAAGATTTGTTATCAAACTAACTTATTGTTTTATTCAAATATTTAAGATGAATCCTATTCTTTTTTACCTATACAGAATGAAATACTGTAAGTGTTTTATGAATGTTTTAACTTGTAGGTATTGATTGATAAAACTATTATTATTTTATAAATTAAATTATTTATATTTTTAATTTAAAATATATTTAAATGACTGGAAATATAATACTATTTAGGTTAACATGATACTTGGATACAAAACTTACAGAATTAAATTACATTATCATTATTAACTTTAGAATTAATAAATAAATTTCAAAATTGGTTATTTTAATAAGTTGTAATATGATAAGAAAAAATTGTAAAACTCATTTTATACCTTTCAAGTTTATAATAGTTATAAAAAAAAACTTAAATAAGAGCATATTTCACTATTGATATTTATTTTTTTTTTAGATAGAGAAAATTAATATAATATTACAAACTTATTTTAGAAAGCAATTACTAATTTATAATAAGTGTTAACTAATCACTAAAATATATTATAACAATTTACAAAAAGTTATAATAAACCTAAAACTATAATTCTACATAATATTATAACAATTTTATTGATTTATAAAAAAAACATACACTAACATAAAAAAAATATTAAATATAAGGAAATTAATGTTTCATAATAATACTGAATAAAATATAGATTAATATTTAATAGTAAATGTTTGCTTTATGGATATTTTTTTTTTTTATTAAATTAACACAATATTATATAAATGCAATGACACATTTTATTTATTCAAATTAGTAAAAAATAATTATGAATAGAAAATAAATAAACAAATTAGGTCTATAATATTAATTTTGAAATAAAAATATACCATGTACATTTAAATTGAATAATATGGCCACATTTAATTTAATTTTGTGAACCTGTAGTATAAAAATTGTAATACTTCAAACATTTTAAATTTACAGTCATTATTATAATTTTAATATTTATAACTTTTTTTTAATTGGGCTTCAACCAGTGTTTAACATACAAAAGGTATAGCAAGCAGATACAAATTTTTAAATACACTTTTCAAAATATTTTAGAATCTAGATAAATTGTTTTTGATTAAGATAAAAGTCAACTAATAAATTTAAGTAAATAACAAAATGTTTTCTATCTTTATGTTTTTTAAATGCTTTAAAATAATTTTATAAAATTTAAATAATTGATTTACAATGGTCAATTTTTTGTGTAACACAAAACATTAATTTTTGAGTAACTTGAAATGCTGTATCTACAGTTGTATTTGATAACTTTGATTTATCAAATTTGAAGGCAAACATATTTTGTGTTCTCTAATTATTTTTTCTCATAAATAACGAACAAGAGAACACAGATAATGTTCAACCATACAAATCAAAGTCGATTTACTAACAACTAAATAGTCAGGTAATATAGATAAACTTGTTATGCAATCGTAAAAAATAACAAAGGTGTATTTAAATAAAATTATCTAAGTGCCAACAAATGATCAATTTATATTATTATATTTAATACAACATTTATAACATTTATCTAATAGAGCTCAACTAATATTAATAAATTAAGTTATCTTTAAATATATTATAACTTGGTAACACATTCATAGTATTAACAGTTATAAAATAAAATGTATGTAGTATGTACAATTATTATATAATTACATTTACATGGGTAATTTATATTAGTAAAAATATTAAAATTATTTTATTTATTCATTATTTACTATAATAGAATTTTACAAAATAAGTTTATTGTAATAATACCAATTTGATAAAATACAATTCTCATCTATATTATGTAACATCAACAAGCGATCACACCAAATTATCAGTGTCGGAGAATGCCAATTTATTTAATTTGATCAAAAACTAAATATGATTAATTTAAAATCGCCTTACCTCAGTATTCCAGCTGACATTAAGTTGTAGTCGAAAAACCCGGTTTGCTCTGACTGCTTAAATAAAAATCGTATGAAATAAAAATAAAATAATAATAATTGCAATTTCAAATTGCAGGGTTCACTGTTAATAGAAAAAAAAATCCAAATACGAGCGTATTATCGTATTTAGGATCATATATCTCTCGTAATTTAAAGCGTATAGGTGCCTTGACTAGCACATGACTGATGTCAGAAAAATGTATTATAAAACGTTATGATCGCGATTTGCGCGTGTTGACATTGTTTTATTGCGATTTCGCCTATTGGTGAGTTAGCGTTGTGATTCCGGTATTACGAGAATAATAATTCTGGATGATAACCACCAACATTTGGTTTTTGGTTACGGGCGTTCGGTCGTATTTTGACGATTAAACGAGTGTATTCGCATAATCGTGCGTTTCGTATATCAATGATTTTCTATGCTATTGCGGCAATGAGGCGACGTACACGACGGAAAATCAGTTATCAATGATGACCGCTCGCCGACGAATGAGAAAAAAGAATTGCCGAGGCCATTTCCATTTTGTTTTTTTTTTTTTTAGTGTTCCGTTTCATTTACCGAGTCTTTGGCAGTTTAGCCGCTCACTAGATACCGTTCTATCGATGTGCGCGCGACAAACGTTCACTCAGTAATCGCCGAAAATGAACGTGACGTGGAGGTGTGGAGGTAATGAGTAATGACATTTTGTTTTTATGATGACTGCCACAGTAGTAAGTTGTAGCATCGGCTGCGGACCGAATTATATTATACGATATTACACGGGACGTTCGCGAATAATATTTTTTTTTGCTGTTCCGTGGTAAAACAATTAATGGTGCTCGTAATCTGCAGAGACAAGTGGACCACAATTAAGTACCCGAGTGGATAGATTTATTACCTATATTATTTATAATGGGAATGAATGTTAACACAGAGAATCATAACACATTGGGTTCAAAATTATGGAACAGAAGCACTAAAATAATTTGTTATTAGAATTTGACAGATCCGTGTGTAAACTTAGTTGTGGGTCCTTCAATTTATATACAATGCTGTAATAGGTAGGTATCTACTATCTACTCCAATAGTCCAATAGTTTATATACCTAAATCTACAAAGCATGTATACATGGCTACTGGCTATATAGATCTTAAAGATATTTAACTAATTTTAACTAAATTGAATAGTTTTAAAATAGATACATATACCTACGGGATGTCCCACGAAGACCTGACAAATGAAATAACTTATTCTAATCAATATTTTAAAAAAAATTCTTTTAAACATAATTCATAGACACTTGTAATACATTTTTAGTATACATTTTTTATTTTTTAATACTGAAAATAAAAAACTAATAAATTGATAAAAAATTTTCCAAAATATTCGAAAATAACCAATTTGTGAATCTAATTTAAAAAAAAATTTAGATGGTAAAAACATTTATTTAAGTCCAGTGGCTGATTTTTTACAATTTTTTAAATATCAATATTCTCGTTAAGTAAATTACGATTTAGTTTATGTAAAACAATAAAAAAAATAGTTAAATTTTAACATGCACCTATTTAAAAATGTTTACATAAAATATTTTTAAAAAAAATTATATTTTTTGAAATTATAATGTTTCTAACAAACTAGATCGTAATTTACCTAACGAAAATATTGATATTTAAAAAATTGTAAAAAATCAGCCACTAGACTTAAATAAATGTTTTTACCATCTAAATTCTTTTTTAAATTAGATTCACAAATTGGTTATTTTCGAATATTTTGGAAATTTTTTTATCAATTTTTTAGTTTTTTATTTTCAGTATTAAAAATAAAAAATGTATACTAAAAATGTAGCGGAAGTGCCTATGACTTATATTCAAAAGAAATTTTATAAAAATATTGATTAAAATAAAAGTTATTTCATTATTTCATTTGTCAGATCTCCGTAGGACACTATATATCCCAATTGTTTAACAAAATTAAATTATTGGGAATTAATTAGAAAAAGTTAAAATCATATAATATATAAAAAAATGAAACGTGCTTAGTGCAATCTGACAAACGGTCTTTGCTCAGAATTATTTTTTGTAGGCAATGATACATTGATACCTAGGTTAGGTTATATATATATATATATATTAATATATATATATCATATTATAATTGAATTTAATTTTAACATATTATTTTATATCTTATATCCATTACACTATTACAGTGTCACTGTGATCCACTTCACGCCTATTATACCATACAATTATATCCTCTTATTTCCTACCTTTTTGAAAATTTATTTTTTTTAATCATTATATGACAGAAAACTTAATAAAACCATTCACTAGGTACCTATAATTATTGTTCTATTGATTCGTTACAATTAGTAATATGACAACTAACATATAGAAAGGTGCCAAAAATAGAGGAATCGGGAACGAAAAGTCCGGATTCAGTTTTTATAGTTGGACAAAAAGTCCAAAAATTAATATTTATTTTAAATATTTAAAAATGTTTGTACACATTATATTACATATTATTAGAGCAAGGACTTTCATGCATTTGCATATTTTTTCTGGTTAACTTTATCGTATGCTTGTTAAGTACAAAATACATTTCATAACGTTTATGATAAAATGTAATAGTATAATGTGTATAATATAATATAATGTCTACAAACATTTTTAAATTTTTAAAATAAATATTAATTGTATAAAATATTTTGTATTTTCGGACTTTTTGTCCGACTAATGACTATAAAAACTGAATCCGGACGTTTAGTCCAAATTTTCTTAAAACGAACTTTTTGACCGATTACCAAAATAAAGTACACCTTGTACTCTAAATAAATTGTTATCAAATTAATATTTATTGTAAAATGTATTTATGGCTTATTATTTTGGTTACAATTTATGTTTGTATCCTATATTATTTCTTGTATGTAGGTATTACCTATATCTACCTATCGGTCTATGATGTCGAACTGTCGATTATCGGCAAAAAACGACAAGGTGAAAAACGTTAATTTTGATTAGGTAAAAGTTATTAAAATAATTGCCACACGCTTGTTGAAATAAACCTTACATTTATATTAATTTTCGCACTTTAGGTTTTGATTTAGTGATATTAATACCTATATTAAATAAGTAATAATATGTAAGTTGTATTTGCATTTTGCTAATACAATGGATACATGTGGTACTGCGGACTGCGATAAATCAAATTTTTTCATTTAAAATTTAATCGGAAGTCGTTCACTGAGCATATTAAAAAAAAAAAAAAAAATAAAACAAAAATATATGCCGAATTACAGAATAAACTCAAAACATTATGTAAAGAATATTTAAGCGGGGAAAGAGATTTAGCAATTTTTTTAATAACAATAGCATATGCATGTTAGCATATACTATTTGAATTATTCGAAATCTATAATTTATTTTTATTATTATTTACATATTTAACTTAACAATTGACTTATAAGTTATAATATATAATATACTTATACTTAAACTAATATTTGGAATTTTGAAGTAAAATACATTTGACATTTTTTTCCTAAATTCATGGTGTCAACTGCCAAATTTCCAAATTGGTATGCCATGTACATACGTTATGTTAATGTGTTTCGTTGACGTATATACCAGTTATTTATGTGCAGCTCAGGCGGATTTATCTTTTTTACGGCTATATAGGCACCAAAAATTTGCCGCCCTTTTTGTGAACAAGTTACAATACCCTTTCAAAAATACCTACTCTAAATATTAGATATATGGACAATAGTAGTGGACTCCATTTGAATTTTTAAACTATGTTTTAATTTTGATTATTTTATTTAGCCTACGAATTTGAAAAAATGACAATGGATTTCCACTGAATTTTAATAAAAACCTACAATGATAATTTTTATTAATTATAAACATTAATAATAAAACAAAACTATAACCATTGTTAGGAACATAAGTAAAACACTACAATTTACAATACTTTTTATAATAAAAAACTTTATTTTTATAATACAAATTATAAGACATACAAAACAGATGTTTAACTAACATCTTAACTAATCTATACTACATTTAAACTTAACTTAACTATTTTAACTTTAAAAGCTGAAGTCTTGCTTTTTTATTTGCAAATGGTTTTATAATATCTTCATATGATAATGAAACAAGAAGACTCAATTGTTAGATTTGCTATGCCGATTGCTATCTTACCAACGTGTTAAATATAGTATTATCAAAAACTGTTTTCTATATTTATAATGACTATAAATTATGATGAACCAAAATAGATAGATAAACCGTATACCATATACGATATACAAAAATATAAAATATAAAGAAATACGCACATTATTAATTATTTTTCGTAAATATAAAATAATTAATTTTCTAATTTTTTTTTTATACATTTGATTATTTTTAATAAGACATTACAAAATTTGCCGCCCTAGGCAACTGCCTATAGTGCCTAGTGGCCAATAATATATAGTATACTCAATAATGTGTAATAGTTATTAGTCAGTAGTATATATAGTTGAAAAAGCACTCTCTATATAGCTAGGACTCGTACTGAAATTTCAGGTTAAATTAGAACTTTTTATGTATATAGCCATATAGGTAGGTACTTTATTTTTTACATAACTGTACCCCTTGACCTGTCCATACTTAGGACATCATATTGGACATATTGTCATTATTCAAAGGATTTTTGTTCACTGTTCTCTATGGAAGCAACAAGGATAATATTAGATTATTGTAAATTGTAATATTATACTAAAGTATTAATTATAATTTATAATTACCTAATATAAATGCAATAAATTATCAATATTTAAAAAAAAAAATGGAAAAGTTAATATAACACAATATTTATAGTATATATTTAAAAATAATAATATCTGTTCAATCTTTATTTGTTTGTAATTATTATAAGCATCCGGCGTCTTAAACCATTTATATAGTTGTAGCTTTAGTATGCTATAACGCTATAGTGGTAAATTGGCCCACAGTGAAAATAATTTTCATATATGCATGCCACTGATAATAGTTATTACTTATTAGGTTAAAGTTAATATTGAGTATTTTACTGTATAATAATTATTTACTTCTATATTTTTCATATGTAGTTATGATGCATAACACAATAATCAAAAATTATAATCCCGCGGCTTTAGTGAGTTACTAGTGCAGTCCGATGGCCTCCGGGTCTTAGGTTGGCGCGGGTTACTTGGCTAGCCGGTATTTCTGACTAGCCAGTTATTGCTCCCTAGCCTTCTGTTTGAACCTGAGCCTTTTTTGCGACTGTGACAAACAGTATGTCCGTTTGACACCTGTCTTATCACCCCGCTGACTTTCCGACGCCGACGTGCACTTGCGCGAACTTTTGGCGACCGGCGTCGCTGACCACCGGTTGTCCAGCGGTCCGGCCATCGCCATGTTGTCTTTTTTACACCGCCGTCCGGGATTGTTCGCCGTGACCGCGGGTGTTGGTCATTTTTTATATACACAACCGACGTTGTCGTCGTGTGTCAACGAAAAACCATACGTTTGACCGACTGTGCGTTTGTCGATCGCAGTGTGTGCCGTAGGCCGACGGCGTTATAATTATTATTATACATTTGCGTCGATCGCCAATCTTTTTTATATTATTATTGTGTGTGCGGGAGTGATTCGCGGACATCACCCGCCGCATGCTAATTGCGTGTGCGTCTGTTACAAATCGCGGCGTTATAACGCGTCTTGCGAGAGGTCAGCGACCGGTCCACTGCTCAGCTGTGTCAATACGAGTTATTTTTTGGAGACATCGCGGAAATCGTCGTGGGATCCCGACGTCAACCAGCTGTGATCGGCGGTATCGTTAAATTATTATTATATTATTATTATTTATATTGGTTTTCCATATTGCACACCTGTTGTGCCTTTTACATGATTTCATATTATTTCATATTATTGTATATTGTCTTGTGGCTATTATTATTATTATTATTGCAATCGTTCGAAGAGACGTCTTCGGCGTTGTAACGTATTATATTATTTATTATATTGTTTGATGCGACATTTCAGTTAATTATTATATATTCTTTGTACCACAATCTTTGCTATTATCATTTTGCTCCCACACATTTCGTGAGTCGCTCAGCAAACTTCCCAAGCAAGTGCTGGCGGCGCAAACACCTTCCTTTTCTCATTTAGCTTCTGAACTTTCTATGGAGCCGCGCCTGCTATGCTACTATTCTTATACTTTCACGGCTGGTGTGGAGGGTACCCCTAACGCCTTGGTTATCGTTTCCAACTCCTCGGCTATCACGGCACTGGATCCACCTACCACAAAACGCGTTTTTTCCGCCGCTTGCTCTTGTGGCGGTTGCTTTTCTCCTGGCTGTGACCAGAGAGGAGCACTGCTAAGCTGCAGCTGTTGTGTTTGTCGGATTTATAGAAATCGATCGCGAACGTTTTGTACGGTATGTAAATGGTGGTATTTTTATTTTGCATATTTTTGCATATTTTGGATAAAATGCATGTTTTATAGTATATTTTGAATTAATATTTATAATTTAATATTAATATTTTGTATTTAATTTTAGCTCTGCTGATTAAAGTATAAAACTTGGTTTTTTTGTCAAACATAAAATTAAAAATATTTCCACTATTGAATGTGAATTATAAATTTTATTTTATTTCTCAATTGTATTATATTAAGACAAACAGCCAAACACTGATGTATTTTAATAAATAAATATTTTTTTTGTAACTATATTTTTGTGTTTATCTTATAACCAATATATATAATATTATATTTTATTAAAAAAATTTAGTCTAAATAATCTAATTATTACATTGCAATGTATAATTGTTTAACAATTATAAAATATAATATAATAAATACAAACAGTTATAAATTATAATATACATATATTAAACCATATAGAACATAAATCAAAGTAATATCATCACTAAGGTTAGGACAATAATAGACTAAAACCCTACAATAAAGACATTAAAAAATTGCCAATAATGCTACAAAAAAATGTATTTTATCTAACCAGGAAAATGCAACCAAAAAAGACTTGACAATTTAAAAGTTTAGCTGAAAAACATTTTTAATATCAAAAAATAATTTATTAAACATATTTTTATATGTTCAAACAAATTAATTCTTAGAACAACTATAAATACAATTTAATAAATAATGAAAAAAGTAAATTAAAAACTGTTATATTAATTTATAATAAATATGTGTACGTAAATGTTCTAAAAATGTCGAATATGCGTATATAATTAACAAAAACTAAATAAAAAGCTAATAAACTGACACAAAAGAACCAAAACAGCATTTATTTACGATCATAAGAAAAAGTAAAAAAAGCAAAAACAAAATTGTATATTTGAACTGTATAAATCGAGTTTTGTTTTTTATTAGCTATGTCCTTGAGTAGTGTGTAAAAAAATACAAATGCTACAAAATACTAGCCCTAATCATCACATAAAATTAAACTGCACGAAAATGTAGGTACCGTCAACCAACCAGTGTTAATTTATCATTATCAAATTATTATTACTGTTCCTGCAGTCCAGTGGCATCCGGATCTGAGGTTAGCGCGGTTAGGTATTATTTATATGCGCTCCCGTTTGCTTGGCTGGCCGGTATTCCTGTCTAGCCAATTGCTCCCGAGCCTTCCTTTTCTCCTTCAGCTTCTGAAGATTTCTACGCAGAAAGTCTTTTTCTACCGTCTTAAACCCATTAATTTCTCTTAACATTAATTCGTTTTTTTCTATAATCGTTATATTCTTGCTGCTTGGGTTCGTTAAAAAAAAAATTAAAAAAAAATATTTTTTATACATTCTAAACTTAGTACTAATTTCGCATTTCCAAAAAAAAATGAAAGTGCATTACCAGCCAAACTAACACATACTAAAACTAATATTATAATATTTTTCATTTTAATACATATTTTTTTTTAATATCCTCGGTATAATTATCTTCAAACAAAAAAAAAAAATACGTAACAATATTATTTCCAGTTACAAATTGCCTGAAAAACATTATATTATAATATTATTACATACTTACATTAATTATATACGAATTCATTATTTCGAACAAAACACAATTTCGAAGAATGAATTAGACAACTGTTATATTATATTTAAATATTTGTTTAACCTTGAACGTAACCAAATATGGTTGTTGACTTTTATTTGTTATTAGCCATGTTGCATATATTAAACAATATAATAATAAACAAAACATTATTAATGTTTAAACACAACATTTATTTATAAGTATAACCGATATTCGAGGCAGCCGAAAATATAATATCCGATAATGAAATTTAATTACGTACATGACATATCGCCCGCCTTGAAATACCATTTTAAATCTACAGCTGGCAATTAATTAATAACATATATAAATAATGAGTTCAATGACTCGGTGAATAAACATATAAATATTGACATTAGTGTATAAGATATAACAAAATAGAAACAATAATAATAATAATATACATTTAAATGAATTGTATGTAATCACAATTTTACGTAGACAATTAAAAAAAAAAACACAAAAAAATTTCAATTAACATGATGATTTATCGTATTGCTCATCTTTGATCTGCTCCAGGCAAGGGGCACAAATTTCGCATCACTCGCTTTCATTGACCGTGACTCGTGCGGACAACAGCTACTCTCGCTATTCCAGTCAGGTCCGAGTGTGTTCCGATTACTCGACCGATTTTCCAATGTTGCGAGGAGAGCTTATCCTCTCGGACTAGTACGATTGTGCCAATAACGAGGTTCGGAACTTTGGAGTTTGGACCGGCACCATCTTTCGCTTGCTTGCAACGTACTCTGCAAGTACTCGCGGTACCAGAACTGTTGCGACAATGGTGTCACTCTTCGCCACCTCGTCAGCCTATTTGGAGGTGTGGTAGACACATCGCCCTCGAGTAACGCAGCTGGAGTGTTGCCGATAAGAAAGTGATCGGGCGTAACTGCGTAAGGGTATACGCCGAATTCCAGAAATCGTACTATGCTCGTTATAATGTTACACCTCTATTGACTCGATCGGATTTCAACAAAAAAATACGTTACCGATTATAGTTGTGGGTATGAGTATACAAAACGATAATGTGAAAACATCGACTGTCGACCTAAGAATTGAGATTGAAACCGAAAAAGCGTTTCCTGTATCTACTTCAGCATATTGTTTAATATTACATGACCAAATTATAACTTACAATCCATTTAACGGCGAAGTAAGAACATTGTAAATATTGACTGTAAAGCGTAATATTATTTTAATAAATGAAAACATACTTTATGTCTTTTTTATTTTACAAAAATTATTAATTCATATAATTATTGAAAGAGTTTTTGTTTTACTCTGCGTTAAACTAAAATATTATATTTATTTATTTTAATTTTATTTTATTATTTAATATTTATTTTACTAAAAAAAAAATTGAAAATTAAAAATGTTATTTAAATTATATTTTTTAAATTTTTTATAAGAGCAAAACTTATTACAAAATTAACTTTATTATTTTTTTCAAGTTAAAGCTTTTATTTTTAATTATTGAATTAGAGAATGCATTATCATATATATGTTTGAGAATTATAATTATTTTATTTTATGTTTTTTTTAAATGTTTTAAATGATAACTTATTTTTTTATCTTATAGGTACCTATACTTATATCACTGAATATTTTTGCAAAATTAAAAATGGAATTATCTGATATCTAGATAAAAATTAGTACATTCATCTTTATCTTTATCTAGATAAATTATTACTTATCTATTCCCAACACTGCAGCTAATGAGAAATCCGCTTCTGGCAGCTCATGTTTATAAAAAAAAATTCATAGGCTTTTGTGATTTCATAAAAAATAGGATACTGAGCCGTGGGCACTGAAAACTTATAAATACAGTTTATAATTTGTATTATTTGAGTGTTGCATATAATTTTGGTATAAGATAGTTAGATGGTTAATTGAAAACGTTTATATAAATAACTATCTGTAACTATGTGTTTTTTTTATCAACACTCAATTCAATTCATTTAATTATGATTCACTGTGATTTCCACCTTATTATGTCATTATGATCTATGATAGGTAACACTAAAACCATTATATTACAGTATGGGTACCTATTACCTACCTATAATACCTATACATATTTATATATATATATATATATATATTAAATTAGCTATTATATAAAAAAAATGTATTAAATATTTAATTTAAGTAGGTAGGCATAATGTATTTATCATAATCGCCTATACGGATAATGCGTGTGTCGTGTGAAATTATTTAATTATTTAATGACTTATTATAATTCACTTTATGTATTATTAATTATTACAGTCTGTCTGTAGTTAATAGTCTGTAATACAACTCAATTAGGTAGGTATATTATAAATTATGACTATGCATTGTTTTACTATTTATTGCATTTAAGTGTACATAACTTTTTATGCTTTGCGTTTGCGTTAGGTAGGTAGGTATAATAGGTGCCTATACAGTATACATTAATTATTAGGCCAGACTTGTAGCATTTGCATATTTGTTTTTCATAGTCACGAAAATAGCAGAGTACGAAACAAATACCTAGGTTTCATGCTTTCACAGAGTTAGTTTTGAAATTTTATTTTGCATATAAATACATAATATTTTGAGTATTCTTTTTGTTTTTTGGCATATTTCATCCATTTTATACTTTTGGAGACATATTTTAACTTAATTAATAATTTTGTCAATTTTGTCAATTTTGTCTTCACTGATGTTTTCATTTTAAATAATACAACTATAACATACATTTAGGTATTTTTAATTTTTGTCGTAAATATCTATGATTTTTAACTGTCCGTGGGCGTACGTTTTTTCTAGAAGTGTTTGAAGATTACCAATAAGACGATTTGATTAATTTATACTTATTTTATTAATAAATAGTACAGAGTATAATTTACGATGTGATGTCGTATTACCGGTTATTAAATACTTTTAAATTTGTAATACCTACGTACAACAAATTAAATTAATTCAAAATAATAAATTCTATCAAATAAAATACAAAAAAAAAATTGTTTTTATTTATAAAATGCATATTTTAGATATTTTTTTATTTTGCATATAACTGCATATTTTGGGTATTCAAAAGCATATTTGGTGATTTTTAATAGCTAAAAGTCCTCTGCCCTATTAATTATTAATATGATAATCTAAATAAAATAATAAATAATGACAATATTGGAGGTAAATCACTACATATTAAAAGTGATAAACGATTAAACGAAAGAAAACAACATAATAATGTATAAATATTGCTATTTTGAGTGATTTTTTTATTACAACCTCATTAATTTTAACCCTGGACTGTTACCTATGTGCCCTAGAGTACTGTAACTGGATAATCTGGATCTGGAATAAGTGGAATGTAGTCCGTTGTCCACATTCTATGGTTCTAAAATGTAGTTCAGTGATAACCTATCAGCGTTTGTTATTATAATATAATCAATGCTATCTAGTTATCAGGTATTATTACATTCGTCAGCTCTCGGCTCTCGAGTCTCGAGCGCGAAATCGGAAAATGGAAATATCATTCAACCAATTACCAAGGTGAAATATTTGTTCTTTATAAGGTGTTCGTAAAAATATATTGCATAACTTTTTCGTATAATTGATGTCATTGAAATTTGATTTTTCAATATCATATTTTATTTAAATTTTTTACAATCTAAATTTTTTTATTGAGTTAAATCACTCATTTTTAAAATCATTAATTGGCGTCCAACGTTCGTGATACCTACCGATAAGACGTGTTTGTTCTGTATAAATAAATAATGGCCAATACTGGGTTGTTGATATGTTCTAATCCGTTTCGCCTGCTTCGCATTTTTCCGCAAATACAACGCGATGTACAGAGTACACTTTACGTCCATTTTTTCCCAATTCCAATGCTGGATAAGAAAACTGTACGACATAGATTCATGATGATTGATGCTTATAAAAATCTAAGTCCCATGAACGTGGATGTACGTATCCTTTTATGTGGTTTCAAGGGCACATTTGACTCTCAGATTGCTACTAAACGACCTGTAGATGTTATTTTCTATGACGACCACATAAAGTCTGAACAACTTCATCATGTAATGTCGTCATTAAGTAACAAGTCTCCTAATTGCAAGACTGTATTTGTGCAACCAAATGAAGCTTACAGCTCAATTGATACAAAGGAAACTACCCAATACGATGAAATGGAAAATGAACTGTACGAGAGTGTAGTTTTAGGCGGAACTTTTGATAGACTTCACAAAGGTCATAAAATATTATTAAGTACAGCTGCGCTAAAATGCACCAAAAAATTAACTGTGGGCGTTACCGACATTTCCATGTTAAATTGTAAGTTAATATCTTAATAAAATTAAGTCATTTATTAAGTTAAACTTACACCTAGTTATAAATAAATGTTTAACATAAACATAGATCTGTAATATAATTATTACTTGTAATTTTAATACTGATTAAATCAACATTATACAAATAGTTTAAATTATTATAAACTGAAAATAGTATTAATTTAATTTTAAAATTCTTTTTAGTTCAATAAAAATCTATTAAATAAGAATATTTTAATATTTTTTTTAAATTATTAAAATTTTCATTAATACAATTTATTTATTTTGTTATTTACTTAATGGTTATTATACAACATTATCATTTTTGTAACTACCAACACTATCTTACAACATTTAAATAATTTTTTAGAATGTAAATTACAGTTTATATTATAATAACTGTTATTTATTTTGTTTTAAGCTATACATATTTGATTATTATTTATTACAACACCTAACTAAAGAATTTAGAGCACTTCTATTTAATTTTTTCAGCTAAAAAATTAAAGGAACTTATTGAACCTTGTAATACTCGAATAAGTAATGTTGAAGGATTTTTAAAAGATATTGATCCAACATTAGAATATGAAGTATTGCCTATTTATGATATTTATGGTCCAACAATTCATGATCCTACATTTCAGGTTTTTAAATTATATTTTATAATTGCATTTATTCGTTTAGTATTTTTAATTTTATATTTTAGATGATTATTTTAAGTGAAGAAACCATGAAAGGTGGTGAGTTAATTAATGAGAAAAGAGTTAAAGCCGGTTTACGACCATTAGATATATTACCTGTGCCATTATTAGAGGAGGATAAAACAACGAGTGATTGTTGTGATGAAGAAGAACAAAAAATAAGTTCAAGCAATTATCGAATGAGATTGTTAGGTACACTTTTAAAACCACCACAAGTAAATAATAAATAATAAATAATAATTTGAAGTTTTATGTTTTATTGATACTATATATATTCAATATTTTTATGTTTAGCCAAATAATAATATACCCTCATGTCCATATATTATTGGATTAACTGGTGGAATTGCAAGCGGAAAATCGTCTATTGCTAACTATTTAAAAGATCTAGGAGCTTTTGTAATTAATGCTGATACTTTAGCACATAGGCTTTATGATATAAATCAGCCTGCATATCAAGATATCATTGATGTGTTTGGTCGTAGCATACTGACAGCAAATAATGAAGTAGACAGAAAAAAATTAGGTGCCATAGTTTTTAATAACAAGGTAACAAGGTTGTGTCAGTATTGATTTATAATATTTCATAATTATTGTATGTTATTTTTTAGGATAAACTGGAACAATTAAATACAATAATTTGGCCTTTAATATTGCAAAGAGTAAAATCAATAATCGAATCGACCAAAGATCATAATATAGTTGTATTAGAAGCAGCTGTTCTTTTAAGTGCAAATTGGCAATACCATTGTCATGAAATATGGGTTTCAATTATTCCACCAAACGAAGTAAAACATCATACATTAATTAATAATAGTAATAAAAAAAAAATAAAAATATTTGGAGACAATGAATTAACTGATGACTTGAGTTTATTTTATAGCATATATTTTATTAAATTATCAAATATACTTGATAGACAATCTCAATTAAATAATAAATCATTTTTGTTTAAATATACTTTAAAAAATATTGTAATTGTGTATGCTGTTTATAGTTTAGATTCTAATTAAAAAAAAGTTACATAGTTTATATTTTATAGGCTACCAAAAGACTTCAAGAGCGCAATAATTTGAGTGAAAAACAAGCGCTCGACCGAATTAATTCTCAGCCATCAAATTGTGAATATGTTAAAAATGCAAATGTTTTATTTTCAACATTGTGGAGCTATAATTTTACTCATGTTCAAATTAAAAGGGCATGGAATAGTCTTTCGAGTAGAGTTTCTAGTATTCACTAATTTTTTTAAGTTCTTAAAATGTTTTATTACATTTATTAAAAAGGTTTTGGTTTATTATATAAATACAATATGTATACTGTTTAGATTAATTGGTGAAATGTTTTAATTTTGTTGTTTTTTTTTTTGTTATCTTTTTTTAATGGTGAATTATTCATAATAAAATGATTATGTAATAATAAAAAAAAAATAACTGACAATATTGTAACTGGAAATTTTACAAAAAAAAACCATAAATATTGTTAATTTAAAGAATACTGAAGGTTATAAAATAGGTATATTGAGAAAATATAGGCTGAAAAAAAAACATATACATTTTGAAAATAACTAATGATATTATGTCACATTTTAAATTATATAATAAAAACTATTCACAATTTTTCTTAAAGAAATAAAATCTTTATTGCTCGAGCTACCATCATGGTTCATTTACCTATGACAAGACACATTTTTTAATGTAAGTATTTTATTTTGATAATAAGTTTTATAAATATTCTATAATATTTCATTAATATATACATGTATCTATATTTAATAATATAGGTATATCTTATTAAACATAATTTACTTCATTAAAATTAAACTTATTGATAGTAAAAAATAACTACTACATGGAACATTATTTAAGAAAACTTTGTTTTTAAAAGAATATTTAAAATATTCTGTTCTTTGTGGTAAAAAAACATCCAAATAACTTTCAGTATCTTCATAGGTATTTAAATACCTTATTAATACAACATATTATCAATGCTATACTATTTTTCAAATAAAAATGCACAAACGCGACAGACAAAGACTGGTCAAAATTGCACATGTCCATCTCAAAACTGGCTGTTTCAGTGCGCATCAGTTGTGGTAGTAGTAGTGGCATGTTCATGTTCCATTGCTTATAATGATGTTCAATATGGTGCATTTTCATTTGAAGAATAATATAATAGATTGCTAGTTCCCAACATACCATAAGCTGTTAATTCTTATAAATAATTCTAATCCAAACTTATTTAATTAGATAAATATAAATTTATATTGGCTAAATATTATTATATAGAAGAAGTTTAAAATTATGGTCTTCTTGAGACGCATTTTTAGACTATTTTAAATACTTGGTGAGCGATAACTATATGCATTTAGAAACTGAGAATTAATATGTTTTTAGAAGTAAAATTGCAAAATAATTTTTATTTAATATCTGAAATTTCAAAAAAAAAATTGCAATTTTCACAGTTCATCATTAATTTCCAATGTATTAATCGTACGATAATAGTTTTTTTAGAGTAAATATATAGTTACCTAAATTTAATATTGTTCAAAATTGTTTAAAGTAAAGATTCCGTTTGTGTAACAACTCTTTACTGACTTTTTTTAAGTCATTACAATTTTATTCAAAATTAGTTTAATAGACTACCTTTGATTGTAATTTAAAAATACAATTTTATAATAATTCATTAGCTCACAAAAGTTTAAGATAAGTAAAATAATGGAGCGATCTATGTACATTGCTATATTTTTAACAAATATAACAATTAAAAATGTATTATCAATCATTGGCCATCACGATAAGTTACTGATAGATTCACCTTAAATTATGACTGAATGACTTAATTACAATTCACAACTAACAATAATGACATTTTATAATATTGTTGTCCCATACCACAGGTACATGTAATATTTCAAGACTACTGAAACTCAAACCACTGCACTAATATTTACATCATAAAATCCAAATGGGCTTGAAAACTGATAAAATATCGAATGTTAATTTATTCAGTTTTTAAACCCAACACGACACATTAAATCAAAGTTTAAACGTAAAATTTTAACTCGTGTAATTAATTGTAATTCATTAATGTTATGACCATTTGTGTATAGATGGACGGCGCTAGATTTTAAATTATGTTGTAAACTATTTTCGGATAAATACACATTGGTTGTAAAGCATGATCATGAACAGCAGAATAATCTAGTGTTTCATAGTCACAATGTAGAGAATATCTCAATAGAACTTCACATTAAACTTACGGATTCGGCATTGTACAAAAATGTGTAACCAATACAACTGATACCATGACATCAGCAACATCGTTGCATCTCTGTGCGATTGAAAATCATCGTTTATCTCTCCGTTATGTTGGCCTAAAGCTGGTGTATGTTTAACGAAAACAGGAATGCCGTATCCATAGTATGATTAATAACAATACTGAATACTATAAGCTTATATATATATATATATGTCTATCGGACCTTACTCTGTGACCTATGAACTTTTAACTGTTCGTTACGACTCACGGACATAAAACATGCATTAGTCCGTAGTTCCGTACGCTTCATTACATTTTAAATGTTTTTCCGAGATAGATAACACCATAACACTCGTGAAGGCGAAGCTTCCTAATGAGATAAGTAATGACTCGTGATCTAAGACCATGTTTGTGATTAATGATAAGCGTGACAAAAAAGATTTTGTCATTGTGATAAAAAATATGACCGTCGGCCCATCGCTCATCAGTAATCACTACTCCATGTCATCATAGGAATAAAATGTGTATTAACATGTATTAGTAAAAAGATGGACAAATACCTGTTGTCTGTCAAATTAGTTTGTTTTTCGTTTATAATAGACCCATCTAGTTTTACAAATATTAATGGATTGACCGAAATCATCCGTTCAACATTCATTTATCGTTTAATTTATTGTTAACCATCAAGAAAGGAAGTTATTATATTTATATTATAAGTACATACCTAATCGTTGTTACAGACTTCAAAACTTAATAAAAGGAACACAGTTACTGTAATGCTGTGAATAAATAGTTGTAATTTTACATGTTATACAATTTTGCAAATCTAGACATTCAATATTTTAACTATCACCTGTATTTGGAATGCACAGAATTTTAATTTTTTCCATCAATCAAACCAGCTGCAACTGATGTTAGTTAAAGTATACTTTAACAAAAAAATGTAAGTGTTCTTAAACATAAGTAGATCACGGTTTATCAGCTCTTTAACTAATATCCAAAGAACAATTTCTTTCACAGCACAAAACTAATTTATCATATATTATTGTACTTCATACTAAATGATTTAAGTTTACAAAAGATAATACTTAATATGCATTAGCATAGGGTTATAAATACATTTTTCAAGTCCATAGTTTCTAGATATTAAAAAATATGTTTCAACAAATTATTAGTTAATCTAAACATTATAAAAAATAGACATCACATATGCAGGTCACATATTGGCCATCATCTAGTATATTTATGTATGATGTATTAAAAATAGTTAGTTCCATGGAATGTATTTTAAATATACAAACACGATACAAGATTTCTGAGCAAAGATGGATATTTAAATGGTGTTTTAGACTATTATCAATTTCTAATAATCAACATTTTTCAAATGTAATTTTACTTTATTGTTTACTAAGTGAGATATTTTTATGTCGCAGAAAGCTTTGCATTTGTCAATTTAATTTTAAATGGAATTTTGTGAATTAATAAAGTATTTATATGAATATAAATTATCAATTTAAATGCTTTCAAAAATTTTAAACAAAATGTAAAATTATTCCAAAGAACGGAGTAAAACAAAAAATGATAGGTGAAATTTAATTTTAAAATTTATCAATATTACTCATGTCATGACTTTAATTAATTTATAGTACTTATACTTAAATAGGTAATATTTTAAATTTAATACCACTTTCAAAACTGTAAAAAAAACAATTATTTCATACTTTTATGATCATGTTTCAAACATAAACCAATTTGATATTAAAAATGTTTGATTTTTAGTAACACCTATGTAAAAAAAAATATTTTGTTTGGATTTCCATACTAACTATAACCTATGTTTAATGTTGGTTAATAAACAAAATTTGAAAAAAAAAATAGGAAAATATGTTTAATAAATAAATATAAGACATAATCGCATAAACAGCCGTCTAAAAAAAATACATGCCATTTGCATAAAATAAATAATATTAGACGTTAAATAATTAATTAATTAAAAAAAAAAAAAAACAATATTTATCATTTTCCACTAAACTTTATGTATAAATAAAATAAGCCAAGTATAATTTGGTAGTGGAGAGTAAAATGAATTTAAAATAAAGTTATTTAAATTTTTATAAGTACAGACATGTGAAAGCGAATGATAAACAGCACCATTAAACATTTCAAAAGCTAGTCTATCCAGCTTTTTAAAGGTATGTGCAAGGAGAAGGAAAATGACTGCTGCATAGTTGATACACACTCGCATATATATAAATATGTAAGTAAGTATATATTAATATAATAGAAAGTGCGATAATAGGTTTCTAAAATTATATAGTAAAAATTATTTCTGTAAATAATATAAATTAAATTTGTATCAAATACTTCCACCACTTGCAGTTTGGCAAGAGCATAAATGTAAATTATTATAAAAAAAGCTCTTTAACTACTTTCAGCAATCTCTGAAAATTAAATAACAAATTAATATTAATTTACTGTGATAATAAATCATTAGAATACATAGTTAATAATAATTGATAAAATTACACACCAGGTATAGCAGCAGCTTTACGTTTTTTTAGTTCATCTTCACTAATACGGTTAATTGCAATAATATTATGTTGTCCTGCTCTGATTGGCTTGGCTAAAATTTAAAAAAATTACATTAAATAAATAAAAAAAACAATTTTAATTCAATATACATAATATTATTATGTCGATAAAATTACCTATTTGAGGACTAGGTCCTCTGCGAGCTAAATTCTTTTGTCTCACTGCATCTTTAATACGATCTACTTCGTATTGATACCTTTTCCTATCCCTCATAGCTCCTTCTTTAGCGTCTTTTAATGCTGATTCAAGTGCCTAAGAAAAAATAATAATGATGAGTATGATTAAATGTAACATTCAATTATTTTACAGTTATAAAATGAGCTAACCTTAACACGGTCCATTGTAGCACGTAATCTCTTTTCCAATTTGGGTAATTCACAGCGAAGATCTGCATTATCTCTGACCAGTTGTTTGTGGACTTTGGTAAGTTGATCTAAATTGTTCTCCAGGAAACTAATTTTTTGTCTTTGGGCTAATGTTCCACCACTACTGGCTTCATCTGTATCTTCAGCTGTAGCTGATTTTTTCATGCGAGACTAACATATAAATATGGTTTAATCATACATCTATATAAATAATGTAATTTATTTAACATACTTGTAAGTCTTGCACAAATATTTTACGTAAATTATGTAATGTTTGTAGTTCTTTGGTAACAGTATCTTCTAAGCCTTTGAGATCTTTACGTGCTTGTTCACGACGCTCATTGGCTAAGACATATTCTTGAAGGCGTTGACTTTTTTCTTGATCTTCTTGCAATAATTTATTGTAATCTGTTTGCAGTTGTTGTTGTGCTAAAGAATATTTTTGAACTTGATCTTTAAGTTCTGCAATCAATGTTTGTTTTTCACTAATCTCATCTCTTAAATCAGCAACCTAATAAAAAAAAAAAATTATTAAAAATAAAACTAAACTTAAAATTAATCTCTAACAATTTTTAATTATATCTTGATTTTTGTTGAAAATTCAAAATAATTTTAATTACAAGTAATTAGAACAGATGAAAAATAAATGTATGTAAAAATAATAAATGTTTTTAAAAATTGCCAAGATAACTTAATACAAATTCTTACTTGTTTATGATGGACATCTCGCAATTGGTCCATTTGTGTTTCTAGAGCAGCCCTCATACTAGTAGCTTTTTCTTTTTCTTCTGCTTTTTCTTTTGATGATGATACAATGTGAACTTGTTCTAAAATCAGAAATATAATTTTTTATCTCAATTGTTCATGTTATTATATATATATATATAATAAAAAAATTGAAATAGATAGGTATACTTCAAAAAATATTTTTTTCACACTTTACATATAGACTATTCTTATAGTTAAAAAGATTGTAAAATTATTATTGCGTGCTATATATTATACTATGTAATGGTAATATTACTGATAAATAAACAATAGCAATACCAGAAACTTATTTTGACAATAACTATACCAGAGCTTAACACAGTTAACATTACTAAGGTCAACAGGTATCAGTAAACAATGAAAATTATTTGATTAATGACTAATAAGATTAGATTAAGACTCATTTTAAGCTTATAATTAATTTAACTACTATAAATTCAGAACATAAAAAAATCAATTAACAAATTATTCAAAGATTTTACTGATATAATAAAATAATGAACATCTGATGAGACTTATATAGATAGCTATTAGAGCAGCGTTTCTCGACTGGTGTGTCGTCGGGTAAATCCAAACGTGTCGTGGGAAGTACTAATATTAAATGCACAAACCTTGTTGATACTATATTTACAAAAACTAATAGGTATTCTTATTTTTTTCCTATTGTGTGTCACAAAGTATGAAAATTTTTAATAGTGTGTCACCATAATACAAAGATTGAGAAATACTGTAACACAGTTTAGGCGATCAGCGCAGTGTGGCGCACCATAACCATACAACAATTCCACCACAAAACTGAGTGCCCATGGTCACAAAAATATTTGAACTTTGCCTACCAGTGTTCACTTTTTGTGAGTCCAACAATAAATATCTTAAGCAAAGTATTGAATAACCATTAATGAAAATATTATGTACTAAAACTGTATAGAATATTAACATGTTATATTTACGAAGAGCATGTTAACAAGTAAGTTAATCATCAGAAGTTTTGATAAAATGCCTTATTGTCATAAAACAAAAACATCAGGTATTAATTTAATCTAATAAATACATTGTGGTGTATTTAATTATTTTCTTAAATAATAATGTATTTGAAGATAAATACAATTTGTCATACCTGCTGCTTTCATTTTTGCAAACTCTTCTCTTAATGCATCAATGTTCTCTTCTAATGTACGTTTCTTATTTTCTGCTTCTCTTAAGGATTCTTGCATAGATTTAAGGCGAGCTTCATTTTGTGAGATTTTCAAACGACTTTCGGCAAGTTCTTTCTCATAGTCACTAACCTAAATTTAATGGAACAAAATATATGCTTTAATTCTAATAAAACTAATTGTTAAGTTAACTAAAAATTACTTTTTTATTCATATCAGTTTGACTTAATTCGAAGAAATTGCATCGTTGAACCAAGTTTTTTACTTCAGATTTCATTTTACTAATATAAAGTCTAGCAACAGTGAACTCTTCATCCAGCTTGCTATTTCCATCACTAATAGCTTGTTGCTTTAATAAATAAATAAGAATTATTTTTAAAACTTTGCTTTTTACAAATAACAATAATTGAAAATTACTAACATTGAGTTCAGCTTCACTTCCTATTGCTGCTCCAATTTCAGCAATATCTTTGAGAAGATTTGATAACATGTCTGTTGTACGTTTCTTTTGATGCACAAACATATCTTTTAACTGTTGTAATTCGGAGGACGTTGAATTCAAAGATGACTAAAAAACAGAATATTATAAGTACATTTCCTATACTATAGGTAACACAATGTTTTGTTTGTATACTTCTTTTATGGATAGTTCTTCCATAAGAGTCTCATTTTCTTTATTTTTCACATCAACTTCTTGACTTTTTTGATCATAATTAACAGCAAGTTCTTCAAGGGCTTGTAGAACTTCTTTCACTTCTTCTTTTGCACTTTCATTTTCTTGAGTAATTCTATGCATTTCTTGTTGTAACTGCTCATAATCTCTTTGAGTTGATGTAAGAAGCTATTTAATACAAACAAAAATTATTATTATTCCTTAGTTATATTGACTTAAATGATTACTTCTTCCTGTTCCATTATTTGTTCTTTTAATTTTTCTATGTCTTGACTTTGTTGATTTATTTCTTCATCTTTATCATCCAATTGCTGATATAAGGCTTCACGTTCTTCTTCAAGTTTTTGTCTTTCCTCTGTTGACATGGATTCTGTCATTACGCCTCCAGGTATTGCAGGTACTGGACCAACCACTAATTCTATAGACAAAATTAAATTAATTGATATTATTTTTAACTTGAATTTAACTATGAAAATTAATATTTGTCTTTGTATTAATACCTTTTTTAATATCAACTTGGACATTTGGTGTAGATGCTTCCATTGGTTCTTGTAAGTTAACTTGTTCGTCTTCTTTTACAGTTTCTCCACACCTCCAACTATGTAATTTGAATTAGTTTTATTATTTAAATAAGCATACTACAATTTTTTTTACCGATTAAGTTCAGATTGAAGTTTATCACACTTGGCTTTGTAACGTGTACATTTTTCTTTTTCTTTTTCATAACGTCTCTTCCATTCTTCTGCTGTTAATTCTTCATTGACAGTAATAACATTCTTAATTGTTTTTGCTCTTAAAAGTAAATAAAATAAATAATTATATTTTATATACATTACCCATATCATGTGTCCATTTCAAACTGACAACTAGTGGACGTTTAACTATTACTAAACCACTTATTCTTAACTGTATAAGAGATCACCAACTAATTTTTTAGGGCCAATATATATTATAAAATATTTTTGTATGTATATATAAAATATATACAAAGAAGTTGCTAAAAATTACAATACTTATTTGGGAGGTTGCCATAGTAAAAAAAGCTAAAAACTGCTATACACATAATAGTTAGCTATGTACAAATTAGTATGAAACACAATATTGAATACTGTAAGAATATTAACCATATTATGTTTATAATTACAGAATAAATGTTAATATTTAAAATATTTTTAAACATAATACAATATGTAACCTAATGTCCGTTTCTCCTAATTGTTAATTGACTGCCTTTATTAAATTTAATAATTATATAAAAAATAAAATTAATTTTTCATTTATATTTTTTTTATCATTGTTATTACTAAATACAAAAAATACACTGTAATTTAATTTAGTCTTTTAAATTTTCAAGTAAAATTAAATAACCATATTTAGTCATGTTAAGTTGGTTATCAGTTTATCACTAATTATTTAGCAATAGACTACTTCATTAAGATACTAATTAAGATATTACTTTATTTTCTTCAGATGAGTTGGAGGAGGGATATAATATATAAGTTTCACTCACCTTCTACCAAAATCTAAAGTTGATTTTGTTTCTGACTCATTGAAAGAAGCAGGAGAACAGCAAATGATAATTGTGGTACGAGCGTTTCCACCCAATGATTCTTGTAATATACGTGTTAGTTTTGAATCTCGATATGGTATGTGTGTTTTTTTATCTTCGGCCAATGCAGATATTACATTTCCCAAAGCTGATAATGATTTGTTAATATTTTTTGCTTCATCTAATACTGTACCTTCTGCACCGGTTTTGCTTACCTAAAAATAATATTTGTATTAGGTATACAAAAGTGAATAACCAAATTTTACAAGAATTTTTTTTTTAACTTAAAGTTGAATTATTAAACATATATTTCATTTACTTTTTCACTACCGGCCAAATCTACAAGATAAAGTTTTCCAGATAATTTTTTTTCATTTTCCAAATTTTCTTGCTTTACGTTTATCAAAAACACACTATGACTTCTTGAACTGTGCTCATTCATGTCTAAGATTCAAATAAAAATATAAAATCCAGTCTAATTAATGTTTAATTATTATAAATTTACTTGTCACAGCTATATGTCTGTTAGCTTTGCCTTCTTCAATTACAGCAAATACTTCTTCTGGACTAGAAACAAATCGTTCAGTAGCACCTTTTACGAAGGGAACTCTATTTTTATCTTCATGAACACTTAAGTTCACTTTTGATACTAAAAACAGCCAATATTGAACAAATTATTTAAACTATATTAATAATTATGAACAAAAATATAAACATACCATCTAATAAATCACGGATCTTGTCCATATAAATTTCAAAATAAGACACCTTTATATGAAATTCCAAATTTTCTTCCATTGCATAAATATGGTTAAATATATCATTGACAATCCGAGGAATAATACCTTGTTTGGATGGATCGCCAATGACCCCCTCCATAGTATGTGTTTTACCAGAAGAGGTTTGACCATATGCAAAAATTGTTCCATTGTAACCAGCAAGCACATCTAATTAAAATTTTCAAGATACATAAATATACGTGTAAAAAACAATTATTAGGTAAATTGTTCAATTATGCATAACTACTATGTTCTTAATTTTCTAAATAATAAGTTTATAAGAATATAGTTTTAAGAAGGAAGCAAAATATATTTTTATATTCTATTAGTTTAATGACATACTACAGTAAATTCTAGTTATAACGAAAGTCCTATAGAAGTTCCCTGCCGAAAAGCAGGGCTTATAAAAAGCTTATTCGAATTTTCGTTACAACAAAATTTCCGTTATAACGAAAAAAAAGTTCGGTCCCATGGAGTTCGTTGTAACAAGATTTTACTATATATAAATTGAATTTCTAACTCACTGTAAGAAAACGAGTTTAAATATAAAACACTACACTACTGTAAAAATAAAATATTTTACCTGATACAATTGACTTTGCAGCATCACCATAAACTTTATCTTGACTGGCATTTGGCTTGAAAACTTTATCAAATAAATAAACTTTTCCCTAAACAAAAGTAAATGTAACAATAATTTTTCAAATATTAGAATTGTCAGTTAGCAGTTACACATTATAAATGACAAAATTAATAGACAAGAGCAACTTTGCTTGTTTTTTTTTAGCTAAATGTACAGATAAAGGTAAAATTAAAATCAAAAAATAAATATGAATAGAATAATTTTTTTTTTAAAACTTTGGACTTAAAGTAGTTAATTTATCTATCTAACTATTAGAAAATTATAAAAATATAAAATAAAAATGTAAAGGTACACTTACTATGAATTTTATTTTGTATCAAAAACTAATAAATTTGAAATACATTTTACAAAAGATATGATAATTTCTTTATTTATTTAAATTACAAATTTACCAATATTTATTTCACTCAATACTAAACATTGCTACTCTCTTAAAAAATTAATAATTTGTATAAATTGTTTAAATATTATTGATGATTTACTATTTTATTTTAGTGAAAATCAATTTAATTAGTTTTCTTTTTGATTATAAAATATGTACAACTCGAATTTAAAGAAGACTATTTAAATTATAATGAATGTTAGTTAAATAAAATAATAAATAAATAAATATGTATAGTGAAATAAAATAAATATTGGTGATCGCTCATTATTTTATGGTAAGGTATAAAATACCTATAAATAAACTAAAATGTAGATATTTGAGTAAATAAAAAACTGTTTCAAAAAAGGATTCCTAGGGCTTTCATTAGTATATCAAAAACATGAACCTGTAGTTGCATAAGAAATTAATTTATTAACCATTATAATTAGGACATTTTAGACAAAAAATTGTTATATGTTCGTTTTCAATTTATTGTTAAAACTTTAAATTAATTCCTTGTTTTAATGATTAAAAGATTAAATATGATTATATTTATTTAAATAAAAGCAAAAACAGACATAATAATTAAAAAAGTATCAAAGTTTAGAAATGATCAAACTTAATTTTCATACTCATAATTAATTTTTTCTCAACCATTTTAACTAAAGCTCAAGTACTATTTAAACTTTTAAAAATGTAAGAGTAATAAAACAATGATTTTTAATTATTATTTTTTTTTTAATTTTTCTATTGTCATACTCAAACTTGATTATTATATAATTCTCAAACTTCAAGCTATTTGAATTTCATTAAGTCTAAAGTGTTCAAAAACCCATTAATTTATTAATTTAATTTAATTTAACCTTAATTTAAATCAAAAAATATTAAATATTATTTAAAGATATTTTATTTTTAAATTTAAAAACTAGATACTGTACCTATCTAAAATGCAAAATAGATTTTTTTTTAAACATCTATAATAGGTACTTCAATACTATTTAGTTGGATTAGAAGAAAGAATAGGCACTAGAATTAAATCCTCCTGTCTCCTTAATCAAGGCTTACCTTTACTTAATATAATATGTATTATATTATATTAAAAAAATATAAATTGGAATTAAATTTCCGTTAATAAAGATTATTATTATTATTAACCTACTCACACATAGGTATACCATTATTTATGTTCAATGATAATGGTTTTTTTTTGTTACAAACTCAAAAATAATTGATAAAAACTCAATTTACAAAAAAATAAAAAGTTCAACCAATCTTGTGTTACAATTAGTTTTGTAATCCCGCCAATTAATTATATTGTGATGACAAAATATGAAGTATAAAAAAATTTATTTTTTTCTTTTGTTTAATTTCTAAACAAAAATATATCTTCATTCGAGTCTAGTAGGTATATTTATAAGAAAAAAAATGAAAAATATACTTATTATATATATATTAGATCTGTCTAAGGTTGCTCATCCCTAAATTCGATTCTACGAATAATGAGAAAACTTTCATTAGTAAGAAATAATAAGTAAAGTAACTGAAATAGATAACAGGAATTTTGGGACAAATCCAATAAATGTTTTCAAAATATTTTACAAATTCCTTAAAAAAAGAGGTTAAGCTAAATTATTTTTAAAAACAATAAGTATTTACATAGAAATATACTCAATTATTAATTTATTACAAATTAAATAACATTTTAGAAAATATGGTTTTTAATTTTATTTTTTGGTTTATAATGAACATACCAGTATTATAGAAATCGGTTAGGTAATAAATAGCCAACAAAATGATGGTTTTTTATTTTTTAACACTATAAGTGAGATAAAAAACAACCAAGACTTAATTTCAGGTTAACACTAAGTTGAGTGCTAAATTTACAACAATGTAACATTGGAAAATAAATATTAAAAAATTCTTTGAAAGTATTTTTTAAGATAAAAGAATCACTCTATACAAGAAATATAAATTTATTATCTTTAAATTAGTAGTTACAAAAATAAATAAATATAAATACATACACATAATGTAGTTATGATTGTATTTAAATAAAATAATATAGTTACCTACTTATTATTAAAAAAATTGTTTTTTTAAACATTCAACGTTCACAACTACAATTAAATAACAGTAGTTAATAAAAAGATGAGATGAATTTTTAGATCAAAAAGTAATTATTAATTATTTTCTTACCTATTGACTATTGGAATTGTTACATAATATATATTATATTATTATTAAAAAGATATACCTAGCCAGCACTTTTTTACTCTTAATTTACATAAAATAAAAAGCAGAAATTGTTCATATTTAAAATGAACAATCCTATAAGTATTCTGAATTATATTGGTTACCTACCTACCTATTTACCTAATAATTAATAGATTTATTACGCTACAAATTTCTACTGTTTTCTTTACTTTAGCTTTACATTTTATTTACAGTTTTGCCTATATACTATAAAATTATAAATATTTTAGCACAAATAAAATAAACAAACATAAAAAAAAATATGGTATATCATACTGATGTTATATTTTTATTCTACCTATCCTACCTACATATATTTTAGTATTGAAAGTTAGTTAAATTAACCTATTTTAAATTGGTTAAATGCTACAATTAAATGTAAACTTAAAGTTCAATAGGTACTTAAGAAAAAAATGTAATAATTTTTTATGTATGTAAATTTAATCCTATTACAGTAAATCCATAAACTAAAATGAGTGTAGTTTCATGAGTAAAACTAAGTATATCTAGAGGTAAATATATGTTACAAATTTGAAAAAAAAATAAAAGGTTAGAAACAATAATCATATTTATAAAATTATTGTTAATTATTATTCTTGTGCTTTATCTATTACTTAAAATTGAATTGATTACTGGACTGAAATACTCTGATTGAATTTACCAGAAAATGAACAACCAATAGTAGCTACCTATAATGTACCAAGCATAGGTGTTCACAAGGGGGGTGTAGGGTATGCAACTGCACCCCCAGTGAGTTCAGCTTAGTTAAGTGTTTGGGTACTGAGTTAAATAATATTTCATGTATTAAAATAATTTTAAATCTGTTTTTAGTAATGTGCACCCCCAGCAAAAATGTTCTGCCTATGGTACCAAGAATTTGTATTGGGCAATGAGCACAAGGTAATTCCTCCAAAAGATTTATCAGTAAACATATATTTCTAATACCATCAGATTCAAAACTGATGAATCGGTTGACAAGACATTTTAACTAAGATGTTGTCCACAAAGGTCGGTATGCGAATTATTGCAGCTTCGAGTATGGTGTACTTACGCCGATCGTGATGCAGTTCTCGTCGGGTCCAGTGGGAAACTTAACGATGAACCTGGACCCAGCTTTTTCCTCGGAATCGTTTAGCGGACGGAAACGACAGACAACTTTGATGCTGTCTTCGGCGGCGATCTCTCTCTCGGCTGCCATTGTATCGGATCGTTAACTCAAAAAACGATTACAGAGAAACAACACGTATCACACTCGTTACCCGCGGTTTGCCGGGACAAAGTGCAGGCTAAACTATAGACGATTGACGGTTCGTGAGTAGGTGGCGGCCACCCACACCCTTGGCGATGAGCTTACGCGGCGAATTTTTTTTCTTAATTTTTATTATTGTCTGACGACACACATCACTACCACTGCAGGCGAGACTACGCTATTATTATATGACATCTGTCTATCACTATGTACTATGACAATATCACTTATGTCAGACGATCGAGAAACGCACGCACCGCAACCGTGTCCGTGTGTGGACGAAATACACCATACACGTACAGGCGCGAGTGTCGGCGGCGGCCGTCGGAGAGCGCGCGGATGGGCGGACGGGTGTGGAGGGCGATGAACGCTCTGCGATAAGCCGATAACAAGAACGGGGAAAAGCGTAGAAAATTTTTGTAGACGGCGAGGGGTGGTGGTGGGGCGAGCGGGGCAACGGACGGTCGCGGTCCGGTTGAAAAACAATATCAAATTATCAAATAAAGCTATCGGATAAAATGTTTACGGTAACGTCCGAGCGCCAGGCGGTTACGGTTCAGCCACAATGTCTACACGGGCAAATAGGTGATGTTCCGTAAAACGCTTTTTAGTTTTTCCCTTTTTATTTCAGTTTTTTTTTATCTAATAGCCCAGTCTTGGTAGTTGACATCACAAAGCAATCGCCGATACGGTTACCGGACCGGAACGATATGTTCGGTATGCTCGGTATATACGCTCGCGGGGGTATGGAGGTAACCGCGTGTTTCAGCTGCCAGCTGTAGTAGTCGGTTGTCCGTTTGTCGAAAACTCGGAAACGGCGTCATTCGACGAGTCTAAAGGCGCTCGTGTTAGACCACACGGACTACGTAGTCACAAAGTTACGATCGACGTGTATCCATATCGAAGTATTATGCATTTATGTTGCGGGCAAAGTAGACTATCAGGCGTTATGGTACTTCCCGGTTTTTGATGGGGAAAATTGTGCGTTTCCCGGACGATAGGTACTATGTAGGATTTCCCATTCTAGCTTGGGCAATGATTTCTTCGTTATTCTATATAATTAAATTATTTTAATTTTGAAAAAATATTATTTATTTATTTATTAATATTTGTACTTCTCAATTAGGTATTTATTTGGACTATTTATTTGAATATCTTTTAGTTCAATTATATATTTAAATGTATGTTATATCCATCATAGTTCCCTATCCTCCTAAATGTGAATATTTCTTTGCTGCTTCTCTAAATTGTTAGAGCAGGCATATCTATCCTTTACAGTAATATTTCCCTACAGTTTTGTTATGGCTATCCATAAATGTATTCTTTGTTAGGTAAGAAACCATTGGCGCAACTAGGTCAAAAATATTAGGAGGGCTGCAGGCCCACAAAAAAATACCTAATTTAATTTACATACTTTCATGCTTTCCAAAAAATTAGGAGGATCATTTGGATTATTTTCATATCAATAGTAAAAACTGCACAAATACGGATAATTTTTTTGGTATTTTAAAAATACTAAATAAGTTTTTTTGTCCATTTTTAATCATCAAAATAAAATTAAAATATTGGACGGTGACCGCCGCAATACCGCTGGTCTATGCCGCATGCCCGCATAATATTTATTAGATAAAAATATTTTTATTAAATTACATATTGTATATTACAAGATAAACTTTAATATTTTATATTTTTACAATTTACTTTTGAATAATTCTGTTTTAATAATTCTCTATACTCTATGTCATATTGCTAGGATGTATCCCACTTTCTCACTATTTTATGCCTAAGTTATTATTTAATCTTAAATAATCAAAAAAATTGGGTTGGGGGGACTAAAATATATTTTGAGGGGCTAAGCTCCATAAGCCCCCCTAGTTGCACCAATGTAAGAGACATCACTTAAATAAAAAAAACAAATTATAAAAGGCTCTTATTCCATAATATTACTAGAATATTAATAAATATGTTATTATAACATTTTATTTTAACATAATGAATATTTGATTCTATTAAATATAAAAATTATTTTTAAATTTAAATATTTCGATAGACTTGAAAATAAAATAAATTTTAAAATTGACATGATATAATAATAAAATGTATAACTTGTCTCAACTGCACGGGCAATGAGTAATGACATATTTACACAGCGATATTATCGACAGACGATAATCATTAGCGCATTTACCGATAACACAACAAAATTCCCTCAATCGTAATAAAATAATACAAAAACTAAGCTATGATAAATATAATGGAATATGGATAATGTCCTATAGCAATTATATTAAATTATTACTATACATAGATTTAGCCATTTAGGTATCAACTAAAACAGTAAAACGTCTAAAACATAACTATTTTAATTTTAATAAATGTACGGATAAAATTATTTTTGTATTACTATTTATTTATTTTAGATTCTGAGGAGTGATGAATACAGGGGCGTCTTGTTATAAGAATACTAAGAGCGACTGCTCCTGCTCCGAAAATGGGTAAAAAAAAATGTTTTAAGTTTAACAGGTTTATTCGTAGTTCATAACAAAAGATCATTCAAGTAAAAAATAAGTGTGTTTATATCATAAATTGTAAAAGTTAATGAAAAATTTAACTAAAGAAGTATATAAAAGTATTACATTAGTCCTAGTAAATGTAGTTGGTGGGTGGGTTGTTTAGAAACTTGCTCCTTGAGTTATGAAGACTCAAGCCGCCACTGGATGAATATATATAGTTTATTTTTAGAATGATGGTGCTTGTGTATTTTTGTCTCTTTCTCTCTGTCTGTCATCACCTTTTGGGACAATATACTTTAATTTTCAACTTTGAGGATGGTTTATAGTAGGTAACAAATTGGATATAGTTGGTACTTTGTTTATAATCGGAGAAAAAAAAATGTTTACGAAAATACAATTTTTGACATAATCACTTTATTTTTTGGTATAACTCGAAAACAAATAACCGTAGATACCTCTTACTTACAATTTTTACCAAATGTTGATATTATATTTTTCTATAAATGTCATTATTTTAATAATATTTTGAGAATTTTTCAGCTATTTATAGGCAGAACAAATTTTAGATTTTTTTAGTTTTTCTATAAATGTAAATAAAAAATGTTCGATAGTTCAAAATTCTTGAAAATTTAATACACTATTCCAAATAAGTTCTCTTATAGCTCTATAAAAATCATTGTACTCTGACACATATATGTACATCAGTATTCAGTACATTGTACATCACTCGCATATTGTTCTGCAACTTTGATAATAAATATGAAAAAATAGTCGTCAACTCTGGTGATTATATATTTATATACGTATTAGATATATAAATATATTAGTATCCTCAATCCTGGTGTTCTTAGTTTCTTACGTACGCATTATATTATAACTAATATCTCGATCAATACCTATAAGTAATAAGTAAGGCTGGGATCTTAAAAAAAAACGATACCTTATTGCAATATTACTTAATGTTTTTAATTAAAAATTATATTTTGTTATCTGGCAGTAAACTCTTGTAAATGACAAAGCACCTACCAAAATCTACTAAAGATAGTGGCGAATATTTTAAGAGCGCCAAATTATTTGCTTTTTGTTATTCTTGCTCATCATTCAATTTATCTAACCATAATATCAGAAATAATGTTTAATATTTTATTTTTATTTAAAATAGTGGCCAGTCTTAACTTTGTTGTAAACGATTTTTCCTATCTGATTGGTGTATTTTAAATGTCAGCTTTTATTTTAGAGATCCTGCTTTAAAGTTTGTTATATTTATTTAACATTTATGTAAAAGAATGTAAGAATTTTAAAATAAAATTTAAAATTCAAAACTCCAAAATCCAAATATACTCTAAAAAAATAACATAAAAATAAAAATTGTCTTTCAATGCAAAATAAAAACTTCTTATTCTGATTTAAAAATACATAAAACGTAGTACTTATTGTTATAAAACCAGCACCGATTATAGTTACTAGATAGCATCGGAAATCCCAACCTTGCTAATAAGTAACATTGATATTTGATACCTATTAAATTGTGTACAAATATTAAACTTATTTAAGTATTATTAAACTAATAAATTGCATTATCGAGATATGGGTGCTTAATTTAAAATTTAAAATACAAAACTCCATTTGAAGTACCTTCGACGATTTTAAATAAGCACCTATATATTTAAAATAGAATTTTCCACAAAAACAGTATAAAAAAATTATGGCAGTTTGAACTTGGAGGCAGCAGATTGCTAATAGTAGCAGTAGTGCCTCAAATCTCAATTGTTGCTTTATTAGTGCCCTGACCTATAGTAAATTCGAATAAGTATTTCACAAGTTTAGTAGTTAAATGTGTAACGCGTGTCCTACTATGAATGTTCATTCATTACTCGGACATTTATCGAAAACTCCGTACACAACTAACTGTATATGTGACACTGCGACAGCATAGTCGCATAGATAACATTTAAATATTGATTTTTAATTTGTATGTTATAATTTTATGTATATATAGTCCGACGCTCTCTGACCGCAGAGGAGGTATGCGACCAACACGACCAGCACTAGCTGCGGACTAATCGTTCTGACGTTCACGACAAAATATAATATATATTTTCGATGTTTTTGATACATTTGTTTAAACCGATCTTGTGTCTTGGTCAGGGGCGTCATTTCAATTTTTTTTTTGGTACGCAAAAATATTGAGCAGGGCACTATTTATTTTTTTTTCGACATATTTGACATTATTGTGATGTGGCCGAGCGGGCCATGTGGATGTGCCTTGCAGGCCAAAATTTACAATTTAGAATTTTAAGTACGCAAATGTATACCCTGCGTACCGCAAATGATGCCCCTGGTCTTGGTGACAGAAATCCAATAATATAATATAAATATTCAATAGTCATCTATTTTGCATAAAATGTATGTTTCTATTTTCAATATCATATATACATGCAGAAATGCAGTCAATGAGTGTTCACAAATCATTAATTGATTGATTAAATATCATCATTTTATGCCGCATAATTTTGCATGTACAGAATATTTTTGCATATTTTAAAATAAAACCGTACAATATACTATATACACCTAACAATCCAAAAAAAGTGTTAAGCAAAAAAAAAAGATTATAGGTATGTTTAAATAATATCAAATATGTTACGTCTCAAAGAATGTTCGGACACTAAAAATAAGTTACTAAACTTTCACATAGGTTAGTTGTATACGAGTTTTATAGCGGAGACGTGGCTTACCTATTTTATCTACTCTTGTTGATAAAATACCCGAAACAACATATATAGCCATATAGGTACATTACAACCACTGCTATACACATTTATACAAGACAATTTTGTTACTAAGAAATACGTTGTAGCCAAGTTAAGTGTAGTTTTTTTGCTAAAAATTATTTTGTAATTTACCAATTGATTTTTAAATAGTTAAAATGCCCAAAATTCCAAATTCATAACTGGCATCAATTAGAAAATTAATTGAGCCATATAATAATAATTCTAGTGAGGTTTTCAAAATTTTAAATAATACACAGAAATAAACATGAAACATACTTTGATAAGTTACTTATTGTTTTTTAAATTAACATACTACATTAAATCGTACTTTTTTCCTATTTATATCACCAATGTAGGTATCTACTATTTAATTTTAATAAAATATTTTTTATAATGTATTACCTAATGATTAAAAATTAAATTATTTAAATTACATTTTTGTATTGCATATTTGCTATATTATACATCTTATACTATTTGTTTATGAAAATTTAAATAAAATTAATAATTAATTATTACTGCAAAATTAAAATCAAATATAAAATTTAATAAAATTTGAAATTTTATTTTGCATGTTATGTACTTTTTTCTTGCATAATTTGACTTTTTTAGTGCATGTTTGCATGCATATTTTATTATTTAAAATGCAAATAAATCCGATCTTTAGTCATTACCTATTTTTCATAGATATAATATATCAAACATTATAATTTATTTTATTATTTGAATTCTTAAGAACAAAATAATAAAATATTCCTATAATATTATCCCGTAACTAAGAAGAAAACTACACAACACATATAATAATGATTATTTATCTTTGTGTGTTAAATTAATACAACTATAATAATAATATGTGTCTTTACACATCGAACGGAAAAACATGATGATATAATCTTAATCTATATCCGTCGGCAGCTGTCATCATGGGCTATCGTTTATTAGTACATCGATAAAATACAATTAATTAATTATATCATGATTCATATATTTACCAAATCGTAAAATAATCTGACGAATGACGGTCTAACAAGTAATGAAGTATTATAATATGTACCATTTTAATAGTCATGACTCATGATATACCTAATTAACTTACAATAATTACTTATAATAGACTTACTAATTAATTTAGTTAATTGTATCATGGTAGTAGCCAGTAGGGATATTCGTTCTATATTTTATAAAATTATGTTGACATAGTGTCCAACCCGTGTCTAATTAGTAATTATAATGGTTATTTTCAAATGAAAAATTATGGCTTCGTACATTTTGAAATTATTTTACCCATAAAAATGACTCAAAAATTTTTTTTTTTCTGTTTGGTCATTACCGAATAACGCACACTATAGTTTTATTTGCGATCGTAGACAGATATTAATAAAGTTACAGTTATATTATCATTGGGAAATTGGTTTTCACTATCGTAATTGTGTTTATCGTTGTTCAATTAAAGTATAATTGAGGACTATAGGTAGATAGGTACAACGGGTTTTTATGAGTGTAAAATATGGGGGTATGAGATAGATATAGTTACCGTATAGTGTGTACTTTAGATTAAGAATTTCACCTTTTCAGTTAATACCAAACACGACATAAGTGTGCATAGTGCGCGTTTTAATAATTTTATATGTTCTAAATGTTACGCTGGAATTTCGTCTAAAAACCACGTGAGTACAATAACACTATCGAGTACTTTTTTTTTTTAACCGTACACATTCGTTTCCTATGAAGTAATGGCTCCAAACGCATCACCATTCTTTAGATTTAATATGGACAATCATGCTGTCCATATTCAAAATAATGTCTGCCATAATTTTAATTACAATAATAATACTAGTTCAATATCGATGTTCAGAAATCGTTTGAAATCAATAAGAGAACAGTTTGTGGCAGTCAACAGTCATTATTTAAGGGAAAACATCATAGAATCAGTCAGTCATTTTTCGCCTTCAGCTTTTGTTAGGAAGGAAAAAACTGAAAATACATGGTTGAGTGATATGCGATCCGTTTCATGTATGCGTTTGGATTTTATACGCAAAATGACAATCAAGCAAACAATGAAAGAAAAATTGGAGTTGTGGCAACAAAAAAAAGATGAAATGTCACAAAGTAGAAAATTTGACATTTCATTCACATCAAAATTTCAACGTGATGAAATTTTAGTTAAAAAAGAAAATTACAAAATGATTTTTGATCAAATTAAAAAACGTGCACTTATTGCAGATGAAAAGCCAATTTCCATTGATCACCAACAACGTAGTAGAGACATTTGCTTTAAAGCTGTCTTGACAAAAGCGGTTTTAATTGCAAATATTTTGAACAGTTATTTCAACAACCAACAGTTAGTATTAAATGTTGGAAAACAAATCGAGGATTTTTATTCAATGGAGTCAAGGTTAGATGTCTTAAAAAATATTAAAGTTGTCGAAGAAGCCCCATTAATTGCCGCCCAAAGCTTGTTGAAGGACCTAACATTATATAAAAATAATGTAGTTATGCCAATTCAAGCAGAAATAGAAACATTACAGGCACAAATGGATAAAAAAAAGAATTTGTTGCATATATTTTCTGTTAATAAGCCTGCTGAAAAAATGGTAAAAAATGTCAGACGACAATATGTTGCTTTAGTGAAAAACAATAAAGTATTAATTAACAACTTGACTAATGTAAAAAAATTACCATTTGTAAATGATCCAACTACTAAAATATTTAGACAAAATGTAATTAAAGTAATTAATACATTAGTAAACACTATATCAACCACAAATGTTGCACATTTAACTGATAAATATAATAAGTTAAACGCACTATTGAGTGGAAAACTTGTTTGTGTTGCAAACACTCGAGTTATGATTGGTGAAAATAAGGAAGCATTGGCATTTTGTATGCAAACTTTAGCTAGAAAAATAGTAAATTATGCAGAGGAAGTAATATGTGTGAAGACTCAAGCTGCTTATGAAATTGCAACAATTATAACTAAGCTTTGGAATGCTCATCAACAATTTGGTAAAATTCTTTTTGCTGAAATGAAACAAAAATGTCCTTTGCTAGTTCCATTTTACTATCCCATAGCAAAACATTTAAATTGTGAGCAAATAGATCATGAATCATTCGGTTACAAGTTTGATTCTTCAGGAAATGTTGAATCTGATAACAAGTATCTACAGCGTATGACCGGTATCATACGACTTTATGCATCTCTAATAGTAACCTCATCGAAATGTGACCAACCGGTAATTGGTCTAAGTCATGCATGGATTTTTGTAGCTGGAACATTAAATCAAAACCCAGTTGCAGATATCACAGCTTCTATATTGGTTGAATTTTTAAAAATTGTTGGTTTTGCAATGCACCAAGGGTATGGAAATCAATTTATTAAATTATTACAATATATTAATACACACTTTTTAAAAAAAATCATATTGGTTACACCTGAAGGTAATGGAGGACCTATTACTCGTTTAAATAGCTTCTTGTCGAGAAGTCTATGTACTGGGTCTATTGAAGAACCTAAAGGTATACTATTTGATTTTTAAAATTTTTTATTTTGTATTTAGCATAAATTATTTTATTGATAACTTTTACAATTGTTTTATTTATTAAAAAAAAAAAAAAAAAATAATAAAAAATACAACAAAAAAAATGAGAAAATACAAAATACAAAAAAAGTGTGGAACAAATTATTGTTAGTAGAAAAAAATTCCTTGTTTATTAAGAGAAAATACTTATTTATTGAGAAAAAAAATGCTTATTTATTGAGAAAAATGCTTATTTATTGAGAGTAAAATACTTATTTATTGAGAGAAAATATTGTTATTATGTACCTATGTTGCTTAATTGTTAACAGCACTATTTTTTAATTTAAAATTTTAACTTAATTTATTGAATGTTGGATTTTATTTACATTTTTAAAATGGTTTATGTTTTAATTTATAGTCGATGAATCACCTTTTGATCTGAATATACATACATTTATATATATATATATTTTTTTTTTGGTATTAACGTGTTCATAAAATTATGCAACTTATTTTGAAAATATTTGTTTTGAGTTATTTATTTATTTATTTATATACTAATTTTTTTAAGAATTTTACAATTTTGCCGCAACTGAATTATTTAAATGTTAATAAACTTAACAGAATGTGTACAGAATACTTGTTTTTTTATTTACGTTTTCTTTTCCATTTTAATTTATTTATAGCAAGAAGAAATTCCATATATTAATATGTTTGAAGAATATCAGTCACAAAGAAGTACATTATTAAATGCTGGTTATATAAGTAGCTTCTTTTAATAATTGAATAGCCAGCTAGCTAGTAGAAGATTTATTAGATTCAAAAGAGAAAAAAAATTAATAGCATTTAATAAAATAATTTTTCCTTTTTCCTTTTAGTTTCAGTGATATTTAATCTGTCTAAATTAAAAAACACAAGTTGTATACAAGATAATTATTTTAATAAAATAAAAACTTTTGTAAAAAAAATATAGGTTGAATAATTAATATTGTTAAACACTTATCTAAACGGTATAATGAGTATAAAATTATTTAGTTACATTAAATTTCTTTAAAAAATGTATAGACAGAAATTCTCTAAGTGTTTTAATAGTGGTAAACTGGTAAAGATGTTATTTTTTATTTAGTTTTGAATGTTTTAATACATTCTCTTATAAACAGTACTTAGATATACATTTTTTTAAATTTATATTCATAGGAATTAGATAATGTATTTGATAATTCTTGTTTTATGTAGCACAAAATACAAAAATGTTAATATCTATGTCTATTATGTTGTTCGCGTCAATGTTGTTATGAAAATTATAGATTTTCTTTATGTAATTAAGTACAAGAAAGAATCAGTTGTAACTCTTCAATAATAGTTAAGATATCAGCCAATAAAAACTACTGATTTTTTGAATATACATAACAAATGCTGAAATACAAGTTTACATTTTGTGGAATCAATATTTTACATTACCTATCAGTAATATATTTGAATAGTGGATATAATATGTTTTTCTCTGTTATAATTAGAAATAAAAAAAAATTACACAAATTTTCTTTAGATGGGTAATTGTCAACAATAAGACAATAAAGTATTATTCAATTTGTAATTTAAAACTCCGATGATTTATTGATTGGTATTAGCTTTAATGATTTGTCAGAAAATTTTTATTTAAAGGTAAATACAAAGTTATAAATATATGGTTGATCAATTCAATGTTTACTCACATGTTGCAATAAAATATATCCCTATGGCCTATATACTACAGCTTAATGGACTATTAAAATTATGATTCAAAAACATTAAAATATAAAATACATAAAACAGATTTCTACATTTTAATTTTTTAATACAATACAGCATTGCGTTTCAATCTCAAATACTGCTTTATGTGGATATTGTCCACCTTTGACTATATAAATACTACGTAACTATGTTATACACCAACTATATTTATTTGAATCATAGACCTTATACTTCATAAGGTCTATGATTTGAATTTACTTAAATACAATTAAATATTAATAAAAATATGTTTTGGGAATCTAACAAGCAACAAGCCAACAAATGTGTTATCATTTCATTAATTTTCTGAAAAATTCAAAAATCACATAGTTTGTTGTATATGATTCAGAATACCAGAAACCTGAGCTTGCTTGCTTACCTCCACGGTCTTAGAATAACCAGAATAACTGGTATCAATAATGATAAGACAACGATTTGATTAAGAGCCTTATCAATTAGTGATTAACATTTAACACCAGCACATGTGCGATATTCGTCAGAATTTTCTTGTATTATTTTCTTTATTAGTATTTTTGAATACTTAAGTTACGTTAATAAACAAAATAACATTGTCTGCTCAATATGCCCAAAGTAAAGAAGGAAAAAGGTCCTAGTGACTATGGCAAACAAGGTAAGGTTTTAAAATATTAAGTGGAATTTTTACTTCATCATTTGCTATTTTTTGTTATTTGTTAAAACCTATTTGCTTTAGTATGTTATCCGATAATTCATAATCATAACTATTACTTTTTTATTAATTCATTTTTAGGTATAATGTTCAAAAAAGATTTTGGACAACATATATTGAAAAATCCACTCATTATTCAAGGAATGGTCGAAAAGTCAGCTTTATTACCGACAGATACTGTTCTCGAAATTGGCCCCGGAACCGGCAACTTGACTGTTAAGTTATTAGAACGTGTTAAGACAGTGGTAGCTTGTGAGATTGATGTTAGGTAAATTTACTTAATATTTATTTTTTTAAAGTGTTTAATAGTTCAATTTATTAAGTTTTTCTTTATTCTAATTATATGAATATTTAATCAAAATTAATTAATATTTTTTTAATGCAATGTGTATATTGTATATTTGTATTAATTCATTGTATTCTTAGGTTAGTGGCTGAGTTGAAAAAGCGTGTTATGAATACGCCATACCAAAATAAGTTGCAAATAAGAGTTGGAGATGTCCTTAAATCTGAATTACCTTTTTTCAATGTTTGTGTAGCTAATATTCCATATCAAATATCATCTCCTTTGGTTTTTAAGTTACTTTTACACAGGTAAAATAATATGAAATTTTGTTTTATAAGTTGACACAAAAAAAGTTAATATACTTAATTATTTTTTAAATGAGTATTATTAATGTTATTTACTTTGTTTAAAGAGAAGAATACACTTTTAACATCTTAGTATTTTTGATTGGTACTTTTAATGAAAATATTTTTAAATTTCATTTTTGTACAGGCCTTTTTTCCGGTGTGCTGTTCTCATGTTTCAAAGAGAATTTGCTTATCGTCTAGTAGCCAAACCTGGAGACAAACTATATTGTCGTTTATCAATCAACACACAGCTCTTGGCTAGAGTTGATCTTATAATGAAAGTAAGTTATAGATCTCTTATAGTTTTTAATTGTTTATTTGCTACTAAAATGTATAAATGATTTTAAATGTTTTAGGTTGGAAAAAATAATTTTAGACCTCCTCCAAAAGTAGAGTCCAATGTAGTGCGAATAGAGCCTCGTAATCCACCACCTCCGATTAACTTTAAAGAATGGGATGGCTTAACAAGAATTGCATTCTCCAGGAAAAATAAAACATTAGGTGCAATTTTTAAACAAAATGCTGTTGCAGTAACCTTGGAGAAAAATTACAGAGTTTATTGTTCCTTAAAAAATCAAGTTAGTTGAAAATCACTATTTTTAATGTTAGGTAAAGGACTATTCAATTAAGATTTTAAAATAAATATATTTTTGAAATTAAGAATTGACTATGATGTGTGACATCATACGTTTTATCTTTTGGCTGCCAGTTTTTTTACTAATTTCTTTAACGTGTCTTCATTCAATTACTTATATAATTATATATTAACTTATACTACACCAAATATATATATGTATTTATAATACATTTTAATACTATTGTTTAAAGATACTGAAATAAAACATGGTTACTGAAATAAAACATGGTTGGTCAAAACATTTTAATTTTTTGTGGTATTTAGAATAATTTGTTATTCAATATACAATACATTACTTGTACATGACGTATCTTGTAATATGAATAAATAAAAAAAATCTATATTTTGCGAATAAAATAAATGTTTTTCATCTTTAATATTTATTTTTACTATAAGATGTTATTATTAAATCATAGGAAATTATCTAAGCTTGTGCAATATAAAATGTTGACATTATCTAATTGTTTGTTACAAAGAAGTACTAAAATGTTTGCTTTTGTTAATTTTTTTCTTGTATAGTCCATTAATAACAATTTGGTTAAAAAACAATGTATTATTTTATTAATATATAATTTAATTATTTTCAAATTAGGAAATAGGAGAAGACTTTGATATTAAACAAAAACTAGACGATGTTTTAAATAAAAATGATTTTTGTGAAAAAAGAGCAAGAAAAATGGATATTGATGAGTTTATTGAGTAAGTAAACCTTTGTATTAAGTTAATATTTTTAATATTTTAAATTGTACGAACAGGAAATTGTTTTTTTACCTGTAAATTATTCTAAATTTTCAATCCATTTATTGATTGAGCATTAAATATATAATACATGTTTATTCTTGTTTTGTTGTTTTAGATTACTACTCGCCTTCAATAAGGAAGGAATTCATTTTCAATAACCATAAAATAATCTGGAAGCGTAATTTTTAATTTGAAATTGTTACAACTTGGATTTTAAAAATAAATTAATTTGTTCAAGTATACACACAAATTTTTTTTAGTTATTTTCTATGCAATTTTAGTAGTATTTTATTTATAAATAATAAAATGTATTTATTTTTTGTTTAACTAATATTATTAACTCCTCTTTTGTTTAAAAATGTAATAATTCTTTTTACAGTCATGGCCAGATAACTTGACAGTCATTTAAACAATATAGCCTTAATTTTTTTTATCATTAATTCTTTCTGTACATGTTTCTTTGATCAATAATCATGTATCAGCTAACAGCTAATATTATAGTTAATATCAATAGTAAATACTATAGACAGTAATTTAAAACAAAATATCGCTAATTTTCAATGTATTAAAACAAAACATTGTGTTTAACATTTAACTATTCTTGTGCCATGATCCTACATTGTATAATATATATTGTGCAGGAAAGTTAAAAATAAGCTTTATCTAAATAAGTAAATATATATGATGGTGTCTAGAGCTACAAAAACTGATTTTTATAATTTTTTATTAGGTATAAATGGAATAATTAATGTATATTTTATGAAAAAATAAAAAAAGATGGTTTATATTTTAATAAAGCAATAGTGTTATATTTATAGTTATAAATTATAATGTAAATAAAACTTTATTCACTTCATTTTAGTTTTAGAATTTACACATAAACACTGCTTCATGAGATTTATTTTTTTGTTTAAAAAATATATTTATAAATTATGAAGTTATGTCTTTTTATAATATATAAAATAAGTTAATAAAACTTATTTCAAATTACGCATTAAGTTTAATATATTGGTACACATGATATAAATTTTGATATTGGCCCTTCATTTTCTATATCTACTACTAAAATTGTTAATTTTTCATTAGGATGGGCTTCTGTCACCACTAATTTGATCATACAATTAGTGAATAGATATTTCCATTTTAATTCTGTTCTCTGATTTAAGCTCATATTTTGAAAATAATTTACCTGATAAAAATATTATATGATTAATAATTATTAACTTACTATACTTAATAAGTTTAATTTATTATCATTTTTAAACTATTTGATAAGTATCAAATAAAATAACAATACATGTTAAAATATATTGATGTGTTCTTGAAATAATATATAAATATACATAATACGTAATTAATACAATAATTAATTTCTTCTTTCAAACATGATTACTTACTTCTTTTAATATTTTGGTAGCAACTTGATGATGCAATAAACAGTTTTCTAGTGTACCCGTTGAATCTGTTATTGATAATCGGATATTTATTATACTTTCTAATTCATATGATGATTCAATTTCCATTTCATAATTAGAAGAACATTCTGGGTTAAGACACATTAAGTATGAACTTTCCACATTCATACCACATAGATTACTGCACAAAGTATTTCATATGTTTAAGAATTGTTTATTACAATTTAAATTAAGAATAATTACTTACCACTTAGTTAGAACCAACGGAGATAATCCATCGATGTTAAATTTGCTCACAATTGCATATACGATTGCTGTAAATTGACTACTAATTTCATTAGACTTAACTAAAATTCGTTTGCAAGTCATAGTTTCTGTTATAGTTGATACTGAAAACAAATTATTTAAAATATTAGTCAGACTAAATACTAAAAACTAAATTTGATAATATATTATAATATAATAATATTTTGTTTTTTTGTGTATGCAGTTGGTAAAAAATATAAAATTATAATACAATATACTTGATAACTATTTTATAGTCATAAATTTCAAATTTAAATATTATAATATATCTTTACATAATAAAAAATATATACTAAATGTCTGTGTTATCTAGGAAAATACACAAGAAAAAAATATTTTTAATAATTTATAACTATGAACGTAAGTTAATAAATATAAATTACAATTGGGAATATTAATATTTATTTTAGTAAATAGTCCGATTGAATGTGAATTTGTGTAAATTTTTAAATCATTTGCTTCTTCTGTAATTGGATCCTCGGTTATAATTGTTTTATTAGAAACTACAGCTGTCATGCTTCTTTTAAAATTATTCCATTCCAAGTAAACATTTGACAAAGCTAAGACTAAAATACAAAAATATAACTAATTAATTTTTTTTTCACGTTCAACTTAATGACAATAATGACATACATTTAGCTAATTAATAAATAATAAAATGGGACTTGAGGGAAGTAATACTAATATAACAAGGAGTTTGAAAAATATATTACAATGAAGAAAATGAATTATAAAAACTAACTATAGTATATCTGTATGTGGTGTATGGTAAGTAGACAATTGTCTAATAAAAAAATAATAAAGTAGTGTTTCAATGTAAATATGATATTATTTACTTAAAACCTATTTGATAATTCTACACTAGTGCAACTTAAAATAAATAAACCTATATGAAATATTGAAATGTTAGACTTGTTAATAAAAATAGTTTATATATTTGATTTCACCGTATTATTTGGATAACTACCATTAAAAAAATACTTTAAAATACTTATATTAAATTAAATAAAATGTTTCTTGTTTAATTTATGATTTAATTATATAATTTTTTATTTACTTGTTTTTTTTGGTATCCATTGAGCAGCTCTTTCTGATAATTCCCTATCCCAAATTCTTACAGCAAGTGTTGGGTGTGTTTTGTCCATGACAATAATTTCTTTTAAAAACACTTCTCTGCCAATTTTGGTTTTTATCAATTTAGTAGACCTTACCTTAATTATAAATTAGGTGTTAAGTATCACTTTTGCATTTTTGATAAGTTCATAATCACTTACACATCTTACTGCAACTAACAAACTACAAAATTTCCCGCACATATTTTTTCCACTAAAATGGATATCCTCAATATTAATATACATGTGTCGCGGACAAGTAGGAATTCTTAGAAGATATTTATACTTCATAGAATCTTTAACATCATGCAGCAACATTTGAGATGAATTTTCATTTAATGTTAAATAGAATGAGCTAGATATTGAACAATTTGAATTTATAAAGATAGGCTGTACATACACAATAGAGAGATAATCATTTATGTTATTATTTCATAAGGTTTATTAGTATATTATATTTACCTAGAACTTTTTGGCATATATTTGTCTTTGACATCCATTTTATATGTAACATTTGAATTAACTAAGTCAACTATAAAAATAAATGAATAATATCAAAAACTGACGTGTTACGATATATCACATATTATTTTATATTTACCAACATCTCCAATTTTAAAATCATTATATAAACGTCTAGTATAATCATTAGAACCCCAAACAGATATATTAACCACGTCTTCTGGAGAGTCGCGTATAGTAAATGAAAAGACAGCTTTTTCTTTATTATCTGTTAAAAAATAAATGATTGTTTTTATTAAAATGTTTATTAATTTTATAATAATTAATAGTACTCAGGTATTTTTAAATTTATATTAATACTGAATTATTTTTAATAGTATTAATTCTATTAAATCATAAATCAAATATTTTACATATATAAATATTTTGAATCAATATAAATATTTCAATATGCATATTATTTAAGTTTTAAGTTATACCTAAGTACTATATAGTATACATATTTACATAATATTAAGAAGTTAAAATTTTTGCATAAATTATTTATTACAATTTAACTTAATAACGTTATCTTTCTATTAATTGTTTATTGTTTGATAATAGTTTACTAAGTTTACTTGAAATATTATTATTTTACCTTTTTTTGATATTATTATTTTAGGATTTTGTTTAGCAATAATAATGCCAACTACTAAAATATTGGTTGTTCCTGGGAAAATTGAATTAAGCTTGAGTTTTGTAACACCAGTATTCATTTTTACTAATTAATACTCAGTGAATATAGTGATTTTATCCTATACAATATGTCCAAAAAACATGATTAAATAGGTAACATAATATTAGTATATTACCTATACGTATAGGTAGTAAAGAATAAATTATAGATTTGTATTATAATTTATAAATTATAAAATAGGAACAAAATATTAAACTAATTGATTTTAAAAGAATTATGTGCCTTGTGCAGATGTGTTAAGCTTCTTGAAATTTAATTACCCAATAAATTAAATTGATTTATAAATATTGACCGCAATAAAAAATTAACGGTATTATATAGTATAGAATTATAAACTCAATGATTTTACATGTCGATCAGTATTTTTTTATAGTGTATAAATTATATGCCATCCACTATCATAATGGTATTGTAAATTATAAATAGAATATTAGAATATTGCATGCCAATAGTATAGGTAGGTATGCAATAGTAGAAAAATCCATGAAAAATAACTTAAGATGCATGTAAACAAACTAAAGTAACTATTTTTTTCAAATTAATCATAATCATATACATTATACACTGCGAATAATGTTAAAATTATACGTAGATGGTAGATATAATAATTATAAATATAAAAATGATTTTTTTTCTTTTATCCGTTTAATTCCATTATTCGTCACTCTCTTGGTATCGTTACTCTCGTTTAACACGCTTAATCGAGATCTTTCTAAAATTAATGAATTTTTTTAAAATTAAATTAAGTTTTTATGTTTAAATTAAACCCATAAATTAAGATAAGTCAAGTTTAGTTTATCTTAATTACTTAATTGATGATTAAACCACAACAATTTCTGTATTTATTTTTATTTTTATAAGAATGATTAGGTATATTCTTTTTATACTTAGCCAGTAAAGTAAGTTAATAGGTAGCTTAGCAATTTTAAAAATCATAATAATAATAAAATATTATTATTAATAATGTATTAATACGTAGATAAATATATACGATATACAAAATAAGAGACGTATACAATTGAGATAATATCCGGATTTTTATGAACTTCGTATACGGATCTGCATTCTGCGTCTTTCTTATTATAGATGCCTACGACTACGAATCTTAAGTGTTAATTTTATTTTTATATTACGATTTGTAATTTGCACTTTGTAGCCGAAACATGCCGAACAGTTAAACTATATTAATTTATAGTGTAGAATGTAGCTACATCTGCTTATATAATGCTGTCACAGCGGCTACTATAATATTTACATTATATTATATGTGACCACTGACCAGTAAAAACTGCACAAAAATTATTAACGGTATATTGACTACTTAATTTACCTAATTATTTATTACCTAATTTAACTAGACATATAATCAAATATTATCAATGGTAAAGGTTAGTAATAGATGTATGACATACGGTTAACGTTGCCTCGGAGCTGGGTTTGCCTTCACAGTTCACACTGCAGTAGTGCAATGCAATCTGCAGTTTTCGTACACTCGGTAGGTAGGTACTAACTCATATAGCCATATAAATTGAAATATAAATTTTATAATAGGTCAAGGTTAAGTTAGCCGTCAGGTCAATAACTTTAATATAAATTTGAACTTCTTGTCGATGGGCGATGACACGTTAAGTCGTATAGGCACTCATGTATAATAATATTTTAGCTCGATGTAACTTTAGAAATGTCTTGGTACTTGGTAGATTATGGTTAATGAATGATACCATTATTACCACGGTCAATCAGAATACGATAAAAACTACACGCAATGTCAGACGACGTGCTGACTAGAGCGACTACCCGACTTTAGGTTACGAGTTTACGACGTACCTAGGTAGCTACTTTGTAAGTTGTAACCATATAACTGGGAAAAATTTTAAATTATTCGAATTTTAAAATCAAAATTATTAAAAAACTGTTTTTAAAATACTAAAATCAAATCCTTCAAAAAAGATTTTTATAACCTTGGGTTATAGTTTGATGAGGTTAACCTGTTCTAACTTGAATTTGAAGTTTGATCTTATAAAATTTTTAAATACCTATACGCAGAAAATATCCTTAAATATTTTGTAACTAGGTAATAGACATTCAATTTAAACTTTCATTTAATGTTCTAATCCTTTTATATAAATATTAAATACATTTTATTATTTCTCAAACTGTTCATAATATATTGCCTGAATGTTTTTACTAATTTACTATGTACAAATAATTGACAATTTTCCCCACAATTATCAATTTTTAGTTTTTTAATTATATAATTAAATTAATAATAATTACATTTTTAAAACATATATTTATTTTAATTCAAATTACTCATTATTAAGTACATAATATGCCTTAATAACTAAGTTCTCTAAAAAGCAATTTTTTTGGTTTTTAAATAGTTCAATTACTTTAATTAGGTCAGAATCTATACTGACTATACTACTCTAAATATCTTTGTTCGAAGCCATAAGCATAAAAGCTTCTAATTTATCTTAGTATTTTTCAAGCGAGATTTAACTACTTTTAAAATTGAAAATGAGCGAACGCAAGCCACCTACCCTGCAAGTAACAAGTTCCAATGATAAAGGTTGGTAAATATTTAATTTTGATTTAACAGTTAATATTTAATTTTAAATATTTCCAATATATAATTATTAATCTTATGCTAAGTGTCGTCAATGGGTGGCTTCTTATTCAACACTTCGCGTCCTTGTTATTTCTCTTACAGTCTTAACACATAAACTTATTATTCATTAGGTATATAGATTGTTTATTTCTAACGAAAATAAAATTTCTATGACAATAATTAAATATTTAAAAATTAATATTTGTAGTTCATTATTTAATAAACAATAATTATTAAATTATTATAACAATAATAATTTAAATGTATTTAATACGTACTTATCAGTTAAATTTATTAGTTGAAAGCTCTTATTATAATAATCAATTTATTTTATTTCATAACAATATTAAAAATACCTGGAAATTAATAAATGAGGCTAATTATTCAACCAAAAAAGATGAAGCTCCAGGCTCCTATATATTGTATTATAAGTAATTCGATAAATTCTCTTTTAACTGGTAATACTGACATTTTAAATTAATTTAATTATTTTTATGCTAATTTTGGTAAAAATATCTCTAATATTCCTAAAAGTAACTTTGAAAATTAAATTGGAATGATCTAAATAAAAACTGTTATGTTAATAATTCTATATTTCTTAATTCTATTATTCTATAGATCCATAAGAAATTTATATTTTAATTAAAAAAATACTAGATAAATCTTTTTATAATAATGGTTTACTAATTTGATTTTAGAAAAGACAACCAATTCTATCTCTTTTCAATTTCCATTACTCTTAATAATTAATTTATTTTAGTATCCCTCTAGCTACAACAATATTATAATTTTACCACAGTTTAAATCTGGTGACCATAAAAAATGTGGTTACTACAGACTAATTGCTCTGTTTCTAAATTATTTGAGAAATGCATTAAAACAAGATTAATGTCTTTTCTAAATAAATATAAATTTTTTTCAACCAATTTTGGTTTTCACGATAACATGTCTACTATAGATTCCTTACTTAAATCTACTCATTTTATTCATAGCAATTTAGATAAAAAAAAACTTAAAGTTCTTAGCATTTTTTTTTTGATTTAAAAAAAAGCGTTAGGTTACTAACTATACTGCTAAGTGCTCTATGTCTATCGCCGCCATTTAACTCACCATTGATGTAAATTTCAGTTTGTCATTTTCATTTTTCATCGTGATTTACCGTACTGCTGTCTACAACTACTGCGTCTATTTTTTTTTTAATAATAAAATATTCCTGAGTGGCCGAGTCTTAAGTTGCGGACACGTGGATAATTGTCACCGCCTTCAGGTTTGTAATAATATCACTATTAGGACTGTTTCATAGCCTTATGTTTTTCGATTTAAATCTAAGCTCGTGAGCATATACATTTTGCAAATTTTGCCGTTGGTGAAAATTATCATATGTAGGGTTAGGATTTATATGCTCTAAAAAACTATTAAATATTCCCTAAAAAATATGCTGATATGTTGTAAAAATTACTTAAATATGCTCCAAAAAAAGTTGGTATATGCATTTATAAAAAAAATTATGTAAAAACGTTTATTCAAAATATTAGTGGTTAAAAAATTTGTAAAGGGCTAAATATTTAAATTATAAGTAAAATAATAAAATAGTATTTATAAATTATAAGGATATATTAAATTTTTTATGGTTTTGATAGTCGATTTTGTTCTTTTTCATTCATTTTCTGTAACAAAATTGAATAAATTATTTACTTTAGATATGTATTTTATTTTAAAATTAATTTTTTCAATTGACTTACCATTAAAATGTGAATTGCATTGGACAATCAACGTTTTTTTCAAGTTTTCGAAGGTAAATCTTCGTCGATTGTCAGCTAAAACAGTTTTATACGTCGAAAAACTTCTTTCGACGTCCACTGAAGACACGGGAGCATACTTGAAATATGGAATATCTGTCACTGTTATATTTTGGTCCATATTGGGAATTGATTCATGTGTACCGGAAATAATATCTTTTATATTTTTCAATAATCCATATGCAGTATTTTTCTTGAGAATTGTGTTTAATTTATTATTGATTAATTTTCCTATACTCCCGGGTGTCTCAGATATTTTTTTTACAATTTCGTCAAGAGACGAAATAGAATCGGCCAATAAGACGTCTTGTTTTTCCAAAAACATAATTTTGTTTGGGATAAAACTAAAATGAGTTTTTATAAAAATTAAATTACCTTCTAATGTTGGTTCTTGTATAAGTTTTTTTACGTGTTCAATGGATACTGCATCTTCTTCATTTAACATATTTATAACTTCGCAAAATGCTTTGTAATTGTCACAGTAATATGTCGCAGCTTCTAGCCATGTACCCCATCTGGCAATTATGGGTTGAGGAGGTAATGGTATTCCAGGAGCATTATTTTTAAAAATCAATACCCTCGAAGGTGCTTTTAAAAATATTTTTTTTTCCATTTGAAATCAATGAATCAATTTTTGGGAAATTTTTTCGAATTAATACGATTTATCTTATCGATTTAATTTATTGATTCCACTCACACAGTTACGCCATAATTTGTAGTGTTACTTAACGGTCTTAACAGTGAGCGATAGATTATTTAGACATAAAGACAAGTAACGATAAACACAAACAATTAATATCTTGCCATATCTGGCAATGCATATCTAAAAACAGATAAGATGAAAATTGTTCTTGTCCGCTATATCACGCGTGTTTAACATTGGGTGAACATTTATGGCGATTGAAAACCAAATCCAAACTAAAATTTTACAAATAAACTCAAAAATATGCATTAAAAATCCAAAATGCCAAAATAATCATGACTTTTAAAAAATCTTCAAAATATGCAAAAATATGCAAAATAAAAGTAGCACATTTTTAATTCCCAGTATATGAAACACATTTTTATCTTACTAAGCTATCTTTTGGACTCACTAAAAAAATATGCAAAATGCTACAATATCCTAACCCTAAATTCATATGTAATACAAATCGAAAAACTATAATTTATAGGTAGGTACTTATATATTTGAATATATACATAAATATTTAAAAACTTTTTATTAATTCGATATAAATCTTAAAAATATCTTAAGCTGTGTATCATCTTAGTTAAAATTAGAATCAGACAACAGTAAACAAACTGTACATAAATTATAAATATAAAGAAAAGGGTGGGCAAGTGGATATTGCTCTGTTGTATAGTAGAGGTATGTCACTATAATGGATGTGTTATATTTGAATGCAATAATATGAAAAATGATTCTGAACGGAGATGATTTTTTAGTCTAGGTTCTAGATTATATTTTATTACCTATATTTAAATTATAATATATAATTATACGATATCGATACAAGTAATTCATTTTTAAGTAGAATTTAGGACGGATTGCATATTTCCATACGGCAAGGATAATCATTTTTTTCCAAAAGCATTGCATGTAGTTATCATAATACTGCCTTATACTATATACTAGTACCACAGATTGTGTTGGTATAGAAAAAATAGTATATTGTGATCCTAGGGTCCAAACAAATATTAATTTAGATCTCTCAGTTAAAATAGACAAATAAATAAATTAAAAATGTATAAACATCGATTGTCAAGAGTACTTCAGTATTAAAATGTTGTTAATTGTATTTAAATATTAAAAAATGGATACTTAATAAATGTTGATAATGCAAAAGACCACATAATTAAAAATGTTATTGGTATTTGTAGTATTGAATACAAAAATACATATAATGCCAGAAGTGAGGATAATAAATAATTTTTTAATCTAATACCAGTCAAATAGTTTTATTTTTTCTAATTGGAAAATATTGTTACATCCTTGCTGTTGTTTGGCCATCTTTTTTCAGTAACTGTTGTGTCATTCAGGATTCAGCCATTGACGGAAACCCAATTGGAAGTTCCTCGTCTCAGGTATCTTATGTAATGGCCAGAGCTCGTGTTTTGTCCAATATGTAGGGGCTGAAGTTAAAAACAAAGCATTATTACTACGTGATGACAGACACAAAAAAAAAACATAAGTGCATCATTGTAAAATCAATACATTGATCACTCCATTCAGAATCTAAGAAATCGTATGTACGTAAGAGTGTAAATTATTTATGCTTTTTCATGGTGTAATTGTCGACATTATTTAGAGGAACACCGTTGATCTCCAGATAAAAAAGTCCACTTTCTCTGGAAAATATTGATGACAAAAAATGTATGAATAAAATGTACATTTTCTAAATAGTTAAAGCGTGTGTATGAATAATATTATATAGTTATTACGTACAACGTTAGAATTTTTTAATGGCTTGTATCAATATTAGTAGGTATAATATATTATTTGAATTTTGTCAGCAATTATTATTATCCCCCCCCCCTCGATATACTGTAATATATATGTGCTCAGTGGCGCCTCCAGAATAGACTTTTTAAATAATTAAAAATTTTTTAAAATAATATCAGTATGTAATAATAATACATTCTGACATTCATCTACAATAATAAATTGTGTAAAACAATAAAAGTGTTGTAAAAACTATATTTTTAAGTGCGCTTTTTAAAAATTTGATCGAAGCGCCATATGGCACCGGTGTGTATGCTCATCAAATGGATGTTAAGAGTTTAAGACTGCATTTTTGAACAGATACTTCGATGAAGACATTTATATGGAATTTTATCGTTAATACGCTTATAACTTTATATTAATGAAAGTTAATACATATACCATCGCCGCTCTTATAATACTATTTTTATGTTTATTTTATGTTTTTTCTGCACATCTTTTGTAGGGCGAGGGCAGGGCCGGCCCGATCATTAGCGGCGCTTCTGGCGAAATAAAAATTTGCGCCCCCACAAAATAAAAAAATAAATTTTTTTTATGTAACCTTAAGTGTTTTTTGTGTTAATGACATTGGTGTAATTATAATTTTGATATACTTTCTAGTTTTTTATAAAAGATACAATTATTATAGTCAATTTCGTAAAATTTGGTTTGCGCAACAATACAATGCGAGTTGTGAACTCAATAATTTTACTAAATTATAATTTATAATATTTATGCAACAACAAATATATTCAATTTTAAATCACACCATCGTCTTGAGCACATAAATATACTTCGGATTATGAAAAAAAAATTCTGAAATACAATTTTAAGTTGTTAATATCATTGTGTAAATCAAACTACTTTTACGCGTAAAACATAGGCGGCTGCTCGGTCGTCGGCACTATGACGTCACGCGGCTATCCATCTACTCATTATACTCTCATTATTTTGTTAAATAATCATTTTTTTAACTTCGGATTTTAATCAAAACATTTTTCATTGTGTTAACTACAATAATACACCAATAAACTTAAAATTAAAAAAAAAAATAGTGTTTTGATGTCTTTTAATCCAAAAGTACGCAAATTTGTGCGAATAAAATAATAATGAAAAAATAATGGGAAAAATGATACAATATTAATGCTAACAATTTTTCATAATCGTTAAATTTTAAATAAATTCTATTAGAATATTTACCTAATTACCTTGTTCTATTTCAGGCTTCACTGTTTAAGAGCGTAGATTAAGTAGGTATAACTCCGTAATGCGCGTTGTCATTCAATCGAATGTCTATTGTAAAATAACCGAATAATTATTATTGTAATTTGTAATATAATAATACGATTGTGTGTGTGTATATTGTATAGCTTATTTCAATACTTTAATATAATCTTTGAAAATATTATTTTGGTCGATTTAAAACTGATAACCATTTTATATACATAATATATCATAGTTGTTCTATTTTTATAATTGTCGGCCATGGGAAACGCATTAATATTTTTTACATTATTATAAATAAAATATAATATTCCTTTTACGATACCATTCAATAACAGCCATCGTCGATCGACGTGTATAAAAATTAATTTCTGTAGTAAATTTGTTGCTTAATTATAAAAATTAAGTGTTAAATATATAGCACAATTAATGAATTAACACAGTATTAATCAACTCGCATCTAATAACAGATATTAATATATTAAAATATTTTGGCTTAGATTTTCAAATTCAAATTTTATGATATCAAATTTTGCGCCCCCATTCCTACTCGATATTTTGCGCCCCTGGCAGACGTCCACCTTGCCAGGCCCTAGGCCCGGCCCTGGACGAGGGTCTTTTGGTAAGCTGCAAAAAAATAATGCTGTGTTAATTGCTCGGCTTGTAACATTTACTGTTTACAGTTATACAGTTGGATTCAGACAAATATAATATACTTAAAATACACTTAAACTTTCATTAAATTTGTTTAACCATACTAAGCATACTAATACTAATATTTATTGTTTAGTCAATGATTTGAAATTCTGAATGGCTTACCTTTTAGAATTACGCGAACCCATTTTAAAAATCAAAAGAACAAAAACCAATGTAGAAAAGATTGTGTACATAATAATGACTACCTACATAGAGCATATTTCCTAATTTTCCACGGAAACCAAAAATTATTCTTGAACTCAAAGCTTGATGAAAAACAATAACCACGGTCTTGTCGGTCTTAGAAGACCGTGAAAATAAATAAAATTCAATAATGATGAAAGATAATACAAATCGTTTACAAAACATAAAAGTAATATTAAATAACAGATATATAAATTATTATAAGTATTTTTATATATCTGTAAATTGAATCTATAAAAATATATTGTATGTATGTCGTATGTGTTGAAATGTTTTTACCATAGAGTAATAATTACTCTATGATTTCTACTAACTACGAATATTTATTGTTATATAATACTAATGTCTAATGATATAATACTCAAATACTTTACAAGACTGTCCAGTTGAGAACTTGAGTAAGCAATTTACAATATTTGTTTACAAACAACAAATATTTCAGTATTCCACTCTACTCGATTTTAAGGAGCATTATATAGGCAACTTATTCGTTATTTTTAATTTTCCATAGCAAAATAATACTTGTGGTCATCGTACAAATTCGTATACTTAAGTCAGTCAATTTTAAATTGAACTTTACAAGCCGTGTTCATACTTTGGGTTCACGTCATTTTCCATAGGAATTTTATTATTATTTTTACATTCGCCGCTCGTAAACTCGTCCCACGAAGGACATTCTGTAGCTATCAAGTTGTATATATTGTATATATATTTAAATTATATATGATTAATGGAATCTGTGTAAAATAGACGTGATATTGAATGACTGCAACCACAGTCTAGTTCTAGTACTTATGAACTTTTTATGAGGAACATTGGATTCAATTTTCAAACATTAGCTACAGCAGGGGTCACCAATTAATATTTTTGAAAGGCCACATAAGGAATCTAAAAATTTTTCGCGGGCTATCAAGATCCTAAGTACATAATTTACATTATTTAAAAACCAATAATATTTAACAAAAATAATAATTTACAATCATAACACATATAATTTTGTCGTAATATATGTTATTTATTCTTTGTCTGCGGGTCGGATAAAATGTGTTGGCGGGCCGCCATTTGGTAACTCATGAGCTACAGTAATTGAAGATTTTAAAAATTGTTTACTACAAAATACTTGTAGTTTGAAAATTGTCACAATAATGATGAATTTTGTGAGAACTTGAACTTCAAATGCATAAAGAAAAAAAATGAAGTCTAAATTTAAAATGTTAATAAATAGCTCAAAACAAGTTAAAATATTTAGAAAATTATACTAGCCCACAAATTTGGAACCTTCACAGTTTTATAAATACAAAATTATAATATTAAATTAAAAAAAATTATTTATAAAATGGAACATTGTTTTTGTATTCATTATTTTCATTAAAAAATTAAAGTTTTCTTTTACTTAACATATTATTGTATTAACGTAGTAGTTATAATATGTAATATGCGTCCAAATAAACAAGCGATAAATCTAGATAAAAAAGTTTTCGTACTGACCGTACTGTTATCTAGAACAGTGGTCTTCAAGCTATGGATTTAAGCTTTAAGATTGGGTAGCGATAAGTCTACTGTTTAAAATTTAAAAAATTCATATTTATGTATATTATATATGTTAGGTATGAAACAAAAAAAAATTATTTTATCTGATATTGGATAAAATAATTTTCGAGTAAACCGTACTATTTTATATTAATTATAGAAGAAAATAAGAATGGTACTTAAAGCCGTCGCGTTGTCGAGCGTTAAAATAACGCATGCAAGTGTTCACCGGGCCTTAATCGATATAAGATCCGGTTATTTATCTATACATTTTATAGATTATTTTTATAAATTACTGCTGTTGTCGCTGTGTTCAAAATTGATATCGTTGTATTATAAAATATAAATATGTAGTCTAGCAGTCTAGCTGTATTAACGCGTAGTGTCGTCTAAATCTTTTTTTTAATATATATTTTTTGGATAAATTTTGTTATTCGGAAAAATGGTGAAAAGTATAAACATAACATAGATGAAAACATAACAATGATACCAATAGTACCTTCAACATCAAACTTAGAGGAAAACATTCACAAAAAAAAAATAAATTTATTGGTCGAAGGTATGATGACAATTATTTTAAATTTAAATTTTTCGCTTATAATACGGGAGATAATGCGCTGTTCAACCACAGTGTGTAGTTTGTGGTGAATTGCTTGCAAATGAAAATTTAAAATCTATTAAATATTACTTATTAAGCAATAGAAAAATATAAAATATAAATAGCATTATTTATTATACATTAAGTAATTTGAACATTTTTAGCTTTAGCTAATAAAGCTCACATGGGTCGCAAAAAATGTATGGTAAGATAATTGAGTCACGAGTCAAAAAGTTTGAAGACAACTGGTCTAGAACTCCAGATACAATTGGCAATTATATGTTAATACATAGGTATGTGAAATTATTATTAACACGATAGCCGACATTTAACAACGAATTCCTTGTCGAAAACCATTAGATTAGTTTAATCAATAATATAAAAAAAAGTAATATAATTTAAAATACATTAAAAATAGATTGAGCATCTATGGACGAAGACAGACTAAATAAACTTAGGTACAATAATGAGTTCAGAATGTGATATTTTAAGGAAAAATGTTATTGCAGATTTTGTGAATGTAAATTCACGAAAAGTTACAGACATTTAATTTTAATTATAACATTTAAAATAATTATTATTTTATTAATTTAAGTCTTAAACTCTTAATAATACATTTTATTACTAAGTAAATTAAATAAGCAGTGTATATAAAAATATAAAGCAACTTATTTTATCGAAAACTGATTTAACGTAAAAATTACCCTCAACTTTTTTTTTGTTTTTCTCAATTATTAAGAAAATTATTGGATATTTCTAATCCTATATTATCAATTTTCTACTAAATATAGGGCGAATGTAAGTTTCTACACAGTAAAAAATAGGTATATGTGTAAGTTCCTACACGATAAAAAAAGATATGTACTCGTATGTAAGTTCCTACACTGCGTATAATATTATATATAATTTATAAGTTCTCAATCTAATATCAGTTATACCATATGGTACTATCAAACATTTTCAGGGCCGGCGCTAGGTTTTGTGAGGCAAAATATTCCTAAGGTCCCTGAAAAAAAGCTTTTACAAATCAACAGTGAAAAACAAAAAGATACATTTTAGAATTTTAGTATTTTACTATAAATTCATAAAATGATCTTTGTTGTTGATGTTGACCATTTTTTTTTTGCTCATTACTATAATACCTTAATTTTAATGTCGTTATAACCATGTAACTAATATACGAATTTTGTTTTTTTTAAATATAATATAATTGAATGAATAAATATATAAAATAACACATATAGTAAATACATAACTTACTACCTACTCACTTTAAATTTTATTTGATTTAATAATATAAACGTCACATTTTGTTAAACTTACATTATTACCTACTTAAAATTAATTTTCCTGCTCTTTTTGGTTGCAAATTGTTCAATAATATTTTCGTAATTCACATTTTCGGCTAGTTCCTTTTCGATAGCTAAAGTTGCTAGACCACTTAAACGATCTTGTGATAATGAACTTTTAAGGTAAATTTTAATGAGCTTAAGTTTTGAAAAACTTCGCTCAGCCCCCGCCGAAGTAATGGGAATAGTAAGCATAATTCTAATAGCCACACTTAGGTTCGGAAAAGCTTCATTACATTTTTTTAATGTACCTACGCAGTACTTGCAAAACTTGACAATCGTTTAGTATTCGTAGTCGCATTTAAAATACTTAGTCACATGTACGTCTAATTTCTAATTTTTTTAATGCCCAAAGTTGTGAAATCAAAATCGAAAGAGAATTATTATGTAAACGAGTTTCTTACATCATTTTTATTACTTTTTTAAATATTTAAATTTATAAAATATTTTTTTTTGTAATTTTCAATACTAATATATTTTTTCAATGTTTATATATTTTGGAATTTTTATTCCATACTTTAAGAAAAATTGGTGCATATATATTATGTACATACATTGAATTTTTTATTACAATAAAATCCGTTCCGTAGTAATAATTAAGAGTGAGAGTGGATCGAGTGCGGGTCTATATGTGTACCACCTCCTTTACCCTATCATTCAATAACAATAGATTTCATATCGCTCGGGACGATTACAGCACACGTTCGCCCATGCACATTTATTCATCAAAAACACACTCCAAAATATTTGTGTACAAACTAGTATACTACATACGCGACAATGAATAATACTAATAAGCTGGCGAAAAAATATCATACTTCTAGTAGAATAATATTTAAATTTTGAATTTATCATGAAAATAACAGATCAAAAGACATGAGATCTCAGAAGTTTATTTTATAGTGTATTTATAAGTAGGTACATAAATAAATAAAAATAATTTACTACACTGAAAGTTTAATTATTGGAATAAACAGTGGCCATTTAAGTACCTACAAATTTTGTGCACCTACGTCTTTATAATAATCAAGCTTAATATTATTCCTAATAATTTATAAAGCTATTGCCTATTAGCTTAAAGTTAATTTAACTATACTAAATGTACTAGTAACCGTCACAATAGGACAAAATCGACCGTAAAAACAAGTTAAATGAATATGTAAAAACGGTAAAAAAAAAAACGGTGAAATAAAATATTTACAGATGTATAATAACTATAATAATATTAAATATCCCTAGCTGTTATAATGTAATATAGGTATAATAATTCATTATAGTAATTAGTAGATATAATGACCGCTACTTACGTAATTTTGACAAGCGACGACCGCGACAGCTGAGAAGCAAAGAAAATGAAATCGTGTATTTTTTATTCATCCGTGTTTATCGATAAAGGCAAATATTGGGCAATACCCACGAATATCAAACAATTCGAAATTATTCCTTATCAAGATTAGACAATACTATTATTATACTTGTACATATTTAATGACTTTGCTGGATAAGTAGTTTAGATAAAAAAAAACCTCACATATCATAATTCATATTAAAACTCATATATTCCTCGATTCGTTCAGAATTTAAAAACGCAAAGCCCCATAAAACACGGGGCCCCATAAGGCGCGAGGCCCTAGGCGGGTGCCCAGTTTTCCCACCCTCTTCCACCGGCCCTGTACATTTTAATATAATAATAATTCATAATTGTAAAAAAATAAGTATTGCATTCTGTATAATAATATAATTTATAAGTTTTTAATCTAATATCAGTTATACCGTATCAATATATGATATTGTCATACTGTCATAGTGTCATACATTTTAAGTAATGAAAAGTCGTTATTATTTTGTGTGTCGAAACATCGAATGTACCTTAATAAGTCATCTTTATCGTTATAACTTTATCGATAAGCTATCGTTATAATCTATTTTTATAGATCTTATACATTTATGGGCATTGGGCACCATGTATACGATCGTATAGTGGTTGAAACGAGTTCGATTATATTATTACATCACTTACTCCACACTATTATATTATTTTAATATTATTTTTTTGATAAGTGATAACTTATATAGTTACCTAAAGACTAAAATATTATAAAAATGTAGTATATTTTTTTTACACATGTACCTGTCTTCTGCCGTGCAAAAACTTACATTCGTACCTTTTTTTTAGTGTAGGAACTTACACATTACATATGTAGTAATTGAATATTTATATTAAGAGATTAATTTTAAAGTGATTAAAATGGTTTTGAGATGATACAAGGTATTCCTATTATGTATTATGTATTATGCTATACATTATGTCATTATAATAATATGCGATATTTACCAAAATATAGAAATTAAACACAGTACTTATAGGTATATAATTTTTGATTATTAAATTGTTTGTTATATAATGATGCCATTATGTCTAGTTAGATATATTTAATAACTAATTAATCAAAAAATATTTATTAACATTGCATTAATATAAATAAATTCGTTAAATGTTTTAACGGTTTTAATTAGATAAAAATAAAAATATTTAAAAAAATGTAATACATATGTAATGTAATAAATATTTAAAAATAATGTGGAACAAATATACATATACATGTTAGTATTTGATTTATTTTCTTAACAAAAATTTCTGTTCTGTATAATTGTTTCTTTAATATAATTTTAAATTGGATTATATATTGAAATGATTTTTTTTTTATTGATCTAAAATACATCGACAACTAGGCGTCTAGGCCATTAGTATAAGAATTATACTTATGTTATATTTATATTATATTTTATTTGCATATATTTGTATCATATTCTATGTATTGACTAGGTATGAACTATAAAGTATGTTACAAACTTCACTTTCGCAGTCTCACAGACAATTTGTAAAGATACTACTTTTAATAGGTAAATCGGTTCCTCTGAAGACAAACACCGAAAAGTCCTATGTGACTTTTAAGATGGTGAACAAATGGATACCGCTCTACTGTATGGTCACTATAACGGATGTGTAAAAATTCAAATTCAATGATAGATTATTGTATGTGAAAAACGATTGTGAGCAGAGATGGTCTATCAGCCTTTATCATTAAATTTATTTCATATTATGTTTTTAATATCGTTCTTTAATGGTAATGTAACTTATTTTACTATTAGTAATATAGTATAATTTTAATAATTTATGTCGAAAACATCGCATTTGAAAATTATCATTATGTGTAGAAAATATAAAAATATACATAAATGTTTTAAGTCCCCGTGAATAATGTTTTTGAACTATGACAAAATAATGAATAACACATTTTAGAAATAATAAAAAAAATGATGTACAACATAAATATAATTATTAGAAAAATCAATTATTTTATTTTTTTTATATAAATTATATACATTTTTGTTTTGGCCGAAAAGGGAATCGGCATTTTTTAAATTTAGTCGAAAAGTGAATCGGCCGAAAAGGGAAAGGTACGTTTTTAAACGAAAAGGGAAAGGTTGTTTTCTGTCGAAAAGGGAATCGACCGAAAAGGGAAAGGTAATTTTTATGACCGTTCCGCCATTTAAATTTTTACCTGCCCGCACACATTTTCACGATTCCTATATTATATAATGTTTGACCGTGCTAAGTGATCTATAAACTATTTTTAAACTGATTAAACTTTATCAAAAATCTGCACTCTAAATCATACAACAGATTAGCTTCCATCGTACTACTTTTAATACGTTAATCGGCGCATTTATGTTTTAAACCGGGTATAAAACTTAAATCCATGAAAATAAAAAATGTCTAACCTATATTTATTTATATGTACATCGTAATTCTCAAAAACAATATATTAAGAGAGTGTTTACCGGCATTTAGGCATTTAACAGTAGTTAGTTATAAATGAATACCAATAAAATTTGACGTAAAAAATGTATAAAAGTTTGAAAAAAGGATTATAAATAAAAAATCAAGGAGTCATTGTATAGGTGCCGAGTGTACTCGTCATTGAGTAGATTTCTATAATGGATTAGTTAAATTAAATTCCCATCATTATAATATTAGGTATATATGGGTACAAAAAATGATTTCCTAATGTAAGACTATATTTCTAAGGATATTTTATAATATTTTATTTTATGTATATTAATTTTATTTACATTTGCTGTCTTACTGACTATTTGAAACGTGAACTGCTGGACGTAAATTTTTAATGTCAAGTGTTTGTAAGTTGTATCACAATGAGATGGAGACAACAAATACGCACAATGATTATATTTCTTTATTTACACACTTCATTGCGGTCGATCGTACATTTACCCACTTGTATATGACGCAATATAAGATATAATATTATTATACCCATCCGATTCTCGGAAGGAAAATTAATATAATATATTATATTTTTTTAAATTAATTTTATCGTGTATTTGTTATATTGCGAACCCTTATATAATAACATATTGCATTATTGCCAAAATCGGATCCACATAAGATCAAATAAATTTTATTGTCGGTACTCGGTTGTTCGTCGTTTATATAAACGGCCCGAAAAAAATAAATTACCACCTGTATACCGGTTACGTACACACGCCTGTATAATGTATATAGGTTGGAGAATTTTTCCAACCCCTTTATTGACCATGTAATTTTCTCTTCATCACCCTAAATGTGAAAATTATCAACATTTTAAATTGGTAAGACTTTATGTGGCCTTAAAAAGGTATTTTGTAGGATATTTTTGGTTATTATTTTTTGAAAGTTTTTAGGACATTTTAATTAAGGCCCTACTTGCAATTATAAAACCTAGATATTGTTTTTTTATGACAAAAACTGGATTATGATGGTTAAAATTTGATTTATATAATGTTTTTACAAATTTTTATGATTCGTAAAATGATTGAGTGATTGTTGTACGCGAATGAATATCTAATGTAGTTTGTACAGTCCATCCGCTTTGCGAAAGCCCGTACAATAATTATAGTAGATTAACACATTTACGAATAATATTATATTCGCGTAGGTAAAAGTTCATTATAATGGTTGCTTATAAGATAAAATACAATATTATTCGACCTGTTAGTAATGACTAATGACCGAAAGCCGTAGACATGGAGCACATGCTCGGGTAGCGGACGCGCCGGACTTAGCGCGCCAAACGACAAATGTTGGGTGGTCTTCGATTCTTTGAAACGACTGTATAATATTATACAATGTCTTTGCGTATGGACAGCGTTGGTACTACCCTATATTGTCTATAGTACATTGTCTCTGCGGGGGTTGATCATCGTCTCTCGACCGTCACACCGTCATTGTGGTATACTATTGTGATTTTGTAAATATTATTTGTTATTCACAAAAAGAAGGGAGTCGTACCTTGCATATCATAAAATGTATTATTGTTTACAGATCGAAAAAAACACACGATCTGTATCAACGTGTCGTACAGATTTGACGCCGATATGTCCTTCACTCTAAAAATAACCATAAAATAAAACGTAAAAAAAAAATGTTTTATACACATTTTTATACATTTTCTTATTATAAGATCCATGACAATATATTCTAGGTTAGTACTTAGATTATTCGCAGGAAATAATATATGTATTCAATTAATTAATTTTAAGGTACCTATTCTTACAAGCAATATTATTATTATTATTATTTTTATACAACTATGTATAATCATTAGTTGTACTTGTAACTTAATGTGTTTTATATAAATTATAGTTGATATATATTATAATCGTTAACGTGGTCTGTAGTTGAAAATTTAATTACATTATCATTTATCTGTAAGCTGATAGGTTGCACATTATATTTTGTAAGCTCGATGTCTGGTATGTTAATGGCGATGGTCGGTATAACGATATTTTAATTGTCTTTAATTTGTTAGAATTTCAAATTTATCATTATTTCTGAATTAACATGTTTTTTTGCTATACCTTGCTGTTTTGGCTAAAACGTTTTAATTGTCTTAGCATGATTTAATATCAGTGTTTCGACTGCATCAAATGAGATATTTTTATTTTTATTTCTAAAATTGTACCAACATTAGATTAAATTAGGTAATGTTTTCTCATCACTGAAGAGTGACTACTTTTTTTCTTCTGATTACTGTAGGAATTTCTTTATATTTCCTTTATAAATGTTCATGAAAGTTTTCATTCTGTGGGACATTTCTTCAGAATCCATTTAATAATATCAAATATAATTATTTATTTTTAAATATATTTTTGTATAAGACGTATTTACTTTAATATAATAATAAAATGTAGGTACAAAAATACAATTTTTATTATTATTGCTATTATAATACTAACATTATGGGGAACACAATATTTTTAAGGACAGTTATTGACTATATCGGCAAAAATGCAAATTCGTAACAATTTTATATTACTATTTATGTAGCGTAATTAAAGGAAGATGGGGGATATAGATTCATTCAGAACATTTATAGGTTATGGATTTAGAGAAAAAAATACATTAATGTAACAATGATTTATATGTATCCAAGTATTTTTAAAAATTATGAAAAAAATTATCCAAACGTAAAGAAAAATCACATACATGCAATTACAGTAAAACTTTTAAAGTACCTATGCCATCATTTGGCGAGATTTGTATGAAATAAATCAACTATGTAGTTGATGATTCATTGAAGTAAGAATTCCTTTTTTAGATTTAGTTTCTTTTTAAATTATATTGTATTTAAAATAATGAAATGTAAATATTTATTATACAATAAAATACTATTATTAACTTATTTAAAAAATAATTATTTTATATTTGTATTATTTATTTATAAAATAATATTAGAACTAAGAACAATTGTATAAAAAAATTGCATTTTATTTTATTTACATGGTTGTATCTTTACATTGATTAGATCGTCGTGTTAAATTTGAATTCAATGATACCTAAATCATTTCATTATAGAAAACCGATATTGAGCGAGGATGGTCTGTAAACGTATATATATTACTATAAGTACATTTTATTATATATTTATATTGTTAAATAATAATTTATTTTACAGTTAGTCATACAATAGCTAGTTTGACTTAATAATTTCTGATAACATCGCATTTATTATATTATTAATTTTGATAATACCCTTTTCTATTGACTATTATTTTAATCAACTTTTAAGTCTATAGCAGGTTAATGAAAAACACGATAAATGAGTTCGTTATATAATATTTATACTATAAATTAGATAATAACTTAAAATTAAGCTAAACATCTTTTAAATGTCATTGCATTAAATAAAAAAAAAAATTGATGTAGGTATGTTACAACTTAAAATACTTGACACCCATGAATTATATTTTTAAGCTACAACAAAATAACTAAAACCGTAACATTTTATTTCTCAAATTTGGTTAAAAAATAAATTTCAAAACTATTGCCATGCAAAAAAATTTTGTAATTTATTTTTTTAGATTTTTGGGTATTAATAAGACTTAAGAGTTATTAATTATTAATCTTGAATCTTGTATTAAATTTTCAAACCTTAAATTATTATAAAAATTGAATATTTTAGTTATTTACTTCAATTAAAAAATAACTTGAACTTGTAAATAAAAATATAAGATTACTCATTACATTATTACAAAAATAATAGTGTATTGTTATTGACATAACACCAGTTATTATAGTTTTATATTTTATTATTAGTTGATTTTATAGACATCATATTCAACTATACATTATACATGATTACTGATTTGGCGACATGTGGTCAAAATGCAGATTATAAATATAAAAAAAATTTTAAATCGCTCTCAAGCATAGAGTTTTATATTAACTGATGTTGTTCAGTCACTAAGATGTATTTAACATTTTTTTCACGTTATATATTTTGTAAAAAAAACTTAGGTAGGTAGGTACTTATTTTAATTTTTAAAGTTAATCCACTAAAAATTTAGGTAAAAATTTATAAAATTTACAAATAATTTTTACATGTTTCTAAGTATAAACACTTTGAAATTATGCATTTTTCTTTATTTTTAATATTTAAATGACAAAATGGCTGTAACTAACATTTTGAATCACCCTTATATTATAATAAGTACATTATATTTAATATACCTAAGCGATGTTTAATGCAAAAATTGTTTCAATAAATCTACTGCCTAAATAATGTTATATAAATTGTTAATAGTCTTAAAAATTATATTGAAAAAATTGAAGTCGGTATGACTTGTGGAGATAAAGCCAAAAATGATTGTTAATCGCAAGAAAATTTCGCCGTGAATTAAAATTCGTGAACAGAATTCGTTACAAATCATTATATTGATTGTAGATATGTATAAATTTATATTTTGCACATGGATAATAAAATAACAATAATTATCATACAATCATAATAGACGGATACGACAAAATCGTTTGCTTTCAATACATTCCAGAAACTAACTGAATTGTGCATTTTTATATTTTATAATAAACTAAAAATAAAAAAAGGGTATAATACACAATGTAATACAATATAAGTACTGTGAGTCAAATGACACTTCGCCAGCAGGCTTTGCACTCATAATAGGTAGACGCGTTTCAACTACCATATATAATATACTGCGCAGTTGTACGTACAAGTATAAATGGTTTGAAAATATTTTATTATCAAAATTTCGAACCCAAAAGCCATTAATCATGACAGGCGTCGTCCACCGTCGGCCGTCGGCGCCGGATTGAGTCGAAATACTTGTTAAATGGCGATATCGGACGATCGTAATATCATTGTACCAAACAATACAATTGTGCTGCATTATTTCGTCTTCGTACCTACCCACAATTCCAGTTTTTTTTAAATACTCAGACCAAGGTGGATATATATATATATATATATATATCACCCTTGACTTAGTTGACTCATACTAACGTAGTTTGAATTCAAACAGACCTAAGCTAAAATATTTAAAAACGAGAGTGCACGATTTAAGTCTCAAAAGTCAAAATAGTCCAAATATAGTTAAACACAATTATTAAAACATTTTTAATGAATAATCTATAATATTGTATTGTCTGCGTTATTTATAATATACCAATAAAGTATTTTTATTTTAAATAATTAACTACAGTAAAACCTCGATAAGGCGGAACTTCGATAAAACGAAAACCCTGGTAATACGGAAAATTTCTTTGGTGCTTTTTTTTCAAATTTCATTTTTTTTTGAACCCCGTCAAAACGGAAACCCCGTTACCACGAAAAAATTGCATGATCCCAAGCGATTCCGTCTTATCGAGGTTTTACTGTATTTTATAAAATAGTATCAATCAAATTACAATAAAATTAAAAGCATTGGTCTATAAAATGTAAATTAACAAATTGTTTTTGTTTTTAGTAACATTTCAAATATAATTATTAATATTGTATTGGTATAGGTATTATGCTACGTTTTTACTTTTTACTGCATAATATACTATGACCAGAAACGACTGATATGATAGATTTATGAAATATATGGAACGTTAGTTTTAGTGTGTTACATACTTAATATTTGTATAATACAATTATACAAAATATTATAAATTAGGTAAATATATCAAGATTAATTTAGCCTTCAAATTAGGCACAAACATAATTTTACCATCGATAATAGAATTGAATGGTAATAATTATAAGTTATAACATATTATTATTAGTTATAATAATATAATAGCTAAATGACGATTCAAAATGGTAAGAAATAACTAATTATACTATATTATACTCACATTAAATTTTGGAACCTTGTACTAAATATTTTTTTGGGAAATAGAAAACTTCCAGTTTACAATATTAATTACCTATATATATATATATAATAATTTTTATAGTATCAATTTTTTTAATTTTTTTACCTTTGTATTTTTAAAAATACATAAAAATAGTTAAAATAAAAATAAATTAAATTTATTATGTACCTTTGTATATGTATAAAAAACTTTAAAATGACCAAAATAGGTTTGTAGTATAAAATAAAAATATTATATAAGAAAAATTTAAAATTATGTTAACGTATAAAATTAAAATTAAATTCTAAATAATTTTTGAATAATATACAATTAATTGTTTTTAATTTCTAATCAATTTAATTTAAAAAATATAACATATAAAGATATTTTCTCAACCACTCGAACGCAAGTACTGACACCGTTGAAAATTCGTAAATATATTTTGTTTAATAATTGTTGAATATAAGGTATAATCTAAGATCATTAATGTATAGTTATTGAACAGAAACAAATAAGTTAAACTATAATCAAGTTATTAATATTTAACTAATACTTTCATATACTTATTTCCTATTTGCATTATACACTTACAATTTTTACGAGTACTATTATCGAAGTACAAATGTCTAATAGGTAGTACTAAATCACCGAAATTGTCAAAATTTACGAAGTATGTAAAAAAAATCCAGAAATTTTACAAATAATGTTAAAATATGTATTTATGACGAAATAAGTAAAACATGTAATACCTATAAAATATCTTTTATTTTATTGCAAATCGCGTGAGATAAATTTATCATTTGCAATACTTAATTTATCATGGTTTAGTAAAAATATGTATTTACAATATTTACATACAAATCCCAGCCTTATATATAATAGACATTTTAGAAATATTTTTATATGTTTAGATATCTACATCATAATCATTGGTCCCTTATTATAGTTGGTTATATTATTGAACATAATAGCTATGTATGTAATTATATTATAATTATAATATATAACCATATAGGAATATATAGGATATATGATTTTTTAAATTTTCGTTATCATTTAAGTCGTTGAACTGCACACAATAAAGACATTAATTTGATTTCAATTGTTTACCGAATATGTAAATTTTAAATAAATTATAATATAATTTTATCTGTTAATATTTTAATAATTTGAGTGGTTTTCTAAAATAATGTTTTTAAATAGGGTTTCAAATATAACTGAGCCAGCCCAAAGAACCTAGTGGCGCTAGTGCCCTCACATTTTTGCCTTCACCTAACACAATATAACAAGTCTAAATTTGAACAATGTGTCTCCCTAAATAATATTTTTTGTATATAATACAGCCATCCAATATCAATAATTTACCATCCATATAAATTTTTAGTAGGTAAATTCAAATGGCCATGAATTGAATTACGTTAATTATTTAATTTATTTATTATTTAATTAGTTATAAATGTATTTATACTAAAAAAAAAAAAATAATAATAATAACAATGTCTACATTATAAATATAAGTGTCTCGGTATAGGAAGCAATATTTAGATTACAATTAAAGTGCATATTATAATAAAATAGTATTATATATTTGAAAAGTAAAACAGTATTAGTATTAACGATATATATTATAAACAGTATTACAATAATAAAATATAATTATTATATCCGAAGGCGGAAGGAGTACCTAAGGTTACCAGTTTATAAAAAAACGATAACCTTTAATACCGAAACACACTGTTAATATCATTACGGACAATATTTAATGTGCTGTATGTGAAAAATAATCGTTTTAATGGGCCGGATACGAGATAGACATATATTTTTCGTAGTATTTGGTGTTGGTTTTATGTTCTATGTATACTAAATAACCGTATTAATAAAAAATATTGTACACTTTGGTCGATAAATGTTAATAATAATTTAATTTTAGGCTATTATGATCAAGTTGCTAGAATCTTTATTTTTCATAAAAGAAAAAAAAATATATTATTGAACGATTTAATCGTGTTTTCAGTCTTTGTATAAGTACATATAGACATCCCCGTCAATATGGCGCCTAAAGCCTAATGCCGTACAATTCCTAATTTATTGTCATTATAGAGCGATTTTAATTTTTATGTCGGTAAGTCGGATATAATTCGGTAAATACTGCATTCCGTAGACTTGCTACCCAAAATTGAATAATTTGTATTGTAAAAACTTGTCTAACTTGATGATATTACAACCACGAATCACATTAAGCTTAGTATGATTAGCTGGTAACTGCATATACTATTGAGTATAATCTATAATCTATATACTATACACAATACACTATATCTATGAAGCTTATTTATACTTAGTACTTACATAAAATGGTATCTATATAAGTCAAAATATTATTCAGACCCACGAGTGTATTGTCTTTAAGACTTCATATATACAAATTATTAAAATACTAAATATAAAAATTGTTATTAAAGCAAAATGAAAGTACGAGAAAAATAAACAACAATAATTAGGTAGGTAATTTAAATTATTGTCGATAGGCTGGTATATTTTTGAGAAGCGTTTAAAAATTAGAATTTCCTGAAAACGTACCTATCTATTATCTAATATCTATTCAGTATTGTATTATTACTATGACTGTATATTTTCAGTCCAAAATAACTATTAAAACACGTATTTAATTGGACTTTTTTTTAAACATTTGAAAATATAAAGTTGTGATTACTTATAATAGTAGGTATGGAAAAATGGATGTATCATCCCGTCAACACGCAAAACATCAGAAATAATATTAATAATAATATATATCTAACTTTTTATCGATTTAATTTTTGTTCACTTACATTTTTAACCATTTCCACATGTGTATTTATTTACCTAATACCCAGTACACCGGTGGACGGTAGTAGTTTATCTATCAGCCCGATAAAGGATGGACAGTAAATATTATTTGATTTCATGGTCGATCCGATATAATATAAGCATTATAAGTTATTAAAGGGTTCGTGATAATAAAACACATAAACCGATAAAATTAATTTTAAAAATATATATAATATGTTCTATAGACTCTTTCGAGAATTAGGCGAGTATAGTAATATTATATATTTGATGTAGATAAAATGTACGATCGTCTAGTATGTGCGGTGTGTAATAAAAATACGTAGTCATTGGACGTATTAGTTAGTAGTTCCATTTTATCGTAGCAGTTCACGGAATACAATCATGCAGCGTATAGTAGTAAATGTATGTCCAGCAGTTTTCGATTTTACGTAATAAGTAAATCGATAGGTTTACAGAACCCTCTCCACTTGGAATCGGTTTTTCGTACGTATATATAAAATATGTACAAACATTAATTCAAATTTAACACATCCGTCACGGAGACTTATTCAATGACGATACACTCGACACCTACTATACCGTTACTGGATATAACCACCTAGCTATATCTCTAATATAAAATACGAGTCCACTATATATATATTTTAAATTTAGATTATTATAATATGCTATTCGCATATATTTACTGTCCGATATAAGTCCATTCAAATTAATTCAATAATAATTTTAACTATTTATCAAACTAATTTTTCAAAATAAATTCTGACGGTCTAATATTATCAACTGTTAACCAATAATATTATTAAATTTGGATTCAACAATAAAAAAGTCATTAGATAACATTAAGAATAATATAATTCTAAATTTTTTGTGTGCATGAAATTGTTTTTAATATAAGTCATAACGATAATATACATTATTAAAGAATAAACCTGGGAAATCACTCTGCTGTATTTCATAAATAAATATATCATAATTGAGTCATAGACCATAGTAATGTATATTGTGTTAAATTATAATTCAATGGTAAATCATTGAATACAAAAAGCAACTGCCAGTGATGACAGTCTTTCAGCCAATATTATAATTTATAAAAGATATTATTTCACTTGTAAAAAAATGCAAAATTAAAGTTTCGCAAATGGATTTTTTGTTACATAATCCAAATTATATACTTACAAATAAGCTATGTTTCACCATTACCAAAAAAAATGCACTTTTCTACAAATTCACAACCCTATATATCAGCTATCAGGTATTGGCCGTTTTAATCATTTTTGTATACCTATATTATGAACATTATTCTCTAATGTTCATGACCTATACCTATACCCACATATTATATTAGCAATTAGCGTTGTGACTACGACAGTTATACACTTATACAACAGTTCTGCTAACGTAGATTGGTACCACAACATCCCGACGTCATGCGGTGAAATGTCGTTATCGGCAGACGGTGTTAACGTAGAGAACCAAGTAGAACAAACAGCACTAATGCAGCACAATCGAATGAAAAAAAAATTGGGAATATCCATTGTAGTGGGGCTGTGGAAATGGACCAATTTTAAATGAATATATGCTAATTAGTAATTTTCAATAACAAATATTGAATATTAATCAAATACAAATTTATAAAAGCCAAAAAACATACTGCACACTTTTAAATTTGCTACTGCAGATTCAATATTAGCTATTACACACAGTGTGTATGTTATATTTTTCTTTTTCTAACCATCTATTATACTAAACATTGTATAGACTATATACCTAAGTCAATTAACAATAATAATAATAATAAAAAAAAATAGGCTATAGAACTTAAAAATACTATTAATTTTTAACTATAAAATAATTTGTAAATTTTCGTGGCTCGTCAAATTTGAACTAAAAATACTTCTACGTGAGTGCGGGTAAGATTTTTTTTACTTAGTTGGGAATAATAATCATTAGTGGCAATGTGACCTTGGTCATCGTTATCGACTCTATAATATCTACGTGGCCATTGCCGACACCACCATCGCCGTGCACTCCTATACCTATCCATTATCCGACGGGCGCCGGGACACACCTCAGTGACAGTCAAAAATGTGTCGCTGAAACTGAAATTAAAATATTTTACTTGCACTTTCATGTTTATATTGTTACATAAAACTGTGTTATCTCGAATGGGATAGATCATAATATTTATTTTATATAAAAACGCGCGATAAAGCCCTTTTACTCTCAACTGCGTGAAAGTATTCGAAACATCAAAATAAATGATTATTTATACAAATCATATTTTTTACATTCAATATCCGTTAGTATTTATAACAATTAACGCCGGAAAATTGTACGGTCGTTAAGTTTGAAAATGCCAACGGTACGTACGCGTCGGGACATCCTACCTATTATATGTTGTTATGTCTCTTCCAGGGGCGTTATTTCAATTTTTTTTTTTTTGGAGCAGGGCACTATTTATTTTTTTTTCGACATATTTGACATTATTGTGATGTGGCCGAGCGGCCAGGATATGCCATATGCCATATGGATGTGCCTTGCGGGCCAAAATTTACAATTTAGAATTTTAGGTACGCAAATGTATACCCTGCGTACTGCAAATGACGCCCCTGGTCTCTTCGTATTATTACCAACAAAATTTCAATCATAAATCCGCGGGTACCACACGATTGCATACGACGCACCTTTTCGGCAACACGATTGCGTACGTAGTACCCACATTAAACAATTAACTTTAATATTTACTGCAAAAGTCGAACGATTGCGTATGATTTGCTATGCAACGTTGCCACATTTAAGTTTTTATTTGTGAACAGCTGCAAAAATTTAATTTCGAAAAACATAAGTCAAAATATTTAAAAATAATAAAAGGTTAAAATAATGAATTGTAAAAGTGTATTAAATTAAATATTATATACCTTTGTACCATTTAGATACGTAACTAATTCTCGACAAATGTTATAATATTTTTATCAATTTTGTATTGATTATTGTATTCTTTCGTGGTTTCTTTTATACCAATTAAATCAGCACTTTCCATTTTTTTAATCCGACCTTTAAATAGGTTAGATTGCAGATAAAAATCGTACGCAATCGTGTTTCACCGAAATTCACCGTCGGTTTAAATCTATTATAAACTAATGGAATACCTAACAAACACACATGATATTTGTAATAAAATATTACTATCAGGTCAAATGATTCTCTTACCATATTATGTTGATCAGAAGAAAACAATTACCTCACCGTATCAGTTAAATTACAATTTGTAGAATATTTATTACTTTTTTGTTGCAGTTTACACATTAGTATACATTTTAGAAAACGGTTGATTTTGTCGTTTGTTTACCAACTATATCCCACATGTGCATGATACTTATATAATTTTGTACATTTATTTGTTATTCCAAGTAAGCAAAAACATAAAGGTTGTAAAAATATAGATAATGAAATAAAAATGAACATTTTAGGGTCGGATCGAATAGTAGTAGAGGTCCACACCCATGTCACGTATCGCCGTAGAGACAGGCCGGTGTTTACAATAATTACCGTAGTACAAATTCATAAGTACTTGAATTAATCCGATAAACACAAAATATTCTGTTTATAATTATAAAATTATTTATCTTGGTCTATTCTTGGATTCGTCGTGTACGTCGTACGACGTATATGTATACCAATATTATAGTATTAGCCTATGCTGTAATTCTTTAGCTACTAAAAGATTTGCTCAAATAAAGTAAGTAGTTAGCACCTATGAACCCCATAATGTAGGTAAATGATTTTTTTCTATTAAAATAATTCATCTATGTTGAAATGAATAAAGATTAATAATTAAAAATAAAATTATACGACGAAAAAATATTTATTAATATGAATTTATAGTTTCATTTTATAAAAATATTTGTACATAAATTCTAATTTTTAAAAAATCACAAAGGATTATTTTTTGAAACTATTATAATTTAGGTATCTAACTAATGACAAAAAGTAGGCAAATGGAAACATTAGTTATCAAGTGAGTCATTGCAAAGGGTGTGTTAATTATTTTTTAATGACATATATCAATTTATGTATACTAAAAACGATTATGAGTGAAGACGGTCTGTAACCTACTCAGCCTATATCACTCGATACAGGCCCATATACAGGGGGGGAGTTCACCCCCCCCCCACGAAAATTGATCCTGTATACGTGCTTGACTAAATATATCTATTGATGTAGTTTTTGATATAATAGCTATCAAAGTATTAGGTTAAGGGATTGCAGACATCTGTTATTTCAACCAAAATATACCAATCTTATGTCAAACACATCTGCGGATGGACGAAGTAATGCGATAATACTCGTATATTTGAAAACTGATTTGAATTTTTTAATATGTTTACTTGAAATTGATCAGTCATTCTGCAGGCCAATTTTAAAATTTAGATCTCCAACTCCTTTAAATTTAGTTAGATTATTTAAAAGTTTTTAAAATTTAAGTGTGATTGATAGATCTCAAATGGACGCGTATTAGGGAACTCAAATCAGTTTTAGAAGTTTAATCGTATCATTAGGTCCATCGGTAGGATTACTATAGGATCGATAAAAAGTACACACAAATCAGCGTATTACATTTTTTACTGTTCACGCGCGTGCGACGCCATGTACGCCATGTACGCCACGTACGTGCAAGTGCCGTGAGCGGAAGCGTTTTCTACTAATCATTCATTACATAAATTAGTTTTAGGAATCTACAAGCGTACACTGGAACTCGGAAGGTCTATAAAAGCCATTTCTATGAATAATGTCAATATTAATTTTATATTGCAACGTCTAGTGTATAAACGATAAATATATCGATTGATATAAATTATTCTGAAATACTAAATAATATATGTGTTTACAACAACTTAATATACAACTGTAGAATGCGCAATAATACATTCAGTCATAATTTTTTTTTATTGTTTTTCTTATCTGACAAAGGTTTTGAATGGAGTATTTGGTATAAAAAAAATAGATAACGATATTTTTAAAATAAAAAATAAAAAAAATAAAATTGGAAAAATAAAATGGAAGTACCTAATGTTGTTAAAGTTTTACCTAAATCACTTGTTGCCAGACATTATTAACAGTATTCATTTTCAGTATTACGGTATAAGGCATAGGCTGATATAATTTTTAAAATTTCAAACATTCTATTAGTTATTATAATATAATAAAATGTATATTATACATTATATTAATATTGTTATTAACTTTTAAGTTAATTACACATTAGGTACTGTAAATACTATAAAACAGTTTAAATAGAATTAGATAATATCATAAAATTAATCAACATATTTTGAAAATGTCATTGCAAATATTAAAATTTATAATAGGTAGGTACATGTAATAGTTTTGTGTTTTCACGAATGATATTTTAGAATTATAACAAAATAGTGAATAATTATATTCATCGTTAATATATTGAGTATACGTAATTTCGTAAAAATCTGAACTACAAATATCTATGAAAAATAATTATGTTTTTATATTTTTGAATTTTTTTAGTTTCAATCTAAAATAAAAATGATAAACATTCTATTAAATTTTAAAATCTAAACTATAAGCGGGCAACTTTTCATTAATTTTTAATTAAAAATTAGTAATTTTTCGAAGTTGTAACGAATTTATCAAGATTTTAACTTTCAATGCTTATAAAAAAATATTTTCAATAAATATTTGATATTTTTTAATTCAGAAATGAACAAGTAAAATTCGTATATTAAATGTTGAAGAGTTTTAACCTGTTTATACTATTTTTATTGGCGACTAAAAAAAACATATATTTAAAATATTAAAATTTTCAATTATCCACGAATAGTTGAAAAATATTAAAATTTTTGAAAATTATCTCATACATTCACACATAAATTAATACTGAGAAACGATTTAAAGTTTCTATTGTTATTCGTTTTTGAATTTTAACAAAATAAAAAAATCTTTTTTGACAAAAACTGGTTTATCCTAAAAATTCCCGTTTTATTTTATGTTTTATTATCTACATATTTGTATTAGAGGTCGTGGTCGTGAACGGGTAATCGAATAAACGGGTACACGGTACCCGAGTACGCATCAGTCGAAAAATATATTATAGACCGTGTATATTGTAATTTAGAATTCAATTATACTTAAAATATAAATATTTATAATAATATAATGTTCATATCGATAAGTCTAAATATTGTCTCAAATAAGTTAAAGATTATTTAAATTTACAACACTTTTTTTTTTTGAAAATCGAATACCAAATCAAATATTATTATTTTTATATTATATTCTGTATTATTTTTTATAATATTTACTATTCATTGTTTAAATATATGAGTTTCAAGCTCACAGGCATTTAGATACAAAGGTATTTAAATACACGGGTATATACGGCAGGTGCGTAGCTAGGAATTTCATATGGGGGGGGGGGGGGGTTGTTATTCAAAATTAATTGACAAAATTAAACACATAAAATTAATAACTTTACGTATATTTTATTGTACAAATGCACTACAAGTGAATAGATAATGGTTTATGGGAAAAAAATTAAAATGCTATTATTATTAATAAAAAAAAATGTTAATCCATGAGTATACCACGGTAGTAATGAGTGGGCACGATACGATTGCGCGCGGTCCTTATAGGCGGTACCTTTTTAGGCGTACGATTGCTATATCGTTTTTATTTTTAAGCAACGTTGCAAAATATTTATGTTTATGGTAAATCTGTTTACCATTTCCAAAAGAATAATCATACAAAAATCGCAGGAAAAATTACAGAAAATTGAACACAACACGAACACGGGCTTAACCCCGTCACAGGTAAAAACACGGGTACCCGTGTAGTTCATTATACGTGTAATCGCGACCTCTAATTTGTACCATCATCTGATATTTCCTATTAATTTAGTATTTAAGCTGTTACATTTTCACCACTTTTCTATAGGAAAATCTCTAATTACCGGACACTCTAAATAACGGACACTTTTATGGAATTTTAACTTTTCATTTTAATCATTTCTATCGTAACTTAGTGGAATGCGAAAATGCATTAACATACGAAATGACTTCGCGGCAAAATACGAAACAATCTAAAGTAACTGATTTTTTTAATGTATGTTAGTTTTATTTTTTATATTATCAATTTTTTTATCTTTTTATCTTCGCATTTTTAAAAATACAAAAAATAATTAAAATAAAAATAAATTAAATTAATTACGTACCTATGTATTGCATATGTATATAAGTAACTTTAAATAAATAAATCAATTGTTTATTTCTTTAATATTATGTTTTTCCCTCTAAATACCAGACACCTCCAAATAACGGACAAAATTTCAGCGACCGAGTGTGTCTGATATATAGGGGATTTGTTGTATATAATTAAGTAGTTTGTGATTAGTATCCAGTATCAAGGTTGTAGAATGAGTGGTCCGGGGTAAGGTCGCGGTAGGCATAAGGCATTCGTTATACTCAGCATTTGCCCATCAAATCTGCATTTTATTAATCGTGCTCAGCTACCTGCACATTAGTTGTTTACAGTTACCTGTTCGGCCACTAATAGGTTTGTATTACGGGCTACACACGAATTTTGTCCTGAAATAAAAAAAATTGATAAGTGGGTACACGAATTGCGTCCGGATAAGTGAAGTTGATACCATACTTGTGGATGGAACTTTTAAAAGTTGCTCAAAATTGTTTACATAATTTTTTGTAGTCCATGGCTTGAAAAATAATAATTATATACTAATGATAGATTTTTTATTTTTTAGTAAAAATATAAATACTTACACTTGTCAAATCCGAATTTCTAAAAAATAATATTAATTTTTCACTTAAATTAATATTTGTCGAATTTGAAAAAGCTATCATTAATATTCGTGTGGCTATCAGTTAAAATGGAAGGATGTGGATTTCATTTAGGTCAAAGTTTGTGAAGGAAATTTCAAACGGTTAGTTTGAGTCAAGAACACAAAAAAAGGTTAAGTTTTCTATTCAAGTTTTTACTAGTTTTTAATTTTTCAATTTTATACTTATAACTATTTTATTATTTATTTTTATTATTATTATTATATTACACTCCTGTAATTTAAACCTACACATTTTCATTTTGCTTACTTCTAATTGCAGAACAACGACAAAAATCACAAAGACACTAAGTCAGTGTAAAATGGAAGAAAAGTAGTGTTTTTACGTTGGGACGCAATTTGTGTAGTCATTAAACATGGCTGGGACGCAATTCATGTGAAAAAGGGATTTCAAAACGAAATTCGTGTGCAGCGATATTACGCATGCTGTATAACATTATATTACCTATATGGTTGTATCGTGAACACAAATGTGTTTACAGCTGTTAAACTGTGGAAGTTTATTGTACAATACGAACATTTAGAACATTTATCTCATACTAATCGTCATTTATAGCTCGTTAAGGTACGGTTTCCCTGCAGCGTCAAAGAGTGGAACAGCACGGCGTCATGACGCCGCGTCTAGACGCTTACCTATGTCCAGACCGATAGTTGACGCTAGACGCTGCAGGGAATCCGTACGTTTACACAAAATCTGTAACTTATACATTTTAAGTTACAATTATATTAAATTTGGTTTCAATAATTACTTAACCTAAAACAGTAAAAATATTGTTTTTATTTGTGTATTATTATTGTTGACTAGCCGTTTTTAGTGACTGTACCAAGTATACATTAACGATCAATAAAAAAAAATCTTTTGGAAGACAAAAATTTATAGTTCCATTTAGATAAACAAATGTCGCCAGGACATCTCAACACGTAATTACTACGTACCTACTACCTACACTATACCTAATTGGTTGACGTCGATACCTAACAAGTTTTGGTGATCGGCTATTTGCGTATACGTTTTCCCACGTTTCGGCGGCCTTCTCACGGTGTATAAATCCATATGCCTACAACGACGACTCCATGAAAATCAACGTATTAAGAATGTATTTCAATTGTATTAATTCAAATTGATTACTATTACTTAATTATCGTTACCTACAGGCTATAACGTCCGAGCCCTAATCTACTATTATGATAGTGTACGATGACACGCTATGATATACTTGCGGGTTGAATATTATAATTTTTCTATTTTTAAAATTGTACATATTAAAATATTATTTTAAGACATACAACTACAATTATTCAATTATGTTTAATACGATTTGTTATTGTGTATTAATCAAGTTGAATACGTTTTTATAATATAAATTATAATTATTAATGTATCATACCTATTATTATTTTTACTAACCTATTGTAGAATGGTGTAAATTTATTAATTACGTATAGAAAGTAATGATTTATGCAGTGGTGAGTTTTTACTCTATAGGTACAAAATCGTACACTTAGTCATTCGTCATATTGATTTTAAATATAATAATATAAACATTTAGTTATAATATTTTTTAGCTCTTATCTATAATCAGTGATATATAATATAAATAGTTATGTTCAGTTTATGCCGTTTATGGAGATAATTGATTTTTGTCATTAATATAAATTTATGAATTATTTTAAAAATTTTTTGTAACTAATTACATTTTTTATTTGAAATCAATGTTATGTCGATTACAATAATTTACTTTTCAATTTAGTCTGCTCGTCGTACTGAATTATTTGAAAATAAAATTGTATTAGAAATAAGTAATAACTTAATTTTAATACCTAAATATTGTGGTAGCATATTTACTTATAAGTTATAAAGAACATATTAATACATTTTTAAAACAATATTGTGCGTTTTATCAGAGAAGCAATTTGATAAAAATAGTAAGCATGACAGAATTTATTATAAACCTTATGGCCAATATCAACTTTAAAAAAAAATATTTTAATATTTAATTAATGTATAAATAATAAAATAATAATTTAACTGATGATTTTTATGTAGTAGGTGCAATGATATATTAGTTATTAAAGTATTTTATTTTGTTGTAATCGATACCTACAATTGTTAATCATCATCTATTAAAAAACATAAATGTTTTATCATTATTCCTGTGTTACAGAAATACACAACACGAGATTATAGAATAAAACCGCAGTAAATTTGAATAGTCCAATCAGAGAACAATGGTCGTGTAGCAATGTACACTATGTTAAATTGTTAATATGGCAATATGCCTCCGGGCTCGCGTGTCGTATATACATAGGCGTGCATACAGGGCGTGCTGCGCCCTATGCCTCAATCTACCGAAATAATTAAATTCATTCAATTTTAGATAACTGTTTTAAAGCAAATTTTAAAAAAAATTGAATAATTCATCGTGATTAATTTAAGATTTAAGCAGGATAAATTTGTCTTAGTTGATGTTATGGCGTGCATGTTAAATATGTATGTAACTCAAAATACTACAAAAATAAAATTTTCCAAGGTTTCAGAGGAAGATTTATTTACAGAACTGAAACTTTAAAAAAATTATCAAAATATTATGCAACTAATATTTAATTAAATATACATTATAATATAATGTAATATACATTACAATTATACATTTTATATTATTTTATATTTTATTTAATTTACTAATTGGTGCTACTATTGAATTTGTTTATGAATGGATCATTGGTTGAAAAAAACTGGAAATTCCACAGTATATACTTGTGTTTATAAAACTTTAAAAATGTTTACAATCCATACCTGTAACTAGCTGTACGTGTGACCGCGTTTTTTCAAAATTAACCATAGTAAAAAACAAATTATGCAATACAATGGGACATGAGTTATGACTTATGAACGTTTGGAGTCATTATCACTGCTTTTCACAGAACAAGAAATGGTATCGAAGGTAGCTTTAAATGCAGTAATATATGAATTCAATAATACGAATGCCACTACCCGTTTTTAATTTCTGCCTATATGCGTATATAGGTATTACTAATTTATTAGTTATTTATACTGGTTGGACTGATCGGAGCGTTGGACCGCGAAACTATTTTTAAAAACAAAATTGTTAATTGTTCGTTATTTACATATATGTATAGATAATCACTGATTAATAAAAGTATGAACATATTATGCTCATTAGGTACTCTTTATAGGTGCAGTAGAAGGTAGATAGAATAAAGAAAAAAGGCTAAGATCTAAATAAAAGTTAAAAATTATAGTTAAACTAATAGTAATATAATTATTAATCATACATCTACTCGGACTTCTCGGCTTGTTAGTTGCTAGATACTTAAGTAATGTAGAAATTATAATTGTTAATATCATTATTAATTGTAGCACAATTAGTTATTTTCTATTTATATATAAAGCCATAAAAAGGTAAAAACTCTTTAGAAAATGATACAATATAGTTAATAAGTAATAATTTAGATTAAACATCTAATATACATAATACATCATATTAATCTTAATCTATGGATAATAATAATTACACGACAAAATATTTTACAAATACAAAAATATCCAATTATATAAAATCCCTAATTAATATAAATTAGCAAATTATAAGAGTCAGGACTCTAAATAGTCTAAGCTATTAGAAAGGTTTTACTTACTACAAATTATTATTTATTTAATTAATAATTTTAGAAATTTATATTGTACATTTTCAACCTGATTAATATAAAAAACTAAGACTAAAATGAAAAATAAATAAAATTATTGTTTGAAATAAAAACTTCGGTGTGGAAAACATTTATTTAACTATTTTAGTTAAATATGTCTCGACATGTATTAAATGGTACATACAAATGTAAAATATACTTTTAAATTATTTGTATTATATTATATGCTAATGTGAATTATAAGTTTAAACTTTTACTTTACTATGAAATGTTATCAAACTGTGTGCTATTATAATATTACGAGTACCTATACGCCCTATATACCATATTAAGTTAATAATAAATCTGTAATAATTTAAATTTTCGCTCCGAACATATTACCTACCTGTCCGTTTTTCATTCATGGTTTTTATTTCACGCGTGCAGATTGATAATATAAAATGCTACCCGTTCCTCTAATTAGTAATTATTAATATATTTTTAACGATTTTCTGCAGCTATTTATACACAATTGCATTATTTAAATTCAAACGCAGTGAAAATATATTAAAACAATTGAACATTACATTCATTTTAACTTTGACGAATACATATAATATAATAGGTATCGGTTATTTTTCAACCATTTTGAATATCAGACATGACTTCGGAGATAGTTTTTTGGTCGACTCCTGATTGTGGTCCGTATAAAGTATAAATAATGTATTTACTATTTTCAATGGTTATTAAAATCAAATAAACATCTCGATTGTGCCTTATGCATTTTAATGTAAATATAATATAGCACATTCACGCGAACTAACAATGTATGTATGTATATTTGACACTTTATAATTCTTTTTTATGTTTGCCTTTAATCAATTCGACCATGTATATGTAATTAATTATCTAGGTTGCATTTTTAATGTATTTTAGTCATTTTTCTATGTATAATATATAATATATCATGTTACAGCGTGTGACAGACTTTTGAATTTCAAACGACTGTAAAAGTCAATTGAAGCGTATGAAATTTACTTTTTTACGAAACTGCGTAAAATAACGATATATTACAATTTAAATATAGATAATTATATAATATATCCTACTAATTATCATAGACTGACAAATGATCTCCATTCAGAATCATTTTTCGTATACAAATTTAACTCACCCATTATAGTGACCTACTCTCCATCTCTCACCACCTCAGCTGCAGAGCGATACCCACTTGCCTACCTTTATTTGTTATAATTTAATTAATTTTAAAATAATAATATTTTTTGTAACCATGGATTTGATATATTATTTATTATAAACAAATATTTATTTTTCTGTATCATAATCGATATTTGAATTAAAAATAGCCGGTAAGTCACAAATATATCAAGTTTATTACAAAATATATTGTTTTTCGACGAATACCTATTATTATTATCATAACCGAATATTGTAAACAAATTAAAATCATGTTTTGGAATAAAATATATCGAGCCGCCTTAATAAGTACCTACAAATAAAATTATTTAAAAATAAAAATATTCTTGTCTTTTCATTATTATTCTGTCTGAGATGTAATATGCACTGTCCTCTGTCGATCGTCGACGTACGCTGATCGCGCAGCTATACGCGCTCTAATAATAATTAATAATAGAATAACCATTAAATTATTTTACGCTGTGTATGGTTTCATTTTTTGCTTTTCATTCCAATAAACGTGGTCATCACCAAATCTTAAATAAATTATGTGAAATAAAAATAGTTTTTTAACTTCTAATATCAAAAATTAAATAAAGGCCCACAAAAAAATTACGCCTACTAAAATTTTACGCCCGTGATGAATCCCCCCCTTAGTTCCACCACTGCACATTTTATAAAAATCAAACATTTAATAAAATAAAAGTAGGTATATTATTATTATTACATTTTCATAATTTACCACAGTTGTTCTATTAATTAAATTATTTAATAACAATTAAATAAAATATTCTTAAAATAACTTAACTTAACATAATCAATCAGGAACTTGTAATTATCTAATTAAGTTTAATAATTAACAAACTTTAACATAGTATTTAGATTTTAATTAAAAAATGAAATATCATAGTTGTAGGAACAAGTAGTATGCTTTTACTAGTGATTTAAATATATTTATAAAAACATAATTACAATTTAAAATAATAAATCATAAAAATAAAGCAAAAAATTAGTGTAAAATGTTGATACTAAAGTGGTAAAATAAATAGGTGCTTACGAATTTACATCTTGCAGATTCCGCAATGAGCTTTGCTCTGTTTGATCGTAACATTTTAAAATAATAATTAAATAAATTTAATGTTAACTAATAATATTTATCGTTAATACTAAATTATTAAAACATATTAAATAAGCAATCACGTTCTGTTGTTTATCAAATAGAATATATATTAATGATGACCAAAAATAATAGTCTATAAATGTCTGTGGTATTACATAGCTACGAGTTCCTCATGAAAAAATGAATTTGGCAAAGACAATGAAGATTGAGTTTTAAATAATTAGTAAATATTTAGTGGATATTATCTACCTTGAGTAAACCGTTTTAAGGGGGTTGGAGCATAGAATGTTTTAAGTCTTAATATAATATAGTATTCTATGGTAATATTTAGGTAGTTATTTTTACAGGCATTTTTAACTGTGTCATTGTGTGAGTAGTTAATGAACATTAGTGTGTACTTTTTAGTACCTATATGGTTAAAATTTTATTAATTACAAAAAATAACTAAATTCACGAAAATTCAAACTGAAAATTTCTAAAAAAAAAAATGTATGACATATATTTTATTTAAATATATTTAAATCAAATCGTTTACAAATATAAACGGTGAAAAGTTACATTTAAATTAATGTTTTTAACGAATTTACCGATGGCGAATAATCATTACTGTCAATAAACAATAAAGATTACAAAAGTTTTACAATATATCAAGAACAAAGCGGAGTTAATAGGTATACGCTTGGTAAGTTTTCAACAAGAGACTGAAAACAGTTTGCAACACTATCCCATTTCAAATGTAAATAAGAAACAACCGATACAGTTGATAATTATTTATTTTATGTGTAGGTACATGTGTTATGTACTTATGTCACAGATAGAAAGGTTCTTATAATTAAAAACGAAAAACCAACAAAAGTGTACTTCGTCTATCTATGGCATATGCTCTATGCGTATATCAATAATCTATTTTATATACTAAACATTATGCCAAAAGGCTAAAATTAATTATCTTAAACCCGATATTTTATAATATGTAACAGATTCTCGCTCGGAGCTAAAAATTAATCTAAATATTTTAAGATCGTTATTGTGGGAAGTAAATAATAATATACGAAGAGACGGAGGAAAGTTTCAAATCCTTACGAATAATGTACTTATAAGTTATAATTACAATAAATGAATAAAATCATTTTTATTTTTGAGGTTTTTTGGTAATTATTGTCGAAACAACTTGTAAGAAAATGTATAGTAAATTTTCAAATTTCAGCTAAAAAAATAAAAAATTTTATTAAATCAAAAACATCAATTATATTAGACATTGATCGAAAATAATAGAACGTTTCAATTATAATATTATATTGTACAAAAAGATAAAAAATATTTTTTTAGTTTTACTATATCCAGTATAAATGCTTATGTTAATAAAATAAAAAATTTCAAGTTTCTATAGATCTTAAATGTTGATGAATTACAACAAAAATAATAAAATCGATTTTGCAGCGAACCAACTATAGTGTTGCGTAAAAATTCCAGTTATCTTTAATTTTTTATTTGTTTTCCAGATTATTTTGAAAAATATTATAAAAATTACTATTTTGATCTTTCAAAAATGTATATCTAATTTTCTAACCATCCTAAAAATTTAACACTAAAGCAGGTATAAAAAATACATCATTGTAAAACCAAATACATTCATCACTGTACATATTTGTATTCAGAAATTTAAATACATAGGTAAACTAATTTTACAAATTATATTTTAATCTTTATGATAATCATGTATAATATCGTGCCAACCAAAAAAAAAATAATGCCTCGATATAAAAATGTCACAATGTACCTATCTATCGAACATATAGTACATTTTCTTAATAGATTACAATAAAACGCAGATATATTTATTAAATAATAGTATCACGTTCGATAAAGTTAAAATAGTATTGAGTTTTAAAAGGGCGTTACACGTAAAGCGAAACGTATATTATAACGGCATCTGAACAGTTCAAATTTTAAACACTAACACCGTGTGGATATAATACGATTATATAATCATCCAATATACATATCCTAAGGTTATGTCGTCTCCGGTACAGAAAAAAAACGGCAGCCAAGTTATCCCGTAGGTACAAGATTCGAGAGTAATAAATCAAACGCAAAAAACTGCAAAAAAATAAAAATACAATAACATTGTGTCAGTGTCCAACTCCATATAGTTTACAACATTAATTTTATGTGAATTACGGTAAAAAGATTTCTATTTCCTCGGAAATTGGAAACGTGTGCTAACAATGAACGTAGCTGACTGCCGGACCGGATATCGATATATTGTATAAGGATTATTTTTATATCATTCTCAAGATAGTGTTCGGTCCGAAGTGACGGTGTTGGTCGTATTTACAAAAGACTTTTATAATAATATAAAATATAATGAACAAGTTAATACTTGTTTTCAGTCCTCGTATACTTACTTTTACTTATAATAGGTACCCGCCGCCCGCATGGCACATCTAAAACCTATATATTTATATATTACATAGCCGTACAACTCTCGCCGTATAGAATCAATTTCAATATTCAACACGAGAAGTCCGCTCAAATTCAGGACAGACTGAATTCCGAGGCCAAACAACCCCAATTTTATAATTAATTATTATAAAAAACATTTTATTTATAATTTTATATGTTATACTAATTTATATTTTACAATCAATAATCTTTAAGCTATACAGCCTATACATACCTATAATACCGTTAAAACGGTATACGTGGTTTTCATAAGAAAAAACAGCTATTACTCTAATAGTTTTTGTACTTATAAGTAAATATTTGGTTTTGGTAAATACTATGGTTTAACCTACCGCCAAATTACTAATAAAAAATAATAATAATAATTTATGACAAAATCTGAATATTATAATACGAAAATATTCTTTAAAAAATATCCTATACTAGGCATACTATTATATTTTAATAACTTTATTATCATACGTGTATTTTTGTATTTTTAACAATAGGTACACCGTATCCGCTTAGATTCGTTTTTCGTATATAACTATTATGTTGAAATAAAATCAAGCATCGCGGTATATGCAGTTAATCTTAACTGTTGCGTGTGCCAATTGGACATCAATATAGTCTAAGTGCGTCCTCCTCGATAATCAGTGTTTTTTTTTGTGTTTGGAAAAATAACCCGTAAAGAGGGCGGCGATGTAGTCGCCGCTGATACCCAACACTGCGCATAATATCGCCCTATGACGTAATGACCGTCACCACGTCGAAGGTCGAAACCAACCTCTGCTCCACGAAGACGTATCACCGTAACCAATATTATCACTGTATGGCAAAAGGTCAAATTACTTTTAAATTGACAAGTTGATTACGATAGACACAAATGTCTCATATTTTTTGGGTCGATTCAAATTCACCATAAATCATAATATTGAATTATTTAATTAAAAATACGTAGAACGTAGGTCCTATACACTCCTTTAATATGGCTATCGACATACAAACACAAATTATTATTTATACATTATTTTTTATGATTTAAATAAAATATTTTTCGTTGATCAAGCTATAAAGGAATACCTGACAAAAAAACACATGATATATATTTTTTGTTAAAATATTGAATATCTCGTTGTCAGATCATTATGTTATTCTCTTAAGTATTAATAAATGACATAAAAAGGAAAATATTACAATTCTTATTGTTTTATGTTTATAATTACTATATGATATATATACTATATATATAATATATACATCGTAGTAGCGTAGGTTAAAATTTTTTTTGATAATTTTTATTGGTAGGTATAACTTAAAAAATTGTAGAAAAAAATTACTTTTACTTTATTTAATTGATGAGGACTTTTTTTGAAGAGGTGACTTGGCATAATTTAGAGGTAATAGATCCCAAAAATGCTCTTCTCTTTATTTGCGTCAGTGGTGACCATAAGTATGAGCGTATGGCTTAATCTGTAATACATGATAATAATGTAATATTTATATAGTATGCAGTGACTACAATTGTATACAAAAATTGACATATTAACTTTTACTAGGCAATTTTTTTTTCTTGCTCATTAAAAATATCAATTTAAAGTAGTAAGTTAAATAGGTTTAGGTGAATTCATAGTATTACAGGTAATTAGGTTTTTTAAAAATGTACTTTTATGCTACAGATAATGTTGTATCTTAAGATTTGTTCAAATTTGAACTTAAAGCACTATTTTTGCGTTTGAGTATATTTTTTTCTGGCGTTATGTGAATAATAACTAATAAACCGCGGTGGCAAATTGAATAAGGCGGTCCCCGTTATCGCCGCCGTGCGCCCCTGCCGACACCTTCACCGCTCACACCACAGTACTATAACCATTCGACGCACAGCGCATCCCAAACGGCTCCCGTTCATTGTTTGCTTATTCCAAAACGGCTTCCGCTGAAAAAAAATTTACAAACAGGTAAATTCTCAAACTGCTAACGGTAATACTGGTATACCAATTTGAGCTCGACTAAGTCTCTAGTACTAGTAAACGAACTTTACGATTTTTGTATCAAAAACAATAATTATTAATTTTGTTATTTATTTAGTCTATAAAAAATAGTGCCAAAAAATTTACCTATAATTTTAATTTTTGATTTTTTTTAATATTTTTATATACATATACATAAATGTTTAATGTTTTACATTTTTTTTATTTTTTCAACTTAAATTTAATTCACAATAATACGATAATATATGCTTTTTTATATAATTTTTATAATTTACTTAGTGTTCACAAACACATATTTAATCACACCTCTTTTGAGACAGTCCTAAATCTATATGAAGTGGGAAGGAATTTGTGTTGTAAAAAACCGGAGCCGTTTGGTAATTTACCTGTTCGTAAAACATTGTTTGACGGGAGCCGTTTGGGAATTTACCTTTTTGTAAAACAGGAGCCGAATAGGCTTTGTCCTCGACGCGTGACGCAACCGTCGCAGTTCGTTACGCTGAAAGTCGAAACACGACATTTCCACATTTCGAAAATATGTAACTGAAACTAAGATTATTATATTTTAATGATACTTAGTATGTTCATATTTATACACAAAAAGAGCCGTATCGCATAATAGATTTTATAACATATTTTAAGTTGAATTCCATAAGTACATAAGACCCACAATTTTGGGTAGAGTGGGTAGAGTATGTATGTGTGTGTTAGGGGGGGAGTTATATCTCTCAAATACCACTTATCCATACCACTGTTTGCACCAATGATAACCACATTTTGCCTTAATCCATACACGAGAATAAATAAATTAAAATTAGTAGATTCGAATTCGTACGAAAACGTTTCACTAAAAAATACTCGCTAGATGACAATATTTTATAGTAATAAATATTGTTGCACGCCTACCTATCAATCTTGTACTTTCGTTTTACTTTAGTGCGATTTAATAATAGCAGAAGATATTTAAATGATTTTTTTAGTTGAATGTATTATATTTGTTGATCGTGTGTACGTATTCTAAGATTTTAAATTTGTTGGGCCGAGTATACAGTGTCTACTATATATTCTATTTTCTACTTCATTGCGACCGTATCCGCCGTCCGTCCGGATTAAAACGATACAAAAACGTGTGCGTTAAACTCTGCGTGTTTCGTATCTTTTTTTTTTTTTGGCTTTACGGACACAATAAAAACGTAGAACAACTTCCGAGAACATTTGGTCGATATGACGATATGCCTCCCGGGGTGCAGTACGTAGTATATTATACTCACATTGCGACTGTGATGAGCAACCGATACTGTATAAGATAAACAACGTTATTGTCCTTATTTATCACTTGCATTTCTATTAAATTTAACGGCGAACGAAAAAATAAAACACAAAAAAATAACGTGACACAGTGCTATACTATTATAACATTAATAATGTACGTTTTGCCCGTGTTATATCATATAATATACATTGTTGTTTAGGATCGCATATGGGACCTTTCCTACGGATTACGGATATACCTATATTATACAGCAGCTATATACGGTATTACGCATCACTCTTTTTCTCGAAAATACAACCGCAATAATACATATGGTACGTCTATTGTAGCTTATAGTTCGTACGGAACTGCAGATAGACACGTTTTAGTTTCTTTTTAGAGAAAACGGCAGGGTGTAATGTCAAGTTAAAATCGGAATCACATTTTATACATATAAATAATGTGTGTATGCGTGTGTGTGTGTGTATTTTTTTTGGAATTCGAAGACGTCTTTTCCAAATGAATGCTTTAGTTCGGTTAAAATGGATTTTATATAAAATAGCCGATATCTGATTCGGAAAAAAATACAACCGACATAAAAAAGCATTATTGTACGATACTCTATATACTCTATATACAACCATTTAATGCGTCGACGCCCGACGGGTATACCTATACGACCACGACGTTTATAATAATATATGGTTTTTTGTATAGGAAAAGTCACTTTGCAGTTTGCTGTATTGTTAGGTATACTGGGCTTCGGGTGATAATATTAAAATTAATGATAATTTTAATATAATATTATTTTATACGACTATAAATGATAAAGCAAACACAAGTACAAAAATAAAAATAAAATATTTAAACGATTATTTTAAGTACTTAATTATAATAAAATATGGTTACCATCATCCATCATGCATATTATTATTTTGAATCATAAACTATTATTGTACATTTTGGGCTATATTTTATTTTAGACGATTTGATGTTCAGATCACTTACATACTAACGTTTTACAATTATTTTACTATTGTATTTTTTTTTAGAAGTATCTACGATAACAGATAATGAAAATAATAATTGATTTTGTTAAATTATAATTCGATGTTTTTATTATTTATCGTTACACAATATCAATTATACTGATGAGTGTAAAAATGGGTAGTTTTGTTATGTTGTACGTGTGAAGGACAAAATATAAACTTATATTGGTTACTCGTACGCATGTCATATTTCGCCCGAAAAACTACAGGTAAAAATGACTGTGTACCGCGCGTAACTGCGCGTGCGTCGTGGCAATTTTATAATATTATGTCACCTTAACAACTCTGCATACAACGTTTTTTTTAACACCCTAACTCCACACATACGTTTTCGTCTTTAACACTATAACTCCGCACATAAGTTTTTTTTTTTTTTATTGTTTAAATACAATATATGTTATCCAGTGTTCGGGACGTTCACTAAAAACATGAACTCGTTCACGTTCACGTACTTTGAAAAACGAACGCGTTCATTAGGTCGTCGTCGTTTATTTAATTTATGAATCGTTTACCCGCCGTCAATATAAGACCCCGTAAACATATACCATGTATGACTCGACTCAAAAATAAAAACACTATTTAGACTTTGAAGCATATACATTTTATAAAGTATATAAGCCTACTAGCAGTACTAACCCATATACGTCAAACACGATACACCACTATATACGTGTACAGTGTTTACACTATTATTCATTTTTATTATGATTAGCCGATTAGGTAGTTATACCAATTTATAATAAATTTGCGGAAATCATAATAATATTAATATTGTTGTATGTCGAGCCGGGACTATTGGAATTTACGTATTTAATTTTTATAATTTTTCATCGAATAAAATAATCAATTTATCTTATACATATATTTTTAAATGTAAATAAATTGAACTTATTCATTAAAAATAAAAACGTCGCTCACGTTTGAGTTTGAAAAAAAACGAGTGACGTTCGCGTATCGTTCACTGACTATGGACGTTTATTACCTACACGTTTTAGTTATTTTATAAATTACCTAGTTATTTCATAAACTAGCTTATTTAACACTTTAACTGTAACATTTACATTAGTTCATAAAATAACGTAAAAATAAAATATATTATTTTCTAATTGTTATTATCGGTACATATTGTATTAACTGCATAAATATAAATTTATAAATATTAAATCAATATTAAAAAATGATAGACGAATAAAAATATATTATAAATAGGTAAAATAGTAATAAGTATTATTACACTATTTATTATATTAAAAAGTAAACCTATACTTAAATATCTACTTTATGCTAGATACCTAAATAATCTTTGAAAAATAAAAAAAGCATTTTTATAGATCAAAGTATTATAGGTTTACGAATAATAATGTATGTATGTATGGATTATATACAGGCCGTTTCATTGAGAACACCGGATTTAATCTAGTATTATTTAATTAGAAAAAATTGTTGAGATCAAAATATGATATGAACGTGATGTATTATAATATTTATGTATGGAATAAAACTTCTTACATATGTCCGTAACGGATATGCTAGCAATCTAGCAATAAGCATCAGTTCTAGTCACAAAATTTGGGCCTAGTTCATAAATGAGCGATGAATTTCTTCCTAAAGTTCTTCAATGGTTTGTGGTTTGTTTTCATAGACATGAGCTTTGGCGAAATCCCAAATTGTTTTTTTATTCTTAGCAATTTTTCTTAATGAAATGCAGCGTATTTTATAATATAAGTCTTATAATGTCTATATAGACAAATAAGTTATACGCATATTATAATATTGTATAAGATGATTGAAAACAATTTTATAATGTATTATAAATAGATTGATTTTTTAAAATTCAAAATTAAAGTGATATTTCTTTATTTTTAAGTTTTTAAATTTGTATTCGAATTACATTTTGTTTTTCGTTTGGATATATTAATTATACACAAATACTACGTGTTATGCAATTATTATTTTATTTATTTATCTATTTAATATGTTGAAAAAAAATTAAAATAGGTACTTTTTTAAATATTCCAAATTAATGTCTAAAAGTAAATAGCTAAAAAAAACAATGGTAATAAAAAGTTCTTCAAAATTAAAAATATCAAAAGCGTGCATTTAAAGTTAGAATCTTGACGATATTTATCAAAATTGAAAATTAATTTGTAAATTTGCAATTTACTTTGTAGTGAGAAATTTATAAATATTATTCTTAAATTAAATTTAAGATTTGAAAATGTTATAAAAAGATTTAGATTTTATTTGTTTTTCAAACTATAACAGGAAAAAAAAGTTTATTGGAAATTAAATTTTTTATGTCCATTTATGGTTCAAAATTTTACGACATTAGATATTCATGTGTATAATAACAATTTTTCTAAACGCATTTTCTACAAATGATATAATTTTTTAAATATGTTGACTTTTTAAGCTACTTTATTTATGAAACTATACAATAATAATATATTATGATTTTTTAGTCTGAGTAGGTTACTTACCTGTTGAAGCATCTAAATTTTGAATGTATACATAACATTTCAATACTTAGATAATCGTAACATCAAATTTTTTCATTGTATTCAGTATTAAAATATTTCAAAACGTTTGACGTTTGTAACTGCAAAATAAATTTGTACAGCCTATTGAAGTGAATAAACCGTTCAACTATTTTCCTACCAAGAGAGCAAACGATGATAATTTATTAGACACTAAAAACTATCTTATGGTATATCACAGGGATACAGTCCACAGAGCCTTGTGACATGTAGATGTAACGAGAATATTGTGCATAAAAACTGCATAATAATGAGAAGTTATAAGTTAGGATTTTAATTTCTTCTAGTGAATTGTAATTTTAGCACAACTACATTTGACTTTTAGACAGTAAATATATACAATTACCTGTTCAACGATATTAGGTTTGTTCTTTTTACTTATACCTATGTGTCTATAATATAAGATATTAGATCAACAGCTATAAGCTCGTAAATGATTCATTGCTATTTATGTACAATAGCTTCTTAAAAATCAATAAAATATTTATATAAATATAAAATACAACTACAAAGGATTAAAAAGAAAAAAAATCATTTTTATTTATTACACATGCATAATTATTATTAATAAAAGAATAATATTATAAATAGACACAAAATAAAATATTTTAACAATAATCAGGTATAATAAAAATTTTTTTTTACATTTTACAAGTTATTAATATTATTAAATATAATGAAACATAAAAAATTATACTTTTAAAAACTACAGTAGGTATACTTATATAATATAAGTTATTTTACTAACAAAAACATTCATAAAAAATTACTTGGTTCAAAACCCAAAATTCTATAATAAAGTGAATACAAATAGGTTTATTTTTTATTACTTACTAACATGAATCAAAACTTATACATACATTAGAATCTTAATGTTTCTAATTTCTTATTTAATTTGTTAAAAACATTAAGTAAAATTTAAAACACAAAAGTAATTTAAATAATTTAAAAAAGTCATGTAGAACTGAACAATCTTAAGTCTGCTATGTAGACTTTTAAGCTAATAATAGATTTATTCTGATTTATTTAAAAATGCATGAAACGTATATATCAGTTTAAAACAAGCATAGTGTATTTAGATTTGGAGAACAATATAAACCTATTAAAAAATGTACACTTTATTATTGTTAAATATTTTTTTTTAAGTTAGTAGTTATAATTAGAAAATAGATAATTATGCCGCAACATAAGTATTTGTGACACAAAAATTAAAATTGAATATTTAATTGATTATCTTATGTAATTATTATATAATATGGTCACTATTTTGAATAATTAATTGTATTATATATTTTGGATGATATAATATTTCAGACGATTTGAATTCAGATTACTTTGACGTTTCATAATTATTATTTCACTTTTATATTTTGTTTTATAATTATCCATAAAGAAAATTAATTAAAATAAAAAACAGTAAATTTTTTGACAAATAAGTTTAAATTTTAGCCTTCAAATGGGCACTTCTTAACTAAGTTCGCATAAGAACAACAAATACAATTAGTATTTTATGATAAAAAATTCTTAACAATAATGATAACTTACACCCCTATATTGAAAATAACTGTATGGCACTACATTACAATGTACATTAATATATTATTATTACAATCATAAGCCAGTTACAAAAAAAATACTTTGTTTAGAAACAAAAATTCCTGATTTAAATAATTATATTAACTTTACGATTTATTTATGTTGTTAAAATCATTAAATGAAATGTACTTATGGTAATATTTACACTTACCCTTACTTTTACTTTTTCTTTTCTCATTTTCCTTCAAGTACAGGTTTCAAATTCTGTAATTAAAACATAATAGTAATTACTTTTACCATCAGTATAAATATTTCTTTAAAAAATAAGTATATATAGGTATATATGTATATCTAAAATATTTGTCCAAACCGCCAACCACCCACCCACTCAATTTATATGATAAACCTATTGAAGAAGTGAAGCGATTACTTCACATAACATTATATGAGTTCAACACCAATAATTTATAGATAGGTAGGCTTTAATAATCAAGATATAATTATGTAAATATACTAAATATAAAGAATCAATACTATCAACTAATTGTAACATGCATATTATTAATTATATATTTAAAATATGTAACCTAATATTACTAAAACATTAAATTATACCTGTATCATTTTTTCATTAATAGTTTTCATTCCAAAAATCAACTTTTTATGGAAGAAGTAACGTATAAAAGACATAGGCTTCCGAGTTGAACCATGTTCTCGCATCCTACGTACTGTTATTTCCATCAGTATTTGAACTACGCGAAACCCCTTCATCAATACTTCGTGTAGAATAAGGTTGACGATTCTTTCTTTGTTTATCGTATTTTGATTTTGAGCAATAATTTTATAAGAGAATTGTGTTAAAATATATTTCCAGGTCTTCGGAATACCATTAATTTTTAAACACGCGTGGTACAAATTATCTGGAGATCCTTTAGTAATTGGCCCAATAAGATGGTATGTTCCATTATTTGTTATAACAACATTTTTTGATATTATACAATTTACTCTTCCAGCATAATGGTTTTCATCTATTATGTTGAGACAACTTCCTGCTAACAGAGATCCTAAAAACACACAAACAAAATTATAAATAAATTATGAATATTGACTGTATTAGTCTAAATTGAAGTTGCACCGGTGCAATAATGAGATACGTCCAAAATTTCAAAAATGCGTTTTTACATCAAAATATTGGGAAAAAAATTCTCTAATAATAATTGACGCGACAACCAGAAATGTCCAATTGATGTATTGAAAAATATACACTAAAAACCGTTTTATTCATTCTGTTCGGTGCAATAACCAAATATGTCCGGACGTATCTTGTTTTTGCACCAAATCAACCTATGTTATAATTATTATTCTTATTAATGTATTAATTATAAATTAATTTGTATTTATATTATATTATACTACAATATTTTACACTTAATTTTGAATGTAATTTAATAAAAGGAGTAATAATTTATAATATAAATAAATAAAAGAAATGAATGAATGTGAAATTTGTTATGAACAATATATAAATATAATATTTTCATCCATATATTTTATTCATTAACGTGTTACCTATAACATATTCGGCGCAATAACCAGATACGTTTTGGACGTATTCTGCTGTTGCGCCTAAATAAAAAACCATATATTTAAGCATTAAAATGTACTAATTATATAATTATGTGAAATAGATAATGTATCAACCAATAACATGACCCTTCAACATTTAAAAAATTTTCTAATATATATATAAAAAAAAAAAAATTTTTTTTAGTCTAATGCATTATACAGATTTCATATTATCAGATATAAAACTAATTTATTTATTTGATTTTTTAAATTCTACATATTTTCAAATTATATTTGCATTAACACTTTCTTAAATAAATATTGTTATATGTATATATATATATATATATATATATACATATATTATTCGAATATTGAATAATTTAGAAATAATCATCTAAATAAAATTTTATTCGAATGATGCCCAACTCAATATAACTCTATATAATATAATATATATATTATATTTATATATATACAGGTCAAATAATCAATATTTTTAGAACCATAAATATACACTATTAAATCGGTATTCAAGTAAAATGTGAAATGTGAAATAATCAAACCAAAACCTTGAAAAAAGTACTTAAAGTAGTAGCAAAAAAAATAAAAATGAAAAAAAAAATCTTTTATAATTGTTTTTACATTTCCATAATTTTGATTCAAAGTGAGTACACGGAATTTTAAAAATAATTAAGGAATTACCAAACTTAGCTATTTTATGAAAATAGTGTACAATACTTGATAATTAATAAAAATCTATTTAGTTTTATAGTTTAATAACATTTTATTGATTTTTTTTTAAAATGCTAACATTTAAAAATAAATATATTTTATTACCAGTCAATTCCATCGTCAAACATGGATCGTCATCTTGTTCTAATTTGATGCTCTTGACGTTTACTGACCATTTATATAAGAACTTCACATTAGAAAATATATGTTTGTTGTCAGTGTTGACTTTATTTTTAGCACTGGTACTTGGTCTTTGGATGAATTTTCTTTTCAAATTTAAATTTCCATTGCCATTATTGGATTTTGATGTACCAGGTGCAGAAAAATCAATCAGATGAGTACCATAATAATCCGGTGGAGGCGGTAAACAAGATTGATTTGACGCAGAGCAAATTTTTCCAATACGTGCGGTACTTAAATTAGCCATATGAGCATTTTTATTGACTTGACTAACGTATGACGGTAATGGTGCGTGCGCTAATTTATCATTTCTACTAGATCTGGGTCTTTGATCCATTTCAAAAAATACGAGCGTTGAATTAAAAAATAAAAAGAATAGTAAATAGTAGGGACACGAGAAAATAACACGAGCAAATAACAGGTAGACGGGTACGGACCGAACCGGCAAGAACGTAGACAGCGAATGCGACTGTCACTACTCCACAACAAGTGTTCGGGCTGCGAGCATGCAACGACCCGACAGCAGCGCCCGTGAGAAGGGGCGGTATCTCTCCCAAACATATAGCAACTGATATTTTATTCCATGTTGAGGTGAAACAGGTTTATCTGTTTCTTTCGTGCTAAGCGCCCCGTCTACGCGTGAATAGGCGGCGGCAGTCAGGAAATCCATTTTTATTTATTTTTTAAACCGTTTTATCTGGTGTAAAAATTATGAAAAGCATTATATAAACTTCAATCGCTGTTTTCAAAATGACTGTACCCGTGTCGCGATCGTTGAATTTAAGCTGGGCCTCGGGTATTACCATTCGGCCCATTACGCATCATATGATAATTACAATAACATTATTATTATTAACGTCATTGAGAATAATGTTCACAGTTATTTGTATTTACTCATAACTCTATAACATATTTTGCGTTGTAGATTTCTATTCTACTAAATTTCCTAAAGGACTCAAATAGGATTCACCCATTATTCCTTACATCAATAGAAGTTGATTATATTTAAGACAGTAGATACTAACAAAATTGAACGATTTTAGGACGTTTTGGCGCCCTAAAATAATAAGCATTGAATAAGGTATATTTGTATGTCATATTATGTTACAGTGATGGGTATATATTATACAGAAATATAAGTGTACTTATATATACATATATATGTATATAAATATACAGAAAAAATATTTTCTGAGTTCTATTTATGAATACTAATTTTCTATTTATATACTAACATTTATAGGTGTCTTATTTTTTATAGATATTAAAATTAAGACTTTAACTACGTTTCCACCTAGTATAGTTCACGAATACAGCTATAAACAGACTGGTAGATGTTTACACTTGTTCAACTAGGTACCTATTTTATATAAACAGTAAATGGGTGGCTACTACTACCGTCAACTCTCACTGTTCGGTACATCACCACCGTTACCGCTGCATTCCACACTTCTTTTACCGATTGCCTAAGACTGGGTTCTACCCCTTCTATACATCACCCACTTATACCACCATCCTGCCATTTACACCCTTGCCATAGATGCCACCGTCGCCGAAACTATCGCTACTACTGCCACTAACACCACCACCGCCATCACCCTGCCACTCGTCACCCATTAGTAGACGCCACCCGCGCCATGCCGTGTATTAATTGACTATCTTATTATTATTATTATTCGCGTTATCTTATAATTTTATTATATCGTGCGCGTTATAATATTATTTTATTATAATATTATGCGTGCTATCTTATATTGTGCATAGAAATAGAGTGATATTTAATTGCACCCACCATCACTTCTCTACCACCGACTTCGCTTCCCCCACCACATAATCGTCACCCTCCCCACAATTCGAACGTTCATAAACATTTTTTACTCTATATATAATATTTACATTACTTAAAATAATTAACATTATATTATAAATAATCAGTCAAAGATTTTCTTTAAGAGTGCCAATGTTGTCGCCACAAGCAGTATCTAATGATATAATATTAATAATAATAATTTTATAGTATTGTGACGGTACTAATAGGCTATTAATAATAGCTATACTCTATACTCACTTCGCATGCATAATCACTAACATTACTTATTGTTTTATTTTTATATAATATTGAGTATATCCTGTGAATAATATTATATATTTAGTTCCGGGACTAATAATGTATAGAATTTTGAATAGTTTAAAATTTTAATACCAACGTCAGGTCTAGGCTTATTTAAAAAAAAATTATTCAATATGATATTACTAGTTGATTTCCTTTTTTTGCTTCATTTTGATTTTTGGATTAGAAAAATATAAAATTTTTACACTATATGTGTGCATAGAAAACATATTAAAGTTTCTACAGAGTGTCACAGTGTGTAGTGTTTACTGTTTACTGTTTAGTGCAGTGGTGTAACTGGGAAAATATTTAGGGGGGCAATATAATATATTTATTATTATCAAAACACTGACACCCCTCCCCACGGTTAAAACATATATGTTTATACCTCAAAAAATGGTCAGGGGCGATTGCCCCCTTGCCCCCCGCTTCACAATCAACCACAATTATGCCACTGGTTTAGTGTATAAACGACGTCGCGAAAGTCAATACAGGTACTGTGTGACAGCGCGCGTTCGTACTTCATACTTTCATAATATTCACTATTGGCTCATACCAATTATTGTAAACACTATAAAAATACTATAAATCTTGAAGTTACATTTTTGTTATTAGATTATATTTTTGGAATTGCCATTTTACCAATTATTTGAGTATTTACTAGTCATAAAATATTATATGCAATGACCTACAATGTAACGTATCCATAGACTTATAATATACTTATTATATATTATAAGTCTATGAACGTATCATACATTTTGTAATTTTTTGAGTTGATACATATTTTTTTTAATCGAACGATTCTAAAATGTATACATTACTATGATACTATGAAGAAAATATTATAGGTACTGTTGAATTTAATTTTACATCAGACATCGTGATATAATTTAAGTTTAGTACAGTAACTAAAATATTAATGTATTCACACAGTCCCACATTATAATAAGTAATAACGTATCGCGATCGATGACTAAACAAATTTAGACCAAAACACATGACATACGTGTATGGATATTATTAGCTTTGAATAATATTTATTTATTCTAGTAAAACATAATGTTTTTTCAACATAATTCGATGGTTTTTGTCACATTTATCCATCGCGGCTAGCCGCTACACGCTGGCCTAGACTCATTATTTAGATATAGCTACGTATCATTAGTACAATGTTATTATAAGGGCGATAATAGCCGTAAATAGCAAACTTATGTTGTATAGTCATAATAAAAATGTAGGTAACCAAATTTTACTAATTTTATTTAAAACTAATTTATTTATAATAGATAAAAATATGAGTACCTACTTATCTTTTTCCGGACATTTCAAAAACTTTATTTCATGTTTTCAAGTTATAATATCAAAAAAGGTGTAAGATAAAGGAAAAGTGGCGGGAGAGAAATAAAAACTGTTCCATTTTTTACTTTCTTAATATCTATGGTCACCTTAATAAAGAGTATCCAAGTAAAATATTTAGACATGTGTATAATTTAAAAAAATATTCACCTATTATTAGATATTTTTTCTTAGCAATAGGTACACAATATAAATATTATATTTAAATATACATAATTTTGTATATTGTATACTTTAAAAATTAAAATTAAATATTATTGAATTTAATGAGAAAAGTTTTGAAAAAATTTTAAGACCATTAATAATTAAATTTACCATGTAGTTTTCTTCATTCAAATTATTTTTATAAATATTATATTATTTATTGGCATATATATTATTAATTAAAATTTGTGATTAAAGGTATTAAATATATTTTCTTTTATTATTAGTTGAAACATTTATTATTCATTTATTTATTTATTACAGGCCTAGGTCCAATTACAAGATAAAATGCCGTATGAGAGTTACAACACTTATAGCTAAGAGACAACAAGTTGAACAAAATAAAAAAGATTAGAATATAACATAAAATAATGAAAAATACTAACAAGAAAAATAACTATTAGATAATAATAAAACATTAAAATTAAAAAAATATAAAAGATATTTATTTATTAACAAAAATAAGATTTATAAAAAAAATCAGTTAGTATAAAATAATTAGTAGGTAGTATGAAGTTATTAATGTAATTGAGGGAAGAATTGAGTTATATATAAGATAAACAGGAGTCCTTAGTAATATCAAAATCTTTAACTTTAAAATGAATAAGACTTAATAAATAAGAAACATTTATATTATTTAATAATTAATTTTTTTTAGTCGTATTTGTTAGATTTTAATTTTCTCTATAAATTATGTTCATATTATGTTCATTGTGTAAACTGTAGTACTTGCTAAATAAGCAGTATTCTATTCAAATCTAATTTTAAAGTAGATAAATTTATTTTTGACCGTCTTAAAAGCCCAATTAGCTTAAACCAATATACAGTTTTTGTAAATGGTATATATTATAATATAACTAATAACTGCTATATAATAATTCTGTAAAATGAAATATAATATTTACAGAATCATTCACATTCATTATTCATTTTATAACATACTAAGTACTTATGTAGTTTTAAAACAAAATATTTTTTCTTTTCATTATACAGTTCAACATTTATTTAAATAATAACAAATAGGTACATTGTTAGTATAACAAAGTTTATAGCAAATTACAAAGTAAATAAATTAGCAAAATAAATACGCGCGATAGGTACCTACCATATATTTTATTCAGTTTACATATTAATATATTATAATAATTCTATTAAGAGGACGTGTCACCCCAGAAAAATATAGCGTAAAAACATGTTTTCGTACTTCCAATAATACGGCTTATTGAAGGGTTTTACGTGAAAACACCTATCATGAAATTTGTAGAGGAGAATTTTATCTAGAATTGTATAAAGTCCGATTTTCAATATTTTTATTAATTATTTAAATAATTAAAACAATAAATAGTAAAAAAAAAACCATAAAATTCACTACGAAATATTGTACGATTGAAAAAAGATATCAAAAATTGGGCTCTATACGATTCTAGATAAAATTCTCCTCTACAATTTTTATAATAGGTGTTTTTTGATGTATAACCCTTCGCTACAGCTCCCTCACAAAACTATGAACTTGAAATATCCAATAGGGGGCATCCCACCGCCCGCCCCTATACATACAATCACAACACATTTTACAACAATTTGTTTTTTTATGTATATGACACTATCATCAGCAATGTAGGCCAATAAAGAAAATGGTATACTCTATTACTCAACATTTTATACACCAACCAGGTCCTAAAATTGTATGCAGTAGCACACGCCACACACTATGTGCCAGTGGATATTTTATCTAATTTACTGGGCGACAACGATATTTATTAAAAATGACAATGTTTGAAATCTATACTATTATATAAAATTGTAAGGGTTTATCTAAGACCGCGCTAACCGAGAAAACTACTGAACCGATTTGGGTGAAATATTTTACTGTTATACCGGACACTCTGCTGAAGGTTATAGTACCACTTTTGTCAATAAAAAAAAATTATAAAGTTCATAAAAAATAGCGAAGTTTTTCAACATATGATTAAAATATTTTTTTCAATTGAAGTAGAATATTTTTTGTATAATAATTATCAATGAAATTTTTTTTTATTTTTATTAAAAAATTTAAATCAGTAAAAATTGGACCTATTATTAATAATTGAAAAAAAGTAAAAGGAAAAACATAAATATCAATGATGAATATTGTTTTATATTTTCCTATAATTTAATTATTGTTAAAAGTTATTCTACCTATAAGTCGTAATAGTATATTAATATTATAACCTATAGGCTCGAACACGGTCAAATACTCAAATGGCAGTTGCTGTTTCGCCGTCGCCACTCGCCGTTAAAAAATACCCGATAAGATGCATTAATAGATCAAATACGGCTATGGCAAAGCGGGGAGAAGTCCACCAAAAAAATTAAAAAAAGGTGGCAAGCTGATATCGCTCTGCTGTATATTAGAGATGGAGAGTAACTAGTAAGTCACGCTTAGAGAGTGGCTTAACGTCGCGTGCTTGCGGAACGCGAAAATACTTAACAGCGCAGTCTCTTAGACGTTGTACATATACGTTTCGCAACAACGACTGATTTTCCATATGGACCACGCCCTACGTTATATTATTTATTATCATACATTTAATAATTTAAGATATGTACTATTAATATAAAACAATTACTAATAATAATTATTTTATTTAATTTATCTTGGAAATGACTTGCTTTATTAAATGATTCCACTGTTGGTCGTTTCATCACAAGTCTGGTCGGTAAAAGAGAATCAACTATTTCTTCTAAATAAATATAGACAAAAATAAAAATGTATACTCTATTTACTGTTTTACAATTAAATTAGTTTACAATGTTATATTAGTTATAACAATGGTCAATGATAATACAGACAATACCATAATTATCATTATTATTATTATGCATAATTTAAATATAAAAATAATTAATATAATATAACAATTTTACTGATAACAGTTATTTCCATAAGCGCAAATAGGGTTTGAGATGAAGCCCTAGCTATTCATTGAAACAATAACTGTGGAGATATGGAATTAAAAACAAACACCTAAAAATGTCCTTGCTGTGCTCCATAGTCCATTTCTAATTTTATTACATACGTATACCCTAATAATCACGAGTACACATTAAATGATTACACATTTTTTTTTCGAATGTACTATTGTCTATTTCATTTAGGTACTTTTAATTGTAATTATAATATTATTATAATATAAACATTACACAAATGTATAGCTTTAGAGTTAAGTAAAAGTAATAAAATATTATTCATTTTAATATTACAATTTATTATTTAAACACATAGATTTAATTTATTAGGAAAATAAGAATCAGATGATTGATCTTCAAAGAATATTGTTGGGAAAAATAGAAACGTGTTCAATATTAGTTCTCATAGTCCTTTGACCCCTCACGTCTCTCCTTGTAAAGGTACGCCGCCGTGTAAGGTATCTAAGTATTAATTATTAATTACCTACATTATAACATATTTATATAATTATATCATATAGTTAAATAATAAATACTTGTTATAGTAGTTGATGATGGTTTCACTATTAAATAAAAGGGTGAAAAAAATAAAAATGTCATGCAGTTTGAGAAAAGCATGAACTAAATATTTTGAAAAATAAAAATGATGGTCAAAAAATAATACTATAATATTAGGTACAATCATATTATTGAATCTTAAATATTAAAGAAAAGTAATATTTTTGTAATTTTATTCACTATGAAAATACTATTATAATTACATTGTTATATTATGTCTTTGCTATTTGGCATTCTGGTATAGATATTATAAAGATGTGATTGTAATATTTTAGTAATTAAATAATTTTTACTTATCGAATTTAAAATTTCAGGCGCGATGATAATACTTATTTATTATCTCAACAGCATTATTAACCCCTTTTCCGTCGTTGGTAATGTGTTTCTTCACCATCACGAAGTACAATGGGATCAACATTTCCAGTGGCATCACCAGAATATTTTTATTTTTTACTGAATATGTTTATTTTACATTGAAGTTGTAATTTTGTTTTATTGATAAACCTAATAAAGAATGATATCTGTTATTTAAAATAAAATATTGTTACTTAACATATACTTTTACGTATAATTATTAAAAAAATATATTTTTTTGGCACAGAACGTTTAACACATCATTCAATCTTCATATCATTATTAACTTTATTATTGTGACTAATAACTAATAAGTAATAACTTAGTTTTATACACATTACTTATATGCATTAGTGACCGCCATTCCCACTTGTGAAATCGATGTAAGGCTTACAGATCAAGATTAAAAAATTATGTCTTGTGATTTAAAAAAATTAAAAACATTTGTACTCTCTAAATTTTATAGATTGCCAAGTTTGGATACTATAGAATTTCGCTCTTTTTAATTATATTCAGCCCCTCTATAATTTTAAAAAATCGATTGAGTAAATTGTAGTAGGTACTCTCATTTTATGCTTCTTTATTCTGCTATCAAAATATTAATTACAGAAAATACGAGTATATGTAAACTGTATAATAATTTAGCTAAAGAATTTCTATTTAAATTTATTTATGACTATTCAAATATATATATGGTTATATGTATACTTTCATTAATCATTACATATAATGTAGGTACATACATTAATTCATCTACTATAATGTACGTATAAGATGTCATGGGTCACTTGAAAATGATAGTGCTATTAGTGCTTTTAAATTTGAAAAGTATTTACAAGAGTTTAAAAAATATATACTGTTCTAGATATCCTCAGCAATAGTTATATAATCGTATAATAGAAAAACAAAGTGTATTACTTTTAGATAAATAGAAAATGAAACAAATAATTATGTACAAAATCCTATACTTTTTATAGACATTTCTAATAGGAGTTATTCTAATTATAAATTATATATAAAAAGTAAAAATATATCATTAGCACGGTCTTTGCGATTTGTTGTTGTTGCGTTTAGTCAAATGTCACGTCAGTATCGGCATATTATATTTTATTTTTTATTATTTTTGTTTAATTTAAATATTTAATCATAGATATAGATTATAAACTAGATTGCTAATAGCGTTTTCCACCCTCCGATTTTAGGAATTGTCAACATTTACTAGGAATTGTAATCATTTCCTAAATGTCAACATTTCCGGTAACATATATACAAATGCTAGCAGTAACTTAAAGTATAAGTAAGAAGGTGGGTACGCGGCGAGTGGTTATCAAGAAAATAGTGCGGCGACATTTACGTGCTCAGAAAAACGTTCATACAATAATAAGCGACGGCGCGACGCTCCCGAACGAGCAGCCGTCAACGGGCCGCCGACTGCGAATATCGCTCTGCTGTATATTAGAGATGGAGAGTAACTAGTAAGTCACGCTTAGAGAGTGGCTTAACGTCGCGTGCTTGCGGAACGCGAAAACACTTAACAGTGCATTCTCTTAGACAGTTAGACGTTGTATACCTACGTTTCGCTTTGGGTGACACGTCCTCTTAATCTTTTTATTGTACAAGTAATAAATTACCCTTAAATTAAAATAAGTAAAATGATTATTAATATATAATAATAATTAATAATTCAATAATTATAGTTTTTTAAAAGGCCTAACTGCTGTTAGTCTGTATGCAATAAGCCTAAAAAACAGCAGGTCATTTGGAAAAATAATAAGTAGTAATAATGGGCCACCCCATTGCAAAGAGTCTAATATTTTTGCAAAACGACTGATTTTCCATATGGACCTACGTTATATTATTTATTATCATACATTTAATAATTTAAGATAGGTACTATTAATATAAAACTATTTATTAATAATAATTATTTTATTTAATTTATCTTGGAAATGACTTGCTTTATTAAATGATTCCACTGTTGGTCGTTTCATCACAAGTCTGGTCGGTAAAAGAGAATCAACTATTTCTTCTAAATAAATATAGACAAAAATAAAAATGTATACTCTATTTACTGTTTTACAATTAAATTAGTTTACAATGTTATATTAGTTATAACAATGGTCAATGATAATACAGACAATACCATAATTATCATTATTATTAATATGCATAATTTAAATATAAAAATAATTAATATAATATAACAATTTTACTGATAACAGTTATTTCCATAAGCGCAAATAGGGTTTGAGATGAAGCCCTAGCTATTCATTGAAACAATAACTGTGGAGATATGGAATTAAAAGCAAAACAAACACCTAAAAATGTCCTTGCTGTGCTCCATAGTCCATTTCTAATTTTATTACATACGTATACCCTAATAATCACGAGTACACATTAAATGATTACACATTTTTTTTTCGAATGTACTATTACAATTAGGTACTTTTAATTGTAATGACAAACATGCATCTGGTACATACATTAATTCATCTACTATAATGTACGTATAAGATGTCATGGGTCACTTGAAAATGATAATGCTATTAGTGATTTTAAATTTGAAAAGTATTTACAAGAGTTTAAAAAATATACAAAGTGTTCTAGATATTCTCTGCAATAATTAAATAATCTTATAATAGAAAAACAAAGTGTAATACTTTTAGATAAATAGATAATGAAACAAATAATTATGTACAAAATCCTATACTTTTTATCATAGACCTTTTACTTTTTACTTTATTAAGTACAAGCCACAAGGTCTATGTTTTTTATAGACATTTCTGATAGGAGTTATCCTAATTATAAATCCTATGTAAAAAGTAAAAATATTATTATTTAATTGTTTTTTGAATGATATAAATACATTAAAGCATCAATATTTTATGTTATATAATAATAACATTGTGGAGTTAAAACATGTTTATATATTGGGTACATTTTACAGGATACCCATATAGCAAATAAAGCTATTCTTTTAAATTTTATACAACAATTTATACATTTTAATAAAATTCTTAAGATCCCCCAAAAAATGTATGTAATTTTAAAAACATATTTTTTTTTATTTACTTTTTTTTTGTTTTTTATTGATATTTATATAAAACTGTATTATCATTTAAATAAATTGGTAATTTTAATATGGTGCATTATTATATTATGTAAAATGCAGATTTTACATTTTTTCATTGTTTTGATTTTAAATATTAACTATGTATTGAAAAAATGTACTGACATGTATTTATAAAATGTATTGTGTTATTATGATATATAACAAATGTTTATATTTAAAAAAATATTTGATTTATGTTTTTTTATTATTATATTATATTATTATTATGAAATATGAAATATATAATATGTTAAGTATACGATAAATTGATATTTTTATTATAAAAGATTTAATGTTGTATACATTCAAAAAATATTTGTTAAATGTTATATGTAATTTACTATATGAATACTATCTTATAATATGATATGTAATTATAATTATAATTTATAAATAATTATTTTAATTTTCTTGAAGCTTCAGTATTAAATGGTTTTTTTTTTTTAGCTTTATCAAGCTAGTAATATTCCTCAACTGTTTAATCATGGATATTGTATATTCATATATTATTGGTATTATTAGTTTAATTATTATTCAATTAGTTCAAAATTCGATACTTATAGGGTCATGTTATAATTTTCAGAAAAAAAAATGTTGGTTTATTTCATAACTATAGGACCTTGCAATTTAAAAATGTACTAAAGCCACACAAATCATCAAAGACATACGATGCGTTATCGTACACCGTCTGAGTAAAATATATCATTAGCACGGTCTTCGCGATTTGTTGTTGTTGCGTTTAGTCAAATGTCACGTCAGTATCGGCATATTATATTTTATTTTTTATTATTTTTGTTTAATTTAATCATAGATATAGATTATAAACTAGATTGCTAATAGCGTTTTCCACCCTCTGCACTGTTGCACAAGTGGTACACGTTATGCATGTTCAACCTGCAACACTCCGCACTGCATGACATTTTTTGTTTCACATCACTACACTCGGCCAGTGTTTTGCGCCGAGTACATTGATATAAAAAAAAAATAGTTGCACGAGATCCATCGACGATGGGTTTTATCATATTATGTCTGATAAAATTGATACAGTCTGATAATACTGATTTAAAACTCTATACGATACATGATTTGTAAAGATTTTTAAGTTTTTTAATTTATTTTGTTTTGTTCTTGGTACTTTGGTAGTCACTTATGAGTTAACGAGTTATAACTATACTTTAGAGTATTTAAGTTCCCGGTGCACCGGACATACCTACATAGTACATCATCATATATACTTCAAGTCTTAAAATATTATATACTAATTAACAAACAAAAAATTTTAACTAATCAGTTATTATTGTTTAACGCCATCGATGATGAAGAATTGATTTATAACATCATAAAACCTAAAATTTCTAATTTTTGCTAAAATGTTGTTCACTAGTACTCAGAGAAACAGGTATCTACATCAATTCTCATTACATATTTTTATATTTATTTTTTTGTATTATAATTGAAATGTACTAAAAAATATGAGTTATATACATAATATATAGCATAACTAGCAATTAGCATAAATTGACAAGCTGGCTGACAGACGACAAGTCGACGATTAGTTGTTGGCTATGGTATTTTATCAATTTTTATCGTTGTGATAAAATAATATACACATAAATATTATGATTCATGAACTCGGAAATATTTTCTTAGAAGTATTTACAATTACAATTTATATTTATTTATAATAATAAATAATACTATCTACTACCTATCTTTTATTTAGCCATCAAGAGAACTTATTACATAAGTATCTCAAAACGCCAAAAATATTTAAAGAACTAATCTTACTACTACAAACAATGAAACAACATAATACACAAGTAATATTAATCTAATAATATATAATATATTAATAATATATTTCAGATGTAAAAAAAAAATATCAATATAAGTTATTAAACAAATTGTCTTATGTAACTTTTGTTTTTTGTTTACAGGAGCTTTCAAAATCTTGAAATTTTGCTGTAAGAAAATGGCCGCAAGATTTACTAAATATTATTTAGCACATATTTTAATAACATTTTATCTCCCCTCAAGTTCATAAATTGGAAGTAGTGTCACTGGACGCTCCCTTCCCTCACGTTGTCATGTTTAGTAATCTATTTTATCTAATTTACTTATTGTTTTTTTCTATGTAAACAGATTGTAAATGTATTTTGTAAATAAAAAAAAAAAAAATAATAATATATTTAAATAAATTGACTTACTAGGTTAATGATATTTATCTTGTGAAGACGTGAATGCATATCAGTGTCTTCAAAAAATTTATTTGTTTCTAGAAGTAAGTTTAAACATAATGCAAGTGAATTTTGAACCATTATCATAATTTTTTTAACCATATTTTTTTTGTAAATAATTTTCTTTTGTTAATAATTGTACACTTAAAGCATTGTTCAGTTAATTTGATGATTTTGAAAACACTTTAAATTGAAGACCTAACCTTCTGAATTTTTTATATTTATCAAGTTATTAAATGCTTTTTATATTTTTTAACAATGAGCATGGTCATTACTTATTTGTGTTATTTGATTCATTGAGTAATGCCTTAATATTATTTTGACACTATTAAACTGGGATCATTTTTTTTTACTATATATCCACTAACCAGAAATATACTATAATACAATATCAGTAATAGTTTTGTTAAACAGATCACGGATTTTAGTAAATATAAATATTATGTAACTGTGCATTCAATTTTCTTTAAATATTGTATTTTTCATACAAATAGGTTGTTTGAAATCATTCCCTAAAGGAGTTCTTGAATTTAAGAATCAAAAATGTCATCAATAATTCTAATGAACTGAATTGTTGGTTCACAATTATTAAAATCATCTGACGTTTGTTTTAGGTACTGAAAAACATCTGCCACCGGACTACTTAGAGTTTGAACTACAAGTTTAACCTTCATACTATTCTTCCAGTTCATGAATGCTGATCCAATTTTATTACCTAATTTAAATTCAGCTTAGTTTTGCAATTCAAACAACTGTTACAAGTATCTCCATTCAATGAGCTGATTTAAATGCTTTAGGAATGTTCCTAAAGTGTTTCTTGTCAATTTTATATTTTGGACCCTAATAATTTAAAAGTACTGCTATTGGCATAAGCTCCATCAAAAGTTACACTTAATACATTATTTTTTATATTTTTGACATTCAGTTATAGCAATTTTTATAAGTTATGTCTGTACTGTAGATTTAATTTTGTCTACAAACCAATTACCAATCGGCCATTTCCACTTTCCTTTCAAGCTCGACAACATAAAAACTAAAACTTCTGAAGCTTGTGTTTCATATTCTTACATACTTAAAATGTTACCATAATCAATAAATCTACTAAATTAATTTTGATTGAATTATAAATATTTAAAAATATGAATAACTAAATCTTATTTTGCATATTCATTTTTATGAGAATTATTTAAAATATTATTGTTTTAAATTTGTAATAGTGTTTATAGAATTTTAAAATGAAAGATGTAATTTTAAATTACATTTTGCTTAAAACAAATATGCCGTGATTTATTTTGTTAACAAATTTAATGGATACTTATGATTTGCTCTGTCCCAGTGAATTTCCTTTTTTATACTCATTGAATCAAGAATTAAACAGTACAGCAGTACTTGTTTTCATCACTAAATTTACCAATTTCTGTTAATACATCAGATAAAAACCCTGTACTTGAATTCGCATTTGATATCTAGTTTCTCGTTGAACTCCGGTTAGGTATAGGTAAACTTAAAACATATCTTTGTAGTGTACAAAATAAAGATAATTAGTATACAAATGTTAAAGTTTAACCATAACAATACTTATTAGTTATTAGACATAATTTTACGCTTTAGGTCTTTTGGAGAATAAAATAGAATGTTGTTGCAAATTTTTTAGTTTCCTCACAATAATATCTTCATTAATGGATAACTTTTCCATTGATTATTACTTTTTTTAAAAATTCATTTGTAAAATTTTTCTCCATAATATTAGGTGTATCTATATTACTTATACTTTTAATTCTTGACATCAGTTTCTAGTTTAACAATATATTATTATAAGACCACTTGGACAATAAGATAGACATAACTATTTAATATTTACATAAATTTTTATATTTATATGTGTATAAATGTATTGTATTAATTAGTAATGTAACCAGTTTAAAATATTTTGCTTATTTTTGAAGATACCTGTTTATTAGTAATTTTTTTATTCTTCCTTCCGTCTATTAAAGATTTTTAATTTCTTGCCGTAAAGTTTTAACATTTTTCTTAAACCTGATTTTATTGGCGTTTCTTTTACTATTATCCTTCTTTTACAAATAGTTTCACAAGGAATTTTTGATGGACTACAATCTATTAAAAAAGTTATATTTTTTATTCAAAATAAATGATTAAATGCTTGTTTTTTAACCTCACACACCAGTTTTATAAGATTTTGTGAGTTCTGAGTTATTAGATTTAAAAGCTCCCTTTTTGGAGAAACATCAAGCAATATATAATTTTATGATGACATTGTCTCGCTCACTATGTAGTCCAGTGGCTCTATAACTGAAATAAAAATAATATTTTATTTTGTTACAAGAATATATAATTATTGCTAATTTTCAGTTATTATGATAAGTATCACATTGAATATTGAGTTTGCTAAATCAATAAAAGAATGTTCACTTTGAACCACAGATATAGATAATAGATATAGTATCTATATCCATGCTTTGAACTGAGCTTGTATCAAATTTTTCATGGCTAATAAATAAACTGGGGACTGCTGTTTCCTTAAAGCGACTAATATCTGGGTGTTCTACAAACTCAGTAAAAGCAAAATTAATATTACATATTTAACTGCAAAATGGTTGAATTTTTTAGCACCACTGAATTAATTAATTAATAATTATAAATGCCTAGGATTATGAATACCAGAAAAGCATGAAAACAGTTAAGGGAATTATTGCAATTGCAGGAGTATATATGTTTATATCTTGTATTATGCACGTGGTCTAGCAATGTAATTACATTTTTATGTTTATACAATTCGACAAGCACTGATAATTTGTAAATACATTTTAAATGTTTTACTTTAATTTCTTTATAAATCGTAAAAGTATTAGTAGTCATGGGAAGATGTACTAAAAATTTGATATTGCAGTTAATAGTAACTATAAGTCTAGATAAAACATTATTTGCAGCTCCTCCCCAAATGGAAATATCGTAAGAATAAACTAATTGAACTAATGCTAGAAAAATCATTCTCTTATAATAATTATTAAATATATATCTAGCTTCTTTAAAGAAGTAAAAGAATTTACGTAAAGTATTATGATTATGATTTTCCACATTTAAATCTATAGTCAATAGTTATCCCAAGAAATTTTATTTAATTTACCTTTTCAAGTATAATAAATTTAGAAGTACAAGTTATAAGATTATAATTACAATTAAATGAATGGACAATAAGGTTATTTCTTAACAAGCAATTTGATGCTTGCCGTTCAAATCAAATATATTTAGATTTAATCAGATTCAGTTTTAATGTATTTTTACAAAACCAAGTGTAAACAGCATTTAATAATTTATTGGCTTCGGCATATAGTATATCAACTGTTGATTCTGATAATAAAATAGTTGTATCGTCTATCGTCAGCAAAGCTTAGTATTTCAGAACTTGAATTCATTTTTAATTTTAATAGATTATTTATAAAAATAATAAACAATAAGGGACCTAATACAGTGCCTTATGGTACTCCACAAGATACATTAAGAGATTCACTTTTCTAGTCATTACATTTAACACTGTGTTCTATTACTCAAAAAAGATCTAAAGAGGTTATTTGAAACTCCTTATATTCCGGAATTTTCTAATAATTTGTGATTAACACAATCGAATGCTTTTTGCCGATCCAAAAAAATACCCATTACTTTAAATTTATTAAATTATATTTATTATATTATTTCTAATAAAGTTATCAACCCGAAAAAGAGCTTAATTTGTTGATGAACCAGTTCTAAAACCAAATTGTGAAACTGAAAAAAATGATTTTTGTGTCAAGGTACCTAATCAAGTACTCTGATTTTGATACACTTTTCAAACATTTTTAACAAAGTTAATAATAATGATAAGGGACGGTAATTTCCGCATGATAATTATTTATCTCCTGTTTTGTGTAATGGTACCTATGACTTTACATTTTTTAAAGGTTTCAAGATATTTACCCGTTAATAATGAATGATTAAAAATAATGGATAAAGGCAAAGCAATAGAATTTGAAATATTTTTGAGTATATAATTTTTCAGTTTATTTTCGTAATATTGTAATAAGAATTATGATTTTTATTATATAGATATTAAAAAAGAGTGTTATAATATTTAATTCTGCTATTATTTAGTACCTACCTAGACACAGCCAATAGCCATATATTTATTTTGTTTCTTTTAAAAAAAATATTTACAAATATTATGTTGTATATTTAGTTATAATCAAAAAAAACAATTGTTCAAATGTTATCTTATCATTATAAAGTGAAGTTGATTGAATTTGTGATATTAATAGATAAAAAAAAGTAAATATTTATTAATTTGTAAGTTATTTTTTAATTAATATTATAAGTATATGAATATTTAAAGTTGAAAGTTCTTGATTAGCAGGAATAGAAATTCTCATATTTGTATCTATTTTTTTGATATAATGCTCAATTGTATGGATGGTCCATTCGAAGAAAATTTACATAATCTTCATTTGATGTCAATAATGTTCATCTAGTAGGTTATGATGTATCTGAATTATCTGTAGCCAAAGCAACAATAACTGCAATGCGAGCTTCTTCCATTTTTCAGATATTTTGGATGTACAATTACAGTAGGGCATAAGCTACGATAGGTTTAATTGGTGGTATTTGTTTTTATCTTCTTTAACCTAAAAGTGAAGGATTATCAAACGACGATTGTCATTCATGATTTACCATGTACTTCAAACAATGATTGATCATGTATGTCATTCGTAAGAGTGACAATCATAAAAACCAACTATCATAACTGACCATATATGGGGGAATTTTACATTACTTTGTACTAGGAATCTAGGAATCATACAGGTAAACATTGGAAGGTATGTAAAAGCCATTTCTATGAATAATTTTATAGTACTCTAGTGTTCAGTGTATAAACCTTAGATCATAAAATAATAAAAAGGTATATCGTTATAAGTAAAACACTAGGTAAATAATATCTGTGCTTACAACTGCAGGAAGTATGACCAGTATGCATTCAGCTATAAAATTGTTTCTTGTTTTTCTTATATAATAAAAATTTTGGATAGTGTATTTAGTTAAAAAAAAAAAATGGATGACAATATTTGTAAAATTAAAAAGAAAAAAATTAGATTATTCCAAAGTACAAAGTACAAAGGGCATATATTGTCACTAAAAAATTGGAAATAAATTGTATAAAAACACAGCAAGCCAAAATAAGTAGTTCGTGTTTTTGTTTAATTTAGAAATAATTGTCATTTAAATGGTTTTAAATAGATATTTTATTCGAATTTTTTTTTTATTTCATAGGAATACTAATTCTTTGACTTTTTCGGTTGAATATCAAAACAACAACATAGTATAATTGAAAACATATTTAAATATATTATTTTATGATCTTTATTTATAATTTATATACACAATATTATGTAGATACCTAATGTTATCATTATTTTTATTAGATACTTATTATTTATTATATTATATTATATTTTTTATTATATAAAATATATATTATTGTTTTATTTTAATCCGTCTAAACAGTCTTAACAGAAACTTTCTGCTCCATTCTAATCCAACTTAATCCAACTATATTTATGTATGGTATATAGGTATATATAACGGCAATACTTTGAGCGGAAAAGCCTAGCTATGATAAAATTTTTATCGATGATATGCTATGATATACCTATAATTTATTATTAACCGTCGAGAGTATGCCGAATGTCTCATGTTAATCGCAAGAACTGTCGTACATTTTATAAACAAATTGTGAAAAATGCCCAATAAATGCATTTTTTTTTTAAAAATACAAAAAAAAAATCAGTTTACACATTTTATACTTACAAAACAACGTTTCAAAACACCAAAAAGAAATGCTTTTGCATCAAAATCTCAGCCCTAAATATTATTACTAAAAGTTAAGATAAATGGCAACGTCGCTAGAAAAATTGTCCTCAATTGTGTAAAACTCTTAAAAATTACCTGTTTGAAATCTATTATTACTGGTTATAAATATGTAAAAAATGACAAATAATTTTTAGTTTTTATTTGCATGGTATTTACCATCTTGGCGTAAGAATATTAACAAGTAATTATTTTATTTAAAGATTTTTCTTTATTCAATAGGTAAACAAACAACGTAACAAAAATGAGAAAAACAGCAGTTAAAAACAAATATGCTGATAATGGTAATGTCATGTCATATGAATTTAAATTCTTCAATTACTTATTATTGAATATAATAAAAAAATTATTACTTATACAAAATAAAAACATTGAGATGTAGTAATAATAATACAAAAAATTAAAAAACAAAATTATTTCAATACATAAGTAATGCTGAGTCAATACAATTATGCAATATCGTATAAATGTGTTTATAAAAAAAAAAATTGATTCATAAATCAAATTCACATAAAAATATTAAGTTTTTAAATATTGCATTTACTTAAAAATACTATTTAAATTTTAAACATAACAAAATCATTAGTTATCAAATATGAAACTAATAGGAATACAAAAATTATAACAAGTTTTAGTTTTAAATAAAAACGAAAACAAAAAAAAGTTAACAAAAATATAATATATGGACACAACACATTTGGTGTCAATATAAATGTTCAATTAATTTAATATAAATCTTTAAAATTGTCCAATTTTTTTTTTTTAAATATAGGCACCGTTTAAAATGTTGTTGTTTCAATTTTTGTTGAAACTAATCATTGATCATCTGTAAAAAAAAACATTAAAAATTAATTGTTATTTATTATGCAATGAAATAAAACAGAATATAATAATATAGTTTATTTTTTAATTTTTAAGTGATTATTATATACCTGTATTTTCTTGACTGCCAACGATTAAGCAAGCTTTAACAATCTTTTGATGAAATCTGTACATCAAAAGTTGACTTGGAGTATCACAATCAAATGATTTCATTTTTTTGGATGCCGATAGTTGTGACAATTGTTGACACAAATTACTATCGCTGAGACCATAGAGATCATTTTCAAGAAGTTCTTTTGTTCTGGAAGACTTAAGACTAGCTTTTTCTTCCTTGTAATAGATTGTGCCTTTTCTAGTCATACTCTCATTGAGATTTACTTCAACTTCTTCTGACAATTTTGTTAAAATATTCCTCCAAGCTTTCGGAATACCATTTATTTCTACACATGCACGGACCAAATCAGGTGGAGATCCTCCAATGATTGGACCAATTAGATGGTAAAATCCTTTTTCTGTTTTGACAATATTTTTGGTTTTTCGAACTACCAAAATACCAGCGTTATGAAATTTCTTCAATACTGTGATTTGATCTGCTGCAAATAAAGTACCTAGAAATATGAAAAAAAATTAAATTAATAAAATTAATTTTATTTTAATTCAAGGGGGCGGTGAGCTTTTTCAAACTTGGAGATTAAAAATAATATAACTTTTCAATATTATATAAAAACACTATGAATAATTGAACGTGGTAAAATCAAAATAGTTGTTATTGAATACACTATACAATGTCTTACGGACTGTTATAAAATCAAATTTTACGTGTCAATAGGAAAAGTCTTATTTATAAATTATAACAGTGAATAAATATATACATATATTTATAGAAAGTAAATTTGATTTTGCATGAGGGGAGGCGTTAGCAATTAGTTATTACGATAAAGGGGCGTTGAACCAAAAAAGGTTAAGAACCACTGTAATAAACAGATGTTTAGAATTTTAAAGCAAGTTATGAATATTTCAAAATTGTTATTTTATATTATCATATATTATTTAATATAATACAGTGTACATACAGATACCAAGCAAATCCCGGTAGGCCTTTATTATTATTATTCACATATTATTACAGTGTTTGCTAATCAAAAGATTTAAATGTACACGGGGCTCAATCAATATTATAAAATATCTCTTAATAAATAATAATTTATGCGATAAGAAAAATTAAATTAAAAATAACAAGAATGGCATGAATAAACATATATCCTCGTATGAATTAACTACAATATCAGCGCGCAGCGATCGGCCTTATCTAACAGGAATATTATTATTGGTACATTATAAATTTCTACTGTCACAAAATTATTAAACAATCCAACGCAGTTTAACATTTTTATTTTGTGCTGCCAAAACAATTTACAGGCTTTTATTTGAAATATTTTCTTTGGCCTCAACCTTCTGTTTTTAAGTGAGGAAATAATTTTGTATTTTATAATTCATATTATTCAATTGAATTCAGATATCAGATAATACTTTATAGAATATGGATGACCCACAACCAGAGCCGTTGCTAGGGCTTGACGAAACTGGCCCAGGCCAGGGGCACAAAATCCAGAGTAAAATATACCGTATATTATACCAATTATTACTAAAATAAATTTTATTTAGAATATGGGCAAAATAATTATACTAGAATAGCTACGTTATAGTACTTTATTATGGCGTATTGTGTACAAAAATATTACAATTTACAAGTGTTTACAAAATAATATATCATTATAATATAACACCGAGACATCGAGTGCCTGAAGTTTATTTTAAGAACTGTTAGTTGCTGATAATGTGATTTTTTTGTGTAATTGTTAATATAATGATTTTCAAAATCGATTATTATTATTAACTCATAGTGGCATGTTTAATTTAAAATTAGGATTCTAAATGTTTTATTTTTATATTTTAAAGACCTTCATCAATTTATTCATATTTATGGGTGGCAGATTACTACTCCTATTTTAATATTTAGTCTTTTTGTATCAGTCCATGAAAGGAAACACTTAAAAAAGAAGTTTTAGTAAACTGAAAATTATTAGGAACTATCTAAGGTCTACAATGTCACAGGAAAAATTGACAAATATAAGTAATATATCGATTGAACGTGAATTGGCATCAAAAATTTATTTTGAAAATATTATACATATATAAATTTGCTACTAAAAAAGCACGAAAAGTGAAATTTTTAATTGTATAAAAGTATAATTATTTTTTAAATTATTATATAAGGCTATAATAAGTTTGGCAGTGTTTTTTTCTTATTAAATGTAATAATTGTTATAATAGATAATAAAAATAAAGCTGAATTGGGCCAGAATTGGACATTCAAGAATGACACACAGATATTTGATGGCAAAAAGTGACCCACCAGTATGTCCAGTATATGGCACCACGATAAAAATCAAATACATTTCTGTAGAATGCAAAATGTATGAAAAAATAAGGTAGAAAAATATATTTTAATAGATCTTGATTATAATGATATAACAAACATAATTTCAATCAAAAGTACTTCAGTATTGGATATACCTAGTATTAAAAAAGATTTTGATGTTTATACGTTTGAAATTTTATATTATATTAATTAATATTATACTTTTCAGTAATCTATCATACAAATCATTTTTCTTTTACATATTATTTATTTTGTCTAAAGCCTCGTCAAAAACAAATGTTAATAGTATAAAATACTTGCCAATATTAACAATTTTGACTAGAAAAAATTGCTAATACCTTTTCATAAAATCACTTTATACCCGAGGCCTCAAACAAAAATGCTTAACATTAAACCTAGACCCTGTTTTTCGATTAAAAAATAAATAATAATAAATTTAATTACCTGATAATGAGATGACTGATTTTGAATTGCCTTTATTTGATTTAATTTTCTTTACATTCACCGACCACTTGGATAAGTACTTAGCTTTATTTTTTTCAGAACAATTAAGCCGACTTTGATTAAGTTGAGATGTGCTGGTGTTGGCACTGTTACTTGGTATCTTAACAGATTCAACTAATTCAGAATCACATTCCATTGCATTGTCAGCATTAGCATTATTCAACGAGGTAGGTGATGCATTATCATTTTGTAATGACTCAGAGTATGGTATTGGCGCTGTCGGTGGCAGGAATTCTTCCGATTGTGTAGTACTTTTTTGAGTACAACAATTATTAATCATGCTTTCTTCCATAATTGTATCACATGAGTTATTTGTTGTACTAGGAATATTTTTCAATTGGTCGTTTAGAGTCAATGTTGTTTTGGGTTTATGTTCGGCAGCCACTGGTCGTTTAAATGCATTAGACAGTTTAAATGGTTGCCGATTATTTTTTCGTGACCAGCCATTTTCTGTTGGAGCGCCATTTTCTGAAGGCATCTGCATTGTGTGACGTGTGAAGTTTGCGCCATTGCGCTGTCCATCCCTCGCAATGTGTTTAATGCGCCTCGTAAATAGATTGAATTCGGATTCAAATCTACTGAAAGAATGAACTTGCAAAAATTGATCCATCAAATCGCGTAAGATTAGACTCTTCTCTTCAATAATATCATTGAATAGAAGTGTTTCGATTGCCGGTTGAGATGCCGAGCTCGACGTTGCTCTTTGGTTGTTCATCATTAAAAATCGATTTACGGTTTGTTGATGATACGAGAACAGCGGTACGCGACAAGACAATAACACCGTGTGTTTGAACGAACAAAACGACCGACCAAACGGAATAAAAACTATTGATGGTGAAATAGTAATCGTTAAGTAACTACTAATTCCTTCGTTCACACAAATGCACAATAAAAGTCACTAGTTATACTGATCAGTAGTACGCACAAGCAGCCAGTTCGAACATTAAATTTCAAATGAAAAATGTCAAGGCAATAGCGTTGTACCAAGGACCGTAAACATAAACAACAACACGTTCTAGACCATATATCAGGTAGATGGCTACAGACCGGACCGGCAAGAACGCAGACTGTCACTACTCCACAACAAGTGTTGGGGCTGCGAGCATGCAACGACCCGACAGCAGCGCCTGTTGGAGGGGGCGGTATCTCTCCAAAATATATAGCAACTGATATTTTATTCCATGTTGAGGTGAAAGTGAAACAGGTCCATCTGTTTCTTTCGTGCTAAGAGCGCCCCGTCCACGCGTGAATAGGCGGCGTCAGTCAGGAAATCCATTTTTATTTATTTAAAATATTTGTTGTTAAAGTCAATACTTATACAAGCTTATGGGGGGAATCTACCACATATCCACCCGTAATTATGCCCCTGGGTTATAGTGATATTCCAGGCTAACGTTAAGGGTAGGCATCGCTGGCATTAAGGACTCATCGCCATGTTTATACTTCGGCACCGCAGTTTACACACCCACTTTATAGTAAAATATTAATTAGTCATAAAATATTATATGCAATGACGTACAAAACGTACCTACAATGTAACGTATCATACATTTTGTAATTTTCTGGGTTGATACATATTTTTTTTAATCGAACGATTCTAAAATATATACATTACTATGATACTATGAAGAAAATATTATAGGTACTGTTGAATTTAATTTTACATCAGACATCGTGATATAATTTAATTTTAGTACAGTAACTAAAATATTAATGTATTCACACAATTCCACATTATAATAATTAATAACGTATCGCGATCGATGACTACACAAACATAGACCGAAACACATGACATACGTGTATGGATATTATTAGCTTTGAATAATATTTATTTATTCTAGTAAAACATAATGTTTACTCAACATAATTTGATGGTTTTTGTCACATTTATCCATCGCGGCTAGCTGCTACACGCTGACCTAGACTCATTATTTAGATAGCTACTTATCATTAGTACAATGTCATTATAAAGGCGATAATAGCCGTAAATAGCAAACTTATACTATATAGTCATAAAAAACAATTAATTACCTATATTTATAAAACTGATTGAAGAAAAATATTATTAAATAATCTTCAAAACATCGCGATTCATTCCGTTTTACGCGTAGTTTTTATTTTTTCTTAATCGAACAAAATTATTGAAGTAGATTCGTTAAATGAATAAAAATGTAGGTAACCAAATTTTAGTAATTTTATTTAAAACTAATTTATTTATAATAGATAAAAATATGAGTACCTACTTATCTTTTTCCAGACATTTCAAAATCTTTATTTTATGTTTTCAAGTTATAATAACAAAAAAGGTGTAAGATAAAGGAAAAGTGGCGGGAGAGAAATAAAAACTATTCCATTTTTTATTTTCTTAATACCCATGGTTACCTTAATAAAGAGTATCCAAGAAAAATATTTAGACATGAGTATAATTTAAAAAAATATTCACCTTTTATTCGATATTTTTCCTTAGCAATAGGTACACAATATAAATATTATATTTAAATATACATAATTTTGTATATTATATACTTTAAAAATTAAAATTAAATATTATTGAATTTAATGAGAAAAGTTTTGAAAAAATGTTAAGACCATTAATAATTTTATTTACCATGAAGTTTTCTTCATTCAAATTATTTTTATAAATATTATATTATTTATTGGCATATATATTATTCTCTATAAATTAAAATTTGTGATTAAAGGTATTAAATATATTTTCTTTTATTATTTGTTGAAACATTTATTATTCATTTATTTATTTATTACAGACCTAGGTCCAATTACAAGATAAAATGCAGTGTAGAGTTACAACACTTAGCTAACAGACAACAAGTTGAACAAAATAAAAAAGATTAGAATATAACATAAAATAATGAAAAATACTAACAAGAAAAATAGCTATTAGATAATAATAAAACATTAAAATTAAAAAAATTTAAAAGAAATTTATTTATTAAAAAAAATAAGATTTATAAAAAAAATCAGTTAGTATAAAATAATTAGTAGGTAGTATGAAATTATGTATGTAATTGAGGGAAGAATGAGTTATATAAGATGAACAGGAGTCCTTAGTATTATCAAAATCTTTAACTTTAAAATGAATAAGACTTAATAAATAAGAAACATTTATATTATTTAATAATTAATGTTTTTTAGTCATATTTGTTAGATTTTAATTTTCTCTATAAATTATGTTCATATCATGTTCATTGTGTAGACTGTAGTACTTGCTAAATAAGCAGTATTCTATTCAAATCTAATTTTGAAGTAGATATATATTTAATATTTATAGTAGAATATTTACAGAACCATTCACATTCATTATTCATTTTATAACATACTAAGTACTTATGTAGTTGTAAAATAAAAATATTTCTTCTTTTCATTATACAGTTCAACATTTTTTAAATAATAACAAATAGGTACATAGTGTCATAGTTAGTATAACAAAGGGGCATCGCCCATTTGCGACAAAATAAAAAAGGTATGTTTTTTCCGACGGCCCATTTGCGCCAAATTCAACTGGTATAATTTAATAATTATAATAAAATAATATATTTTTTTCTCAATTAATAAACAACAGTTAGAATTTTATTTAAATCATAGACAATTTTAAAAATAATAATCAATAATATTTATAATATTATAATATTTTATAATTTTCTATTGCTTTTAAAGTAGTTTTTAATCTTTTTTTAACTTGTGAATTTTTTTTGGAGTTACTAATACTACTGACAGATTTATAAAAATAACTTTATTATATGTTACAGAAACGACGTATTTTAAATATACGAATTAACCAATTATTTAATGTAAAATGTTTAAACAGGTAAATTTGTCGTAAATGGGCGGTCGAAAAAAACATACCTTTTTTATTTTGGTGCAAATGGGTATACCCAAAATGAATAATTTTTTTTTTGGCGGAAATGGGTAATTCCCTAACAAAGTTTATTGCAAATTACAAACTAAATAAATTAGTAAAATAAATACGATAGGTACCTACCATATATTTTATTCAGTTTACATATTAATATATTATAATAATTCTATTAAGAGGATGTGTCACCCCAGAGAAATATGTCGTAAAAACATGTTTTCGTACTTCCAATAATACGGCTTACTGAAGGGATTTACGTGAAAACACCTACCATGAAATTTGTAGAGGAGAATTTTATCTAGAATCGTATAGAGCCCGATTTTCGATATTTTTATTAATTATTTAAATAATTAAAACAATAAATAGTAAAAAAAAAACCATAAAATTCACTATGAAATATTATACGATTGAAAAAATATATCAAAAATTGGGCTGTATACGATTCTAGATAAAATTCTCCTCTACAATTTTTATAATAGGTGTTTTTTGATGTATAACCCTTCAGTAAGCCGTATTATTGGAAATACAAAACCATGTTTTACGGTAAAAAAAAGTATAATTTATTACGCTCGGGCATGTGCTGAGCTCATCGTCAGCGGCAGCCTTCGATACTCGGTCTTCATTCCTCCACCCCGATCACAGTACCGTACCATCGACCAAATCGAGTTTTTTTCGTGACCGTGCATTAATTATATAAATACTCCAATGCATTCGAATTACGTCCCTAAATAATATTTTGTCCGAATTGCGTCCGCGTTTTTTTTCACGACATATCCGAGTTGCGTCCCCGGCATAGACGCAACTAGGGTTAAAATTCTGAGAAGGCTACAACTCTCCCACAAAACTATGAACTTGAAATATCCAATAGGGGGCTTTCCACCGCCCCTATACATCCAATCACAACACATCTTACAACAATTTGTTTTTTATGTATATGACACTATCGTCAGCAGATAGCAAATAGTAGGCCAATAATTAAAATGGTATACTCTATTACTCAACATTTTATACACCAACCAGGTCCTTAAATTTTGTGCAGTAGCACACGCCACACACTATGTGCCAGTGGATATTTTAGCTAATATACTTACTGGGCGACATTAATGTCGCGCAGAGAAAATTTTTTGTCGCCTAGCAGGTGATATATTTAATTACTGTGCGACAACAATATTTTTTAAAAATGACATTGTTTGAAATTATTAAATAATTTATTTAATAATACTATTTCTTATGTTTAGTTAAATGTTGTTATTTATTTATATATTATATATATATGTATTTACTATATATCATTTCGTTTGATAATTTAATTTTTGGAAGTACAAATTTAATATTTATTTAGAATGGAAAACCTATGTGACCGTTCACCGTAGGTACCCAATACCTATTGAATAATAATTAAATTTATTCCACGCGAAAATATAACATGTTTCATCTGGTCTTCAGTCGTTCTGCCAAATATCTACAAACTAATTGTTTTCGATTTTTTTTAGTCATTGTTCCTACAAGCGAATATAGCTAAAATTTATTTCACTTTAAACTTTTTAACAGTTTAAACCAGGAGTTTCCAACCTACAGTCCGCTAATTTATGTTGTTCAGATCATATATTAGTTTCCACAGTTTTTAATTTATTTAATTAGTTAAATAAAATAATTATTAATTTTTTCATTTGATGTTATTCATTGAACTCGTGATCATGTGTTTTTCTAACTGCGCAAGTATACAGTAATATAATAGGTAAATAATATTGAATTACATATTTAATACAAAAAAGCTTTTTAGGGTCAGAATATTTAATTTTTGATTATGACATGTAGAGAGAATTAATTTTTTTAATGTCACCCAGTAAAAATTCCCTAAAATATCCACTGCTATGTGCAGTTGAAAATTTAAAAGTGAGCAGTATTTTTTTGTATTTTATAAATTTTAATTCGATTAATATATTTTAGAATAATGAATAATTTATAATATATAATTACAATTTTTAACCATACCATTTATACAAATGACAGTCCTTAGTCTGTAAAAATGGGAAGAAAAATGTGTTTATTATTAATCAATTAATTAAAATTAATTAACCAGGACGCAACTCGTACATGTCGCGAGAAAATCGTAGACGCAACTCGGATATCGCGATGTATATTTTTGTATTTTAAGACGCAATTCGTATGCAGCCAAATACTCAAATAATTATCGATACGTGAAATAATAATACTAAGTATAATGTATAATTGGTATGAATATAATTTAATTTGGATCGAATTTTTATTCGTTATTGAAGTTTTTCAACATATGATTAGAATATTTTTTTTCAACTGAAGTAGAATATGTTTTGTATAATAATTATCGATAACATTTTTTTTATTTTTAATAAAAAATTTAAATCAGGAAAAATTGCACCTATTATTAATAATTGAAAAAAACTTAAAAAAGTAAAAGGAAAAACAAAAATATCAATGATAAATATTGTTTTATATTTTCCTATAATTTAATTATTGTTAAAAGTTATTCTACCTAAAAGTCGTAATAGTATATTAGTACCTATATAGGCTTGAACACGGTCAAATGGCAGTTGCTGTTTCACCGTCGCCACTCGCCGTTAAAAAATACCCGATTAGATGCATTAATAGATCAAATACGGCTATGGCAAAGCGGAGAGAAGTCCACCAAAAAAATTAAAAAAAGGTGGCAAGCTGATATCGCTCTGCTGTATATTAGAGATGGAGAGTAACTAGTAAGTCACGCTTAGAGAGTGGCTTAACGTCGCGTGCTTGCGGAACGCGAAAACACTTAACAGCGCAGTCTCTTAGACGTTGTACATATACGTTTCGCTTTGGGTAACACGTCCTCTTAATCTTTTAATTGTACAAGTAATAAATTATCCTTTAATCAAAATAAGTAAAATGATTATTAATATATAATAATAATTAATAATTCAATAATTATAGTTCTTAAAAGGTCTAACTGCTGTTAGTCTGTATGCAATAAGCCTAAAAAACAGCAGGTCATTTGGAAAAATAATAAGTAGTAATAATGGGCCACCCCATTGCAAAAAGTCTAATATTTTTGCAAAACGACTGATTTTCCATATGGACCACGCCCTACGTTATATTATTCATTATCATACATTTAATAATTTAAGATAGGTACTATTAATTATATAAAACTATTTATTAATAATAATTATTTTATTTAATTTATCTTGGAAATGACTTGCTTTATTAAATGATTCCACTGTTGGTCGTTTCATCACAAGTCTGGTCGGTAAAAGAGAATCAACTATTTCTTCTAAATAAATATAGACAAAAATAAAAATGTATACTCTATTTACTGTTTTACAATTAAATTAGTTTACAATGTTATATTAGTTATAACAATGGTCAATGATAATACAGACAATACCATAATTATCATTATTATTATTATTATGCATAATTTAAATATAAAAATAATTAATATAATATAACAATCTTACTGATAACAGTTATTTCCATAAGCGCAAATAGGGTTTGAGATGAAACCCTAGCTATACATTGAAACAATTACTGTGGAGATATGGAATTAAAAGCAAAACACACACCTAAAAATGTCCTTGCTGTGCTCCATAGTCCATTTCTAATTTTATTACATACGTATACCCTAATAATTACGAGTACACATGATTACACATTTTTTTTCGAATGTACTATTACAATTAGATACTTTTAATTGTAATGACAAACATACATTTGCCATTTGGTACATACATTAATTCATGTACTATAATGTATTATCATTTAAATAAATTGGTAATTTTAATATAGTGCATTAAATATATTATGTAAAATGCAGATTTCACATTTTTTCATTGTTTTGATTTTAAATATTTACTATGTATTGAAAAAATGTATTGTGTTATTATGATATATAACAAATGTTTATATTTAAAAAAATATTTGATTTATGATTTTTTATTATTATATTATATTGTTATTATGAAATATGAAATATATAATATGTTAAGTAAACGTTAAATTGATATATTTATTATAAAAGATTTAATGATGTATACATTCAAAAAATATTTGTTAAATGTTATATGTAATTTACTATATGAATACTATCTTATAATATGATATGTAATTATAATTATAATTTAGGAATAATTATTTTAATTTTCTTGAAGCTTCAGTAATAAATGTTTTTTTTTTAGCTTTATCAAGCTATTATTCCTCAACTGTTTAATCATGGATATTGTATATTCATATATTATTGGTATTATTAGTTTAATTATTATTCAATTAGTTCAAAATTCAATTAGTTCGATACTTATAGGGTCATGTTATAATTTTCAGAAAAAAAAAAAGTTGGTTAATCATCTTAACGGCGGGGTGATTTTGATCAAAGACATACGATGCGTTATCGTACACCGTCTGAGTAAAATATATCATTAGCAAGGTCTTCGCGATTTGTTGTTCTTGCGTTAAGTCAAATGTCACGTCAGTATCGGCATATTATATTTTATTTTTTATTATTTTTGTTTAATTTAATCATAGATATAGATTATAAACTAGATTGCTAATAGCGTTTTCCATCCTCTGCACTGTTGCTCAAGTGGCACACGTTATGAATGTTCAACCTGCAACACTCCGCACTGAATGACATTTTTTGTTTCACATCACTACACTCGGCCAGTGTTTTGCGCCGAGTACATTGATATAAAAAAAAAATAGTTGCACGAGATCCATCGACGATGGGTTTTATCATATTATGTCTGATAAAATTGATACAGTCTGATAATACTGATTTAAAACTCTATACGATACATGATTTGTAAAGATTTTTAAGTTTTTTAATTTATTTTGTTTTGTTCTTGGTACTTTGGTAGTCACTTATGAGTTAACGAGTTATAACTATACTTTAGAGTATTTAAGTTCCCAGGACATACCTACATAGTACATCACCATATATACTTCAAGTCTTAAAATATTATATACTAATTAACAAATAACAAACAATAAATTTTAACTAATCAATTATTTATCGTTTAACGCCATTGATGATGAAGAATTGATTTATAACATCATAAAACCTAAAATTTCTAATTTTATTATAAATGTTGTTCACTAGTATTCAGAGAAACAGGTATCTACATCAATTCTCATTACATATTTTTATATTTATTGTTTTGTATTATAATTTAAATTTTAAATGTACTAAGCAATATGAATTATATACATAATATATAGCATAACTAGCAATTAGCATAAATTGACAAGCTGGTGACAGACTACAAGTCGACGATTAGTTGTATATCAATTTTTATCGTTGTGATAAAATAATATCCACATAAATATTATGATTCATGAACTCGGAAATATTTTCTTAGAAGTATTTACAATTACAATTTATATTTATTTATAATAATAAATAATACTATCTACTACCTATCTTTTATTTAGCCATCAAGAGAACTTATTACATAAGTATCTCAAAATGCCAAAAATATTTAAAGAACTAATCTTACTACTACAAACAATGAAACAACATAATACACAAGTAATATTAATCTAATAATATATAATATATAAATAAATAAATTTTTATATTTTTGACATTCAGTTATAGCAATTTTTATAAATTATGACTGTACTGTAGATTTAATTTTGTCTACAAACCAATTACCGATCGGCAATTTCCACTTTCCTTTTAAGCTCGACAACATAAAAACTAAAACTTCTGAAGCTGGTGTTTCACATTCTTACATACTTAAATTGTTACCATAATCAATAAATCTACTAAATTAATTTTGATTAAATTATAAATATTTAAAAATATGAATAACTAAATCAAGTAAAGTAAAATAAAGTGAAGTTGACTGAATCTGTGATATTAAAATTTAATATTTTTTCCATTTGAATTTTTAAGTCATTTTTGATTAATTATGTAATAACCTTTTTTAAAGATATTTACAACAGTTATATTTTTGTTTTAACATATATACACAGAGTTGAATTTTGTTATTTTTTTATTTATTTAAACATTTAATGCAACAATAAAATAAAATATATAATATTCACAAATATATTATGATTTAAATATTACAGCACCCCTTGTAAGCGAAGCTTTTGCTGGGGGCACGGTTCTTATTATTTAGAGTGAATACATACTGGATAAATGTTGAACAGTAATTAATTTAAAATCAAAACAAACAAATTAAAATAAAGTTTTACATAAAATCAAAAATATTCAATACTTAAATTATTAAATTACAGACTAGTTAGAGCTAAATATTGTACATAATTTTTAAATAATAATATTTTTAATGTTGTTTATATTAATATTTAGTGAAAGACATAGTTTTAAACCCGTATACAACAAGCTATGTTGACCAAATACTTTGTTAAGGTTTGGTAGGAGTATATATGTTTATATCTTGTATTATGCACGTGGTCTAGCAATGTAATTACATTTTTATGTTTATACAATTCGACAAGCACTGATAATTTGTAAATACATTTTAAATGTTTTACTTTAATTTCTTTATAAATCGTAAAAGTATTAGTAGTCATGGGAAGATGTACTAAAAATTTGATATTGCAGTTAATAGTAACTATAAGTCTAGATAAAACATTATTTGCGGCTCCTCCCCAAATGGAAATATCGTAAGAATAAACTGATTGAACTAATGCTAGAAAAATCATTCTCTTATAATAATTATTAAATATATATCTAGCTTCTTTAAAGAAGTAAAAGAATTTACGTAAAGTATTATTATTATGATTTTCCACATTTAAATCTATAGTCAATAGTTATCCCAAGAAATTTTATTTAATTTACCTTTTCAAGTATAATAAATTTAAAAGTACAAGTTGTACTAAGATTATAATTACAATTAAATGAATGGACAATAAGGTTATTTCTTAACAAGCAATTTGATGCGTGCTGTTCAAATCAAATATATTTAGGTTTAATCAGATTCAGTTTTAATGTATTTTTACAAAACCAAGTGTAAACAGCATTTAATAATTTAAATATAGTATATCAACTGTTGATTCTGATAATAAAATAGTTGAATTCATTTTTAATTTTAATAGATTATTTATAAAAATTATAAACAATAAGTGACCTAATACAGTGCCTTGTGGTACTCCACAAGATACATTAAGAGATTCACTTTTCTAGTCATTACATTTAACACTGTGTTCTATTACTCAAAAAAGATCTAGAGGTTATTTGAAACTCCTCATATTCCGGAATTTTCTAATAATTTGTGATTAACACAATCGAATGCTTTTTGCCGATCCAAAAAAATACCCATTACTTTAAATTAATTATATTATATTTATTATATTATTTCTAATAAAGTTATCAACCCGAAAAAGAGCATAATTTGTTGACGAACCAGTTCTAAAACCAAATTGTGAAACTGAAAAAAATGATTTTTGTGTATCTAATCAAGTACTCTGATTTTGATACACTTTTCAAACATTTTTAACAAAGTTAATAATAATGATAAGGGACGGTAATTTCCGCATGATAATTATTTATCTCCTGCTTTGTGTAATGGTACCTATGACTTTACATTTTTTAAAGGTTTCAAGATATTTACCCGTTAATAATGAATGATTAAAAATAATGGATAAAGGCAAAGCAATAGAATTTGAAACATTTTTCAGTATATAATTTTTCAGTTTATTTTCGTAATATTGTAATAAGAATTATGATTTTTATTATATAGATATTAAAAAAGAGTGTTATAATATTTAATTCTGCTATTATTTAGTACCTACCTAGACACAGCCAATAGCCATATATTTATTTTGTTTCTTTTAAAAAAAATATTTACAAATATTATGTTGTATATTTAGTTATAATCAAAAAAAACAATTGTTCAAATGTTATCTTATCATTATAAAGTGAAGTTGATTGAATTTGTGATATTAATAGATAAAAAAAAGTAAATATTTATTAATTTGTAAGTTATTTTTTAATTAATATTATAATTATATGAATATTTAAAGTTGATAGTTTTTGATTAGCAGGAATAGAAATTCTCATATTTGTATCTATTTTTTTGATATAATGCTCAATTTTTTCTAATAATTCCATAAATGGATGGTCCATTCGAAGAAAATTTACATAATCTTCATTTGATGTCAATAATAGTTCATCTAGTAGGTTATGATGTGTGTATTTAGTTCTTTTTAAAAACCATTCTTTTGACCATATTCTTTTTTTCTTTTATTTCTTTCCTTCATTTGAATTATCTGTAGCCAAAGCAACAATAACTGCAAAGCGAGCTTCTTCCATTTTTCAGATATTTTGGATGTACAATTACAGTAGGGCATAAGCTACGATAGGTTTAATTGGTGGCATTTGTTTTTATCTTCTTTAACCTAAAAGTGAAGGATTATCAAACGACGATTGTCATTCATGATTTACCATGTACTTCAAACAATGATTGATCATGTATGTCATTCGTAAGAGTGACAATCATAAAAACCAACTATCATAACTGACCATATATGGGGGAATTTTACATTACTTTGTACTAGGAATCTAGGAATCATACAGGTAAACATTGGAAGGTATGTAACAGCCATTTCTATGAATAATTTTATAGTACTCTAGTATTCAGTGTATAAACCTTAGATCATAAAATAATAAAAAGGTATATCGTTATAAGTAAAACACTAGGTAAATAATATCTGTGCTTACAACTGCAGGAAGTATGACCAGTATGCATTCAGCTATAAAATTGTTTCTTGTTTTTCTTATATAATAAAAATTTTGGATAGTGTATTTAGTTAAAAAAAAAAAATGGATGACAATATTTGTAAAATTAAAAAGAAAAAAATTAGATTATTCCAAAGTACAAAGTACAAAGGGCATTACAAACAAAATTGGTAAATAAATTGTATAAAAACACAGAAAGTCAAAATAAGTAGATCGTGTTTTTGTTTAATTTAGAAATAATTGTCATTTAAAGGGTTTTAAATAGATATTTTATTCGAATTTTTTTTTATTTCATAGGAATACTAATTCTTTGACTTTTTCGGTTGAATATCAAAACAACAACATAGTATAATTGAAAACATATTTAAATATATTATTTTATGATCTTTATTTATAATTTATATACACAATATTATGTAGATACCTAATGTTATCATTATTTTTATTAGATACTTATTATTTATTATATTATATTATATTTTTTATTATATAAAATATATATTATTGTTTTATTTTAATCCGTCTAAACAGTCTAAACAGAAACTTTCTGCTCCATTCTAATCCAACTTAATCCAACTATATTTATGTATGGTATATAGGTATATATAACAGCAATACTTTGAGCGGAAAAGCCTAGTTATGATAAAATTTTTATCGATGATATGCTATGTTATACCTATAATTTATTATTAACCGTCAATAGTATGCCGAATGTCTCTTGTTAATCGCAAGAATTGTCGTTCATTTTATAAACAAATTGTGAAAAATGTTCAAAAAATGCATTTTTTTATTTAAAATACAAAAAAATAATCAGTTTACACAGTTTATACTTACAAAACAACATTTCAAAACACCAAAAAGAGATGCTTTTGCATCAAAATCCCAGCCCTAAATATTATTACTAAAAGATAAGATAAATGGCAACGTCGCTAGAATAATCGTTCTCAATCGTTTGATTTTAAGGTACATAATATTGTTTCTATAAAATCTGCCGACATCATTCTCAATCGTGTTGCTAAAAATGTAAAATGTTCTCAATCGTACAACACCGGTGTTATCACCCATTATAAAAAATTATGTTTTCAGAATCTTCGTCCGCACCAATTTTTCAACGTTTTCCATTTTGGCTAGCAATGTCACTAACATTAATGATAATTTAGTATGCACACACCAGTACAGATCGCAGTATATACTATAATTATATTATTATCTATATTAAACTCTTAAAAATTACCTGTTTGTAATCTATTATTACTGGTTATAATTATGTAAAAAATGATAAATAATTTTTAGTTTTTATTTGCATGGTATTTACCATCTTGGTGTAAGAATATTAACAAGTAATTATTTTATTTTAAATTTTTTCTTTATTCAATAGGTAAACAAACAACGTAACAAAAATGAGAAAAACAGCAGTTAAAAACAAATATGCTGATAATGGTAATGTCATGTCATATGAATTTAAATTCTTCAATTACTTATTATTGAATATAATAAAAAAATTATTACTTATACAAAATAAAAACATTGAGATGTAGTAATAATAATACAAAAAATTAAAAAACAAAATTATTTCAATACATAAGTAATGCTGAGTCAATACAATTATACAATATCGTATAAATGTGTATAAAAAAAAAAATTGATTCATAAATCAAATTCACATAAAAATATTAAGTTTTTAAATATTGCATTTACTTAAAAATACTATTTAAATTTTAAACATAACAAAATCATTAATTATCAAATATGAAACTAATAGGAATACAAAAATTATAACAAGTTTTAGTTTTAAATAAAAACGAAAACAAAAAAAGTTAACAAAAATATAATATATGGACACAACACTTTTGGTGTCAATATAAATGTTCAATTAATTTAATATAAATCTTTAAAATTGTCCAATTTTTTTTTAAAATATAGGCACCGTTTAAAATGTTGTTTCAATTTTTGTTGAAACTATTCATTGATCATCTGTAAAAAAAATAATTATTATTTATTATGCATTGAAATAAAACAGAATAAAAAAATATAGTTAATTTTTAAATTTTTAAGTGATTATTATATACCTGTATTTTCTTGACTGCCAACGATTAAGCAAGCTTTAACAATCTTTTGATGAAATCTGTACATCAAAAGTTGACTTGGAGTATCACAATCAAATGATTTCATTTTTTTGGATGCCGATAGTTGTGACAATTGTTGACACAAATTACTATCGCTGAGACCATAGAAATCATTTTCAAGAAGTTCTTTTGTTCTGGAAGACTTAAGACTAGCTTTTTTTCCCTTGTAATAGATTGTGCCTTTTCTAGTCATACTCTCATTGAGATTTACTTCAACTTCTTCTGACAATTTTGTTAAAATATTCATCCAAGCTTTCGGAATACCATTTATTTCTACACATGCACGGACCAAATCAGGTGGAGATCCTCCAATGATTGGACCAATTAGATGGTAAAATCCTTTTTCTGTTTTGACAATATTTTTGGTTTTTCGAACTACCAAAATACCAGCGTTATGAACTTTCTTCAATACTGTGATTTGATCTGCTGCAAATAAAGTACCTAGAAATATGAAAAAAAATTATATTAATAAAATTAATTTTATTTTAATTCAAAAGGCGGTGAGCTTTTTCAAACTTGGAGATTAAAAAAAATATAACTTTTCAATATTATATAAAAACACTACGAATAATTGAACGTGGTAAAATCAAAATAGTTGTTATTGAATACACTATACAATGTCTAACGGACTGTTGTATAATCAAATTTTACTTGTCAATAGGAAAAGTCTTATTTATAAATTATAATAGTGAATAAATATATAAATATTTATAGAAAGTAAATTTGATTTTGCATGAGGGGGGCGTTAGCAATTAGTTATTACGATAAAGGGGCGCTGAACCAAAAAAGGTTAAAAACCACTGTAATAAACAGATGTTTAGAATTTTAAAGCAAGTTATGAATATTTCAAAATTGTTGTTTTATATTATCATAAATTATTTAATATAATACAGTGTACATACAGATACCAAGCAAATCCCGGTAGGCCTTTATTATTATTATTATTCACATATTATTACAGTGTTTGCTAATCAAAAGATTTAAATGTACATGGGGCTCAATCAATATTATGAAATATCTCATAATAAATAATAATTTATGCGATAAGGAAAATTAAATTAAAAATAACAACAATGGCATGAATGGCATATTGTGTACAAAAATATTAAAATTTACAAGTGTTTACAAAATAATATATCATTATAATATAACACCGTGACACTGAGTGCCCTAATTATATTTTAAGAACTGATAGTTGCTGGTAATGTGATTTTTTTGTGTAATTGTTAATATAATGATTTTCAAAATCGATTATTATTATTAACTCATAGTGGCATGTTTAATTTAAAATTAGGATTCTAAATGTTTTATTTTTATATTTTAAAGACCTTCATCAATTTATTCATATTTATGGGTGGTAGATAACTACTCCTATTTTAATATTTAGTCTTTTTGTTTCTGTCCATGAAAGGAAACACTTAAAAAAGAAGTTTTAGTAAACTGAAAATTATTAGGAACTATCTAAGGTCTACAATGTCACAGGAAAAATTGACAAATATAAATATTATATCAATTGAACATGAATTGGCTTCAAAAATTTATTTTGAAAATATTATACATGGATGAATTTGCTACTAAAAAAGCACGAAAAGTGAAATTTTTAAATGTATAAAAGTATAATTTTTTTTAAAATTATTATATAAGGCTATAAGTTTGGCAGTGTTTTTTTTCTTATTAAATATAATAATCATTATAATAGCTAATAAAAATAAAGCTGAATTGGGCCAGAATTGGACATTCAAGAATGACACACAGATATTTGATGGCAAAAAGTGACCCACCAGTATGCCCAGTATATGGCACCACGATAAAAATCAAATACATTTTTGTAGAATGCAAATTGTATGAAAAAATAAGGTAGAAAAATATATTTTAATAGATCTTGATTATAATGATATAACAAACATAATTTCAATCAAAAGTACTTCAGTATTGGATATACCTAGTATTAAAAAAGATTTTGATGTTTATACGTTTGAAATTTTATATTATATTAATTAATATTATACTTTTCAGTAATCTATCATACAAATCATTTTTCTTTTACATATTATTTATTTTGTCTAAAGCCTCGTCAAAAACAAATGTTAATAGTATAAAATACTTGCCAATATTAACAATTTTGACTAGAAAAAATTGCTAATACCTTTTCATAAAATCACTTTATACCCGAGGCCTCAAACAAAAATGCTTAACATTAAACCTAGACCCTGTTTTTCGATTAAAAAATAAATAATAATAAATTTAATTACCTGATAATGAGATGACTGATTTTGAATTGCCTTTATTTGATTTAATTTTCTTTACATTCACCGACCACTTGGATAAGTACTTAGCTTTATTTTTTTCAGAACAATTAAGCCGACTTTGATTAAGTTGAGATGTGCTGGTGTTGGCACTGTTACTTGGTATCTTAACAGATTCAACTAATTCAGAATCACATTCCATTGCATTGTCAGCATTAGCATTATTCAACGAGGTAGGTGATGCATTATCATTTTGTAATGACTCAGAGTATGGTATTGGCGCTGTCGGTGGCAGGAATTCTTCCGATTGTGTAGTACTTTTTTGAGTACAACAATTATTAATCATGCTTTCTTCCATAATTGTATCACATGAGTTATTTGTTGTACTAGGAATATTTTTCAATTGGTCGTTTAGAGTCAATGTTGTTTTGGGTTTATGTTCGGCAGCCACTGGTCGTTTAAATGCATTAGACAGTTTAAATGGTTGCCGATTATTTTTTCGTGACCAGCCATTTTCTGTTGGAGCGCCATTTTCTGAAGGCATCTGCATTGTGTGACGTGTGAAGTTTGCGCCATTGCGCTGTCCATCCCTCGCAATGTGTTTAATGCGCCTCGTAAATAGATTGAATTCGGATTCAAATCTACTGAAAGAATGAACTTGCAAAAATTGATCCATCAAATCGCGTAAGATTAGACTCTTCTCTTCAATAATATCATTGAATAGAAGTGTTTCGATTGCCGGTTGAGATGCCGAGCTCGACGTTGCTCTTTGGTTGTTCATCATTAAAAATCGATTTACGGTTTGTTGATGATACGAGAACAGCGGTACGCGACAAGACAATAACACCGTGTGTTTGAACGAACAAAACGACCGACCAAACGGAATAAAAACTATTGATGGTGAAATAGTAATCGTTAAGTAACTACTAATTCCTTCGTTCACACAAATGCACAATAAAAGTCACTAGTTATACTGATCAGTAGTACGCACAAGCAGCCAGTTCGAACATTAAATTTCAAATGAAAAATGTCAAGGCAATAGCGTTGTACCAAGGACCGTAAACATAAACAACAACACGTTCTAGACCATATATCAGGTAGATGGCTACAGACCGGACCGGCAAGAACGCAGACTGTCACTACTCCACAACAAGTGTTGGGGCTGCGAGCATGCAACGACCCGACAGCAGCGCCTGTTGGAGGGGGCGGTATCTCTCCAAAATATATAGCAACTGATATTTTATTCCATGTTGAGGTGAAAGTGAAACAGGTCCATCTGTTTCTTTCGTGCTAAGAGCGCCCCGTCCACGCGTGAATAGGCGGCGTCAGTCAGGAAATCCATTTTTATTTATTTAAAATATTTGTTGTTAAAGTCAATACTTATACAAGCTTATGGGGGGAATCTACCACATATCCACCCGTAATTATGCCCCTGGGTTATAGTGATATTCCAGGCTAACGTTAAGGGTAGGCATCGCTGGCATTAAGGACTCATCGCCATGTTTATACTTCGGCACCGCAGTTTACACACCCACTTTATAGTAAAATATTAATTAGTCATAAAATATTATATGCAATGACGTACAAAACGTACCTACAATGTAACGTATCATACATTTTGTAATTTTCTGGGTTGATACATATTTTTTTTAATCGAACGATTCTAAAATATATACATTACTATGATACTATGAAGAAAATATTATAGGTACTGTTGAATTTAATTTTACATCAGACATCGTGATATAATTTAATTTTAGTACAGTAACTAAAATATTAATGTATTCACACAATTCCACATTATAATAATTAATAACGTATCGCGATCGATGACTACACAAACATAGACCGAAACACATGACATACGTGTATGGATATTATTAGCTTTGAATAATATTTATTTATTCTAGTAAAACATAATGTTTACTCAACATAATTTGATGGTTTTTGTCACATTTATCCATCGCGGCTAGCTGCTACACGCTGACCTAGACTCATTATTTAGATAGCTACTTATCATTAGTACAATGTCATTATAAAGGCGATAATAGCCGTAAATAGCAAACTTATACTATATAGTCATAAAAAACAATTAATTACCTATATTTATAAAACTGATTGAAGAAAAATATTATTAAATAATCTTCAAAACATCGCGATTCATTCCGTTTTACGCGTAGTTTTTATTTTTTCTTAATCGAACAAAATTATTGAAGTAGATTCGTTAAATGAATAAAAATGTAGGTAACCAAATTTTAGTAATTTTATTTAAAACTAATTTATTTATAATAGATAAAAATATGAGTACCTACTTATCTTTTTCCAGACATTTCAAAATCTTTATTTTATGTTTTCAAGTTATAATAACAAAAAAGGTGTAAGATAAAGGAAAAGTGGCGGGAGAGAAATAAAAACTATTCCATTTTTTATTTTCTTAATACCCATGGTTACCTTAATAAAGAGTATCCAAGAAAAATATTTAGACATGAGTATAATTTAAAAAAATATTCACCTTTTATTCGATATTTTTCCTTAGCAATAGGTACACAATATAAATATTATATTTAAATATACATAATTTTGTATATTATATACTTTAAAAATTAAAATTAAATATTATTGAATTTAATGAGAAAAGTTTTGAAAAAATGTTAAGACCATTAATAATTTTATTTACCATGAAGTTTTCTTCATTCAAATTATTTTTATAAATATTATATTATTTATTGGCATATATATTATTCTCTATAAATTAAAATTTGTGATTAAAGGTATTAAATATATTTTCTTTTATTATTTGTTGAAACATTTATTATTCATTTATTTATTTATTACAGACCTAGGTCCAATTACAAGATAAAATGCAGTGTAGAGTTACAACACTTAGCTAACAGACAACAAGTTGAACAAAATAAAAAAGATTAGAATATAACATAAAATAATGAAAAATACTAACAAGAAAAATAGCTATTAGATAATAATAAAACATTAAAATTAAAAAAATTTAAAAGAAATTTATTTATTAAAAAAAATAAGATTTATAAAAAAAATCAGTTAGTATAAAATAATTAGTAGGTAGTATGAAATTATGTATGTAATTGAGGGAAGAATGAGTTATATAAGATGAACAGGAGTCCTTAGTATTATCAAAATCTTTAACTTTAAAATGAATAAGACTTAATAAATAAGAAACATTTATATTATTTAATAATTAATGTTTTTTAGTCATATTTGTTAGATTTTAATTTTCTCTATAAATTATGTTCATATCATGTTCATTGTGTAGACTGTAGTACTTGCTAAATAAGCAGTATTCTATTCAAATCTAATTTTGAAGTAGATATATATTTAATATTTATAGTAGAATATTTACAGAACCATTCACATTCATTATTCATTTTATAACATACTAAGTACTTATGTAGTTGTAAAATAAAAATATTTCTTCTTTTCATTATACAGTTCAACATTTTTTAAATAATAACAAATAGGTACATAGTGTCATAGTTAGTATAACAAAGGGGCATCGCCCATTTGCGACAAAATAAAAAAGGTATGTTTTTTCCGACGGCCCATTTGCGCCAAATTCAACTGGTATAATTTAATAATTATAATAAAATAATATATTTTTTTCTCAATTAATAAACAACAGTTAGAATTTTATTTAAATCATAGACAATTTTAAAAATAATAATCAATAATATTTATAATATTATAATATTTTATAATTTTCTATTGCTTTTAAAGTAGTTTTTAATCTTTTTTTAACTTGTGAATTTTTTTTGGAGTTACTAATACTACTGACAGATTTATAAAAATAACTTTATTATATGTTACAGAAACGACGTATTTTAAATATACGAATTAACCAATTATTTAATGTAAAATGTTTAAACAGGTAAATTTGTCGTAAATGGGCGGTCGAAAAAAACATACCTTTTTTATTTTGGTGCAAATGGGTATACCCAAAATAAATAATTTTTTTTTTGGCGGAAATGGGTAATTCCCTAACAAAGTTTATTGCAAATTACAAACTAAATAAATTAGCAAAATAAATACGATAGGTACCTACCATATATTTTATTCAGTTTACATATTAATATATTATAATAATTCTATTAAGAGGACGTGTCACCCCAGAGAAATATGTCGTAAAAACATGTTTTCGTACTTCCAATAATACGGCTTACTGAAGGGTTTTACGTGAAAACACCTATCATGAAATTTGTAGAGGAGAATTTTATCTAGAATCGTATAGAGCCCGATTTTCGATATTTTTATTAATTATTTAAATAATTAAAACAATAAATAGTAAAAAAAAAACCATAAAATTCACTATGAAATATTATACGATTGAAAAAATATATCAAAAATTGGGCTTTATACGATTCTAGATAAAATTGTACTCTACAATTTTTATAATAATAATTATTTAGAATGGAAAACCTATGTGACCGTTCACCATAGGTACCCAATACCCATAGAATAATAATTAAATTTATTCCACGCGAAAATATAACATGTTTCATCTGGTCTTCAGTCGTTCCGCCAAATATCTACAAACTTATTGTTTTCGATTTTTTTTTTAGTCATTGTTCCTACAAGCTAATATAGCTAAAATTTATTTCACTTTAAACTATTAAACTGTTAAAAAGTTTAAACCAGGAGTTTCCAACCTACAGTCCGCTAATTTATGTTGTTCAGATGATATATTAGTTTCCACAGTTTTTAATTCATTTAATTAGTTAAATAAAATTAATTTATTAATTTTTTCATTTGATGTTATTCATTGAATTCGTGATCATGGTTTTTTCTAACTGCGCAAGTATACAGTAATATAATAGGTAAATAATATTGAATTACATATTTAATACAAAAAAGTTTTTTTAGGGTCATAATATTTAATTTTTGATTATGACATGTAGAGTGAATTAATTTTTTTAATGTCACCCAGTAAAAATTCCTTTAAATATCCACTGCTATGTGCAGTTGCAAATTTAAAATTGAGCAGTATTTTTTTGTATTTTATAAATTTTAATTTTATTAATATCAGTGGCGGCTCGTAGATAGGGGCGACGGGGCGGTCGCCCTCTTCTAAAATTATTATTTATTACTAATTTTTAATTATAATATAAAATTTCAAATTTATATTGTAGTATAATATTATTGTCAAAAATAAAAATTAATTTTCCTATATTTACACTAATAAATATTATGAAAACATTATCAGATAATGGGAGTTTACAATTTCTGAGAAACGATTTCCAATAACAATTTACCGAAATCTGCGAGCAGGGAATGCGATCTTGGGCGATGTTAAAAGTCGCCCGTCATAACTATGATCGGAATACAAAAACTAAGAAGGGGGAACACAATAATAACACTGCCGCCGGGACGATGATTTTAATCGCCCGATGCCCCGATATGCACGGTTTCCGAGCTTGCGTGTGTTTATTATTTACTTTTTGCCGTCGTAACTCATCGTAATCAATTATTATTTTATTATTTCATTATCATTATGTATGTCTTTAACGAATTTAATTAAATAACTATTATTAATATTATTTGTGTTCAATACTTTCCATAAATAAGAAATTTTATATCGCCCTACCACTTTCAAAGCACACCAGCCGCCACTGAATTTAACATATTTTAGAATAATAAATAATTACAATTTTTAACCATAACAAGGACGCGAGAAAATCGTAGGCGCAACTCAGATGTGTTGTGCAAAAATCGCAGACGCAACTCGGATATCGCGATATATATTTTTGTATTTTAAGACGCAATTCGTATGTAGCCAAATACACAAATAATTATCGATACGTGAATTAATAATACTGAGTATAATGTATGATTGGTATGAATATTATTTAATTTTGTTCGAATTTTTATTCGTTATTCGTATTATTTGTGTTACTGCTACTGTATAAAATCATTAATCGTAATGTTGAAGTTTTTCAACATATGATTAGAATATTTTTTTTCAATTGAAGTAGAATATTTTTTGTATAATAATTATCGATAACATTTTTTTTATTTTTAATAAAAAATTTAAATCAGTAAAAATTGCACCTATTATTAAATTGAAAAAATGTAAAAGGAAAAACATAAATATCAATGATAAATATTGTTTTATATTTTCCTATAATTTAATTATTGTTAAAAGTTATTCTACCTATAAGTCGTAATAGCATATTAATATTATAACCTATAGGCTCGAACACGGTCAAATGGCAGTTGCTGTTTCGCCGTCGCCACTTGCCGTTAAAAAATACCTGATAAGATGCATTAATAGATCAAATACGGCTATGGCAAAGCGGGGAGAAGTCCACCAAAAAAATTTAAAAAAGGTGGGCAAGCTGATATCGCTCTGCTGTATATTATAGATGAAGAGTAAGTCAATATAATAGATATGTTAAATTTGAATGCAATGACAGGTATCATTGCAGGATGCGAAAAACGATTCTGAATGGAGATGATTTGTCAGTCTAAGCTAATTAGTAGGATATATTATATTATTATTAGGTACCTATATTTAAATTGTAATATTTCGTAATTTTACGTGATTTCGTAAAAAATTAAATTTCATACGTTCATAAAATTATTTCAACGCTAGAAATTTTTTTTCAGTTAATTGAAAGAAAACTTATGAAAAACCTTGTTTTGGTTTTTTAACCTTAGGTATAATTCACAACAATTTTAAGAATATTCAACTTCAAAATTCCTTTCAAATTTTCGCGATTTTGATATATTTCGTAAACATTTGAACTTTAAATGCTTGTATTATAAACAAAAATTGTGACTAAAGATTTTTAATTTTTTTTTTTTTTACTTAAATAAGTATACAACTTATAATAAAACTTGTATTAAATTTTAAAGATTTTTTGGATAGCCAATTTCTTTTTATAGTAATTTCAAAAAAAAAATTTAGATAAATTTTCAATTGTCTATAAATAGCTTAGAAAAAGTCAAAATATTTTGAAAATGTAATCGTAAATAGATATAACGTTAATATAAACATTTGGAGAAAATTTCAAGTATATACAATGATTCGTTTTTGAGTTACAGCAAAATCTAAAAATCGATTTTGTCAAAAACTGATAATGCCTAAAAATTCGTCACTTTTTTAGGGTTTTTCGTAAGGCTTTTGAAAACCACTGAACATTTTTTTATTTTTGACATCCTAAAGTACCAACTAGATTAATTTTCCTTTTAAAAGAGGTGCATATTGGGTATTTTTTAACGGCGAAGTGGACTCACGTCGAAATGGCAATGGCGATGTGTCCTAGATCGAATTTATCTTATTGATCTAATTTTGCGTTGATTTTATCGAAAGACACTTTATCAAATTTTTAATTATTAATTCCATCTAAATGAATGGGTTTCGGATATAGTCGATTAACTGCAATATTACAGCACGAATCATTTAAAAGGCTTAACTCTAAAGGCTGTATTACAAATAACGATTCTAATGATTCTATAATGTTTGTTCTGTTATTATAACGTCCCGAGTCGTTTGAGCAAAACAATAACCAGCTTTCAGAAATAATTTACCAGAACTTTTTAATGTTAGCCTACGAATAAAACATCGTTAATTATAAATTATCGTAATTATAGTAGGCTTTTCACATTCAAAATACCAGTTACTTTTGAAAAATGATGGGTACCATAACTCTTTTCTAAATTCAGTGATATAAGTATCACGTTGCGTATAGGTTTGGCTATGGAATAACGAAAGTTTAGAAAAAGCGGATTTTGATAAAAAGGTAGTATTTAACATGTTGTTGTGTATTATATAATATACTCATAGATATATATTTTTTTAAATGTTATATTGATTTAGCTACATTATATGAAAGTTATAAACAATATATAGTATATAGGTACACTTTAAAAGAAGAAAACCATTATATTTATCAAATTCAAGGTCGATTACATATCACTGGTCGTCAAATATGTATTTTTTTTATTTACACATCAAAATGCACTCATCTTGAAGTAATAAGGTATTGCGATGTATTTTGGGCTTCAAAAATGGAAGCGCATCTCAAATTGTAAGTATTGCAGTACTTATAGGTACTTAATTTTACATTAAATCGTATATAATATTCATAAAATTTTATTTGTCGATTTTACGAAGAGTGCTTACTCAGAGAAATTATGGACCCTCAATATAGTAAAAGATTATTAAAAAATGACATTATTGAGCCTCCACATATAATACAAAACATGAAAAATTTATGAAAAACGATTCTGAACGGAGATGATTTGTCAGTCTAAGATAATTAGTAGGATATATTATATTAATATTAGGTACCTATATTTAAATTGTAATATATCGTAATTTTACGCGATTTCGTAAAAAATTAAATTTCATACGTTCATAAAATTATTTCAACGCTAGAAAATTTTTTTTCAGTTATTTGAAGGAAATTTTATGAAAAACCTTGTTTTGGTTTATTAATCTTAGATATAATTCACAACAATTTTAAGAATATTCAACTTTAAAATTCCTTTCAAATTTTCGCGATTTTGATATATTTCGTAAACATTTGAACTTTAAATTATAAAAAATTGTGACTAAAGATTTTTAATTTTTTTTTTTTTTTTTTACTACAATAAGTATACAACTTATAATAAACCTTGTATTAAATTTTAAAGATCTTTTGGATAGCCAATTTCTTTTTATAGTAATTTCAAAAAAAAAAATTTAGTAAAATTTTCAATTGTCTATAAATAGCTTAGAAAAAGTCAAAATATTTTGAAAATTTAATCGTAAATAGATATACATAAATTTTTAGGGTTTTTCGTAAGGCTTTTGAAAATCACTGCACATTTTTTTATTTTTGACATCCTAAGTATAGGTTTGGCTATAGAATAACGAAACTTTAGAAAAAGCGGTTTTTGATAAAAAGGTAGTATTTAACATGTTGTTATGTATTATATAATATACTCATAGATATATATTTTTAAAATTTTATATTGATTTAGCTACATTATATGAAAGTTGTAAACAATATATAGTATATAGGTATACACTTTAAAAGAAGAAAGCCATTATATTTATCAAATACAAGGACGATTACATATTACTGGTCGTCAAATATGTATTTTTTTTAATTACACATCAAAATGTACTCATCTTGAAGTTATAAGGTATTGCGATGTATTTTGGGCTTCAAAAATGGAAGCGCATCTCAAATTGTAAGTATTGCAGTACTTATAGGTACTTAATTTTACATTAAATCGTATATAATATTCATTCAATTTTATTTGTAGATTTTACGAAGAGTGCTTACTCAGAGAAATTATAGACCCTCAATATAGTAAAAGCTTATTAAAAAATGACATTATTGAGCCTCCACATATAATACAAAACATGAAAAATGTATGATAAAAAAAATATATAGTTCATAACTCATAAGTCATAAGTATACAAATAATATTTTTAGGTGTATTTATTTTAAATGAAGAAACAATACATCCACACAAACAATATATGTTTTTTCTAGAAATTATTATTATTAACATTGTTTTTTTATAATTGCCCACCATTAGTAAATTAGTAAATTTATTACAATGTGTATTATAAATAGGATATATTAAAAAATAACAGATTAACGTGAAAGACGAAACACGAACAATTTAATATTAATTCAATTGTGTTATTTTTATTTATTATTGATTATTATTATTATTTTATTTTATTTTATTATAGCATAAATAGATATCTTATTTGAATTAGAATTAGAAGTAATAAAGCTATAAATACGAATCAAACTATATTGTATTACAGTTTTTAAGATCTATATTTTAGACATTTTAGTGTATATACAAATGCTAGCAGTAACTTAAAGTATAAGTTAGAAGGTAGGCGGCGCGTGGTTATCAAGAAAATAGTGCGGCGACATTTACGTACTCAGAAAAACGTTCATATAATAATAATAATTAATAAGCGACGGCGCGACACTCCCGAACGAGCAGCCGTCAACGGGCCGCCGACTGCGAATAGTGAGTGTGACTTAACGTCGCGTGCTTGCGGAACTCGAAAACACTTAACAGTGCATTCTCTTAGACGTTGTATACCTACGTTTCGCTTTGGGTGACACGTCCTCTTAATCTTTTTATTGTACAAGTAATAAATTATCCTTTAATCAAAATAAGTAAAATGATTATTAATATATAATAATAATTAATAATTCAATAATTATAGTTTTTTAAAAGGCCTAACTGCTGTTAGTCTGTATGCAATAAGCCTAAAATACAGCAGGTCATTTGGAAAAATAATAAGTAGTAATAATGGGCCACCCCATTGCAAAGAGTCTAATATTTTTGCAAAACGACTGATTTTCCATATTGACCTACGTTATATTATTTATTATCATACATTTAATAATTTAAGATAGGTACTATTAATATAAAACTATTTATTAATAATAATTATTTTATTTTATTTATCTTGGAAATGACTTGCTTTATTAAATGATTCCACTGTTGGTCGTTTCATCACAAGTCTGGTCGGTAAAAGAGAATCAACTATTTCTTCCTAAATAAATATAGACAAAAAGAAAAATGTATACTCTATTTACTGTTTTACAATTAAATTAGTTTACAATGTTATATTAGTTATAACAATGGTCAATGATAATACAGACAATACCATAATTATCATTATTATTATTATGCATAATTTAAATATAAAAATAATTAATATAATATTACAATTTAACTGATAACAGTTATTTCCATAAGCGCAAATAGGGTTTGAGATGAAGCCCTAGCTATTCATTGAAACAATAACTGTAGAGATATACAAATCTGCAAACATATTAACTGTTCACGAGCGCAACTTGCCGACTTGAACTGGCGTATGTGATTTGTTTTCTTTCAGTTTTTTTACAAAATTTAGTATTTTATAATACTCCTCCATTAGAGACATCTCCATTTGCACCAACATCAATTATAATATACTCATAGTTGGCGTTTATTACTGCCTTAATGGCATAATGTTTCATTGTAATTATTGTAGTAGTATAAACTTGATCCAGGAGGTTTTTAATATGCTTCCTATCAATAGATCCTAAGCAGTTGTCAAAATTCCATTTTATACCAAAATCGTTGGCAATTTGCTTCCATTCTTCTTCCGAATTTGCTTGTGATAAGCTTCGAAATCTATCCAACGATTTATAATATTTAATTTTGCTATTATTTAGTACCTAGACACAGCCATATTTTTATTTTGTTTCTTTTCAAAAAATATTTACAAATATTATGTTGTATATTTAGTTATAATGAAAAAAAACAATTGTTCAAATGTTATCACTGTAAAGTGGAGTTGAATTTCTGCAGGATAATTTATCTCCTGCTTTGTATAATGGTACCTCTGACTAGTCTGACTATACATTTTTTATTGGTTTCATGATATTTACCCGTTAATAATGAATGATTAAAAATAATGGATAAAGACAAAGCAATAGAAACATTTTTGAGTAAATAATTTGTCAATTTATTTTCGTAATAAGAATTATGATTTTGTGACAATCATAAAAACCGACAATCATACCTGACAATATATGGGGGAATTTTACATTACTTTCTACTAGGAATCTAGGAATCATACAGGTAGACACTGGAAGGTATGTAAAAGCCATTTCTATGAATAATTTCAATAACAATTTTATATTTTATAGTACTCTAGTATTCAGTGTATAAACCTTAGATCATATAATAATAAAAAGGTATATCGTTATAAGTAAAATACTAGGTAAATAATATCTGTGCTTACAACTGCAGTAAGTATGACCAGTATGCATTCAGCTATAAAATTGTTTCTTGTTTTTCTTATATAATAAAAATTTTGGATAGTGTATTTAGTTAAAAAAAAAAAATGGATGACAATATTTGTAAAATTAAAAAGAAAAAAAATTAGATTATTCCAAAGTACAAAGTACAAAGGGCATATATTTTCACTACAAAATTGGTAAATAAATTGTATAAAAACACAGCAAGCCAAAATAAGTAGTTCGTGTTTTTGTTTAATTTAGAAATAATTGTCATTTAAATGATTTTAAATAGATATTTTATTCGAATTTTTTTTTTATTTCATAGGAATACTAATTCTTTGACTTTTTCGGTTGAATATCAAAACAACAACATAGTATAATTGAAAACATATTTAAATATATTATTTTATGATCTTTATTTATAATTTATATACACAATATTATGTAGATACCTAATGTTATCATTATTTTTATTAGATAATTGTTATTTATTATATTATAATATATTTTTTATTTTAATCCGTCTAAACAGTGTATTTTTAATTTATTTATTGAGTAAATAAATATATTTTTGATTTTAAAATGTTACTATTCAATTGTATTTTCAAAAATTTCATTTTATTTATAAATTACAGACCTATTGATAATTTTAAAGATCCTAACGTAGTAACGTGGTTGAAGACACTTGTACTTTAACAAACATAAATGACAGTTTACAAGTTGTTTATAACACACAATCTTTGAATTCTAAGTCATTATGATTCTTCAACTTATTTATCATTAGTTAATAATAAAAATGAAATAGAACATGATGAATGATGACACATTTTGGAAAAACAAAATGGATGTAATGTTATCGCAGTTTTACCTAAACGTCCTAAACCACTTGTTTTCAGAATAATTAACTCTCAATTAAATATACCAAAAATGTAATAGCAATATTTTTTATCATATTTCTATGCATGATTGACAACAATAATATTATATTATACCTAATGAATAATGACATCGTGTCATTTTAATTAAATTACTTTCATTAAATTACATCGTGAATTATATTTTATTTTATGTATAGCTATTACTTTTTCTTATTTTAATTTAAATTTAAAAAAAATAGTCATCAACATTTTTGATTATTCTGTGTATATAATTTTATTTAATTATGTAATAGTTGAATAATTCTTTAATATTAGTAACATAATATTAGGACAACAACAGATGTGTTATCACCCATTATAAAAAATAATGTTCTCAGAACCTTCGTCCGCACCAATTTTTCAACGTTTTCCATTTTGGCTAGCAATGTCACTAACATTAACGATAATTTAGTATGCACACACCAGTACAGATCGCAGTATATACTATACTTATATAATTATCTATATAAAACTATTAAAAATTCCCTGTTTGTAATCTATTATTACTGGTTATAATTATGTAAAAAATGACAAATAATTTTTAGTTTTTATTTGCATGATATTTACCATCTTGGTGTAAGAATATTAACAAGTAATTATTTTATTTTAAGCTTTTTCTTTATTCAATAGGTAAACAAACAACATAAAAAAAAAATAAGAAAAAACAGCAGTTAAAAACAAATATGCTGATAATGATAATGTAATGTCATATGAATTTAAATTCTTCAATTACTTATTATTGAATATAATAAAAAAATTATTACTTATACAAAATAAAAACATTGAGATGTAGGTATAATAATACAAAAAATTTAAATACAAAATTCTTTCAATACATAAGTAATGCTGAGTCAATACAATTATGCAATATCGTATAAATGTGAGTTTATAAAAAAAAAATTGATTCATAAATCAAATTCACATAAAATATTAATTTTTTAAATATTGCATTTACTTAAAAATACTATTTAAATTTTAAACATAACAAAATCATTAATTATCAAATATGAAACTAATAGGAATACAAACATTATAACAAGTTTTAGTTTTAAATAAAAACGGAAACAAAAAAAAGTTAACAAAAATATAATATATGGACACAACACTTTTGGTGTCAATATAAATGTTCAATTAATTTAATATAAATCTTTAAAATTGTCCAATTTTTTTTTTAAAATATAGGCACCGTTTAAAATGTTGTTGTTTCAATTTTTGTTGAAACTATTCATTGATCATCTGTAAAAAAAATAATTATTATTTATTATGCAATGAAATAAAACAGAATATAATAATATAGTTTATTTTTAAATTTTTAAGTGATTATTATATACCTGTATTTTCTTGACTGCCAACGATGAAGCAAGCTTTAACAAACTTTCGATGAAATCTGTACATCAAAAGTTGACTTGGAGTATTACATTCAAATGATTTCTTTTTTGTGGATGCCGATAGTTGTGACAATTGTTGACGAAAATCACTATCAAGACCATAGAGATCATTTTCAAGAAGTTCATTTGTTCCAGAAGAATTAAGACTAGCTTTTTTTTCCTTGTTATAGATTGTGCCTTTTCTAGTCATACTCTCATTGAGATTTACTTCAACTTCTTCTGACAATTTTGTTAAAATATTCCTCCAAGCTTTCGGAATACCATTTATTTCTACACATGCACGGACCAAATCAGGTGGAGATCCTCCAATGATTGGACCAATTAGATGGTAAAATCCTTTTTCTGTTTTGACAATATTTTTGGTTTTTCGAACTACCAAAACACCAGCGTTATGAACTTTCTTCAATACTGTGATTTGATCTGCTGCAAATAAAGTACCTAGAAATATGAAAAAAAATTATATTAATAAAATTAATTTTATTTTAATTCAAGGGGGCGGTGAGCTTTTTCAAACTTGGAGATTAAAAATAATATAACTTTTCAATATTATATAAAAACACTACGAATAATTGAACGTGGTAAAATCAAAATAGTTGTTATTGAATACACTATACAATGTCTTACGGACTGTTATATAATCAAATTTTACGTGTCAATAGGAAAAGTCTTATTTATAAATTATAATAGTGAATAAATATATAAATATTTATAGAAAGTAAATTTGATTTTGCATGAGGGGGGCGTTAGCAATTAGTTATTACGATAAAGGGGCGCTGAACCAAAAAAGGTTAAGAACCACTGTAATAAACAGATGTTTAGAATTTTAAAGCAAGTTATGAATATTTCAAAATTGTTATTTTATATTATCATATATTATTTAATATAATACAGTGTACATACAGATACCAAGTAAATCCCGGTAGGCCTTTATTATTATTATTCACTTATTATTACAGTGTTTGCTAATCAAAAGATTTAAATGTACACGGGGCTCAATCAATATTATGAAATATCTCTTAATAAATAATAATTTATGCGATAAGGAAAATTAAATTAAAAATAACAAGAATGGCATGAATAAACATATATCCTCGTATGAATTAACTACAATATCAGCGCGCAGCGATCGGCCTTATCTAACAGGAATATTATTATTGGTACATTATAAATTTCTACTGTCACAAAATTATTAAACAATCCAACGTAGTTTAACATTTTTATTTTGTGCTGCAAAAATAATTTACAGGCTTTTATTTGAAATATTTTCTTTGGCCTCAACCTTCTGTTTTTAAGTGAGGAAATAATTTTGTATATTATAATTCATATTATTCAATTTAATTCAGATATCAGATAATACTTTATAGAATATGGATGACCCACAACCAGAGCCGTAGCTAGGGCTTGGCGAAACTGGCCCAGGCCAGGGGCACAAAATCCATAGTAAAATATACCATATATTATACCAATTATTACTAACATAAATTTTATTTAGAATATGGGCAAAATAATTATACTAGAATAGCTACGTTATAGTTCTTTATTATGGCATATTGTGTACAAAAATATTAAAATTTACAAGTGTTTACAAAATAATATATCATTATAATATAACACCGTGACACTGGGTGCCCTAATTATATTTTAAGAACTGATAGTTGCTGGTAATGTGATTTTTTTGTGTAATTGTTAATATAATGATTTTCAAAATCGATTATTATTATTAACTCATAGTGGCATGTTTAATTTAAAATTAGGATTCTAAATGTTTTATTTTTATATTTTAAAGACCTTCATCAATTTATTCATATTTATGGGTGGCAGATTACTACTCCTATTTTAATATTTAGTCTTTTTGTATCAGTCCATGAAAGGAAACACTTGAGAAAGAAGTTTTAGTAAACTGAAAATTATTAAGAACTATCTAAGGTCAACAATGTCACAGGAAAAATTGACAAATATAAGTAATATATCGATTGAACCTGAATTGGCATCAAAAATTTATTTTGAAAATATTATACATAGATAAATTTGCTACTAAAAAAGCACGAAAAGTGAAATTTTTAATTGTATAAAAGTATAATTATTTTTTAAATTATTATATAAGGCTATAATAAGTTTGGCAGTGTTTTTTTCTTATTAAATGTAATAATTGTTATAATAGATAATAAAAATAAAGCTGAATTGGGCCAGAATTGGACATTCAAGAATGACACACAGATATTTGATGGCAAAAAGTGACCCACCAGTATGCCCAGTATATGGCACCACGATAAAAATCAAATACATTTCTGTAGAATGCAAAATGTATGAAAAAATAAGGTAGAAAAATATATTTTAATAGATCTTGATTATAATGATATAACAAACATAATTTCAATCAAAAGTACTTCAGTATTGGATATACCTAGTATTAAAAAAGATTTTGATGTTTATACGTTTGAAATTTTATATTATATTAATTAATATTATACTTTTCAGTAATCTATCATACAAATCATTTTACTTTTACATATTATTTATTTTGTCTAAAGCCTCGTCAAAAACAAATGTTAATAGTATAAAATACTTGCCAATATTAACAATTTTGACTAGAAAAAATTGCTAATACCTTTTCATAAAATCACTTTATACCCCAGGCCTCAAACAAAAATGCTTAACATTAAACCTAGACCCTGTTTTTTCGATTAAAAAATAAATAATAATAAATTTAATTACCTGATAATAAGATGACTGATTTTGAATTGCCTTTATTTGATTTAATTTGCTTTACATTCACCGACCACTTGGATAAGTACTTAGCTTTATTTTTTTCAGAACAATTAAGCCGACTTTGATTAAGTTGAGATGTGCTGGTGTTGGCACTGTTACTTGGTATCTTAACAGATTCAACTAATTCAGAATCACATTCCATTGCATTGTCAGCATTAGCATTATTCATCGAGGTAGGTGATGCATTATCATTTTGTAATGACTCAGAGCATGGTATTGGCGCTGTCGGTGGCAGTAATTCTTCCGATTGTGTAGTACTTTTTTGAGTACAACAATTATTAATTATGCTTTCTTCCATAATTGTATCACATGAGTTATTTGTTGTACTAGGAATATTTTTCAATTGGTCGTTCTGAGTCAATGTTGTTTTGGGTTTATGTTCAGCAGCCACTGGTCGTTTAAATGTATTTGACGGTTCAAATGGTTGCCGATTGTTTTCTCGTGACCAGCCATCTTCAGTTGGAGCGTCATTTTCTAAAGGCATCTGCATTGTGTGACGTGTGAAGTTTGCGCCATTGCGCTGTCCATCCCTCGCAATGTGTTTAATGCGCCTCGTAAATAGATTGAATTCGGATTCAAATCTACTGAAAGAATGAACTTGCAAAAATTGATCCATCAAATCGCGTAAGATTAGACTCTTCTCTTCAATAATATCATTGAATAGAAGTGTTTCGATTGCCGGTTGTGCAATCTGTTGCGGTTGAGATGCCGAGCTCGACGTTGCTCTTTGGTTGTCCATCATAAAAAATCGATTTACGGTTTTTTGATGATACGAGAATAGCGGTACGCGACAAGACAATAACACTGTGTGTTTAAACGTACAAAACGACCGACCGAACGGAATAAAAACGATTGATGGTGAAATCCACTAATAGTAATCGTTAAGCAACTACTAATTCCTTCGTTCACACAAATGCACAATAAAAGTCACTAGTTATACTGATCAGTAGTACGCACAAGCAGCCAGTTCGAACGTTAAATTTCAAATGAAAAATGTCAAGGCAATAGCGTTGTACCAAGGACCGTCATAAACATAAACAACAACACGTTCTATGGTATCTAAGGAGGTTATACTATCTATGGTCACTGCGCTTACCGCCAAAATGTTTACGCCGTTCACAGTTTACGGATGATAACAATGATAACATCAATTTCTTAGATCATTCATTAGTTCGTTGTATACATATAGTATACATGTAGTATTTTAAATTTAAATGCCGTTCAAAAAATAATTATATTATTTATAATTATTATTAATTTACTAATATTATGGTCTAGCAATTGGTTTATGTTGTATGTTAAGTACTAATTTTTTTTTTGAGATTTTTTCTCCCTATTCAACAACCTTTAAAACCGTGATAACTGATAATATACGTCGGACGTCCTAACTCCTAGTCGTCCTACACTCCTACATAGTACATTAGTACATACAACGTACTACAAAAATGCTAACTACCAAGCATGACAAAATATATATTTTTTTTATGCTACTAAGTACTAACTGGGGTGTCTATTGTCTGGAGTCCGAAGTATTCGAAAAAAAAAAAATTAAAATCTATAGAAATTAAAATTGAATATTGATCTTCAATTCCATTTGTCTAGTCTCTAGTGGCTACAAAAATATAAATTTTTTGATCTTAGGTTATCTTAGGAATACTGTATAGTATATGTATGGTGACCAGATATAAAAATGTTAAAAAAAGTATATTTTAAAACTTAACTCCTTCTCTGTCGTAATTGCCTAATGCGTATACTTTTCTACTCATTTTACCCATATTTCCATAGGTCATCTCCTTCTATAAAAATTGTTTTTTTTTTTCATCTGATTACTCTATTTATTTTATTATTATTATCAATTAGTTGAAATTATAATGTCAACTCATTTAGTATGTGTCTTTATGATGAAAATACTTTGATATTGAAGAATTTAAAGTAAAGTTAAACTAAAGTATAAATTATTTTTTAAAGGTAAAAATACCGAGTGTAAAATTTAAATATATATGATTAAGTATATCTTAAATCGTGTTACCAACCAATAAGAATGCTTTAGGTCGAACCATAAAATATAAATTAATAATCAAATTATAAAAAACACGTTAACACGCATACCTATTTATTTATTAGCCCATAATAATTTTAAAAAAAGAGTACAATATCATGTACTTAACACTTTTGTTAAGGACACTAGGACACGCGTCAAAAAAGAGTACTGTCCTACGAAAAAGAGTACGTCTGGTCACCATAAGTATATGAGTACTATAAAATTCTGTAGTTTAAACTATGTTAATATTATTTAATGTATGTCATTTGTTTGCAATTTTCGGGATAAATTCTCTTAGAACCTTTCTAAGTGCAAGTTAAAAACTGTTATATAAAATACATTCTGTCTTGTACATCTATCTTTGTTCTTTAATGTTTCAATATTTTGGTGTTATAAATTTGAAGACTTGGAGTATATTTTATAAATTATAATGGAAATTATTAATTCCAATAAAAACAATTGTTAACACATCCTATATAATAGTGTCCCAATCTTCCAGTCAACATCTAATGTATAGCAAAGTGGTACCCACTTATTGCCTTCTTTTTTAATGATTAAACTATTTATCAAACACATATACCTATACTTAAAAATACATTGGGTGTTGGACCAAATATGCAAAACTATTGGTAAATAAAACAGTGCTGTTAAAAATTTCTATTCATATGAAATTGATGTAGAGCATGAATATCATATAATATAATATATAATACATAATAATATATATATATTTAATCCCCCAAAAGTGTTACCTAGATCTAATTAGCTACCATAAATCACTGCCATTTTTGAAAATAGCATTTTTACTGACCTAAAAATTGATGATAGGTTGTCAGAAAAAAAAACACATACCTAATTGTAAAATCAATTCATTCATCTCTCCGCTCAGAATCTAAAATTATTAATTGGTACCTAAATTTCATTTATCTACAGTAGATTTTTATGCATACATTGCAGTTTACATTAATAATTGTATCTTATCTAATTTACAAGAACCTACTTAATCTATTACCTATTGTACAGGCACTTATTTAAAATTAAGTCTAATTATTATTAAATTAATCTTATTTTTAAAATTTTCTTTTATGTATATATTTTTATAAATATTATAAATCTATATTAGACATTTTTGTATTTTGTACCTGTACCTATTAAATACCTAGTTATTACAAATTGATAAACTATAATTTCCCATTGGACACATTTTTACTTTTAGACAATATTAAAATTGACTTCTTCAATTATAATAGAAGACCAGTTTTAAATCAGTTAAATCACTTGTATCTGTGTGTAGTGCATACTTTATAAGATAGGTATGTTAAACATTGTATGAATAATTTAATACACCAAAAATAGCACAACTTACAAAAAAAATTAAAATACAAAAAGGGACAAATAAAAAAAATAGTACAAGAGATTTTGGTAAAGATGTATATAAGTACTGAAAGAAAAAATGTAGTTTGTAAAATGTCTAAATTGAAATTTAGTTCTTATATAAAACTAAATGTCCAATAAGTAACAATTAATTAGTAAGTAAGTAGTTAATAAGCAGGTAGGTAACAAATAAAAATTTTACAGATGTTGAGATGTCACACAATATATTGTATACGGATAATTTAGGTAGATACTAGTATTTAAATACTTTGCTTACTATTTAATATATTATTTAAGTTATTTTCTTGGTTTTAAATTCTAAACAGTTAGCAGAGCAAGAATGTATTGATTTTACTAAAATGTTTATGAAGAAAATATGTATTCAGTAGAATAAAATGCTTTTATCATCAACTTCTAAGGATGTTTCTAGTAACTTATCTAGTAACTAGTTAGTACTCTTAAGAAATCAAAACTGAAAATGCTCAGTTCTTTTTAAAAATAATCAAAAAAACAAATAAAATATGAACATTAAAATAATTGTTCAGTAACAAAAATTAATGAGTATCATATGAATATAAATAATAACCACAAAGTTTAATAATTTTGCTAATGTTTCTTAAATAATTATAATGATTTCTCATAGATTTAAATTGTAATACATCCTTAAAATGTACCTACTTAGTGATGAGGTACACTCGACACCTACTGTGTAGTGATTCTCTGGAGGATTTTTTTACATGAACCACCCACTAATGACTAATTACTATATTTAACCATTTCGGTCCCCTTGCACATTGCAATGTACATCAATTGCATGTACGATTTATTTTATCTGTATTAAATCAATTTCCGTGATAATAGTAGATTCTGATAGTACAACTTCTATTTTATACACGATTATTATAAAGATTCTTTATAAGTTATAAAGTATATATTGTGTATAAACTATAAGTCATATTTTAAAATATTTAAATAGGTAATAGAAAACAATTTTATGGTAAAAAAGGACAAACATTTCTAGTACACGTGTTTAATTACCTATCTACATGACTACATAAAATATAAATGTAGATTTCTTAACACAATTAAATTTCATTAAATATCATTGTACATATACGATTCTAACTTTTTTGATTTCAATTTAAATTATAACAAAATAATTAACATTGTTATTTATCATTTAAGTAATTTTATCTACCTATATTTTAACTTAAAATGTCTGTAAAAATAATTGTTATTATATATTTTTAATTTGTATGGCTTCATTATAAACTACTTATGAGGTATCTTGTATTAAATTTACAAAAATTTTCACCAAGTGAATAATTTTTTAGACGACATTTATAGAAAAAAAACTAAAAAAAATATACAATCTACATTGGAATTTATCCTGTATTCTTGTAAAAATTAATTTTAATTAAAATTTTAAGTTTATTCAGTCATTTTATTTCTGTGTTACCTAATTCAAATTATTGGCCGAGGCCCAAAGTATAAAGATTTAACAAAAATTAAAATGAATAAAATATAAATTTAAATATAAAAGAAGTTACCAAGTATGGTATAGACCCAATCACACTCATAATAGTACCTAAGCTATTTCAAGGTACCTATGTTTTAAGTGTTTCATTCTAGAATAAAAAATACGAAATATAAATTCATGATCAAAATATCTGATAAAAAAAAATTCATTTTAGTGTCCCGCCTAATTGGTTTTCTACTGGTTAGTTCATAAATCATAATATGTAGTTTGTTCTGCTTCTGTACCAAAATTTGATGATAAATACAATGAAAAACTAAAAACATAAATATCTATATAGACTATATCATTGAACTTTGTAATGTTAAAAGGCAATAAGTAAGGGTCAATACTATAAGTTTTTTCAAGAGTCCAATAACCTAAAAAATTTTTAAATATAAATATATCTAATAAAGAGGGATAAGTATATACAGTGAAACCTCCCTTACCGGACACTTTTATGAAATTTTAACTTTTGATTTTAATCATTTCTATCGTAAATTTGTAGAATTCGAAAATGCTAATACGAAATGACTTCGTGTCAAAATACGAAAAAATCTAAAGTACCTAACTGATTTTTTTAATATATTATGTTAGTTTTAATTATTATATTATACATTTTTTTTATCTTTTTACATTCGCATTTTTAAAAATATATAAAAAAGATTAAAATAAAAATAAATTAAATTTATTATGTTCCTATATGTATATAAATAAATATATAAATTAATCAATTTTTTAATTACAATTTCAATTTTTTATTTCTCTAGTATTATACTTCTCCCTCTAAATACCGAACACCTCCAAATAGCGGAAAAATTTCAGCGACCGAGGGTGTCCGGTACTGTAGTAGCTATAGCGACTTAAAATTATGATAGATATCTAGGCACCTATATTTTACAAACACAATATTTAGTTATATGTAGGTACCTATAACGTAAGATTACTTAGCGATTTTAAAACGCAGATAAGATCGACGCTTTCCACGGCACAAACATGGTCCAACACCACACAGATTTATAAAAATATTTAGCCGCACACAAAAAATAGTACGATACCGCAAATTTTTTTTAAAACAAATACAAATTGAAATATAAAAATATTACATAGAATTAAATTCAAATTCGATAAAATCAAAATACGCAATCTAAATTAAAAATAGCATTTCTAAAATAATAATTTGTAAAAATAATGTAATAATTTAAGTATGAATATTGTATTACCTATATTGGTTTAAAATGTAAATATGTTCCACTATAGTTAGTCTGTAGTGAGCAGGTACTGATATACTAAATTGACTTCTCGTTCTCGATCACATTTCTACGATTATTTGTAAAAAGTTTAAACATTATATTTATTTTATTTTAAATGTCACGCGCGATGGTTCGGCGACTGAAAGACCACTGAAAACTCATTACAAATTTGTACATTGTGGATATATTCTTTTACAAATGAAACTAATAATGTTGCGCTATCTTGATTTAGATATACTTATTTATCGATAAGCAACGATCGTGGAAATATACGGCTAAATTGTATGCGGTAATGGGATATCCGCTGTATTTTAAAATCTGTGTGCGGTTTTGTCCCATGCGTATTTTACGTATATGTGTGGTAGGTAACGGGCGACGGCCGTTAAGATAAATAACAGTACAAAACAGTACCAATCTATTAAAAATAATAATACTAAATTACTAAACAGTAAATGGTGTATATTTTTGGGCTTTTTTTATTATATTTTATAAATTACTTAATATGAATCATGTAAACTTTATTATGTAACGAATGATGATACAAGTGATACAACCTCGTAGTTCGTAGTTACATATTATGTCATATACTTATGCTTAGTGATATCTACAATAATATGTGCTTGATAAAATGTATATATTAATATTATAATGATTTACCATAGTCTACCTTATTTATTCCAATTTGAAACTTGACATAATAGTTATGTTTTTATAAAGTTTCTTTTAAATAATCTTCTAGCATAAGTACCGTCATATTATGGCATAATTTCAGACGATTTTTAAGCTATTTCACTAATAATAAAAAATGTATTTATAGTTTAATTTAAATTATTCCTATCTAAATTTTATAAAAATATTTTTTTATAAGCGTTTAAATTTAGAATTTTAATAAAATTCGTAAAATATCAAAATTTATCAAATTATCTTGTTACAAATTTAAAAAAAAATTCTTTTTATATATTATAAGATTTTGAGATTTAATACAATATTAGAACAAAATTACATATTTAAACTATAAATAACGATATTCATTATTTTATTATAGTTAAAAAAACATTATTCGTGGTGAAATACAATTATTATTATGTATATTATTATTTATTATATTTTATTCACACAATGGAATTTTTCAAATGCAATATTTTTGGCAAAAATTATTCCAACCTACTGTAGTTATTGTTAATAAGTAGGTACCTAAAATAAATTAGTTTATCTAACAGCAATATCAAAAACATGACATGAAATATACTTCGCGGTATAGCCGTTATAGGCTGATAGATCGTCTTCTCTGAGGATCGTTTTTCGTATACAATAATGAAACGTTGATTAAAACTTAACACACTCTCATCACAGTGGCCCACTCGACATTTACCGTACAGCAGAGTGATACTTATAAAATATAAATTAGCCTACCTTTTATTTATTTATTTAAATTATTTTAGAGGATATAACAGATCATAACGTATTAACGTCAGATGTGGATCCAGAACATATTTATGAGGTGAGGAGGGATGAATTTTGGGTAAAAATTTAACCAAAATCTGATAAAAATACGTCTAAGTACCTATGTTCACTAATAGATGAATATATTATTATTCAAATTCAAATTTTTCAGTATAATTAGATTAATAAAATACATGATTAATAAAGTTAAATTAATTGTACATGATGTATAATAATTAATAATAAAATGTTTAAACGTAAAACATGTTTTATATTATAGGTATACAAAAAAAAGATCACAAAATAAATTCGACAAAGTCGTACCGTATTTTTGATTTTACAAATAAAACAACCACACTTGTTTGACGTTGGTGATCATCGGTCACAGCGAATCCCGAAAAAAAATATACATTTTTAAAAATTTTAAATATATTAATTGATTATAAAAATTAAAAAATGACCACTTATTACTAGTTACGTACACATTTACACACACACACACACACACAGAAATGGAAATTGCCTATATTAAACTTCTTAGAAACGGTCGGTATAAAATGTATATCTATATATCTATATCATAGGCGTGTCTAGGCCTCATTCGTAGGTCGTGCACAACAGTAGCATATCCATGATGATGAGGTTAAAAATATTATGACTTATGAATGGGGCTGTAAATTGAATGCACTAAAAAACCTTGTGCCTTGGTTATCAGTTAAGTACTAGTAAGCCAAGGTTTATAGATTATAATCTATAAACCTTGCTAGTAAGCCACGGTAATTTCAAGAGTCAAAGGTTTAAGGTACTGATATAGATATACGGTATCTATAGTACTTAAGTGAACGAGTACAACAACTCGTACAAATTATATTTAAACATTTTAAACTTAGAAAGATGACCGAACAGCTGGAGTATACCGTATACATTAATAAATAAAACCTTTTAGGTAGTTCGCTCAACATAAAAATATTTCGAAAGTATTTTATAGAGTGATTTTATATTTTGTAAAATTTTTATTCAAATTGTATATTTTTTTATGGTGACAATTTATTATATATTATTTATTTATTTTTAAATATTTTTGAAAAAACTATTTGCTTAATTTATAGTTTTAATTTGAAAAAAAGAAGCTCGTAAAACACTCCTAAAATAGTAAAATCTAATTATGAAAATAATATTGTATAATATATATATATATGTACAATAAAAATATATAAAAAAAATATATGGTCTTAAAACATACTTCAAAAATCATAAATTAATTAAAATAATATATTATAAAATGATTCAATTTTTATGAGAAAAATGAAGGATGAACACAAAGTAATAATACTATATAATTTATTATGATACTATTTTTCGTATTTCTTTACACGTTTACACTGTCCATTTTTTGTCAAAAACACAATAAAATTGTTATCGTCAAGGAAACGATTAGCTATAGTGTTTATTTCGCATGTATATATAATATAAACGATAATAAATTTTCGTCGCATTACCAATTCAGAACTGTACTGGACAACATACTGTTATTGCGAATAATTTTGCATAGTTATAGTTTATTGTTGTTAACCGTATCTAATATTATATCCACGCATTAACACCATGAACATAATTAAATGTGCGAGTATGCCTAATATTTTGGCAACATCGGAACCTATAATTCGTTCTTGGATCTATAGACAAATCGAAATGCCTGCGCAGATTGACCGTTTATATGCCCAACATTTTGGTCATGGCAACAGAATCCTCGAGCAGAACGCTGGACATTCCAATTATTGTTGTTCCATCAGCCGAGTCATAGGAAAAGCCGGAAGCCGATGACGAAGGAGCGTGTGTAACGATTTAGCTGGTCCGCCGGAACAAACATCCGCTCCGATGCCGCGAGTACGTCGTCTGGAGCCGCCGCGGCCGACGACAACGGACACGGGCTTGGTTGGTGTTCACAAAACCGAACCGCCCAAACACGCATATTAGGGTGACGGTTATAAGTTTACAACGGACGCCAATGGTCGGACCACCGGCGGCACATAATATTTCCAGCCGACACCGAGACGGCTTGCGGACTTGAAGTAAACGTGTCGATCACACCGGCAAATGAAAACGATAAGTGCGCAAGAAACCAAAACCGTGGCGAGATATGTGATGTGAGGCCGGCCGTTTACACGAGGAACACGCCGCGGCGACGCTAAATTTCATAGTTAGAAGACCCATCACCCATTGATAGTTGGTTTGTTCGAAATTATGAATTCTTGTGCAATTAATATAAGTATACAGACAGGGTGTCCCGCGAGGATTTACCCATTGCGATATCTCCTGAAATAATGGAGATATCATAATTCTGGTTTTTTAATAAGATTCACAGGAACAAGAACTACAAATATTTAATGTTTTAATTTATTTTTATGTTTTGGTAAAAAAGTTAAAAAATGTATAAAATGTATAATTCTGGTTTTTTAATAAGATTCACAGGAACAAGAACTACAAATATTTAATGTTTTAATTTATTTTTATGTTTTGGTAAAAAAGTTAAAAAATGTATTTTTTTATTTAATTATTTTAAAAAAATTTGAAGATAGCCATTTTGTAGAGTTTTTTTTTCTGAAAATATTGACGTTTTAACATTTTAATTTCATCAATTTCCTGATTTTTAATATTTTTTCTAGTTTCGAAAAAACTGCGAATTATTTAATATGATAGTGCCATAGTGTTATCATTGTATCAAACATGTGGCCCGCCGCCCGCGTGCTCGTACGGCTGGCGAACGAGTTTCAGTGTGGCTTGCAATAAACGTCATATTTTATTTCTTCAACATTGTTAAATTTTTAAGTAAAGTTAATAACTACCTATTGTACAAAATATCAATATGTACATTTTTGTTATACTTAGTATTAAATATTATAATTATATTATGATAATTATAATAAATAGATAAAACAAATGTATTTTGTTTACTTTGAGTTTGAATTTAGTAAAAAAAGGTGTTTTGTCCGCCAACGTATAAATACGTAATAGTTAATATTTTATGGCTTGTTGGTAATTTGAGTATGGCATAGTCCACAATTTAAATATCTAATTTAATGTTTTGATATTATTGTCTTGTCCCATTTTATGGCAAGACATAAACATAATATTATTAATTTATTGTTGGTCTACAAAATAATGTAATATTTTGATAAAAATGATCACTACATAAATTCTAAAATCACATTTTGTACTCATATTTATCATATTAATTTTAAGTAGTAAAATGTATGGTACTTAAGTACTTAACACTTGTGATACTACGTTGTACGAATACAAATCATACTTTTTAGAAAGAACATAGGAAAATTAAAATAACATTTAAATGAAAGTACCAAGTAAAAATTGAAAAAAGCTGTTTTGTAGTTTATTTTTCTGAAAGGTTTAATATTTAAAAATTTTATTTTCAATAACATCGTAATTTTTATATTTTTTTTTAGTTTAGAGAATAGTTTTGGATTATTTAATACATAATAATAATAATAATAATATATTTAATAATAGAGTAATATTACTCTATGGGTCGATCATAGTCATAGACTATGTATAAGGTCTATGGTCATAGATATTCCATAATAGCATTATTATATTAAAGTTTTGATAAGGTATTAAGGTGACAAGGTGTATTTATCATAAAATGCGCCTTGGTATAATTTTATTCTGTGGTATAATCTTGTATCGTTTTCTAATAAATAATAATATAACATTTGATAAATAATTAATTACCTATTGATCAACAAATTATCGTCTGATAACAGTTATTCAATTGATTGAAAATTACAATTACAAAATAATATTATGTCAATAATTTCGTTTTAATAATTAAATAATTTTTCCTAAAATTTAGTTTTATTATAAATTCTAAATCATCAATTGATTTTTAAAGTATCGTTAACATTATTTATCAATATTTAATTGCCCAAAATCTTAATACGTATAAAAAGTTAAACAATTATTATTTTTAGTCGTTTAACAAAGTGTGCTTTGAAATTTCGAATGTTTTTATTCTCCACATAAAAAAGTACTTATTAAATTATTTAATAGTTTTAATATTATTTTATGGATCAAATACATTTTGCAGTTTTACATTAAAACCCTTCATACTATCACATTGTGTTAGACAATTTTATTGTATTAAATTCATGAGTAATATGTCCATGGGATTATCAGATTGAACACAATTTCATTGAAAATATTCTTGAAAATATGTTAGAACAATTATGTACCTAGTACCTACCTATCATTAGTTGGTGAGTTATAATTATTTTATTACCTATTTAACTATATTTTATTATGATATCATTTTTTATAAACATATGATAGGTAATTTGAAATCTATAGAAAATCAAAAAACAAAATATCAAATAACATTTTAAATTTCTCAAAACTTCTAATTGCTTGACAAGAAAAATTTGCAAAATAAAATATAATGAAGACTAATCTAATAGCAAAACAATATTTTTGTTACAATGTGAGTATTATTTATTTTAAATTCATTTTTATCCAATCCAATTGTATTATATTCTTATTATTATTGAAGAATAGTCTAAGCTAAGCAGTTGTCAATATTGAATTATTTTTGGTGAGGTTGGAATTGTTTTCAAGTTTGATGTAAAATCAATAACCATATTACTATTGCTTGGTACCTTGCTGTCTTAATAGTACTAACACTCATTATTCATTAATTATACCTATCATACCTAGTGTATACACATGTATGTGTACATACAACCATCAGAAGACTAATAATTGTGTCCAGTTCATCTCAAATATAAAACAACATAAATCAAATGTTTGATTTTATATATATATAAAAAAAAATATTAATTATTAAATTATAGGCTATAGTTCATAAAAAAAAAATTGTTAGCTGTATTAGCCAGGTACCTACCTAATATTATGTTATAGATTTAGTAATTTAGTAAATAAGAAATTTTATGTATTGAGTATTAAGAATTTTCATAGATCTCTAATAATATAGAAATTTAATAAATACTTATATATATATATATATTACCACCTACAATTAACTTAACAGAAGAATAAGGGCATCCTGTAATTTGTATTGTGGTTTGAATATGTATAGATATTAGATGCAAAATCCTGGGTAATGAGTAAATGTGTTGTATTTCTCTGAATATTTCATAACATAATAGTATGTTCACTTAATTACTAATAATAAAAAGTCCATTAAATAATCAAGTTAATGATTTGAAATTGTTGGAATAATTAATGTCACACTTGTCAGAAACCTTTTAAAAATAGGGTCTTCAAATTTAATCAGAGTTTGAGAAAAAAAGAATTAGTTTTTGATTATCAGTCAATCTAATTTTTGTTTCGAATTAATTAGGTTTTGATATGATATAATGTTCAGATGTAGAAATGCTACCAAACAGAGATATAAAATAAAAGAGAATAAGCATAACAAATTTTAGGTAAATAAAATTATGAGTTACAGCTCATTATGATCTTTCACTATGATTTTAAGTCGAAGACCCTTTATATATTTTAGTGTAAGAAAGGCATATCAAGTATATAGCTTCACAACCCATGGCTAATTGTTTATGATGGCTCACTGATTGCATTCTAAAAAAAAATCTATATTGTAGAATAAATATTATAATTTATAAGTGATGCATACAATTATTATTGCAGATCTTATATTAGAATATTATAAAAAGTAAAATTCAAATTCCTTTTAAGATTTACATATTGCCAGATCTAATTAAATAACATAACAAAATAAATAATTGTTCTAAAAATAGACTACATTTACATATTATTCATATATGTATATTTTTAAATTTTTTACATGACATATGTGGCATTATTTTATTCTTATGATGATGGTTAAATTGTTTGAAACACTTAGGAGTTTATTGTATTATACATGAATCCTCTGCTAATAGCAAACCGTTATGTAATATTATAATATTACTTCTATTTGTTTTGAACATTTAGTCAACAGATTGTTGACTTATATTATTAAATGTTGATTTATTTTTATTCATTAACTAGCAGCATTAGTGGAAGAACTTAGGTTATAATATGTATAATGTAATACACATAGGCCTAATTATAACACAATGTTATTGAATTAAAATTAGTAATTTGACAAAAGTAAGTTTCTTACTTAGATTGAGATATGTAGGTACAAATTAAAAAAGAACTCAACAATCTTCTACAGTTTTTTTTATTAAATAAACCTTTATTTTATGTTTAGTTATTTTCTTCATCAGTAATAAATCTTATCAGTTATAAATAACTCATGATATTTTATTTAAAGAAAAATTAAATAAATATAGGTTTATGTCTACTTTTTTATCAACTTTATGGTTTATCATTTCATTTAACACCTTCTCATTGGTTTTTTTACTCAGTTGAAGTTCTTGCTATAATAATATTATCATAAACAATTTTATAATTACTTATTTGTTAGTAAACATTTTAGTAATTTGTTATTAATATAAGTTTTTTTTAAATAAAGTAATATATGTACATCTTATATTCAAAAACACATTATCCATTTCAACCTGTTCTTAAAATTGAACAGTTTTTTTTTTTTTTTTTTTTTAATTAGATAAGTCACTTATTATATGTTTATGTATTTACTATTTAGATTATTATTTATTTTAGTACACTAAATTAACATTATTAGATAAATTTACTGTGTTTACTCTTTTGCATTATAGTCACAAAACAAAGTGTTTGAACACTCACAATTGTAATATACATATATACATGTAGGTATTGTAAAAAAAGAAAAAATGTTACCTCCTCAAAATATATTCAGCTATGACCTTCTAAAATATTTATTGTATATAATAAAAAAAAAAAAAAAAAAAAAAAAAAAAAAATGTTACCTCCTCAAAATATATTCAGCTATGACCTTCTAAAATATTTATTGTATATAATAATTTCCCTATGTTCCTTCTTCCAAAAAGTAAAATTCGTATTCGTACTACATAGTATCACAAGTACCAACAAGTACCATACATTTTAGTAAAATAGTAAGTGTTAGGTAAATTACTTTTTTAACTAGATTACTTGTTAGTTACTCAATCTCAAGTACTAAAGTAATTGAGTTACAATGACGTTACTTTAACGTTACTCTTATGTTACCTTATTAAGTTTTCACTTAATCACCAATAACAGCGGTAATCCGAAGACGACCTTATGTTGTATAATTTATCAGACATTATCTAAAAATAAATAAGATATAGCAATTGCTAATATGTATTGCTATCTCTACTCCTGCAATCTGTTTATCAATGTTATATTCAGTTTTCCTCGAAAATTGAAACTGAAAATTGTAGTTTATTTATACATGGATATTATATTATTATATTATTAATTAATATTTATACTGGGAAAATGTTGTAATTACACATACATGTAATTATCAGTGGCGGCGCGTGAACAATTTTATAGGGTAGACAACAAGACAACCAAAGATATGGTGTTATATAACATTTATTTAAAAACTAGATCATCATAAAAAAAGTAAATTACATAAAATAACTATATTTGAATATAATTTAAATCGATTCTCCTATTTTGTTTTGTCGCGAATACATCTATTACATTGTTGATAAACGTTGGATCTTTTGATAATTCACCTAACATTTTTTTTTCAATAGCTAAAGTAGACAAAGATGAAAGCCTATCATTTGTCATTGAATTTCTTAAAAAGGATTTGATACGTTTTAAAGTACTCATGGATCTTTCACTTGAGGCTGTTGTTGCAGGAATAGTTAATACTAATTGAATAAGTTTCGTGACTTCTTGATATACTTCTTGAAGCTCATCTAAAATAATGTTTATAATTAAAATTATAATTTATTTTAAAAATTATTAAAAATATTTAAGAAATGTTTTAGGTTCTTACTTTTAAATATAAAATCAATAAATTCCAAAGGAGCGAAATATTTCAATGGATCTGCATATATTATGTAAAGCTCATTTTTTAGACGATCTTTATCAAAAATATCTGGATAGTATTTAAAAAGTTGTCTTAATTTTTCTTCTGGAAAATGAACTTTATATGATGCAAACATTTTTTCATTTATTATTTCAACAAACTCTAGTTTTTCAAAATCTTTAAATCTAATATTTATTTGAACAATTAATGAATCAATAATCTCATACGTAAGTCTACGTAAATTAGATCCTTCCTCATTTGTATACTTTAAATCTGTGTTTAATTCAACGGAACATTTTATAATATCGTGTATGGAAGTTTCATTTCTCAAATCTTTTATCCGTGAAGTAAGACTTTTAATTTCGTTAACACAATATTTAATATCAGTAGTTGATTTATTTTGTAGAATACAAAATGTGTGATCAGTAAATATAAATATTTTACTGAAAAGTACCAATAAGTAAACAAATTTTCGATTGTTCATAATACTCAATATACCAGATGCAGTACAAACAGAATTGGAATCCCAGCCAGGGTCATCAACTACATGAGATACGGCATTTTTTAGTTCATTGAAATGAGTTTTTATAGTTAAAGCAGCTCTTGAATGATAATTCCAACGTGTATTGCATTGATTTGGTAATTTAAATCCTTGCTCTCTTAATAAAGAACTTCTTTTAGAAGATCTACTAAAAAATGTGTGGAACATAGTAAGGTTTGCTATAAATAATTTAACATCTTTTATTGATTTTGCGCCGTGAAGTAGAACTAAATTCAATTGATGAGCGTAACAATGTATAAAAATAGCCATTGGATAAATATTTTGTATAATTGACTGAACCCCATTTTTTTCACCAGCCATAACAGAAGCACCATCATATGTTTGACACACAACTTTTTTACCAATATTCCACTTTGAAAGTTCATTTAGAATTACTTCGGATAAACCAGCCGCAGTCTTATTTTTGGAAACATCAAAAAATCCTATAAATCTTTCTTCGATCTTATTGTCCAGAATATAGCGAAAAATTAAACTCATTTGAGATTGGCATGATACATCCGTAGTTTCATCGGCTTGTATTGATATAAAATTTGTAATTTTCAGTTCTTTTAAAATATGAGAATTTAATACCGTAGTTACGCAATGGATCAAGTCATTTTGTATGTCGTGTGAAGTTCCTTTAAAAACAGAATTTGTGCAAAAGTGTTCTCTTATAAATTGCTCTTCCTTAGCAAGTAAATCTAAAATTTCACAATAATTTCCTTTATTTAAAGAACCTTCATTCTCGCGATGTCCGCGGAATGCCAATTCTTGTTTCCCTAAAAAACAAACTACATCGATTAAACGAGCTAATATCTTTCTGTTTATGTCCACTTGTTTATTATGATTAATTGCAGTTAACCGACGACTCTCAGATATTGAATGTTCAATCCTATTTTTACCCAGCATATGAAAACTTTCCTTGTTAGTCAGATGTTTTTTTGAAATTTGGTGTTTTTCAGCTTTACGAACTAAATTTTTAATATTAGGAATGCCATTTATACTCCACTCATTCTCTCCTCTGAACAAGACACATATGTAACAGAATAATTTATTTCTTTCAACGCTTCCTGCTAACCAGTTAAATTTTGAATACCAAGACAATTGAAATTTTCTTAAAGTTTTTGCTTCTTTATATTCTAATGATAAATGTGGCGTTGGTCTCTTACCTTTTAAATTGCATTTTTCTTCATACGAAAAAGAACCAAGACCTTTATTTAAAATAATATCAATAATATCTGACATATTAAGTTTTAAATGTATATCACTTCATTAAGAAAAAATAATAAACATTAAACACATGCCATTAATCATTAATCACTGTTGGAATGCAATTAAATTATAAAAATATTACGTTGAGACATGTCTCTTCCATACATATAATTTTGGTAATACCCCACTACGTTCCCCGTTTATCATATCATACGCCCGTCATCAATAGTGAGACACAATTCAATATGTCTCGACCGATTTGACGGCGACGACGTAGCGATTACGGTATAGATAAGATATAAATAAAATTATACTTATTAATAATATATATTTAGTCACACTCGTTACTCACACAGACACACTATAGAAACGAATCAGTGTAAATAACATTTTATTTATAAAATTATGAAGAAATAAAAGACTTATATAATATATTAGCATATAATAAACAACTCATTTTTAAAATTAGAATATTTGATATTTTTGGGTAGACAATGTTTCATTGTCTACCCTAACGCGCCGCCACTGGTAATTATACCTACTTAAGTTTTAAATATAATTAAATTTTCTGATACTGATACGAGGGGAAGGGACTGCCTGCAAAGTGCCGCTTCGGCCTTCATAGCACCGCGATATACAAAAAAAAATATATAATTAAATATTTAAATTTATAATGCAACGCGTTCTTCTGGTAAATTATTTCTAAATAATTAACGTCGTTACTCTTGAAGTTACAAAAAAATAATAGTAACGAAGTTATCATAACGTTACTGAAAGTTGTAACTACGTTACAGTAACGAGTAACGGACGTTATGTTACTACCCAACACTGCATTTTATTACTTTATAAATTAATATGATAGACATGAGTACAAAATGATGTGATTTTAGAATTTATGAAGTGATCATTTTTATCAAAATATTACAATATTTTGGGTCAAATAATGGTTTTTTGTATGGAAATAACAACTCAATCACGATCTATCTTAACAAAACACGTCTTTAATAATTGCTGCTCATGAGTCACGTCGTTCGGTGAGTTTCCGGTGGGTCTTCTGAACCCAACAAGCACCGCCGATCCACGACATTACCAAAACTTTCCTCGTAGTGTTCATTTTTGTGAAAAATGCGATAAGAAATCCCGCCAAGTGCGAAATGCGCGCTGTCATGAGGTTCCTTCTCGCGGAAGGAAAAACTCCAACTGACATTTTTGCACGGATTTGACGGTAACATACTGATATACCTACAATGTCCTGTAATTTTTTTTAAGAGCACGCAACTATAAATAAAAACAAATTTATAATTATATTATTACTTCTATATAAAACAAAAATATTTAATTTGAGAGTTAGCCACTTTAATACTTCATAGTTTGGTTGTATTTATTTGATGAAATGTTTTAGTCAAGTAATTAAAAACTATTTTTTGATACATTTAAAAAAAACACAAAAAATAGATTTAAAAACGGCTTTTTTTATTTTTTTGAAAATGCGAATTAAAAGTGCGAAACACGGACACTTTGTACGGTAGCGTAAAAATTAAGATAACAGGACGCGGACATTTTGTACTATTATATACATAAAGTATACATAGAATATAAATAAGTCTGAAGTCATGACTAATTCTATTAAAAAATGTATTAAGTTTAAATATTATTTGGTAAATCTAAGTATCTTCTAAATGTCTACAAATCATATAGAACCAGTGAGTACCTATATAGAGTATAATACATAATTTTACGTATAGACTATAGGTATAGGTATTACATATTGCATTTTTCAGTTTTAAAGGTTGTAATTATATTTACGTTAAAATGAATACAATTTTACTTTGAAAAAAATTATTTACTGACTCATACTCTAAAACAAACTTACGTATTTACCTACCTATATTAATATTTCACATATCGGTGGCGTTACAAAAGTTTCGGTATAAATGCCCAGCAGCGTACCATTTTGTTACCAGTAATAATAGTATAACAACTTATGTAGGTAAAATATATTGTTCGGAAATGCTCAGAAATTTAACGTTCAACAACGTCAGTGTTCTTAGCTACAATCATCACGTGCGCATCTGTTTCGTCCGCCGTCGCAGAGTCACCATCACTGGTAAACGCATCTTCTACTTTTGCCGACACAATGTCCGTATCTATTGCCCGCTCGTCACCGCTAGCCATTGAGCCGTTTCCGCTGGACAACGGATGCAACAACAGATCATTCACCAAGCCATGTACATTGTCATTATCGAAAGCTCTCAGTTCTTTTATATGAATTCATCGATGTCTATATTTTTTGATGCCATTGTATCGTTGTTTACTGTTATATGATTGAAATTTGAAAGTGTAGAATTTGAACAAATAGTCCGGACCCAGAATCGTAAATAAACCTTTAAAATATTGTATGATAACGAGAACATTGAAAATCTCCCAGACGATGGGTACAGTATTATTTATTACCAGCCTGCAACGAGGCCCCGTCCGTTATTTTTCCAAAGACCGCATTATTATATTGTTAAAATGTTAATTATTTAATATTACCTACTTAAGTATAGGTACTATAATATTTTGATTTTTGAATTTTGATTTCTGTATACTATATAGCCATTTTATACTTTTAAATGGATCTTTAATTAAATATAATAACAAGACTCCAAATAACAAAATCCGTTCTCCAGTTTCGGTAATCTACCACATTAAATGAAAATCTAGCAAAAAATAACTATTTTTTTAACTGTGAAAAATTAAATAATTTTTTTTGAAAATTTTTAATCCCACATTTTGTATCTACCCTTTTTAATGAGCTATCAACCAACTTTTTAGCTATAATAGTTATGGAGAAAATAAGTTAAAAATAGAAATGTTGTGACTGTTCACGCCGACGTTTTTGTGGATTCAAATCGTTATACCGCTTGGGTGTGATATCGGATCTCTTTCATTAATATTTTATGTTAAAGCTACTTTTTAAACTACTAGAAAAGAAAACTGCAATTCGTTTATCTTTATTTTTATTTATTATAAATACCAATATTATGAAAAAAATATATATTTTTTTAATTTTATAATATATTTTTACTTAATTAAACATGGTGAAAAAATGTCAAGGGTTGAACCCCCGTGTGTGTGAATGATTCGCGCAAATATATTTTTATCGTGATTGGTATTATACGGATTCTTCTTTATCTTAAAAGTAATATGAAAATTATCAAGATTATTGGATGAATGGAAAATATTACAAATAAAGGAGAGGAAAGGCTAAGCCTCATCTCCTCATTAAAGTATTGAAAATAGTCCTAAAATTATGGAATTAAAAAAAAATTTCTTGGGAATTTATTCTTTTTAGAATATTTTTATAATATCAAATTTTATTTTTTTTTATTATTATTTTAGAGTTTGGTCTATATTTGTGTGACCAAATTATCCGGATATTGATTTTATGATTGTATACTCATAACAGTTATAACACTTATAACTTATAACTGAGTCATAAGGTATAATTAACTTGTTTGACTATTTTGAATTTTGAGCATGTATAATTACATATATAATTTATTCTTTTTTTATTTGAGTACAACAATAAAACATACAAACTGATTCATCAGCCTTTTTTTCTTCAATAATGTAGTTATTCAAAATTTTATTTTTGAAATTTTTCTATTCTTAGAATTTTTTTTATAAAATAAATCAATAATATTTAAAAAATTCTAAAAATAAAATTTTGAATAACTATAATATTGAAGAAACAAGAGGACGTGAATGCTTGTTGAATTACTCTTTATAATACCTACGTCTTCCATTCATAAATATTATATTTTAAAAACATTTTAATGTATTTTATTTTACATGATTTTCTTGTAAAAGTTGCCAGGTACCTAATGTTTATTATTTTCAATGTGAATTAAAAAATGATTATTATTTTCAAATTTGTCTATAATTTATATTATACTTAGTTTTTTTTGTTGTTAAACGTTTTGATGTTTATACGAAAGCACTATAAACGTATAGATTAAATTAAGTAGATAGTTTTTTTTTTTTTTTTTAAAAGATAACTCTTATAGTCTTATTGATGTTTATAGGTTCAGTGATTTGGTTATTAGTTATTATAATTACCGTTGCAATTAAATTAAATTATATTCTTTTCAATAATGATTTATGCATAATATCACCTGTTTATTTATTGACCAACATGGGAATATTGGATTGATTAATTAATATAATTATAATTAGAAATTATTTGAACGTACACTATGTAATACCTAATAAAATACCTATGTGTAGCAGGATTACAATATATGGTCGTGATAATCCCACCAGGTTAGGTTATATAGAATTAGATTGAGCGTAATATTACAATTGACCTAAATATTTTTTTATCTTAATAGAATTGACCCCGAATTTTTATGAGTGCTATTATCATATAAATAAAAAATGTTTCTGTTGTCTCGTTAATAATTAAACATTCACGAGTTTTATTGAATGTCCCACAGTTAACATTATGAGAATTACATTTTTTTGCATGGGGACGACCAGACGGCAGAAACTTTATCTCCATACAGGACCTTATAGATGACATAAAATAAACTAATAGATATCATATATATTTTCATTTGCATTACTGATACAGATTATATTATTAATGTAAATTATGAATTGTTTATTTTTTATTTGTTAAGACAATTAAGAATAAAATTTGAAATAATTTTTTTTGATTTTTTTGTAACTAAAAAATAGAAGTACCTACAGAGAATATTTTTGAAAAATAGTGTTCGAAAAACTCAGGTGCATGAATAATTGATGGATCCATTTAAGAATATGGAAAATAAAATATAAAATTATATAAAATGATATAATGGAATTAGGCGTGTTGCCGGGTAGGGGATGTGTTACAGGTGTAGTTACACCCCCTCTCAGCTGTGGTTACTCATAGATTTACATTTTCTTTTTATTAATACTCATAATATTTAAATTTTTTCTCATAAATCATTATCTGTTCACTTTTGATGCGTTTGTACAATAAAGTATACGTAAAATTATTAATTTTATGTTTATAATTTTGTCAGTTAATTTTGAATAACACACCCTTCTTTGAAATTCCTAACTATACGCGCCTGAATGGAATAATAACAATATTATGATACTATTAATACTTACCTGTATGAAGGCTATTATTATAGGTATATATTGTGAAATATTGAAATGTTTTTGTTTAGTGTAGAACTTATTTATTAATTCTGACTTTGTAAGTTACCATTACGGTTTAATCGAATGATGAATCCACTTAAGAATATAAAATGGTATAATGAAATTATAATAATATTATATGATACTTATATAAAGGTTATGACTTATGATTAAGTATATTTGGATTGTGAAATAGTGAAATGTTTTTTTTTTAGTGTAGGATTTATTATTTATTAATTCTAAATTCGTAAGTCAAAATTATGGCTTAACCGAATAGGTTAGGTATTAATGTTTTTGTTTTTTATATATACATTAATTTACATGTTATTACATTTTAAAATTCAATTAAGTACAAATTAATGAATTTCGTTAGAAATGTATGCGTGCACTACTTAATCGTTTGATGTACCTATTCTAATTATTTTTATAATACATATAACATAATACACAAATCAATAAATAATAATACTTTTTTTAAATTGACCAAAAAATTATTTAGTAAAATACTAAAAAGTGATAAATAAATGAATATTATTGAAAGACTTAAAGTAATAAATACAAATAATAATTTATGGATAGTCGGTATAAAGTAAAGTGCATATTAGTGCACATACCTATTTCACTATTATTTCACTAAAATTATTTCTTCAATTTTTTGAATTTTTTGTTTATCTTAATAGAATTTGAAGATTCCGGAATTAGAGATATGACATTTTAGTTACCTAAATTTTATTATTGATTGATCGTCAGTATCGCAACTGTTGTGTGAGTCGCATATAAAAAAGTTAATATAGATATTACTATAACATTTTTTTTTTTATTGGTAATATAGGTATATTGGTATACTTATGATTAAATATAATTTTACAATGTTAATTTATTGTGGCACAAATAAAGCTTACCATCACATTTTATATTTTACATTTTGAACGAATAAGTGATTGGTTTTACGTTTTTATTATTTTGGCCATCTCTGATTTAATGTCGTAATTTGGAACAGTAAAAATGTATATTAATCTTCTTCTTTGAATGTAGTTTGTGGTAGCAAATTGGTTCTAATTGGGATTATAATGGTTTCAGGGAAAAAAGCTCAGCAATTTTCAAAATAATTTCGAATAATAATAAAAAAGTAAGGAAAATGTTTCCTAACAATATTTATGTTCATAATAAATAATTGTAATATGTTAAAAATTTTAACTCATGATTATTTTTTGTGCTTTTAAAATTTGAGCCGTTTCCTATAAATCACTGAATCCCGTTTAAAATGTTTGTTTAAATGCATCGATTTATTATTGTTTTAAAAATTTAAAATAATATGATGCTATAATGTTATAAATACAGTAAACGGACATTTTGTACTGTTAATTATTTGATTTGCATAATGCGGACACTTTGTACGAGAAAAATAAATTGGTAACAACTGAGTGGCTGACACTTTGAACGGTGAAAATAAACCAGGAAGTATATTTTACAAGATGAGATAATATTAAATTGTTCAAAATTATTAGTAAAAAAAATGCACCAAGTCTGAATACTGTATGAAAATAAAATAATAATAAATACACAATTAATTGAAATAAATTGTCATACATTTAATTTTTAATTGTATTTCGACTTACAATTGACTGTGAATGTCTTAGAAAGTCATAAAGCCTGTACACGGTACATAGCACGAAAATAAATTATAACAAAATTGATTGAATTTTCAAATTTATATATAACTCACAGTTGTCTACATAAACTCATAATTTTTAAAAACCAATTATTTTAAGTATTATATCTTATGATATTTATGACTATTAATTTCTGTTAGAAATCTACAAAAAAACTTATAAAACTATAACCTATAGGAATACCTGTCTATTTAAATATACAATGATACATTTTGTATATTGTAAATTGTATATGTATATTATATAGGTACATTTTTTTCTAATTGAAACAGTATGAATTGTTCGCCATATTGACTGTAGTTGCTACTTATGACAGTATACAAACTGTCTGTGGTTTCCATTTTTTTTGTGTGTGAACATACAATGTGTCCTACAAACATTAAATACAATAGCAAAAGCAAAAAAAGTTACTAAAACGAATCCTTATGCCTGGTTTATACTTCTTATTTTTAATTTTTAACATGTGTCTATAATCTAAATTTATACAAACGATTTTTGGACCAACACCAACGAACTGTATATAGTGATCACAGAGTAAACGATTGAGCAGTTTATACAGAAAAATGAACTAGTATACTACTTTAAAATTGAAAGTAGGTACAGTTTTATTATTATCAATGCAAATTTTAATATTCAACGACTCTTGAATGGATTATACTTTAAAAAATTTCAATTTCAATTTGTGAGATTATGTTGATTTTTAATTTTTAATTTCAATCAAAATCATTTACAACATTTTCTAGCGTTGAAATAGAAATTCGTGGGCGTAATAATATCAAGTGAGTATATCATAAAATAATTTTAATATTACTACTCTTAATCTACGTGTATAAATACTTTTATAAGGTGTTTAATTAGTTAGTATCATTCATTATAATTTAATAGATTTTTGTTATAATTTATTAATTATTATAATAGTAATAAATAATAGTATTTACAACAAGTAGGTTGTAAGTTAACTACGCATTATACTCGCAGACACGTACATCACTCCGGCCCCACCCATTTTTGAAAATTTTTTTCGCCAATATTTAGTATGTAATTTTTATATAGGCGAAGACAGTATCCAACAATTTTCAGTTCGCTAATGAATTTTTGTTTTAAAAAAAAATTATATAAATTATGGTAATAAATATTATGTATATTATAGAATGTTGTAATATAATTAATTATTATTAAATATAGTATAATTGAAAAATTGAAAACAAGTGATCAACTATTTGAAAATATTAATTTAAAAAATAAGATATGTTACACACGAATTTCAAAAACATTATTCCATTTAAATTTTCAAATATTAGATCAGTTAACCTAAACATTAAATAATTCCTGTAAATGAAAATAATCTATGCTGGACTGATGAACGAATATAGGTATTTTTATTTTATTTAATAAAATAATAAACAATATTGCTTTTACAATAATAATAAACTTTTTATAAAACGACAAATAATTAATAATCAAAACAAAAATGTGAAATCGTAAACTAAAGACCAAAGCACCAAACTGCCTGCTAGTGTCTCATACTGTGTCTGGTTATGTTTGATATATGAGAAATTATAGATAAGAACGCAACGTAGATAATCGCGTCTATACCTAATACGTACAATAACTTTGCGTATTAATATAGTATCTGGTCAAAATTCAAACGAGAAAAATTTTTTATCATGATTTATTTTGTATTTTGAGTATTTTAAAAATATATATAAAACACGAAAAATGAATCAATTTTTTTTGTATCAGAAAATACAAAATATATTTTAATTAAGAATATTTGATTGAAATACTGCCTATCCTTGCTTACAGATATATTTTAGATTCTGATCAGATCAGAATGATGAATGTATTGGGTTTAGTGGGTTTGCAATCAAGTAAAATAGTAAAATAAATCAAGTATTTTTATTTATGATAAATTCAAGTTTCCGCGAATAATTTTTTAAATTATAACAAAATAATTAACATCGTTATTTATCGTTATCATTTAAATAAGTAATTTCTTCCAAATTGGAACTTTTAACATTTAATGCCTATAAAAATAAAAATTGTTGTATCTTACATTAAATATTCAGGCATTTCTACCCAGCAAATAATTCTTAATCGACATTTATAAAAAGGTACATACATTTGATGGTTTATTATTGTCACCAGCATTGGGTTTTTGTCTCTTATGAATTATTAAAGAGAGTTGCGTTTTGAACAGATGCTATAACGACTTGTTTATATTTTATTTATACTTTTTATGTATATAATAGTACAAAGTATCGGTATTCTGCTATTTTAATTTTTACCCGACCATATAAAATGTCCTTGTTTCGTACTTTAATGCCCAACCGTACAAAGTGACCTAGAATCGTAATAAGTGTGTATGGTAATTCGTTTTTGAGTTACATCAAAAAAACAAAATCGATTTTGTCGTAAAAATTGCCGGTTTTTCTTGATTTTTGTTTGTTTTTCCCAATTATAAAAATAGTACTAAGTATTGTTAAGTCAGACCTCTTTAAAGTACAAATTAGATCCAATTTCTATCCAAAATTACCTTTGTTTTGAAAATCAAAGTGTTTTATAAACAACTTATCGTGTACTCGTGACACTTGTGTATATATATATATAATAACACATCACGATAAAATCAGCTCCATTGGGAATCTAAATAAAAAGGTGGGCAATAGGTACTATTTTATTATACATTATATGTCAAGTGGTTCACCGCCATCGATATGTTAAATTGTATTTCAATAATAAAAATGGTAAATGTTCACAGTTAATAAATAATATCTTACAGATAATCTACGTATTTTGAAAATGTCATTAATGCAGTATCGTAAAACCCAATAGATACACGTAATATGTTTAAGTCCTTGAAAATAATTTTTGAATCAAAACAAAATAGTTAATACATTTATTAATATGCAATTTATATACAATTTTGTCTAAATTTGAATTTCAAATATTTATACAATTAATTATAATAATATAGGTAGCAAAAATATCAACATAATAGATAAATAATGCCTAAATGTTAAATCCAATGAAATATAGGTATCATTAACTGCACAAATTTTATTTATTTTTAGTCCTTGAGACTTTTCACATAATTTGGTATTGTAGTCTGTTAGCGCGACTGTTAAGCAAATGCTTATTGCGTGGGAATGTGGGATATTGCATGCGAGTTAAAAGGTTCACTCGGCAATAATTTTTTCATCAAAAATAAAAAGATAGATTATTTAAAATTAATAATAATTTAACTAAATCAAATTTGGTACAAGATACGAGTACTGAGTACTCGTACTTTTAAAATAAAGCAGACACTCACGCACGATAATATACAACCAATACATTCATTTTCATCTCTCCACTCAGAATCTAAAATAATTTTAAGATATTCTCATTAAGTCATAAACATATAGAATTATTTTAAATTCAGCTGTATAATAAAACGTATTGTTTAAACCATAAGTCTTAAGTAGCTATCACTAATATTTTAAATCTACATCTATATATTATATATTGTATATAAATGTGAAAATGGAAATATTTGTCACGCATGTTCTCTGAAATTACTTATCCGATTATCATGATTTTTTTTTTTTTTTAAATGAAAGAGTAAATCGCGGAACAGGTTTTAAGCCTATTTCTAGTTCTAAAAGTTAATGAAATATTGAGTTATTGATTTTTTATATAACCGGCAAATACGCATATAAATTTTTTTTTACTAATTATTAGAGATTAGTTGATGTAGTATAATATAATAATATTTTTTCGTTGTTTTTGGTTTACACTATTGAAACATTATAAATCGCTAGTTTTTGGTCCAGAATGAAAAGAGAAAAAAATTCTGCTAATAAATGGTTAAAAAAAAGGCAACGCTGGGGGGACAACTGTGTAAAGTTGATATGTCGGAAATATAATCTATATATACCAAATTAAAAAAACCAAAAATATTATTTATCCACACGCGTTACGTTAAATATTAGCATTAGGTAACCAAATATAACACGGATGCATTTTGTACGAGTGACGAAGTTCTCGAGGAAAGCTAGTATTTTATTATTTATTTTGAGCTTCAAGAATATATCATATGTTGATAAAATGATTTTGTCTACTTTCACCGACGTTATATTTTGTTTACTTTCACTATTTCTGCATGGTTGTGTATCGTGTAGTGTATAGAACCACTTATATCAGTAACACAAATTATGAATGATAGGTAGGTACACAGTATACACTAATAGTATGAACGAATGGAACATTGTATGTAGGTTTAGTAGGCAGCTATAATATGTTTAAACTTAAATCAATGCCCCTTACGTAATTCCCTTGACAAATATCTTCACATTATTCGACGTAACGAACGAAATAAATTCTTACATTTATTAATCAAAATGGCACTCACTCTGATAATATAATACTAAACTTAATAGGATATAAAACAATATTAATCGATGGCAAATCCGGAACCTAGAAAAAAAAATAAGAAACTGTGATTAGCCAACTTCGAATAAATCAAATAATATGTTACTACTATAATAGCTATTAAACAATTTAAAGAATAATCAAAAAGTTGGCTCAAACTGTTTTGTTTTTAAAACTGTTTACAATTTCAATTACGTCAAAGTGTCATATAAATATCAAAATCCATAATTTTATTTATTTTATACACATTCCAGTGTCGTGCCCAGGAATTTTCGATGGAGAGGGGATATATGTTATAATAAAAGACCGGATTTAATTACATAAAAACATACAACAATTAAAATTAAATCGGTTATCACCTAAAATATGTTTGTACAAAGAACAAATACGTTCTACTTCTACACTAGTTATTGGTGCATATTTAAAAAAATCTAATAAGTTAAGCGTTATATCTAAATAAACTTCTGCTTTACTTGACATGACTTCATAGTACGATTTCATAGTTTTATATCGTTTATTTTTTTCAATTATATACATACATTTATTTTTATTTATTTTTTTATTTGGACCAGGAATATTTGTTAAAATATTTATTAATTATTCTAAACATATTCATACATTTAAGTAGTTTACTATTCGATTCTGGCGTCGTCTGAAAAATTGGCCGAGGACACGTTTGGAGCAACAGTGTCTAATAGAATGGTCAATATCAAGCACTGAAAAAAAAAATACTAATTAAGTATTCTAAGATAGTAATCGTAGAATAATGTTTATACAAATTATGCATGTAAATGTGAACACGGTTAACAAATGCAAATACGTTGTATTAATATTCAATATGAATAATATGATATTGAGATATTGTTGTGACATTAAAAATCTTACAAAATATACGTAAATAGGTAACGTTTCCTGGCCAAACCCTGTAGTGCTTCCCCTATAGTACAATATCGACGGACGCACGAGTCCTGCGCATTATTAAAATGTTTTTATGTATCGTGACGAAGTGCAAAAATAACCTTTTCGGGACACGCACGCATGCACATACCACTATACTACGATATTATTGACGTCTATTATTATTATTATTATTATTATTTTTGTTTTTGTTTTGGTTTTGGTCGTTATATCGTTACTATCATTATCAATATTATTATCACTATCTTTTTTATTATTACCAAGGTGGATGTATATCCACCTCGATTATTACTACTATTAGGTAGGTACACTACTATTACCACTACCTACTACTATTACTACTATTCGGCAACAGCGCCAACAGCAAATCGTTGTCCTGATCCGCGGCAGGTACGACAGGTGTCCGTGACGGCGACGGTCGTCGCTTCGTAGCTATACACTAACCAATAATACCGGTTTAGCCTTCACTTTCTACCGCCGAGCCATCCTGGTCAGATGGTATCGTCTGCACACACACGGTGAGCGCGTGCGGATGTGAATGTTGCGCAGTCGTTCGCTAGTCTCGCGCGTAGTAGCCCACCGCTGAGTGAGTCGACGGTTGTGTCCGGTTCGATCGGATTTTTCCCGCAATATTTTTTAATTTTTAGGAACTTTTTACGACCCGAACGTGTTCCGTAGCGTTCGCCCGGTCGTAATCGAATAAAACGACGACGACCAGGTTGCCGCCATAACGATTTTCGTGTATCCAGCACCATTGCAGCACATCAAAATACTTTAAAAGTAAGACTCGACGAAAACGGTTCACTAGTATTATAGTATTATAACACTGTCGTTATTATAAAACCGTTATGTTTATTGATTTTCGTAACTTTTCACTGCGGCGCTTACGATGCGCGTTTGCTGTGTTATATACAATAATATTGTGTTATTTTATCGATCGACGTAGTGTCAGACTTGACGAACACGAAAACCGATGATGCCGCGGCGAAGAAGTTCAAGACCATTATGGAAGAGGGGTGCAACGTGCCGGTCGACACAGTAAGGCCCAAAGACGTTCCGGAATGGTTCGACGCGGAATTGTTCACCAGGTAAAACGTAAACCCATCTCAATACTGTCAGATTCTACTTTTATATACTTAGGTATTGGTAGGTATTTTAAGAATAATATCTGTGACGTATACCTATATAATTTAATGATAATACACGATATGAGTATACACTATGACTATACGACTATACAACGATTTTAGGGACAAACAAGCTAGTCGAATTCTTTCATAAATGTTAAGAATATTTCTTTTTAAACATACCTATGTTCTGTATGTACAATATAAAATATCTACGATTACTGTAACGAGCCAGACGCTTGAATAATTTGTTAGTTTTTGTTTCGTTTGTACACGATGCAGACCGCACCTATAAAAAAAAACTGCTACATCGTTATATGCAATTGTATTGACATATTATATTTTACGCGTAACATAGTTTTCAGTATACCTAATTGTTGCAATTCCAAGATTGTAATTTACTATAATAATTAACAAACAATGTGACCGTGTGAGTTAAAATAACTATTAATAATGTGTTAATTAAGGTTTGGGATGTACTTGAATTGTTTTCGTTATAATTACCTATATATATGTAATACTTATATCGTACTGTTATTAATTATAGTATAATACAATTATTCGTATATTCGTAAATGCACGCAAATCAAATTTCACAATAAGGTAATCTTTTTGACGTGTCTGATAGGTTCCTATATTGTGCGTATAGAATATTAATTATAAAATAGAATGGAATGCATTAAAATTTGCTACGTGAAAATAAATTCATTGTTATACAAGTCACAAAATGCATTAATTTCACACGATTGTAAAAATTTAAACACCAAGCAAAAAAAGATTTTTTCATAAAAAACGTTTTAAGGTTAGCACCGTTAGCGGAGCGGTTTGATTAAATTTATTAGAAATATTTATTCAATTACAAATAATTGCGGCAAAATCATTTAACTAAAATACTTACTTGCTTTTTATAATAGATATGATAATTTATATGATATATTATTATGTTGTTTAGTATGAGCGGAACGTCAAACACGCGAGACGTTAAAACAGCATGAGTTATTGCCAGGTTAAAGTGTTAAAATTAAACGTTAATAAAAATATATAAAATATTGTATATTATTAATTATTTGTTTAATTTAAGTAGGCTAATTACCATTGTTGTTGAAGCCTTTACATTTAATAAAAAAAATATATCAAATGGGAAATAACTAATGATTATTGATTTTAAAATCATAAATTTTAATTTAATAATAAATTGACAAAAACATATATGTAGGTAGTAGGTTAGTATAGGTATATAATATATAATAAAGCAAGCAAATGATGAACGATCATAACATTCATAAACGATTTTATTTTCATTGTATCTATGTCCTATATTATATTGTATTAAATTTTATTAAATAAATGCAATAGTGCTTATTCTCTTATTTTTATGTTATTAATTTATGTCTATCAACTTTGAATTATTGATATTTTTTTATTAATTGTTTAATATACCAACATAATAAAAAAAAATTATATAATTTTGAATATAATGTATTTAGTATACTTTGAAATAATTAATGTAAAATATCATATTTTAAAATTCCTACTAGGTAAAAGAAACATTAAATAAGAATTAAGAATTATTCAATTAATTAAGAACTATTCATGAATTGAAAAATATCCTCCTGATCTTTCGAAAATGAGTAGAGAATTATTCTATATATCTAACCCTAATGTGTTAAATTGGAAATCAATGATAAATCATTGTATACGAAAATCCAACATAAGTTGTACTGATAGATATGTAAAAATATCTAAAATACATACACACATTTTATTTTATAAAAATTTAAAGTAACATTTTTGAAAAAAATTGTCAAAATTACGAAAACTTGTAAATTGTTTTGTAGTTTAAAATTTATAAAAAGTGCGATTTCTATTGTTAAGGCTTAAAAATTCAATACAAAGTTCCTCGTAAGTAGTTTATTCTTAAACCAAGAAATCTAAAACTTTATATTTATAATTATTTTTAATAGATATTTTATGATTAAACTTGGATGGTATTGCATATTATGTAAGCTATGGACAACAATAATTGTTATTTTGTTATGATAGACAAAAACATTATCCACGGGGACATATAATTAAAGAAGAATAAGAAGATGTATACATACAATGATATTTTCAAATGCAATGTTTTTGGCAAAAATAAACTCAACCTACTATACGGGGTGTAACAGGACTATTTAAAAAATATAGTAACATTTGTAATGGAAGTTTGTCAAATAGTCTTGTTACACCTTATATATTATTAATAGTAAAATAAATTACTCTACCTAATAGCAATATTAAATAATATAATATGAAATATCCGAACTGAATAGTTTTACGTTTACAGTGATTTATCATTAAATTTAAATTTAACTCATATATCAAAAGTGACCCAGTACATCTAAACTATCTGCTGTACGTCAGAACAGCGCACTCACTTGCTCACCTTTTGTTTTTGTTATTCTCGATTATTTTAAAAAGTACTGAGTAATTTCTATTTTTGACCCCTCAAAGCACAAATTTGATTCAATTCTCTCCGCCAGAATTCTTCTTCAAAGTTAAAGCATTATATTTATTAGAAAAAGTGTCAAAAAGCCACACATATATTGTTGTAAAATCAATTCATTCATTGATCTGCTTAGAATCTAAAAAAATCATAGTAGATATTTTCATAATATTTTTGTATTCAGTATCAATATTTAAAATTTTATCATACAATTATTTCTATTTACTATATTATGTGTGTATATTTTAACTTATAATTTGTCTTCTTAATTATTTTAATACTATCGAGTTTTGATTTTTTATCGAATTTCGTATATTTTCATCGTTTATGTGCTCTGTATTAAAGTCGGTAGCATTTCTTCTCATTGATCTCCATATTTTTCCGGAGCAAGGCATTTTCCTCATCCCGTTGAAGAGACAGATACCTACTGTTAGTATCAGCGTATACCGTACACTGAAGTTTAAGTGTCAACTATGTAAATCAAAAAGTTTAATTTTATCATAGAAATTATAAATTTAAAATATGCCAATTTTCATGCTACGTTAGAGTAATTTTTATTTTTTGATAATCAGTAATTGACACTTAACCTATGATAATTGATTGATAGGTATATAGTTCATATTATCCTTATCAAATTGTTCATCTGTTTGGTCCGTCATCATTCGTACATTATCAGTATTAATATCATACTTTTTTTTTATAACTTTAAGTAATAAAATAGTTTTATGTTCATTTTTGTATAATTATTAATTATTCTTAAAAATTGACAATTATGATAGTATTTGAGCTTCGGTGAGAAATAAACTTATCTATAGTTTATTTATTACAACTACATTAATTTTAATGCATTTTATTAATAACTTAATATATTTAATCTAATCAATAAGAAAGTCTAATTTTAAATGGGCAATAAATATTATAGAAGGTTAATTTAAAATAAAATATTATTTTAAGTATATTAATATAAACGTGTATTTATATTTTCTTATACCAATATTGTTAAACAATATTAAATAATTAAATTAAAAATAATATATTTTATCTTTTAAATTAACTATTATTCCTTTAACAAATACAATATTTGAATAGATATTATTACATAAAATAATAGGTATATGAAATATTATATTAGCATTATAGATACACAGGATTATGCTTTTAAGAGTTATCATGGTTTTTTTGTTTCAAATAGGGACGGATATTAAATTAGGATGTTACGCGTTAACCTACATTATGTAGTTAGATATTAGTCAACTTAAATTTTAACTTTGTAATTACATTACAATAATTAATAGTTTAACCTAAGTACTTATCGTTAAATTATCAATCAAAAATTATACTTAAAAAGTTAACAGCAAGGTTTGAAAACAGCTATGTAGATAGATATTTATTTTATACGTCTTTAAAAATTGTCAGCTTGTCGTCTCAGGAAGCCGGGAAACATTTAAAAACCAAAATGTAATGGAATACGATTGACTGTGTGTCTTTTTCGGAGCAACATTTTAGTACTACGATTAAGCACGCTTATAATTTTTATTCTATTGTTGTTTAAAATGTGCTAAATTCAATCATTTTTTATAGTATAAAAACCTATTGTGTGTATGGGTGTTATCTATATTTAGTTTTAAAATAATAATATTCTATAGTTTACTATTTCATGATTATATGTTTTATTTAAAGTAATATGCTCTTATCATACATATTAGTTAAGTAAAATTGTATTTTGTAATATTTTAATACAATATTTTAATGTTAATACTTTTGAATTTTAAATAGGTATAACTTGGATAATACTGCTGAATGCATATCCATAAATGCCAATAACTCTTTGTTATGTTATAATACTATAAGTGATATTGTTATCAAATTTACTTATTAATTATTATACACTGTAAAACTGTATAAATTGTAAATAAATTCTTTTTAAATTATTAAGGTAGAAAAAATCACGTACAAACAATTATTTATTAGTGTCATTATTTTTTTTGTACAAATTAATAAAAATAATTAAGTTAAATGTAACTATGTCACTGATTATTGCGTAGTCTATAATTGCAGTCACTTTTGTGACTAGTTACAAATTTTCAAATTAAAACGGTAAAAACTAATCGAGTAACTTGCCATGGGTAATTGTTGATTGTATAGGATCAGAAAATATGTAAATAAAATTATTTTTCTTAAACCGATAAAGTTTTATTTGCGACTTAATTGTTAAATAGATAAATGAACTTAATATCGTTCTCAATGGTACTTTTTTTTTAGTTCGATTGCAGGCTCTTTATAAAATGTTAAGTGTACTCAATCTTTCGATAATCATTTCATATTTGTAATGCCGATGTTTCGTTAATCTCATAAGTCATAACTTGTGAGTGATTACTAATTTAATAACAATATAAGTTTGTAGTCGGCTTCAGTACCTAAAATGTTTTTTACAGTTTTGCAATCTACATAATATTTAGGTATATGGGTGTTTATTATTATATAAATATACCATACATCCTCCTACGAATTTTATCTATACCTGATGCCACTTCGAGGTCGAAAAAACGTGTCAAGCTTCGAGAGATATTTTTGTTTTTGTTAAATAATAAAATTCCAGCTATTGCGAATTTATTCAACTACCCGAAACTGTATTTGATTTAATATCTATATGTTCGATAGGTTAATGGCAATAATTAAGCTTTTTTTTAAAATTATAGTTTATACTTGACTCTGGCTATAAAAAATGTTCGGAATAGAATTTTTGATATAATAATTAATAATAAATCATAGGTATTCATTCATTTAATTATTTTTAATGTTTTTTGTTTAAGATTAAGAAAAGATATCATATAATTTTGATACCAATGTCTTAAAAAAATATATTGCAAAAATAACGTAGTGGTTACTTTGAACTGATTATGATGCATTTAAAAAAATAATTAAAAATACTTACTCGTCTTACTCTTAATAGTTATCCAAATTCCTACTTGTTGATTTTATGACGAACACGTAATAATATTTTACAATATAAATGAAATATATCAACGTCATGCGGTTATATGGAAATATAGCATTATTATGGATTTAATAATGACTTAAAAGTCCTTGAAATTTGCGTGCTAATATATATAAGCATGTATTATATTAATTAAGTGAAATTATAGCCTTTATAATTTTAAGTTCACAATTAAATAAAATAAAAACATGAATCAGAAATACCTACATTTTAAAAGCATGATTTTTATTTCAATAAATTTTTTTTAAAAAAATTAAAAATTAATTATACAATATTTTAGCAATTTAAAATAATTATTTTATTTAAAAAAAGAAATCGAAATTAGGACTTAACATTTATTTAAAATGTAGAGACAGTATAGAGATTATTTAAAGTCTACTAAAACTTAAGAGAACTTACAAAAATAATGTTTACTTGCTTTGTAAGATTGTTTTCAAGCATTTTCCTTCTTACTTTTACAGGCTTAGGACTATATACATGTACTATGTAAATGGTCACATGGATATTTGAATATCTATGGCACTACACGAAATAAAATGACTAAAGCATTGTCAACTTGTGTCTCGATATCACCACACGTTTAACTAAATAATAGGCATCTGGCATATAGTAATATGATGATTCAAAACGTAAGCGAAACATCTGGTGGTCTTCAATCGCTCACACTTTCAACCTAAAATTGCATTAATCGTTTAGAACCGCACACTAGTTAATCAAAAACTTTTGGGATTACGTGAATAGTGTATCTTATCGAATTTTTTAAGATAAATCGTATCATTATTAGGCACTGCAAGTTGCAATATAAGTCTATATTGGGAAAGAGATTTAATAGTTGTACGCAAACGACTCGTCATTTTTCGGGTCAAAATTTGTATTAGCTGGTTTTCACGTTTTTCGATGTACGCAAACGAGCTGTTAGTTTCTAGGTAAAAAATTGTGTACTGTGCGCAAACGAGTATCACCGATAAGAAGATGCCTTAACGATATCTAGAGATACCTATTAATTTAAAACTGAAAATCAAAAAAGAAATCTTATTTTAATATTTTTTTTTACCTATTCGTTTGAAATAAAATTTTTAGTTACTAATTATTAATAATGTATTACCTCTATGGTCTTGTACTCTAGTCATAGTGTTATTAATTTATTATATAATTTAAGTCCTCATCATTTTTGTTTTATCTTACAAAAGTGTCATTTACTCATATCTAACAAAAAAAAAAATTGTAATTTATGACTGTGAGAGGAGTATAGGCACATTCACTGTTTTTTTCCAGCGTGTCTCAATATTTGCGTAGCACCAGCCTTACCATAGTAAAAACGTATTTATTATTCATGAGTCATGTCTCATGTACTTAATTATAATATATGATAAAATGAATAAGATAAAAAACTATTTTCTCTAATAAAAACTAGAAAACCAATAATTTACATTTAAATTATCTTTGTCGTCTAAAACGTGCAAATACGTATAAAAATAAAAAATAATATTTCAGAATAATTATGGTTATTAAATAAAATTAATTGATCTGTAAAATCATGCACAATTCTAGTCAATAAAATTTTTTGTTGAACTATTGAGGTTAATTAATTACTAATTAACAAAATATGTCTTAACTTTATACCACTGTTTTGACGGTTAAAGGATCCATATTATATTTTTATAAAATATAAATAATTTAAATTCTATACATGATAAGTTTTTATACTTAAAATTATAGAAGTAAATTTTCAAGTGTATTTATTTATTTGTTATGATGTTAATGCAAAATCTAATTTATTTTATTATATTAAACCATTAGTTAATTTATGATACCTATATAGGTAGTGTATTATATGTATAGTAAAGTCTAACATTTAAATAAAAATATAGAATTCATGTAAATATATTATTATAATATAGAAACGATAAGTATAAGGAAAATAATTCCAAAATGTTTATTTTTATATTTTCAGAGGACAAAAGTATTTTTATTCCAATTTCTATTCAATGTTTGCTTCAAATTTGATTGGATTAATATTGGTATTAACAGTTCCAACAATATTGGATGTATTAGTGTTCACAAATAAATCTTCTGATCCTTATACCGCTTTCAGAAGGTATCTTGATACCATTAGACACATGCTGAGGTGGTATAGATACGATGTTACAAATTTGAAATCAAAGTAAGTGAATATATTTGAATATATATATAATTATATAATATGATATAATATGTGATATAATGATATTATCGTACTTGATGACAATTCTTTTTTTTATTTCAAATATTTCATTGAAAAAGTAGGTAATTATTTTAATATATTTTCCAATAAATATCCAAATACAAATATGCACTTATTTGTGATTCAATGAAACAATGTATTTGCCCAGTATTATATTTTCTTGTATTCAGTGCGTGCCTTTATTTAACAACTAATACTCTAAATGTATATTTATTATTATTTTGTTTTTACTTATGATTATATGGTGTTTTACAATACAAAGATAGTAAATTTTAATTATATGGTTAACATTTGAGTAGAGCGTATTTAAGTATCCATTTGTGGGCATTTACAGGGCATTTGCTCCCTCTTTATACAAATTATACGAACTTATAATTTATAAATATTACAAATTACGTTACAAATATTTGAGACATTTCTTATTTTGTCTTCTTTTATTCCTAAAATTTTACTTATATGATACTGAGTATTATATAAATAAGTGATAGTTAAACATTATGCAATCCCGTGATAAGTAACACCTAAAAAAAAAAATTATTTTGTATAAAAATAGTTATAATTTATTGGTTATTATTTATTTTTCCTTAATAGTTATGTAGGAATATCTTAAAATAAAAACAATTTATATAAACAAAATCTCAAGGTAATAAGTGTCATTACTCATTAATAACAGGTAAACGCGCGCGTGGCTTCTTAATCTCCGATTTATTTATTTTTTCCCCTTTATGATATATACTTTTTATGAATACATTTTTATAAACTGTACTACTTTTTGTTAACAATAAGCCGGGAAAAAATATTATAACATCGCAAAAAGTTGTTAAAAATACAACAAAAAAATAATGTTTAAAATATTTTTTATTTAATTTTTTTTAAAAACAAAGTATAAAAATATTATAAATATAATATTCAAAAAACACTAAAATATAAACTTTTTACAAAAATAGTTTCTTTAACAACTTAAAATTTTCAAAAATATTAATAGTTTTTGTAATAATCAGTATCAAGTGTGGAAAATGAATCATCCGATATACAATCACAACAAATAAATATTTTTTAGTCGAATTCATATGAAGATCAGTTTACTTTATTATATATTATTTAGATCTCAAATGTCTGTGGCTATTGTACACGGACTTCACTGTGCTGCTAATCGAGTATCGAATAAGTCTGGACTCGGACTGCGAGTTACTCAAAAAGATATGGCATTAACTCAATTCGGATTCATGGGTTTACCGTTATTGAAAAAAAAAGAATTGGCTATTGTAGGCACCGAAGAAGACGAAAGGGCCCTTTTGCATTTTTGGCATATTATTGGATTCATGTTGGGAATTCAAGACAAGTGAGTAAAATCCTATCTATTTTTAATTTTTTACAGTAAGGTACTTAAATACACCAAATTATAAATAAGATAATTTGATTTTTAGAAAAAAATCGAAATCATTTTGTAGTTTGTATCACATATTTTAATTTTATTATTTTGTATCCGTCATAAGCGCATTACATTATTACACTAATAAATAATATTGATATTACGAGTATATATAGGTGTAATGTGTAATTTATATATTACATTTCTTGATCAGTGTGAAAACATTACAATTTTTTTAAATTTATTTTCTTCAAGTAAAGCTTGAAAAAATGTGTATTATTTAATACATTTTAATTATTTCTAATTCAATATAAACTGTTACTTAAGTGGACGTTATAACAGTCGTCTTTAATGAAAATAACACTTCCACGGTAAACAAATTAAACGGCATTAAAAAATATTTTTGAGTAAATTACTTATCATAAAATATATAGATAATAATATTTAAGAAACAACCTCGGTATTTTTAGCAAAGTTTCGTCTGTTTTCCATAAACATGTTTATTCTGTAGATTTAATATTGTCATTGCTGTAACCTGTCTATAGTTTTGACGTTAATCGCGATTTTTCCCATTACATGAAAAAGTAGATTTTCACACAACTGTAGTGCGCGGTGACTGTTGGTTATCAGCGACGACGATGCTTCTAGGAATATAGTAAATAGACAATAGATTAATAATATAATATACCCAATAAATACTAAATAAAATAAGAATAATTTTTATTTATTTTATTATAATCACCGACCGACTATATAACTCATTTGCATTCAATAATTTTCATATTATAATTACTACAATTTCCTATACTACAGAAATTTTAGTATTTTCAGATAGTAGGTATAGTACCTACTATACCTACTATATGTGCTCAAAGTATGCATAATTTGTCCAGCATTAATTTAAATGCCTATACTTATATAAAAAATTAATGTTAAATATTATTGACATTTTTACATCATTAAGAGGGATATTGATGGTGTGCTCTGAAGAACTCAACACCCCAAATACAAACACCTTTTTTTGTATAATGTTGGGCGTGGTTAAAGTTCCGTATTGTATAACCGTATACATTTTTTTGAACAATACGTACATATCAGACGCACATTTCAGAAAATCAATATGACCTTAAAATGTTGTTCAGGGAAATTTATTTTTTGAAAAATATAATTATTTTGTTTGAATACTTAATAATAATATACCAATCAGAAATTGAGAAAATATATCAGGATGTAAATTATTTAATAAGGAGATTCAACACCAACCTTTTTTAAGGAGTTCAGTGTAGGCATTTTTCTAAAATTTGCGTGTGGCCCGACGTATCGTTTAATGTGATGCATAGTAAGTGATTATAAGTGTATGAAATAAATATCCTGCACATGTACATATAATATGTCAATAACGTACCACATAAATATTATTATTTTTTTGTTTTTGATCAAAGGTATTAATTTTTTGGTAATTATATTCACTAATTTATTTTTTCCGATTAAATGGCTGAAAAAATATTTAAATTCACGACACGATTAACTTGAATACGACTTTATTACGTATTTAAATTAATTTTATCACTTTAAAATTCTTAGTATTCAAAGTTTAGAAATCAAATTTTGAAGGGCTCAGTTTCAAAAACGCGGAAAAGTAATTTTTAAAATAAGCCACGCAGAATACTGAATAGCTTTCTTCAAGTTGCGGGTGACATCATCGCGGTTTTATTTTAATATCGAGAAGAACTTCAAATTGCCAAATACATTATGCTTAATATAAGTGGAATCATTTATACATGCGTTTCCTGGGGCATAGCTAATATCTGTCAAAACTCAAAAGTATACCTTTGCTTTTCCAACAGTTTATTTTATCATCAAAACATAATAAATAATAATAAATTGGTGTATTCTCTTTTCGGTCAAAATCATACATTTTTCTTTTTCCGCTGTATGAAAAAAGCTTATAGGATAGCATTCGAATGATACCGAATGATAGTAATATTAATAGAAGAGAGAAGAAGTCATTATTTAGATCAGATATAACAAATAATAAATAAATAAAAAAGTATAAATTATTAAATTAAATAGACAAATGTTCGATGTATATATGATCAAATTGTCGTTGTAAAAAAAAAATTAGAAATTGAATATTGAGTTCCTCGCAATAGATAATAGGTACAGCATGTTTTCACAACAACTAAAAAATAAATATATAGCCACTTTGTCGTTATATAGTATATACCTAAAAATACTCATCATAAGTTCAAACTTTAACAAAATACGTAAATATGATAAACGATAATTTATTATTTGAACCACATCATTCAGGAACTAACTAAATAATCCAATATTATGGTTTTGCGATACAAAGATATTGTATTTTTATTTAACATACGTAAATGTAATATTATATGTTTTTATATTATTTATAAGCGGTGTATATTACATACGGTCCACTATATTTTAACGACGATAATATTATGTATTTACCTATATAATAACCGCATTTATATACAGCAGTTAATGCGCATTAACTCGACGCATTTTTAATTCGCATTAAGCTGATGCGCATTTATTATTTAAATCGAATTAACTGTTACTTTGCGGTATTAACAAATGCATGTAAACGCTTTAATGCGAATTCATATTTTAGCGGGAATTTTAAAACGTCAAATTACAATATTATTTTTATTTTATGGAATCCAAAGCATTTAGCATGGCGACTTAATGCGCATTAACTGCTGCATATAAACGCTGTAAATAATATAACACTTAACAGATCGGTATACCATCTATAACTATATGACTTTGATACGCACGCAGGTACAACCTGTGCAGTGGGTCGCTGGAGGAGGTGCGCGGCACGTGTCACTTTATCCTGCGGGACGTGTACGCGCCGGGACTGCTGAACCCGCCGCCGAGGTTCGAGTACATGGTGGACGCGCTGCTGGAGGGCATGAAACCCATCTCGCCCATGCTGGACACGGAAGCGTTCATGGCGTACACGCACGAGCTGTGCGGCGTGCCCGTCCGCCGGCCGCTGGTCGCCCGGTACAGCCGGTGGATGTACAACGTGCAGGTGTACACGCACGCGGTGCTGCTGACCCGCGCGTGGCTGGCCGTCGTGTTCCGGCCGCTGCTCAACTACAACATGAGGTTCTCCGTGTGGCTGAACATCAAGTTCCCGATCGGCGCGGCGCTCCGGTTCGGCACCAAAGTCTTCCACCGGGTCCGGGACGAAGTGGCGCCGCACCCGGTGGCCGCCGCCGGGTACCAGGCGCCGCCCGTCGCCAACGGCCGCGTCATGATGCAGTCGGCGGCTTGAGCCATACCAACATGATGATGATACGATATGCTGCTCTACACCTAGTCGTCCACGACCGCCGCCGTCACGTCACAACTCTATACGCCGACAACTCGTCAAGACAACGATTATTTCGTGTTTTTTATGTTTTTTTTTTTTTTTGAAAACCGTTCGATTTTAGCGTATCTTCCTCCCCCAAGCCCCCCTGAAATGTGCATCCCCCAAGAAATCGTACTGCCCCCCGCAGGCCACGGGATTCGCGTTCTTACCGTCAATCATTCGAATCGGTAATCAGACGAGAATTTATGAAACGGTATTCATTCGTTTTAATCGCTCGCCGAGATAATAAAACTATATTATTTTGAAATAGTCTTCAAGTCCGAACCCGCAGACAGTCGATTCCCAGTATAGTAAGGAAAAGTGAACTAATGCATTTGTGACTAGCGGTGACCCTTGACAATGTTATTGGTACATCATGAAATTAAAGATTGACAGATTTTAGTGTGCCTCTCACTCGCTCAAATGTTCATCCTCAGCAAAACTCTATTGCCACGCACTTACGGTCTGCAGTCTGTACCTTTACGGTTTCTGAACATATTTTCAATCCCATGACCACTTCTCGTTCACATTCTTACAGTAAATTCGAAACAGAACGGATTTCATGAAGTTATATTTATTTATTTTAATCGCTCATATGTAATAATATTATCGTGTAAATGTGATAACAGCATAATTATTATGGACCTATAGGAGTTGTTCGGAGGTTTACTCAAATTTATTAATTAAATTAATCATACATTTTGTAATATTTGTTTCCCGTTTTTGTTCGTATTTTCGATGGCCGTCTATTGTCGCGCATAATATATTATAAGTCTCACTGTACACCCGTGTCACCCGTGTTTCAGAATTAAAAATGTCAGGCTCAGAAAGTTTCCATAAACGTCTGTGGGTAATGCATAAAACAGGTAAACTTCTGCAAATAAAGTAGCCCGATACGTCATATTGATGAATAATTGTTAAGTGGCGATTAGTTGTACGAGTAGATTTATCAATTAGTTATAATATGACCAAAATAATTAATAATATAGTTATTATATTAAGTAAATATTTTTGTAGAATACCAATAATAAATTATATATTATGTAAAGTGCCTATACTTATTTTTCTTGAAAATTACTTTTTTAAGAACCACACATGTTGGATGTACTTATGTATATTTTGTTTTGATGTTAGCATTTAATTATAATATAACTTATAAATAACGAGTAAAGTTTGAGTTATGTTTAAGGTTTATATAATGCTGTAAAACGAAGAAATTTGTTTATGGATTTTATTGATTAGTGTAATTATAATATATTTATATATAATTATGTATTATGTATATTGTCGCGATCAAAAATCGTGTAAGTATCTATTTTTTTTTATCTAAGACGTTTTATATGTTTTAATGGCAACGTACTCTGTATTAATTGTTTTAAATACTAATTTTCTCATTGAAATGTATTTATTGTTTATCGTTCGAGCGTTTTATTTGTAATATAATATTTTAATAATACGGATCTATCACGGCGTAAATCAATTTATTCCATAATATTTTATTAAATATATAATATATTATAATATTGTACCTATACTATTGTATATATATTACCATAGAAAAATTGAGCTAGAAGGTTGCACGTTATCATTTTATAATATTTTGTCCGTATTGTAGAACGGTCATTACAATGTACCCGAGACGGACGATTCTTCTGGCAGATCTTTCTAAAAGTTATAAATGCACACTGCAAAGCTATTAAAAAAATAGTAATGTTAAATTGGCGAACTGCAAAACTATAAACGACCATTTCATGTCCTGTAATTTCGAATACTTTTATGTGTACATATAATAATATTGTTGATACGTTTTACTGTGTTGTACACTTAACTACTATAAAATAAACCATTTTTAGCAAACGTTTTTGAAAAAAACAAAATACTAAAATTTTTTAATACTTATTAGTTATTATAACTAACTTAGTGAATTGCGTTCACGATGCAGTTCTAGGCATTATAATAAAGTTTTATTGTTTCGGGATCACTGGCTATTGTTATGTGGGCGATAACGGTGTAATAAAATACTCACGAATGACAACTTTTAGAGTCTCATTAATAATACTTATACTCAATAATTATTGGTTATATTATTCAGACAATTAATGGTTAAGTTCTATTTCGATCTGTTATACGGCATAACATTTTTTTAGTGTCCAAATTGTATTGTCATTGATTAGCTCACCGTATAACGGATAATATTATAGTCATATACGGTATTATTTATTATTGTACTAGAAAAAAATCGGTTCCGACTGAAGGAGGCGGATGGATTAGCATCTATTCCTTATGAAGATAGTAAATAATAATATTATATATTCGGTACTTACGTTTGGTTTTACCATCCGTTATTTTTGCATATAAATTACCAATAATAATAATACAGGCATAATATGTAAAACCTTTAAGTTCCAAGAATAATTTTTTTAAATTATAAAAAAATAATTAACATCGTTATTTATGATTTAAATAAGTAATTTTTTCTAAATTTGAAAAATAAACACGAGACCTCTATTTCACGTGAAAGTTGAATCCATGAATTTATTTTACTTGGTTTATTTTTTTTTATTAATAAACGTGTTTATTACGCGGGATTTTGTTTTCAATGTATTTAGTATATTCCAATAGTTTCTAATTTGTACACAGCAGTGATTGAAAATCAGTTATTTATTTTGAATCCGGAGCATTTGCTTCATTTGTTTTCTCTTATCTTTTTACGATAATACTGCTTATGAAAAATTTATTTTTAGAATAATTATAGATATTTTTCAGTTTTTTCGGCAATTATTAACACCTTCAAACACACACATGTATATTTATTTAATACTTATAATATTTATTTTTATAATTTAATACGTTCAACAAATATTATGTTTTGAATACACGTGAAATAAATATTCATGATTGACCAATTAAATTACATGCGGTGAATCAATTCACGGATTTTTAAATTTAAATAGGTAGATGTGTTCAACATGAATATTAATACATGTTCAAACCCTATAGCTTTAGTATAAAATATTTATAAGAAATCTTGAATTATATTTTCAAAACTTAATACAAAAAGAAAAGTTTTTATGAATTTTTAACTAAAAAATATTTTGCAGTTTTTTTAAATTTCGTTAAAATTGTAACTTTAAATGCATGTCTATGTATTTTTGATATTTTTAAACAGATACTCGTATATAAACACAGATATAATTTTTTGGAATCCTATATTCAATTTTTAAGAATTTTGGTCAAGCAAAAATTTTTTTATCAGAATTTATAGAAAAAAAAATATAAATTTGTCATGCCTATAAATAGCTTAAAAAGATATTAAAAATGTTGAAAATTTTATTATACAACTAAAATTATAAAAAAACATTTGATGAACATTTTAAGCATCATATGTTATTTTTTTTTAAATACAACAAAATATCAAAAATTATTTGAAAAATAATAATTTTATTATTTTACGGGTGAATATTCAACTTTGTAAAAATTTGAACTTTAAATTAATTAGATTTACCGATCGATTTTTTTTTATATGTATGTTGAAATGCTGATAAAGAATCTTATATTACATTTTAAAATCTTATAGGTATAAGAAAACAGTTTTGAATTTGTAATTATCTACAAAATAATTTTTACATTTTTGAGATTTTGATAAATTTTATTAACATTCCAACCTGAAAATTTAACAACATTTTGACTGCCCATAAAAGTGATGACAGACAGAAAAAAACACAAATCAATACATTCATTGACTCGCTCGGAATCTAAAGTTGAATATATTAAATAAATATATAATAATAATATACATTAATATTTTATTAGTAAATTAATATAAAAATATTTTGGTAATTATAACTTATGTGTAAATTAGTAAATTGTCGAAATTCTAAGTAGTCCGGATTAATATTTTAGGTGAGTACTATAATATTATAATATTGTATTATTAGTAATTATTCTGTTAAATTCGTATCACCAGATATTTGTTGTTACTTTAACGGGAATATTGCAAAATATCATAATATTGTTATTGTGTAATTTTTCTGTTTTGTAAATATTACGTAATTACATTTTATAACGATTGATGGTTTTATGGCGAATAAATGATATCATGTTGTCATGATTTATGAAAATATATTACAGTATTATAATTTACAGATGTTTAAGTATAAATCACGAACGTTAGAGGTTCAAAAGTTTAAATACTTCCCGAAGACATGAGTCATAAATAATAAAGAACTGATTGAACAAGAATTTTTATAGTTCAAAATGAGGGTACGACATTGTTCACTGTTTCATTTTCTCTGATGAAGATATTACTTCGTAGTCGTTTATCAAGACTTACCCGAGACGAAATTGGTCACTTGAAACGTTTTTTAACGGCAATATTAGTTTTATAATATTTTAGTTAGCTGGATATTAGAAAATGTAAATGTCTAGTAAAGTATTGAAAAATTGTGTGTTGTGTGCAGTGGCGTGCCTAGGAATTTTCGATGAGGGGGGAGGATATGTGTTATAAGAAAAGACTGGATTCAATTGCATGAAAACATATACAAAAATTTAAATTAAATCTTTTATCAATTTGTTTGTGCAGAGAAAAAATACGTTCTACTTCTACACTAGTTATTGGTGAAAAAATTCAATAAGTCAGGCGGTATATCTAAATAAACATCGGCTTTACCTGACACGACTTCATAGTAAGATTTAATAGTTTTATATCCTTTATTATTTTCAATATTATATACATAAATTAATCTTTAGTTTTTTTTCCATTTGGACCAGGAATATTTGTTAAAATATTCATTAATTACTCTAAACATATTTAAGCATTTAAGTAGCTCACTTTTCGATTCTTCTAAGTTTATAAGATTAATGGATAACTCAGATAAATGTAATTTTACGAATGCTATAGACCACATTCAACTACCTTATTTTGTACAAGCTGTTTCAGCTTTTTCACACTGATAGGGATTAACATCGTATTTTAAATTTTTAATCACAATTAAAAAATTTTCATTATATCCGGCATTTATTTTCTGCATTTATTTATTCTCGATGGTACCTACTTTTAGGAAAGTTTATTTCCTAAAATAAACGAAATAAGTTACATATTATGTATTTAGAATTTTATACATCAAATAAATTACCATTGTTAGATAATTTATTTATGAAAAATAAATTTAGTTTAGTTAAGTATTTTGTTCATTAAATCACACAGAATTTAAAAAAAAAAGCCAAAAACGTGGGAAATTTCAAAAAATTACATTTTAAAATTAAATAGGCAGAGAATGAGAGAACGTAGAGTATAGAGCTGTCTATGTATCCTATATTCCTATGAATCCTATGTATATAGACTAAATATTTGATCAAATTTGATTTATCTCAACTACAAAGAAAATTGCAATAACACATATTAAATCCGGTCTTAAGTTATAATTAATAATAATACATTTAAATTAATTTATCATAGTGATCCAAAGATACGAACAAGGAGCTTTATGGCTCATGGGTCAATAATTTATAAGCAATAACTTATTATTAATAAAAAAAGGGTAATGACTTTATAACAACTCTAATACCTAATAATTTGTTTTCTGAAAGTCTTTTAAGTCTAGTTTAACGATTTTATAAAATAAAAATGTACTTAAAATTAAAACTGCAAATACAGAACTCATTTAAGTTTTTCGTCTACAAAACGACTAGTTTTATAATTGTTTATCGACCATTTTTTCGGTTAGTTATTCTGATTATTTGTGGTTTTGAGTTCATTTTTGATTAAAGTTGTTTGTTGTAGAGACATTGTACGTTGCTAAAAATTATATTTCGAGTTTATTTGTATATCTCTGTGTTGTATTTCAGTTACCGAAAAATAGGTTTAGTTGTTTATTGCTGTAGGTGTAGACTGGTGGTTGACTCGCACGGATGAACGTTGTAAGATTTTTACCATTCAAATATACAAAAAACGTAATGAGTAGGTAAATTATTGTGTAAGTTCTGTATTCATTGTGCACATACACATACGTACTAGTTACTACAGTGTCGGTAGTAATGCAGTATCAATAAGCGCTTAAATTTTTACTTAATATTGCCTATCCTATTCTCCTTACAAACAATAGCTTTCCAACATAATACCTATTATGATATTATTTAGTATTTACTACGGACTGAAGTGCTTAGGTTTGCCTATAATGAACGCCTTAAAAAGTATTTAACTAAAAAAAACAAGTAAAATTCTAATCGATAGATGTCGCTGTAAGTACTGTACAGGGAGATGAGAGACGTCATGCTTTAGAAATTAAGAAGATGCTTCACTTTCACTTATTTATTTTATAGTTTTGAAATTATTGTTGTTAATAATTTTTGGCCATGGTAAAAAGACTTGAAATTAAAAAAAAATCTCTTATAAGTTTCTCATGTAGAAATTTAAAAATACAATAAATAAAATACAACTTTTTATAAGTATTAAAAATACAAATTTGAAAACATTTTCAATGTTTTAAACATTAGTAAATTATTATGGAATTAAACATTTTAACAGCAAGACAGAAAATTTAATACAAATTTCCTAATAAGTTTTTTCCACATAAACCTAAAAACTATCAAAAATAAATGTTAACAATTTTTATTTATGCATATTTCGAGCTCAAATTTTGAAAATTTTTTTGACAATCGCAATCACGTGTAAATGTACACTATTCATACAACTTATTGTCGTATTTTTATTCGTATTATATAGGATATCTAAACTATAGTCATATTACACCGTGTCGTAGTAAACTTCACCGTAAACATTAAATTGTCCTATAAATGAATAAATGATAGACTATTTTTCAATAAAAAAAAATTATTTATCCCATATATTTGTTGGTTGGCCCAAGGAGATAAATTGTATTATAATAATTTTTAATTTTTAAAATAAATGTCATACACTTTCCACTTGCGCAATGGTTCATAGAATGTTACAGTTAAATTATATGATTTGAGTATGATTGCAGGTAAATTTTCTGGTAGAAAAACGTTAATAAAAAATTAATATAATTCATATAAAACTATATAAATTATTATATTACCAAGAATAGTTTAATGTTTAAATTAAATTTATCTAGATAAGGCAATTTTTTATCTAAGATAACCATCATCAGATAATCGGAACACTAATTATCTAGATAAGTATCAACAATAATGGCGCTTGGGTAAGAAATATATCATTTTAATGTTAATAAATAAGGCTTGACAATTACAATTACCTATATAAGGTGTTTTTATAAGATGTTCTTACAGCAATCTATAAATATCAAAAACTCATAGACATATTAATTTTTTTGTAAGCGTTTAAAGTTCAAATTTTGATACTCAAACGTAAAATAACTAGGTACTTTCCCTCTAACAATTTTAATTATTTTATTGTAATTTAAAAAAAATATTAATCGTTAAGTCTTAAAAATTCTTGACATTACATAGATTATTATTATCTTTTTGGATATCTGGATATTGTGACGGGTTTTTGTAAGTCTTAATTTATAAAAGTGTGGTATAACCGTCTAACGTGTTTCAAAATGACCGACAAATAGTTACCTGTACTTTTACAAGGTGACTACTTCAAAGGTAAACATTGATCTTATTGAAAAGTATTAACAACTATGAACATTTTTTAAAACAGTTAGGTCTTAGGTATAGTTATTATAATATATAAAAAAATATCGTTGAAAATATTTATATTTTTTTTATTATATAATATTATACTATGATTTGTTTACCTATTGTTTTTCAATAACCCCATACATTTTAAATTTCATATTTCGAAACAAAATATTTTTCCAAAAATTTCAATATGTGAAAATTGAATTTTGAACGATATTTATAGTTAAGTGGAGTACCTATGATGGCGTCGTACATAGACCAACTCATCAAAATATTGATCTATTTGTTATTACTCCGGAAGTATATCTACTGATATGTTTTTAATACAATTTTTAATTACACATAACAATAAATATAGCCTATAGGACATAGTTCGCGGATCTCTTTAAAAATGTAGGTATACATTGAAAAAAATGCCTATAAATCTATAAGATATTATTACAATTATATTCAATTTTTAATTTTCTATACATTTTGTTTGTAGTTGTCTATATTTTACCCCTTAAAATGTATGATACTGTGGCGCTAAGAAGATGAATTACTGATTTCTTTAAATTAAATAATGCATCAGTTGTAATTGGTCAATTTGTACCACATATTGTGCTATTCAGTTATATTGTTTAATCAACGGGATAATAAAAGTATAGTCAAATTAAAAATAAATAAATTTAATTTTGTACAAGTACAACTTATAAAAGTCGATTAACAGCCGAATTATATAAAGTTTCTTATAAAAAAACATTATAAAGATATTATAAACATGGATAGTTAATACTAAGTTTATCCTTAAACTTTATTAGATTTTAAACATAATAATAACTTAAAAGATGCTAGATAATTAATTAATTGTTTAAACGATCGTATATTAAATAATATTAAATTAAAAATATAGTACAGAATGCCAGTGTCATCTCTATATGACAACTAACAGTAAATTTATTTGAACTCATTAAAAGTTTGGGGAGAAAAACACAAAAAAAAGTCAAAATATATGTTTTTAAAATAGAAAAATGTTAAATTACTTACTAAATTATTATAGTAATTACTTACCACAGTATTACTGCAGTTTATATATAGTTAACTTTATCTAATTTAAATGGTAACGCGTCTACAAAACGGCTATTCGTATTTTATGGATTTTTATTAACGTATATTTAATTCCAGTTGATTTCTTATCGTAATGTATAATATATTGTATTATTTATATTATAAATGTTGCTAAAACGTAAAAACTTTTAGCTTTAACCGATAAAATCAAGTTGTTAGAATTTTACGAGATGGAAAATTTGAGCGCATATGCACTGGCGCAGATAGATTTTGTATAAAGAAAACTTGAACCACTATAATCTCGTAAATAATAAAGATGTCGTATTTAAACTATGAAAATTTTTAAAATTTCAAAGCATTCTGTACGGTGTTCATATTAAACAAATATAATATAATATTGTGAAAATAATGTATTATATAATATATAAATTACCGTATCGTACAGCACGCGCATAACTCCGAACCGTCGTCGCGGTATACGAAGAATTTAGAAAACTGTTTATATTAAAAAAAAAAACAGCATCGGACGAGCAGACTATTCGGGATGGACGGTGCGATATTATTATATACACAAGCACCGCGATAATAACGCATTGTATTTTGTAATAATAATAATATGATATTAGGTAATATTATATATATAATATGGCATACGGTGCCTCTTAAGTACCTGTACATAATATATAATAACATACCTATTGGGTGCATATACGGAACAGCGTGCGCCTACGTCGCCGCCGCAGATGAGTGCGAACGATATGCTTAAACACATCGCAGTGCGTTTTATTAGGAAAACGCGATCGTGACGAGATGGCGTCGAATTATTACACCAAACCGTTGCTATATAGACACACGGTTTCGACGTACCTATACAGTATATTATAATATCAGTCATAGATCACGCGCGCGTATAAACTATACCTAAAGCAATAGGACGTCGTATACCGGGTGATCTATTTCACGAAAAGACATCTGTTATTTCAAAAACTATATGAACGTTTTTGAAAAAATATTCTTCTAAAATAATTTTAAGTTGCCAAAAAAAAAAAACATCAAAAAAATAAATATTTTCTATACTATTTTTATTGAAATCATTTTTTAAATTGTTTATTTATTCGTTTTTAATTCCTCGTTCTAAAGCAGAACATGTTTTTGAGTACCTACTTTGATAGGCGCATATAAAAATTAGATTTTAAACGAGCAGTTTATGGGTTATAATAGTATTTATAATGATGTTATGCTAAGTCGTGGAGTGCAGTGATAACGCTATCCCGAAAAATGCAACATAAAATATATATACTAACTCCGTTCATTTAAACTTATAACTGATATAAACTGATAATAACTGATTTTATTTTTATATACAATAATAATGTTCTGCATCGAAAAATGAAATTATTAAAAACGTGTGTTGTCATTTAAGATAGTAAAAAAAAAAAAGAACGATAACGACAAAAAATAGTAAAAATTATCACTTTTATCGAAAATTGTCGTTTTCCAATCACCTAAAATCGCGGGAATGAAATACATACTTCACCGTATATTCTTGAATAACAAATGTCTCGAGTTAAATGGATCACCCCGTATATTATATCGCTGGTATATTACAATGTAACGCGTACGTAAATCTCGTTTGGACGATCGTGTCTGCGCGGCGTACCGTCTCGTGGTTCGAAAACACTCAAACATCCAAGTCGAATCCGAATTAATTTTCGGCGATCGACGAGTCGTATGTATACAATATACATTAAATAATATATATATATATAAGCCTCAGCGCGGATAGCCCGCGTGTACTATATCATACACGGGTATATATATATAATAATAATAATATATAGTTTTTAATTTAACGCAAATTGCCGGTTACACATTGCCGCCGATGCCGACATTCTCGCCTCGGCACCGAAACGTTTCCAAATCCGCCCTCTAATTATAATATATACATACATATATTGTTGCTGTTGTTGTTGTTGCTGTTGCTGTTGTCTAGGTATAGATATGGGTTTTTTTATCCGTCGTGCCACACTCTCTCGCGGTCGTCCGCGGCGCGTATTGTACATTGCGGAGATCTCGATTAAACCGGACTTTCCCGATCGGGGGAGGAGGACACTGCACCGTATATATGTATATGTTATATGATTATATTATTATAATAACATCCATCGGTACGTATATGACTCGGTACGAGGTGTATATTATAATATAGGTGCCTGCGTTTCACACCCTAATCGCGAGATCGTTTTCATGCGATGCCCACGACTGCGACGCGGCCTTAATTGAAACCAATAACGCGTAGGTATATGTACATTCCGCTCTCACGTCATAACAAATAGGTCTAGGCGTGTGTAATTGGCTGTATATATGTGCGCCTATATATATGCACCGCGATAATAACGAGCGCCATACCGATATACGTCCGTCGAGTTGGCACCGCCGGCACTTATAATGCCGCACGGACTCAAAATGTCCGTCGACATTTCGTTACGTTTTGCTAAGCCATTTACAGAATTTGATGCGTATCGTCGCTTCTGTGTTTACGTCAGACGGAGGAACCATATTATACGGCGTGATGCCGCGGTACAGTACCTATAATTCGAGGTATAGTACCGGTACGTCGTTCAAACACCTCGAAATGGATAACCAAAATTTTGCTACGCGAAAATTTTCGATTTTCAGCCGAGGGATAAATGTATTGATTTTACGACACTATGTGCTCTATTTTAGTGTCTAACAGCACTTCTTCTAGTACGGATAAAGTTATTCATCTTTAATCAACTCTGAAAGACGTTGTTTCTGGTAGCAAATTGGATATAGGCCGTGATTGGGCGGGTTACCACTTTTAAGTTTTTAAAATAATCGGGAAAAACGTTAAAAAAAGATATGCGGAAAGTATGGGACCACTCTGTTGTACAATAGCCGTCATTGAGTAGATTACTATTACACGACTAAATATAAATATAAATAAATATATATATATATGATAAAGAATAATTAGGAGCGAAGGCACTTGTGAAGAACCTTAAGAACCTTGGTGACCAAACAATTATTTTGTACCCCCTAAAAGAACAAACTAGATTAAATTTGCTACCAGAAATATTTCTTAAAGGTAATGATTAGAACATATTATTTTCTACATGATAGAAAAAGTGTATTCAGACACTTTTCAATTTACTTAGAATATAATGACTAATACGTACGTTTGTTAACATTTGACGTAACACTGACACTTGCACTTTGTGCTAAATATTTAAATAACTTGAAACGGTTATCAAAATTATATTGCTAGTCTATGTTTTTTTTTTAAATTTTTTTTCCATATTCTAGCATAACTTTATGTCGAAACTTTAATACACGTTTTGATGTTTTAGAAAAATGCCCCTACTTTCTAGAATTGTTTGTTTTCTGATAATCCGTAAAAACTGGATGGTAGCAAATTTTAAGAATGGTATAGAAAAACGTAAAGAACTCTTAGCAAAATGTTGGTGCCAACTTTGAGATATTATGACAAGATTGCATCAATATGTTTGTTTTTGTTTCCATGATTTTAAACAAACTAAAAAATATCAAATTCTAGAATTAATGATGTAACAAAATGTAGCAAAATATTCTTAACAAGATATTGAAAAATGTTTTGACTTTTGAGGTCGTAGTGAATAAATTAACGCAATTAAGTATGTACGAACTTTATTCGTATAGAAATAGCTAGAGAACACCAATAATTTGTTTAAATATTATTTTATTATTGTATATTAACGATCTGTTTATCGTTTAGAATTTAGGTGAAGTTTATGTGAGTATATAATCATGTATTAAATTATTTGAGATTTGTGGATAAAAGTCGAGAGTTTACATTGTATAAATTTGTGTAAAACTATCATCATCATCGACAATGTTTATTATAGTTAAATTCTTATACGAATATAACGCCGTTCTAACTATAGATAGAACTTACTTGCATCTGTACGTAACAAACTATTATCTTTACCAACAATATCCTTTCCGAAGTGATGGTACTCCTTTTTATAGACAATTTTTCTTCAAAAATTGTACTTATAATGATCAAAGTATAATTTATTATTATATAATATACATTATATTATGCATTTACTATTTGCAATGTACTACGTACCTAATCATAACTCGATTCTTATTATAACATTATTTGGTATTCACAATGCATAACATGACATAAAAAAAGTGTTTTAGATTTTTGTTGTAGTTATAGTAAAAACAACTATTTTCCTTTTTCGAGGGTGTACTGCGTTCTTCCCATTTAATAATTGAAACAACTGTGAAAAAAAATATTTCAGAGAACGTGATTTATGGGGTTTATTGTTGATTTAGGACAAAAATTGAATTGATATTAACGAAAAAAAAAACTCAACAATATACTCGTATAGCTATTTTGCTCGTTGATGATGCGGTGGTTATCGTTTTGATCATAATTATATACGTACGCGGAATGTCTGTGCACAATATGTACACGACTAATAAGATCTGTGAAGGACTGCTACATTATGTCCGTGTATATTAAACTATTATATCGCGTATAGTATGCGGTGTGCCTGTACAAGAGACTTGCCAGTTTACCACGGGGCGCGGCGGCGGTGGCGGTCAATATAATATGCGATGTGTGTGTATATAAAACGGCGTGTGTGAGAAACCGAAATGAAATCTACGCGCGCGGGCGGGAAGAAAAAACCTGTAGGTAAGGTAATACCTGCGGTGATTACACGCACCTCGGCCGCGGTCTATTTGGTATTAAATTAAAAGGTACGATACATAGTACATACGCACGTATATACCGTGCATTATAGATAGGTAACCCGTATAATATGTGCAGAGCCACACGTAGTTAATCAACCTGATTACGGCCGCGATTCATATCGGGTACGACTACAACCACAACCGCAACGACAGCAACAACAACGGCAACAATGAGAGTATAATACACACACAGATAGGTAATATATATAGGTATATAAGTATATAATTTAATAACACACTTGACGATCCAACTATCACTAATTGATCTACCATCACGATTCACCCACATTATTAGCGACTGTGGATTTTTTTCCTATCCGTATAACCTAACTGGAGATCAGTGATGGATTCAAGCGGGTGCCCGCTCCCCCCTCAGCAGTTATAATATTATATTTGAAAGGCCCAACATCAAATTTTCAATATTCAATTTTTCAAATTATATGATATGACGATATATACTATATAGTATGAACAAGTTTGGACACCTCCCCCCCACAAAAAACAAAAAAAAAAATTTTGATCGGCCACTGTCAGAAATAGGTGCTACCTATATGGATATATAATACCGGCTATTAAAGCTATATGTGTGGTTGTGTGTGTGTGTGCGTGTGTGTGTAGGTGTGCGCGCGCGAGTTTATTTGTTGTTACCATATTACTCTATCACCACTTGATTTGAATGTTCGGGTCACGTTATTGTTATTATTTTATCGTGAAAATATAACGATTTTCAAGGGAAATTATATTGCCGAGAAACAATGTATAGTGGTTTGTAAATATTGTATAAAATATAGCTACTGCGCTTGTGCCACTGCGATTTTCACCCACGACACATTTAATAATAATATAAGACTTGAAACTATTACGGAAGTAGTTGAATATATTATATCATTTAAAATAAATGAAGTTAATTAGTGTGAAATACATAGTGTTATATTATAATATTAATATATGAAATTAAAACGATGCCATAAAGTATTAAATATATAGCTATTGCAAATTTCGTTTTTGAATTTTTTTTCCAATAAACCATTAATATATGATACGCATTGGCTATTAAATGACAATAAGTTATATTTTTATTAGAATTTAAAAATCAAAATCGCAATTATTGTCCAAAAATATTTTTGCACAATTATATATAGTATTGAAAGAATATATAGTTTTTCACGAATACATTATTTAAGGTTTAAAATACAAAGAGAAAAGGAGTGACAAGTGTCAACTTTCAATGGATGTTTTACAAAAATTATTAACGGCACTCTCGTACTCTATATATTCTACAATTCTACACATCAATATTTGAATACATTTGATCTGCTTGAGTTATCAGTCATCTTTCAAAACAATTTCACGGAAGGAGTAACGTATATTACATTATTAACATTTTTACATTTTTGATAGTTGAAGTGTGCTCAAGGAAGAATTAAAACCAATTGTTTGTATGGATTCAACGAGTATTATATAAAAACGTATTAAAGTATCTAACAGAATAGAATAATGAAAATATTAATAAAATAATAACGTATTATGAGTAAATAAATAAAAAAAGTAACAAAATCGAATAAATTCATAAATTACTCATTCTAGCGTCTTCATTTCGTCTTCGGACCGTATTCATAGTCGTATAATTATTATAATACAATATACCAATACAGCGGTCATATACATCGGCGTCATAGATCAAAATTACTAAAATAATGTATGTGTGAAGACCACGCCTGATTAAGCTAGATATTGATTTTGAAAGAAAAACAATAAACGTTATAAGTAAATGGGTCACAAACCTCATCGCAACCATTGACATGTTATGTTTATTTTCTGAAGTTATAACTCCACCGTCTCCACCGTTGCCATTATGTGGTGTATTAATGAATACTATTTATAATATTGTCGTATGATACATCTCAACTTAAATTGTATTAGATATTATATTATCATAAGGACATTTTTATTTGAAAACGAATATAGGTAAATATCGAACATCAAAATATTTAATATTATCATAAATGTAACAAAAAACAGTACACTAATAAATTTTATTTTCTAAATACGAATTTTTTGATGAGTTGAAAACGATTCTTCCAGAGACTTAAAAAATTCCTTTGATATGTATTATAAAATTTGATTATTAATATGTCAATATTTATAGGTAGTTAAGGTATACATGACATTTGTATCTATTAAATGTGACTTGAAAATTTTATTATATCGATTTATATATAGTCTATTAATATTGATAAATAAGTACACATGTTTGTTAATGTAATATGTACTAAATTTATTAATTTCCGGTAAACAGTATTAACTAATAATTACATTTTGAAACTATAAAACGATTAGTCACGGAGTTCTCCTTGTGTGTGCACGGTATAATACATATAATAGTCAGGGTATTCGGTAACTATGGAAAAGTAAATAGGCAAACATATTACAAACAGTCTGCAGACACGACGGCGCCAGTGTTATAGAATACTGGATTAGGTATATAATATATAATATTGACTATGGAGAAATTAGGTATAGAGTATCTAAATGACGACAAGAAACTCAATATTTTATTTTTATTAATTAATAATTATTTTCAAATATTTATTTAAAAATTACTCTCTTTCAGTATAGTTGAAATTGGTTGTGTAATCCAATACTAGCAATTAATGCATCGAAGGTTGTACACTCGCAAGACGTGTTTAATATCTATACCGATTTATGTTTAAAAATATCTTGAGTACCTATCTATATAGTGGTCTAAGTGGAGGTGATACCATAAACCATTTCACTAATTATTTTTAGTTTACAATATTCGCCCTTTCATGTATTTTTCCAAGACAATGCATTCATCTATGAACGATTGTAATTTTAAATTAGAAAATATGATTACATGAATTACAGTTTTCATAAAAACAATATAAAAAGGTCAAAACAAAACAAAAAAAGATATAAAATTAAGATTTACCTACTTAGCTATAGTTTATGTATATAATATATTATATTTTAAGAGTTAGAAATAGCTGACTTGGAGTGATTATGAAATTTTAATGTTAGTCCACTTATTTAGAGCCTTTTGAACAGTTTTCTAAATTTTACTATATATAGATCGGAAAACAGTTAAAATCTTTAACTGGGAAGTAGGTAAGAGTTGTCTCTGATTTTCGTTTACTATTAGTATTTACTATTTAGTGATCATTTTGGCTTATAATAGTTTTTATTACAACGATTAAATTAGAATTTAATTGATATTTTAAAATATTAACAGGTTTAATTCAACAATTGTTAGACACTAAATATTTTTATGAAACATTAACGATAAAATAAACAAAGTTATATTAATAACACTAATAACAGACTCATTCATTAACCGTACCTGTATAAATTATTAATAATCATACAATTTCAAAAAAAATAAAAAAATTAAACATGTAGTAACGATATTGGTATAATTTATCATAATATAATATGTTTATGTAGCATGTACACTTTGTAAAGATATAGTGACTTTGTGTTTGGTATTGTGTATTCCCTTTTAATCTTATAATAACCACCCCACGCCTGAACTTATTACATAATATGCAACGGCTGCAACATAATATCGGCTCGATATTATCGAGTACACTTAACAAGCTGTACAAGAAATCTAATCGACTGTTAAAATTGTCGACGAAACTAGCTATGTACGTATATGATGATATACCTAACCTACGGCATGCTAGTACATTGTATTTACCTGAAAATATATAGAAATCGTCCGGAATTCGAAAATGTCTCAACAAAATATAACACTGTGATCTGTAGGTACCCTATATCTAAGTGTTATAAATAATTTATTCATATAAGTTATTATAGTTACAAGAGATATTTTCAAATGATATCATCTATATTTTTACGTACGTTCGAGAGGCCCACATTTTCATTTTACAGATTTTCTTTACGTTAATATTTTTAGCGCATTATCATGTAGTTAACATGTATTTTAATTTTACACGATTGGTATCAAAACTCTAATCATTGTTATTTGTTATAGTTTGAAAAACGATTTTTCTAAACCATCAATACGAAATTCTCGATTCTCAAATTCATGATTTATTTTTTTTCACGAAATTATGCATTTACCTATTTGGGAATAGATTATAATATGTAATACCGTCTCCGAACTTTGCACCTTATTGTCCTATCAAAAGTTTTCAATTTCACATATAATATTGTTTACTGCACCAGTGTCTATAATGCCCAGTGCGCACTATGAACTATATTATTATTTAGAACAAATTATATGATTGTACGTAATTAGTTGGAAAAATAGACTTGAAAGATAGACTTTAGATAATGTGCGCTCCGCTGAGTGGTATTGGTTTTACAATAATGTGTGGTTTATTTTTTCTATTTTCGTGTTTTTAGTTGAGTTAAGTAATGGACCGTAACCTCTTGTACCACTGCACTTTGTTCATTATGCTTTAGAATAAAATAATAATTAATGTAACTAAATGAAATATACTTATATACCTATAATGAAATTAAAAAAAAAAAAATTAAAAATGTGCAAAAAACTATTTTGAAAATCTTGATAATTTTCGAAATGATGTGTGTCTTGCGTTAAATGAATCACTCGGTAAACGGTATTGCTGATAACACGGAAAACGCAATAAACGGATCTCAGTACAAAATGATTATACACATAGGTGCCTACCTAGTGGTTATGTTATTAAAATAATATTATACGTGCGCCGAAGTATAACTGCAGTACTTACCTATGTGTATAAATCGTTTGGCGGCCGGCGATGTTTCGGCAGCGTGAAATCTCACGAGGACTTTTCGGAATTTTTCGCCGCAGGATTCTTTTCCTATTTCGTTTTACCCCGTCGTCGCTCGACACCGCGATATTAATAATATATAATATGTGTGTATATATAGTATATACGTATATACGATCGCGCGTATAAACTATATATATACTTCCAGTTCGACTACACACGGCAGACACGGTTTATTAGAATATAATATACCGTATGCCTCGCTCTCGGATGCTGCAGTTTATGTGTACATTATTATAATATTATGTGTACGTGTATATATGTGTATAATATACACGCGCGCGTACGATATAATATGCAATGCCGGCCGGGCCTCGCGTCGCGTTATAATAATGTAGTGATATTATTATTATTATGTACGAAAGGGGAAATAAAAACGAAAATACAGTTTATTCAAGATGCCATGCTCGCGTTGCCCACATAATTTGTTTAGCGTTATCTGGTCCGGACGATCTCCGAGTTCCTGAAAACCAGTTATATATCCACAAAAATGAATAATAATAATAAAAAAATAAATTATATAATATAATATTATTATAAAGGAAACGTCCAACGATCCGGTGTGTGTGCCACAGCTATAGACGATCATATCGACACTAATCTAGATAGACGAGCGGGCGCGCGCGCGTGTATACTGTATATTGTAGTGTTATGATATACATAGATGAATCGAAATCGTTATCCTTTCGTGGTCTATACCCATAGTATACACACCTACCTACGTACTTATATATATATTTAATATAGCCGTTCGAGTTTGCAATTTTTTTATTTTCTCTCTCACCCTTTCTCTCACTCACTCTCTCACTCTCTCTCTATCGGTTATCCGGTTATTATCCCACACTTCTATTACGCACGCGCGCACATAATATTATTACCTATTATTTATCCGATACGCCGATCAATAAAACAACACACACAATAATTATTATTACCATTAATATTTGGTGATCTATATCGCCTCTGCAGCAGTGCTGCAGCGCGACCATGTATATACATATAATATATATAGGTACGCGCGTCTCTCGTATAAAATGTATGATATTATTATATACATATATAATATACGTACATATAGGTACGCGCACGATAACGTACGATCCGATCGACCGTTTGAGGCATGTGTGAGGCTACCACCGATAGATATACGGAGGATTAACAAAAATAATAATAATAATAATAATAAATAAATAAAAAATAAGCGCGTACGCATTATATACGCGGACCGTGTTGCTTTAAATAATAAGCCCCCGGAGGAGAACTAGTTTTTCCTTAACTTGTTAATCTATTAAATTTTATTGTGCCCACACTTATGACAGACACGACGGTATTTTATTACATTTAAATAATGTGATAAAACGTTGTACAGGCGTATAATTATAATAGTGATCATTGTTGATTTATTTTAATGACCGGGTTCGTTTGGCCGCGGGTCGTCTATTTCGGCTCCGCACTCTGTTTTTTTCCTGTTATTATTTTTTTTTTTGTCCATCCTTCAAAGTGTTTATATGTATTATATTCTATTTGATAATCTCGTTCCATAGGCGCACGCGTGTTTAAGTATATTTGAAGCGATATGCCTATTATTACAACGTTGGGAGATTATTACTGCAGCACCTCGGCCGGGCGCATTAATAACTGCTGCGACGTACACGTGTTTATTTTGTTTTACAAATAATAACACAAACGCCATAAACGACTTTTTAAATACCTACCTAATTAGTAAATGTTTTGTACAATTATATTGTAGTACGCAATCGCGTGTACCGCGATAAAATATAATATATCTACCAATGCAATGATGAACATTAAATAATATAGTAAATAAAGCTTTTGTTAATGTTAAAAATGTATTTTTTAAACAATTGACTTATTTAGTAAGATAAGTTTTTGAATTAACTTAAGGTCTTATCTAGTTTAATTGAATGTTGAAATAACTCTGATTTTCTCAGCTGTTTTTATAAACAATCCATAACGTTAAAATAAAAAATGTTTGGTTTTGTCTAATAATTGTTGTAGATATACTCTAATTATATTCTGTATACAAATGTTTAAATAAAAATAATTTAATAATTTATAATATTAATATTGTAATTTCTGTTATGTTTATCGATATAATATCATAGACACATAATATTTTTATGTGATCCATGTATATTGAATAAAAAAAGAATTTAAACTGACACTGAGTTAAGTTAATATTTTTATAAGTTAAATTTTTTTTTATTAATCATTAAATTCTAATTTATCAACCATGTGTTCACTTAATTTAACTTGAAATAATTGTTTTCATAAACTTGTTCACCTTTGTCTGCCTTTACATCTAATTATAACAACGTATGAATATTCTGAAAGTTTGATAGTAAAATAATATTGCAGGTAGGTATTAGTGTACTTCGGAATAGATATTTGGGATTACTTACAATGTTATAGTATTAATTAGCAATTAATACCACTATGGTGGTATTTGCACTATGGTGCAAATTATAAAAATCGTTAAAATCGCTACTTTATTATGTCACAGTTAATTCATATTTTAAATATGTATGTATTTGTATGTATATAACCCCAACTAAATGACTTATTAATATATAAAAAAAAATTAAGCGCATTACTAATATTATATTAGCGCCCGTAACGGTTCTTAATATAATCAGTGGTACGCGGAAAGCTCGTAGGTTGTACGTAGAGAAAATCTCGCCATGAGAAAATATAATTAGATTACACATTATGTATTAAGCGAATAAACGTGCGTACGATAATAATTACTCAAATGATTTGAAACTAATAAGGTTAAGGTAAGACCAATATTTGGAGTCTGATATTAAAATACTATTGTTCATTTATACAATAATAACACCTGATGAAAATAACAATTATACATAACAAAATAATTAAAGAATTCGATTTTACTTATCGTACAATAAAAAAATGCTTATGTTTTCATAGTTATGTATTTTCTAATGGAAGTTCCTAAACTAGAAATAATAAATAGCTACGTATAAGAAAATAGGTAGGTATATTATTGTTGATAAGCAAAAGCAAAAAAAAAATAGCTTATATATTACGTTTGACACAGTTAACTGATAAGTGATATGTTATAATATGAAAATTTTCAAAATATGTTGGTGGTATTTTGATAGTTAAATTTAAAAATATTGAAAGTCCCTTCATGTATTCAACAATTTTTATTTGTTATGTATTTTCATTGGGTTTGCAATATTATATTAATGCAGTAGACGCCACTTAAAAGACTCACGGATATAAGGTTCAGTCGCTTATTAGACTCAAAATCGTCTGGAACAGTCCAGACGTATCAAAATACATTAAAAAAAAAAAATCGGTTATAAGACTCAAATTTCGTAAAATAAATAGTAGAAAATAAACTTTTTTGGTTATAATTTAGAAATAAATTGGCATTGAAAAATTAAATAATATTCGTGTTGATTATTTCTAGTTTCTGTTGGTACCTTATAACGTATAATAATTTATATCGCAGATAAAAGTTCACATTTATCGCAACGATTATCGTTATTATAGTGAGGTATCTGATTATCTGGCGGCTGCACAGTTATCGTAATTATGGGTACATAAATACACATACGTACACATGCACATGTACATTCGCAGTTATCATTGCAGTCAACGGTATAATTGTTGTACAATGAACGATCAGTCGCTATTCGAATTTCAACAATTACTATAATTTTTTTTTCCACTTCGCCTATAAGATTCATTCGGTTATAAGACTCACTTTGTGTTGGTCCCAAAGTGAGTATTATGAGCGGCGTCTACTGTACTTAACAATTTTTATAAGTACTTACCTAAAAATATATTTAAAAAACATATTAGAAAAACTATACGATTATAATGTTATTATAGTGTATTATGTTGAACTATAATTTTATTATCGTAATATACAGTAAAATTAGTTTAGGGAAACAATAATATATAGTTTATCTAGCTAAATGCGTTTAAATGTTTTCAAAATAATGTTAGAATATAATGTATTAATGCTATTATTAATTAATAATGTTATTCATCTATGTTTACGTCAGAGTCTGGCACTACGCGCGAAAATTGTTTAAGTTGCATTAGCTTTCTGTGTTGTGTTATCGAAAAATTCTAATAACATTTTTAATGTTTTCAAACGAGTCTGAGTAGAACTTGTTAATTGGTGGGTTGATTTAATAGTATACGCTAAATGTGTAAGGTGTAACGGAATCTTCACACACGCAGTAAACGAATTATAATTTACAAATTATAAGTATAGTGCCCATATAAAAGTAAAGTTTATAGCTTATAATATTATAATATTATAGGCGGGTTGTGATTACGTACAGACCGAGTATTACAATTTACTATTTTAAATACAACACGTCGTTGGCGAAGACGTATAAATGTATAATACAGGTACTTGAGGTGTAACGCATATAATTTCGAGCACTTTAAGTATAAAGTAAGTTTGTGCGATTTCACTATAATTTCTATTAGGTATAGGTGTATTCATAGTTCATACGCATTATGCATGGGTACGTGATGGGTACCTTAGTGCATAACATCATAATGTAATTCGTTTAACCGTGTTGACGTGTCGGTACAAAGTGTTATACCTAATATTACAATATAATTATAAATCATATATTATTATTTATTATAATATGGATTATAATTACCTAACAGTTATAACATGTTACATACTACATACATTCTCTCGTCACAGTGTTATTATCTGCACAAATAAAATGTACATCTTAGTGATGCGGGGTGGGGGTGCACTTCACATGACCCAAAACTTATATTATATTTATTTTTATAGATTGAAATATTCCCAAATAATCTACTTTGAAATATGAAATTGGAAATGTATGATATCACACAAAAGAGTAAAAAACTTAAAACAATGACAATAAACATAACGTAAAATATAATGTTTCCTATAAATTGTATTTCGTAATGAATTAAAATTATGTTAAAGAAATATTTTCAAAAACGTTGAAGTTTTTTGAGATATTATTATTGCCGTACGTTAATATTGATTTACCCCGTTGATATTATAATATTGGATAAAAATAATACATTTTACTTGTATGAATGACAACGAGCTATCTAGTTGCATTGACACAAATAAAATAGAAATACAAAATAAAAGCTTATACGTCATACCTAGTCGGTGGCGATCACCGACATTTAAATAATCCATAACACAGCAAGTATTAACTATTATATTAAAAGTAATCTTATCAGTAAACAAATAAATTTATACATCAGGCACGCTGCTATTTTTGATATAGGTACTTTACAAATTGGGCGTGTACCAGTTCCCGTTAAAAGTACCTTTTTTTTTATACCAATTCCCCCCAAAACTACCTAGAACAAAATGCATCAGTTGCCCCCTCAACCAAATGTATCAGTTGTCCTAATATTATTGTGATATACATGATTATAATACCAATCCATAAAATAGGAGAGGTAAATATGTAAATAATAATAATAATAATATTTATAATAAAAGGATAAATACAATTATTATAAGCGGAATACAATGTCATTTGTTAATGAGGTAAAATAGTAGAAAATGATATAAAAAATTTATATTTGCAATTATATATTTAAAGACATGTAGGTTCCTAATATAATTTGTAACATAAAAAAATGTAAATAATAAAAAATAGTATGAAACAATGAGTAAAATTTATAAAAATAATATGAATAGGTACTAAAATGAAAGAATAAATACAATAATTATAATTAAGTATACTTAGACGCGTCTAAAATTACGCACCATCTGGTAAAATACTGTCTTTGTACCAAGTGAGCTATTATTATTAATACAATTTCTATTATTTTTATATACTATGATTATTATTTACATATATTTACCTCTTTTATTTTACGGATTGGTATTATAATCATGTATAAAATAATATATAAGGGAAACTGGTACATTAGTTTGAGGGCAGTCAATACATTCGGTTGAAGACGACTGGTCAACACCCTACAAATTATTGCCAGGAATTAGCTTTGGTTTTTTTTTTTACAATAAACAAAATTTCAATACCTATTGGCTATTTTATATATTTCACAAGTGCACACATACGTTATCCACCGCAAATTTTATATTTTATATTGCAAAATTTTAGTGTCACGTTGCACCTAGCAAGTAGAGTCTCAGGATGTAAATAACTATTTTTATACGAGACGAAAGTTCGGGAATCGTATAATATGCGCGCGTATAATAACAACAATACAATAAATATTATGTAATTTGCTGGGGGGCGGTAGATTATTTCGTCGCTGTTTATTATTTAAACATGTAAAATAATATACGATATTATATACATATAGGTACGTCACGGTAACACGAAATTATATTAAGCATGGAATTATGCGCGGTGGCTATTGGCGTGGTAGGAAACGCATCACGTGCACCCCTCCATCACGACTACACATCGTGTAATAATAATAATAATAATATAATATATAACGGCGACGAATGAGAGAACTTAATATCACGTACTGCGAGGGTGTTAAGGGAGGACGTGCGTAGGGGTGGTGTTGCGGGGGTGGCTTTTAATAACGACGACGACTACGACGGTGGTGACGGTTTTGTTTTGTTTCGTTTTGTTATTATTATTATTATTATTATTTTTTTCAATTTTTCCGTAAAACCTTAAAAGTAAAGAGTCAACGCGTAGTTTTCGCCTGCGGCTGCGGCGGGGGCGGTGCGGCGCGCGTATATACAGTTTCGAATTACACAAACGTCCCCCGGGGCCATATAATGATGATAAAACCCGCGCGCGTGCGGTCGCGTGCAAGAGCTGTATAACAAAATCAATTACCGTTCCGCGGGCCGAGACACCCTACGTCAGCGCATCGGCCGCCGCCCCACGCGCGGACCCATTTGATGTTGTGTTTTTCACCACCAACGCCGTCACCGTTACTATATAATATATAATATATATATATATATATATAAATATAGGTATATATCCGAAGAGTATTCATTCCGTTTTCGTTTTCTCACTCACACACACACACACACACACACACACACACACACACACACACACACATCTCACTCACTCGTGCAGCACTATTGTACAATGCACACACATAATATAAATATGAGGTAGGTAGGTATATATTATACGGATTAATAATATTATTATAATTCGTCGAGCGAAAACACACGCCGTGCAACCCCTCACCGCCGCCATAGGTTTTATCATATTATATTATTACCGCGTGTGTTCATTATATATACGCGTTATATATCATATTATTATAATAAGCGTTCTGTATGATACATTGTACAAAGTACTTGCAATAATGCTCTCCCGGCGACGGCGACGACGACGAAACGACGCGATGTATTATTGTACGTTTAAAATAATATTTTAACAAATACCTATACACTTTTTTCCCTAATATTCTCTCGATTTTATCATCGAAAAACTTTCAGCGGGTAACTATAATTATGTCCACCCGTTTTTCAATTTGTGCGTTTTAAGGCACTGAATCTACAAATATCGCTCTTTTTTATATTAAGTATGGGTTTTGTACGCTGAATATGGTAAAACAATTAAGTTTTGGTCACCAATACTTGTGTGTTGTGTGTATATTTATTTACTCACTTACTACCCGGAAGTGAAGAATTTCATTATTCACAAATAAATAATAATAATAATTTTATTCTTTAAAATAAAAAATGTATCTTGTAAATCGAGAATATTTTTAGTTTGAAAAAATTTAATATCGAACATGAGAACGTATAGCAGGTATACTAAATTGTGTTTCATTTCTATTATATGCCTTCCATTATTATATGATGATGCACTGTTGAACTTATTTTCTGGGGGCGCTCCTGGTCGTCGTTATTGTTGTTGTTATTATTATTACACAAAGATATACGTACCAATTATTATTATCAGAGTATAGATTATTATTATTATTATGATACACCTACGTATGCGGTAATACATTATTATACCACCGGTACGACCGAAAAGACGAGGCTCTTAACGGGCACGCGACCATTTTTCGGGTTACCCATACAGCGTGATCTATTGTTCCGCGTTGTATATTACCGGTATACTGTATCATATCGTATTAATAAAAATGTACACCTGAACGGCAGACGGTCCGCCGCGGAGAGTTCGTCCGTCCGGCACGTGCAGAACACTGTCCTTCGCGTCGCGCGTAGTCCGCGGTCCGGTCGACGGGGGCCGCGCGTGTCGCCGCAGCGTGTGCAGCTCTCCGTCCGTAGATGTTATAACATTAGGTATATGTACAATAGGTACATTATTATTATTATTATTTGTATTATTATTAGTATTACACCCTCAAACCTATTCGCCACCACTCGCCCCCGCCGACGTCCGTGGTCACACGCGCCGCTATAATACCACGCGAATATATATATATATATATATACAGCCCACGGTTATTATATTATATTGTTGCAAATATATATATATATAATATTATAATGGTGTGTGTGTGTATGAAATGTACGCCGCATGTACGTCGATTATCGGACATCGTACACCCCTCCACATATATTGTATTATATCTCGTGGCTATGCGCCTATGTCTGTACGGTAGAACTGATCCCGTTTTTGTTGATATTTTTTCTTCCCTTTACCGTAAATGTAACTTTCCGGTAGCTTTATGTTCTTGTATTGTATACTCTATAATGTGATCGTACTATAATAATATGTATACATATCATATTACTAAGTAGTCAAAGTTATGCTGCGGAGAGGGGATGGCATCAATTGATTATTTTTTTAATTTCTATTTTCTATTATAACACTACATTTTTTTTTATCTAAAAATGGATTTTTCCTTAAAACAATGTGCTTGAAAAGTAAATGTTTAAACGGTTTTATAATTTTTATCGAGAGACGTCATTATTATGAAAACAATTAAAACGATCATTGCTGATCAGAGTGGCGTATATTTAAAAAAGCGATGACTGTGGGGGTCTGAACTTATTCAATAGCCTTGTTATTAAAATTATCTAGAGCATTAAAAAATTGCTTACCTAACTTACCTAAAAATGAACTTTTTAATTATTAACGTATAGGTGATATGTTAGGTTATTTATTATTTTAATAAAATTAATTATTATTATTATTTAATTCAACACAGATTTTTTTTTTCATAGATTTGATTCCTTCCGTGTATATGAACATAATGCATTGCAAAGTGCATATAGTGGATTTCCAAGCAGTCAATATATTTTATCTGCTTATATTTTTTAGACCTTGCAAAAGCATTTAATACAGTCGGCCACGAAATAATCCTATTTTAACCAAGGTAAAAAAAGTTTTTATGTTGTAAAAAGGTCTATTTATTTAAACTCAGTTCTTTGAGGAAAAAGATCCTTCATAGGACATAATAAATTGGGTATTCACGCGTGGTGTATAGTACACCCTGCATATGCCCCATGTGTACGTCTATACGTTTTTGGTTAAATATCGTCAGCGTCAACATTAATTATGTTTGTTTGACTAAACCATCGAATTTCGATGGATACTAAACACATTTATCAACTATTGTGGCAATATGAAATTTTATAATAAAACAATGAATATAATAATTTTAGAAAACAATTTGTCCACGCGAGAAATGTTTTTGGAGATTAATCTAAATCTTACCAATTCATTATCTCACCACCTCACTCTTAATAATAATATAATTGTTGTAAAATTTGTTTTTACACTTTATGACTTATGTAATAATTGCACACTGAATACACCATAATGCACTATAAAAAAGGTACTAATTAAAATATCTTTATAATTACAATGTTGTAAATCAAACGTCTAACACTCTAACGTAACTTCTTATTGATAAAAAAAAAAATTACCAGGTAAGGAAATCTTTTGCATAATAGGAACATAAATTCTTCCCTCGATAACTTTGGTATCGCAATTATAGGTCTTTCCGACCTGGTTGCTGTAGAATATATTATAGTATATGAAGGGAGACTGGGTATGATTCAATGATTGTAACAATTTTCATGAAATGATTTATTAGTTATTAACAAGATTAAAACTTTTTCTGTTTGACAACATTTTTAATCAATAATGTAACTTATTACCTTTATAAATTTATGAGTATTGAGATTAAAAATAAATAAATAAATATGAATTTAAAAAATATGTATGTTACAATTGTAACAAATTCTATTACATGAACATTTTTAACAGCGCAATAGACAAATGCAACACATATTTTTTTTTTAATTGATAAACTTTTTATAGCATTATTTAATTGTTATAATAAATCATTTTAATAGAAAATATTATAAGAAAAATTCATAAAATAAATATAAATAATATATTTTTAAATTTTTAACAAATTGATAAAGTTCATACTTAGGTATACTTTCTGCAACTGTTTCATTAGTTCGTTGTCTGTTGCTTGATTTAACACAAATAATAAACTTTTTTTTTTTTAAACTAGAAAAATTATACAATCTGTAAAATAATTATTTACAATAAGCACAAGTAATTGAGGAGTTAGATAGAAAAGACAAAATAAAATGGATAAAGTAACACAATTACAAATAGTAACAGGTTAGATTAAATTATTTATATCAATTCAGGGGGCTTGAGTGAAGAGGCCATCTATTGATGGTACTTCAAAAATTAATAGTTAAAATTTATTATCTCTTAATAAACTGCCATATTTTTTTCTATTTAATTTGTTTAAAAATAAACAAATATTTAAAAAAAAATGCTTTATACTAGATAGAGGTCTACCAATTTAAAATACAGGTAATAATTTATTTTCTTAGTTATATTAAAAATATATAGTAAATAATATAACATAAGAAAAATTGTACTATTTTTTCACTTTTTATTGTTTTGCTCGTGAAATAAATATGATAGATATGTATAGATGTGTATGAACTATTATAATCATAATATTATCATTTATTTGTATATTGTATGTTATTATATAATTTATATTAGTTGCATATGTTCCTCTATTTTTACTACGAAATCTCCAAATGAAAATGTTTACTTTTGTATTATGAATATTAAGTCTTTTCTAATAGTGAAACTTCGATATTATAAACAAACATTCAACAATCTGAGTTTACAGTTTTACAACTAGGGTATTTTTCTTTCAAATTTATATACATGTCATAAAACTATAAAAGTATAAGAGAATATTGGCCGTGTTAAATTTTACCCGGTCTATTTATTATTAAATCAATAAAACATCCCAACATGCACGTTTTCAAGTAAAATAGGTTCTAAAATATTGCAATAATAATTGTTATGATAAATTATATATTAAAACACTTAGATCAAAATGAGATTTAAATCACGTGATATCGTTAAATCAAAATCACTGGTTATGAATATTGTGTACGCTATAAGCTTACAATAATAATCACTTTGGAAATTTAAATCGCGTCGGGCGTATAGGTATAACTACGTTGCTACGTTTATCTGCACAGGTCATATTATACAGTATAATATAATATTGTGGTCGATGACACTGAAAGCTCACAACTCACAAGATTAACTCGAGTAAATAATAATGTGCATTCCATTCGTGTCACGCGTATAAGAATATGAATTACCAATATGGAATCAGTTGGATAAATTGATAATAAAAATAATAATAAAATAGACATTCACTTATCCTGTGTGGTCCTGGCGTATAGTGATATTGCCCATATGACACGCTGCAACTGCGTTTTGACCACACTTCTTAACATTTTGTATTTATGTTGCTTATTATGCTTTAGTTGATTTTAGTGGTTCAATGATCTAGAATGCTATCTACTAACCTACTATCCCACTATCCCAGTATGACTTTAAAAGTTTATTTTACTAGTCTGATTTAAAAAAAATAATTGATTTAATTTCAAAAATAGAGCCTTCTTGCAAAAATGTAAGTATATTATACAGATTTAAAATCAATAAACTCGTAATATAGTATAACAAACAACATAACTGATGAATAGTTAAAAAAAATATATTATTAACCTATACATTTATTGTTATCTGAACGATTATAGAGTTATAGACTGTAATATAAAAAAAAGTGAATATATAATAATACCTGTACAATAAGTATATCATAAACAAGTATATAGTCTATTGCTAAAAACAATCGTGGGACTCACGTAGGTAAATGTTAATGGTTTACCTTTATTAAAAGTAAAAAAAAATTTTCTTGCTTCACCCCAATTTTATATTTTTTTAAGCTTCACATTACACAAGTTATAAGTTCAACAATAGTAAAAAACTATTTTTGAATACTCAAATAAGGTCGTTTTTGAATATTCCCCGAAGTACCTATCTATCTTTTCCTAGAAAAAAACATGAAAATTGTATTGTTTAAATTCTTTTGAATGGCATACATTTTTAATTCTATATTCTGAAGCAAAATATAATTCGGAGTATTTTGGTCTATAAAAATCAAATTTCAGACAAGTAGTTTATTAGCTATAATTATTTAAAGTTTCGACGAGTGGAGTAATGGATGAATATTTTGCGGGGTAAGTACAGCAGTTGTACTACTCCACTCGACTTATTAAAAAACTTTAATTCTCGACCAAAATTTGATTTCAATCTATCGAAATATTAAAAAAAATATTCTGCAAGAATATATAAAAAAAAAAAGAAATTAAAAGATTAAAAATATTGTTTTTGACGACTTAAAATTATATTTAAAAAAACATATTTTCAAAAGCGTTAATAATTATTTTTGAAATAATAAGTGTTTACGTTGAATGGATCGTATACCGGATATTATTACGACTGGCTATACCAAGTACAGCGCAGTTTCACCGTAATATATCAATACTCATTAAAAACAATAGGTGTTTTCTATGTTTTCTTGACAAGACCGATGTTAAATTATTATTGATACGCTTTTGCCACGCCGCCACGCTTTTACTACACACGACTACCACTATACGATTATTATAATTATAATTATTACGATTTTTTTTTTCTAGTTGCGTTGTTGAAGAGTTTGGTGTATTATGTGAATTGGCGTTAAAAGTGATTATTAGGCACACCCCGGAAAAACTAAACGGACGATTATCGCATAAATCAACGTGATAATGGCCGGTCGTGCTGTTAAGTTTGACAATGGAACAAGCCGAGAATTGAAAATTATATCGCCACGGTCCGTGTCTCGGGCGGAGACCTCCCAATGGTAGTCGCCCGCGTATTATACATTATGTAGGTATATATACTATATATATATATATATACCTGTATTATATAGAAAACGCCGGTCAACACGAATAAATCACTGCGGCACCGGTCGACAAATCAAAACCGCAGGTAATTGTATTTATAAGTTGCGTGCGTTATTTATATTATTATCCATTTTTATTATTACTACTATAACTGTTTGTTCAGTAGTTTATCGCTTTTTTTTTTTTGTCTACAACGTGCCCTCGTGTGTCGGAGTCGTCTTTGGACGCTTATTTTTTTTCAATATTACATTTTTTTCTTTATTATAACAACCAAATGGTTTATTTAATATTCATTTAAATTAATTCAATATAACGCGTGCGTTCGTCCGGAATTCCAAATCACTTTGGTATTTTACGTCGTCGTACGTAACACCCACAAGTGTCATTATATACACGATTATTATTTCATAGTTATACAAACACCTTACACGTATGGACATAACATCCATTTGAATAAATTGTGTACACAAAATACAGTTTTAAGAACGGTAGTAGGTACTATTAGATTATTCAAATATTTATCGTTCTCGTTAATTCGTTATAGTTATACCTACAGGTGCAGCAGAAGCGTCGATAAAATAATATAAATATAACAATAAGTTATAAACACACAAATTTTAAGAGCAAACGGTGTTTTGGAAAATATAAAAACAAAATTCCTTATTGTTGTAGGAGGAGTATATCTGAGCCACCATAGCTACGACGACTATGAACTAAAGATTGAACAATTATTTAGATCTGAATTTGCTACATCTATAGGTAAATATTGTTTTATTTAAACACAGAGCGCCCGTTGAAATATAAACCGGAGGAGGCGAGGCAAAAATCCAAAGTTAAGAATATGATATACAAATAATAAAAAAATAATATAAACTAAAATAACGAGGGGGGGGGGGGGTGTCGTTTTTGACAGAGACTGTATTTCGGGGATGGGGCAAAACAGAAAACCAGACTGTACTTTTTTAAATAATTGGGGATCATTGATGAAAATACAGAACATTTGACTTAACACCAGTTTTGGAAAAAATCAATTTTATCATAAATAATAATAAAATAATATCATTTAATAATATTATTTTATTATTATTTTTATATATATATATATATATATATATAAGTATATATATATTATTTTATATTATATATTATTATTATAACTACCATAAAAACAAGAAAACTTTATTTTTTGAATCTACTATACAAATTATTTATTGCAATAAGCTCATTTCTAGATATACTTTAAGTTTTTTACTGTTATTTTAAAATTGTTTTAACAGTCATCGGTGTGACTGCAGTGACTATAATGTACATTAGCCTTACCAAACAAAATTTCTTGATGTCCAGTTGGGCCGATCTATCCCCGTAGAATTTGTGTACGGCGCGTTTAGCTCTTATACGATTTAAACGGATTTTTCAATTAATTATAATCAAATATCAATGATTTCTATGCATTGTCCATTTAGCTATAGACTTTAAAAATAAAAAAAAAAACAATAATATCATGATGGTTGTTTTGAAAATCTCAGTGTTTGTATAAAGATTGATGTTTTCTCTAGCAGCGTTTCAATATTTTTTATTTTTCAATCATATTTAATTGAACTCAATAAACATTAATTTGCATTCAATCATTTAGTATTTGTAGAATACCTACGCAGTAATTTACATGGCATAAATTACATTTTAAAATATATATTTTTTTTCTTACAAAATCAACTGTAGTAGGTGTTTACAACGGCTGGCAGAAAATAATAAATAATAACACTTCTTTATGTTGAAAATAATTATCGCACAAACTCCATGGAATAATATAATAATAATAATAATATATGTATACCTACCAACATGTTTGCGTTTGATAAATGGATTAATTAATTGAGTAGGATTTGAAAGTGTTGTACAAATAGTTATGTATAATATATTATAGGATCATTATAACGTTCCCTCGGGAGTGAAACGATAAGTTGCAACCCAAAACGGCTTTAAAAATTTCGCGAACGGTTTATCATGATACGCACGCCTATTGTGCGTCGTATTATATTTATATATATATACATTATGATCGAAACGAATCGCCTAAAAATCAATAATATATTATTTTTTTTTTTTCGTCGGCTACTATATAAACGTCGAACACGTATATTATATAGCCATACATAGGTGTACCTCTATATATATAATAATAATAATATACGCAGACCCATTCCCCGTGACTTTGTGTAATAATAATTATTTACCATTAATGTGCATTCGATACAAACACTTTACGTACATATAGATGAATATCATTATACTACTACGACTACGTACACCGCAGTAATATATATAGTACCCGTAGCCGTATGTATATATACTTCATACTATATGCGCCACGAATAGTGTGTACCTATATATAGGTGTAAAAACTGTAAATCATAACCGCGGTCGAGCCTCCACAATGTAAATATTATAATGTGTGTGTATAATTTATAAACGTATTATGTTTAAGACCGGACCACCCCTGGGCTACGAATGAGTCGGCCCCGGTTGTCAAATAAATCTGTTTTTATAGCGAAATCATTTTTTCCCCTGCCGCCTCGCTCGCTCGCGTTATACGGCCGCTGCAGCAGTGTATACGCACTCGGGCTCGGGCGATGTTCTTTTTTTTATTTTATTTTAAAAAATACACCGGACTTATTTTATGCCACGCGGCAACACGCTGAGAGACGTATAATAATAATAATAATAATATGTGCTAAAACACAACCGGCGAATCGGTGAAAAAAACTACACATTCCCCATTAGGTAGGTATATTATTATATATATACGATATTAATATTATCGTGTGTTCGGTCTCGACGATGTTAATATTTTCTAAATTGATATAAAAACACAGAGCGTATTATTATATTCATTATATTATAGTATATATGTATATATTTTCCCGTGCACAAATTCGTGATTTTTATTTAATTGCAAACGTTTTAAATGTCTTTGATCCGCATATTATATCATCCGGTAGTGATCGTTCCATAAATATTCACTTTGTCTCATAAAATAACTGCAGTGTAATGTGATTCAAATAACGTGCCACGTGATATTAAAAAGCTACGATATTTATTGACCTCTGAATTTACAATATAATGTAAACGAGAAACGTATATTATATCCCGATAGGTACTATACATTATACGCGTGTAGGTATGATATTTAATAATTTTTTTTTTTGTTTGTTTTGTCGAAACTCAATAATAGAAAACCATATATATGTATATAAACCATAGCCCAGACTGTAGATAGTTTATGCATTACGTGAATTTTCTATTGCTAGACCGCGGTGAACAACATGCAGCTGTTTCGAAAACGCCATTTAAATATTTATTATATGTATTTAAGCGGTAGATTATAATATTGGGTATTAAGATGATTTAATGATATAATACTATGGTCATTTGGCTGGACGACGAGGAGTTTCAGATCGTTGAGATGTTTTCCATCTATTTAGTGCTGTGATAAATCACTTAATTTTGTGTCTTAAATAATATGTATATATATATTAACGTCATAATAATAACCCTATGTTATTAAAATAAATAAAAAGTTAAAATAAGAAAAACTAGTTCCAGCCCTTTTTCACACTTTCAAAAGTAACTCAATCTTTTCCAGATTTCTTAAAATATGTTACGTATCGAGAGCAAGTCGAGAAAAATATTTAAAAAAATCGATACTGATTTTCATTAGTTAAAATTTGTTCCGAGTTCCCGTGTTCTGCATATTGATTTTTTTCGAGCATGAAGAATACAATTATAAAGAGAACAATAAAGAAATTCTACGTGTACAATATGAATAGTAAAAAATTGAACTAATACATTTTTATTTCGCATAGTTTATTAATAATTTAATAAAAAGGAGTAATTATTTTTTCATTGATTTTCCAAAAAGTATCAGAATTCATTTCTCCAACAACTTTCTCCCTAGAAAAATTAACTAATTTAAGGAAAGCGGTTCTTTAGAAATAATTGCGTAATAACACTTATAAGTAAATGTATTAATATGTATTTTCTATGTAAAGGTATTTACATATTATATTTTACAGTATTATAGTTAGAGTTTTTATATATTTCACGATGATATCTAAAAATGCAAAATTATCAGTATTTCTTCCTCCCAAAAAAAAGTATGTACCTACATTATTCTAATTTTAAGACATTTAGAACAAAGAAAAAAAAATTATCATTCATTATTATTTTTGTAAATAATAATAGCATTAAAAACTTCTGTATAGATATTATATAAATCTATTATTAATATTAGTTATTTTACTAATACGAACGTGAATTGTTTTGTTCATAATGCACTGAATATCCAAGGCAGCAGCATGTTTAATCAATAAAAAAAAGTAGAAATTGGGCGGGTATTCAAAAAAATAAATAATGTTAAGTTAGCGGGTGAATAATACGAGAAAGAATGTTCGATTGACATAGTGCACATTATAGAAACATATACATACAAATTTACACTTGAATTCGAACCATTATGATGCATTCATTTTTATACATTTCAAAATTGTTCAACTGCCATACAAAAATATTTAAATATTTTTTGCTATTTATAAAACTTGCATTTCCCAGGATTATTTTCGATTTAAGCTCAAATTGCAAACACTACAGCAGAATGATGAGTACACATACTGACGGATATTATTTGGCGCGTTCAATAAATTTACTACGCAACGCATAGTAACTAATTTAAACTTTACTAGAATAATATAATTATATTTTCTATCAACCTAAATTTGTTTTCGATTACAGTATAGTTGGTAAAAAATAATGGCATAGAAATATTAAAATTTACAATCGTAGGTATTATTATTTTATTAGTATATTATAGCAAATTATAATTGTTTTTTGATCATTTTTGCGTACCTACTCAATGCTTATATAAAGGTTATATTTTTAAATATATATAGGTACATTTACCTATATAAGACTTAAATCATGTATTTATGTAACTGTATTCGAATAGAAAATATAATGAACTATAATAATTAAAAATTATATTCAATTAAATTTACAACATTTATTGGATCATTGTGCATAATTTATTGACAATGTAATTTTTCCTAAATTAACCATAACATAGGAGCTGTATATGCAATTCCCAATATCCTATTTAAAACGTTATATAATATGTGTGATGAAGGTAAGAATAATTTTGTAATTCAACCTTTTCATATTTAAATTTAAAACGTATTAAATGATGATTTATGAATCATAACCATAATTGTATGTACTTATATAACTAGTCGATGGATTTTTGGATACCTATAGACTATCTGTGGTGTAAGATGTAAATCACAGTTTTTTAAATTATTTTAAAATGTATTGCGAGGTACATATTAAAGAATAAAATGTATATTTCCAAATATTTAATTCGTATTGTTTATGTTTAGGTACAAAGTTACATTATAACGGTTATTATACGGTTTTAAAAATATAAATGTACATCATAATCGTTTAATTATCCATTTTTTTTAACATGACTGCAGTTAATACAAATAAATAGTAAATTTAAAAAGATATTTTAAATATTTTATTTTTTAGAAACAAATGAAAAAAAACGTAGGGGTAAAAAACAAAACGTTTTTCAATGCCACCCAAAAGTATTTTAATTTAATTGTTTCCACTCTATTGAAAATACATCGATAAACATACCCATACGATCAAATGTTTTTTTATATGAAAACTGTAATTTTTTAATTCGGTTCATTCGTCCGGATAGGTACGTGTTAACGAAGAATATGATTATATTCTCTTTCGGCTTCATCGATCCCGAGCACGAGAATAAACCGTATTTCTGTTACCAAGGTAACCCAAGGAAACCCCTTTATATACACACCTTTATCCGTTTGTATCGTGTTACAAAACAACCCTTAGATGCAAAAAAAAAGTCATAATAATAATGCAGGAACCAATGATACATCAGCGCAGTATTGTTATAACGGTATATTCCACAATTTAATAGATAGCCATTAACTTGTACTTTGTTTCACAGCGCATAATACTAAAAAGTATAAAACAATATATTAACAACTATGTATGCGGTTTTGGATAATTATTATTAGAGCTAGGATTTTGGTGACTTTTGCATTTTTTTTCTTTAAGTGCTATACAATTCTAACCAAAAACTAAATTTGTTTCGTGATTTTACAATGTAGAATATGTAATTTTTATTTTGCATTTTTTTGCATTTTTAAGGTCATTTTTACGTAATATTACAAATATTACGTTCATTTTGTGTATTTTAACTAATTTTTATATCAAATATCAAACAAACTGAATAATGTTTTGATGAAAAATAATGGGTTCAAAGTTTTAAAAAATATATCTGCTATTATTAAATAATTTATTATTTTTATGCACAATGATCATCGTGTTGATGCTGCCTACAGAGGGGGTTATGATACCATTAAATAGGATTAGTTGATTCTATTATACGTAAAGCAAACTACAGCTTATAGCGATGCGATGCTGCAAACGTGGTATATTGCACATGCCACATCAATACATCATTATGAGACCAATTTTTATAATAAACCATATACATAGCCATAAAAATATATTGATCACTGATCTTTAGCAGGCATAATAGATAACATTTAGATATTTGCATTGTATCACTCTAAAATATAACAGTATATTTTTAGTTAAATAAACATTTATTAGTTATTATGCATTAACAATATAAAAATATAAGAAATAATAATCTTTCTATACGTATCAGTGTAAATTATTTCGAAACGTTTATTATTAAAGGCAATAAATTACATGAAAATATGATATAAATTATTATGTAAAAATAGGTGTACAGTGTGCGTTTATATATTTACATAATATAACAAAAGGTCACAAATTATAAAAATAAAATAATTCTGCATTACTCTATTAACAACGACAAATTAATACAATATAAAACTACATAAAAATAATTTTAATTGTAATTATTGAAAAACATAACAATATAGTTATTTCGTAAGAGATCTTTAAATGAGCTTTAGGTACGTATTTCATTTTTCCCATTTAGCTTAATAGGTAGGTATATTACGTTTAATATAACTACATAAGTATGATACGTAACCTATATATTATATAAACTACTGATTTAAGGGTCATACAACTATTTTAAAAATAAATTAAAGTTTTTAAATGAAAATTATTAATTATTTGCTAACCACTATGGTAAACAAATGTGTATAAAAAAAAATAACTTCATTTTCAGTAAATTAATATAGACTAGAGTATATTTATTATAAAAAAAAATGGTTTAAAACTTCTATCGACATCAATTAAAAAAAAAAAAGTTGGAAATATTATTTAATTTATTTTTACAGAATAATTCCTACAGCTTTAATATTATAATCTAATAAATCACTTTCACAAACTATTATATTATAGTTTATTACATAATAGTAGATGATAATATTATATTAGAACATTTAAGTATTTACGGCCAGTAAAACAGTAGTATTTATAATATACATTATTATTATTTCCTAAATATTTCAATCTGTACACATTATTTTACTTGAAACAATAATGATCACCCAAAATAATATAAATTTCAAGTGCTCAATAAATTTTAAAAGTACATTAAGAAAATAATTAAAAATTAAAAAAGATATTTTAAAATATATATACTTAATCTTGTATATTGTATATAATTGTAATTTGTTATGACATTTCAGATGTAATTAATAATTATATTACATCGTAATTATAAATTAATAATACGTATAATTTAATTTGTAAATACATTGTATACCTGAATACTTTTAAATATTTTTTACTTATGTTTTTTAATATAGGTGATCGATGATTATGATGTTTTTTTTTTTTAAAACTCGATAAATCAAGTAAAATACAATGGTCATACACTTTTTTTTATCCATATATTTAATTTGGACATGCAAAACTGGTAATAATTAGCGCCGATGTCATAATATATAGTAGCAGCTGGTAGTAGGTGAATATAATATTACATGTTTATTTGGATTTATAACATTTACGATTTATACATTTTACGACATAATTATATATGTTGGTTGATTAATTATTTACCCGTTTCAATACATATACATATATATATTAGAGATATTATTATTATAACTTATTTTACCAGCTAAAAATATAAAAAATTATTTAGGTATATACCTAATAGTGAAATGATTTATAAAACGCTAGGTTGATGGAATTTATATTGATCCATTATTATATTATTACATGATTTCTAAGTATTAATAATCAACTATGATTTGAAAATAAATGATTATAATTATTATTAGACATGTACTTACTATGTATTTTATTGCATAATTAAATTCGAATTGTTTAAATTTACATCAATATAATACATAATTATATATAAAAAAAAAATAAGAATGTTGTTAACTGAGATAAATAATGTAAACCTGGCTAGTTGCTAGTAATAATTGTACCTGCATATACCTATATTATAGTATAAAAGTAAAATATGTATTTAACTAAATGTATACAAAAATATATTTCATATACCTAAGAGCATTGATTAAATATATTTAATTAATGTTAATAATTTTGAATTATTGTTAATAATTTTGAATTCACCAATAATTAGGTATCTAATTATTAGTGAATTCAAACTAACACAAAAATATAAAAATGACAGTTTATATTTTATAAGATTAACGTCAGGTGAAAATTTTGATAAAAGCAGCGTAACATGTGGTATTACACAATAGTAGATGCATATTAAAGTGATATTTTTAAATAATTATTATAATTTAATTATTAACACTGATTATTATTCAAAAATATTAAGAGGATGTCAACGCACTGTTTATTTTTCCCACTTTGGCCCACGTGCAACAGACAAAACGCATTCACTCAAAATATAATATTTATTTATTTTTGTTTTTGAGTTATCTTAGAGTAAGACCACCTTTTAGAATAATTATAGAGAACAATATTTTACATATTATACATATTATATGATATATTGTACATAGATATTTCAAAAATATTATTTTTTATAATTATTGTAATGGGTATCACTATAAAATAATTCATAACTCAAAAATTCATTAAAAACAAATGATTTTACATAAATTCGTTTAATTTATATTGTATGTAGGTAATTAACTGTTAACGTTATATAATAATTAAATATTCATTTTGTTTATATTGAACTTTTTTAAACTAGAATGTATAGGTCTTAAACATTTTATTTTTATTTTTGATATGCCTAAATGATAATCATATTGAACATTGAAAATAAAAATAATATGTTTTTGGACTAATACATATTTAAAGGTTCCAATATTGCGGTCACAAGGCAGATGTTAATATTAAACGGTTTTTTTTTTTTTTAGTGTATTGTCTATATAAAAAAAGCAATTTACTAGCTATATAATAATAATAATATAAAAATCAGCTGGTGTCATAATCACTTTATAATATATCGTAAACGTCCGGCACCCATGTTCGGTTGTTGTTAGTGTTAAAAATTAATGCGTTAAGAAAAAAAACACGAAAACATTCATTATAACCAGAAGCCAATAACATACTTCAATTTAATAATAATCATAAAAAATAATAATAATAATAATACTCAAACGATCACATAAACAAACGTTATTTTATTATCATGGTAAAATTGTAAATTATTTGTAAAGTGGTAAATTGAAAATAAATTCCAGACAATAATATGTATATGACTTACGTCTTACATTATTATGGTTCGTGCCGAATCGTGAGCTTCGAAATCGTTTGGATTGCATTTTTTACCAATGCCAACACTATATAATATTATACACATACGTTGGGCTAATTTTTCTTCGAAACGATCACGATAACGTGTAACACGATAAAAAAAAAACTCGACAAACGAGATAGGTATAGTTGACAGGTGTGTGGTATAAATTTGAAACAAATCGTAGATTGTGATCTTAGTACACTGTTTAATCTATAACACATTGTACAACATAAAATTTATGATTTGACGATATAAACATTATCATCGTCATCAGGTCATCGCGTCTGATGAAACTAAATTTCAAGCATATACCTATGGTCGTGGCGTATGTGTTACCTTATTAATAATTATAGGTAAACGGCGGTTGAAAAATGTAAATAAACAATGCATGTAAGACTGGGTGGTATTTATGGCTTTTAAAAATTGAAATTAAATTAAGATTAACTAAGTTAAAGTAACTCGTTACTTATTTTTGTAACTAAAATTTAATCGAATTAGTTACTTTTGTAACGTCGTGTACATATAATGTGTTAATTTATTTTTTATACAGAAATACGTTTTAAAATTTAAATTTAAATAAAATTTTATATACATTTCGTAGTTAAACTAGTTGAAGAGATAATTGTAATTTTTTTAAGTGGTAGGTATAAGTACCTAATTACTGCTGCAGATACGAGAAAGATGTTTTCATATTACTGACTTCAAAGACATGTTAAGTAATTATAACCATACAATTATCCAAGACTGGCAGAAAATTCCTAGAATAGTAAAATATATAGTCATCACCGGTTTAAGTTTGGCATAGATATCTAAGGTATCTATGTCAGTTTGTTTGTAGATAGTTGGTATTAAATAAAATATCATTTAAACAAACGTAATACTCGGTGAACGGTAGATAATAATTAGTAAAATACATTTTTTTGTAAATCATAAAAAAACGTAAGGATAAATTAGTCATCGTTATATAATATTTTTTTATTTTCATTTAATTGACTGACTAAAGTTTTGTATGACATTTTAGTGAACATTTTTCATTAATAATTCATTAAACAAATCTACAAATGGGTATCTTTAATATTATGTATACATAAATGTACATCTGTCATATATGTATTTAATGTCTATGATTATATTTAGGTATAAAATATACTAAATATTTATGTCGTATATTTATATTTTATTTTTGTTACTTGTTTTTATACAAATACCAAAGTACAACATTTTTACATAAATTATTTAAGAGTTCAAAAATGATTGGTTGTTTTAATAGATTTTCCTTCGTATTTTTGGTGGTAGTAAAGTTTTCCAAAATCAACTTCCCACACTATAATATATTCTCCGTCAATAGCAAATAAATACTCTGATGCATCAAAAATGCACATATAACTCTATATGCTTGATAAAATATTAAAAGCTATACATTTTGTAGATTAAAATGCTATTTTCTTATTAATTTATTATTATAAAATAAAATACAATTTTTTAATTCGGGTAATTTTAGCTTAGGTCACTTTTTATCGGTGACTATAATACTTACATTATTAATAATGTTATCACACAACATAAGTATAAATATATATAAGTTAATTTTTAACTTAACTTATTTATTTTTTCTCGTATTAACATAACTTAAACATATTCGTTAACTTATTCAGCCTTGCGTGCAGGTCCTATTAAATGGGTATATTATATATACGTATTAGGTTCCTATAATAATATGGTATGGGATCAATACTAATTTGTTGCTAACAGAGGTCATCGTTCCGAAACATCTCACTATACTCACCAATCGAACATTTAATTTTATAGTAAACCTATTATTATTATATTTATCAAATTTAAAAAGGTTAATCTTTTAGCTAATATTTTTTAAACCCGTTTCTATTTCGCTTTTCAGACGTTTTAACGTTATTATTCCATATAGAACACTTTTAAAAGTTAAAATAAACTATAATAATTATAATTATACATTTATAACAATAATAATAATAATATAAAATAGGCGATAAACGTTGGCTTCGCTGTCTTCACACGTAAAGCCCCGCCGCGCGCGGTGTAAAAAGACACGACGAGAAGAAAAATAAATTATTAAAACAATATTATTTATAGGTCGGCTTGGATGTGTTGTAGTGCGCACCTGACAACTACGGCCGCCCATCACGCGCGCGCGTTTCCTCATTACCACTAACACAACATCGTTAACCAGAAACAATCGTATAAATCATAATACCTACCTACCGGAGACCCGGTGGAGATTGCGTGCGCCTCGTGTTCGCTATTATACGTATTATACTTGTCTCTTTCATTTTAGTTTTAATACGCGTTTACAGTATTTACTTATGTACGAGGTAATTCGCATCAAGCATGCTCAATCAACCCTTTTTTACTTTAATAATGCGTTTGTACAAATTCTGATTTTTCGAGTTCTTAAGAATATGTACGATACATCTAATTAATAATTTAAAGAGTGTCTTGGGGCGAAACAAACTTTTGTTTTTCAAACGAGAACCGTTCTTTTTTAACTGTAAATATTAAGGTTAACTTTTTGGAATTCCGATGTGTTTAAATTGAAATTCGAACAAGACAGTAGTTTTCGAATTATTATCCTGATTATGATTGACGATACTAGTTCATGATACCGTTTTTAGTATCTAATTAATACTTATATACAGTTGTATACATATATTAACAATTTATGGAATATGTAAAAATTATCCGAGTATAAATACCTACTAAAATTATAGTAGGTACTAGTTTAAATATTACTAATGACTTGGTTTTAGTAAATTCATTTTAAAAACTCAAAAACATCTCGTCCGAACTTTTACTTAAACACTCATCGATATTTCCAAAAAAAAATTAACCGTAAAAAAGGATAAGGATCTCGTTTGAAAAACAGACGTTTGTCACAGGACACACTCCTGATATATTATTAGGGCTTTTAGGCGTAATCTTGAAAATTTCAAAAACCAAAATTTAAATAAATGCATTACCAAAAGATATAAGGGATGTGATCATGTTTGTTGAATCACCCTGTATAATTTTTTTTTCGTTTTATATACACATACCTACGTTGTTATACGTTCTGACTCAGTTCGTACACGATAAACGGCGAAAATAATAACAATAATAATAGTAAGCTGCGAAAACACACACGTCAGCGGCAGTATAGGTATTTAGATTATACATATGTGAATATGTGATATGTGTGTGTATGTAATATGTATGTGTATAAGTGTGTCTGGGAGCCCTTCGACAATGGTACACACCACTCGCCAAACGATAATGATAATATGGTACCGCCAACAAGTAAATCGAAATTGCCGTGAAAAAACGTGTTGGTGAATACGACATCTCACCGCGACAATTGTAAAATATAATAATATACTTACCTAATACTGAAACGTTTTTCATCTCTTTCCGCTGACGATGACAATAACAATAATTACGCGCGTATATTCCTCTCGCGGGACACGACCTCCAGAGAAATGTTTATTGACTTGCCGATTTCGAATGGACCGTTTTCATCGCTTATTCTTATGTACATGATAATAATAACATAATACTATCGCCAGCTGCACCTTCTCCGCCCCTATAGCTCCTGCAGTGCACATTAAATGTAACTGCACTGGATTTATGGTATACACCGCAGCTATATTATTGTAGGTTTATAGGCATAAAGACGCATTGTACGAGAACGCATGAACCGTACAATGCGTGTCGCGTGAACACTGCACATTTTGGTGTTTGTTAATCGTTATTGATTAATGATATTATAATGATATTGAATTCGTATTAGCGATATATATATATAATATTATCATATATACTATATAATCACCGCGCGATGTCGAGATCATTTTTTTTATTCAATATTCGTCGAAAACGATGTTGGATTTTAATTGTTAACATTGTATTATGACATTATGTACAATACATATTTTTGTACAATTATATACCTATATTATAAACATTTAAATTACGTAAATCTTCAACATTTCTAAAAAAAAAAAGAAAAAATACAACTCAAGTTTTTAGGAAGAGATGGAAGATTTTGATTAAATTAATAATTTTTCGAAAAAAATGTTTTTATTTTGTTGAAAAAACTAGGGTTTTCCGGGATATATGAGTGCCTAAATTTAAAAAAAAAATATAATCGCGTGGCATAAATTATTTACGTGAACTTAATGATAAAAAAAATAACAATAACATAATTATACCTACCTTTAGTCTATTAGTATTTCTGATTTAATCATAGTAAAAAATAATATTTATGTTATGAAATTTTTTAAATATATTTTTTCTTGAGAAGATGTTCTAAGAGCAATGCATCTGTTCATTTCTTATCTCAAATACGTTCACGTAGTTTGATATTAAATTATTGAAAATGTGTATAATAAACCTAACACAGATAAAGTAATTATTCAAATTAATCAACTACAATTTAGAAGATTTTGTACATCCTTTTTTTAGATAATTATATACCTACTTAGATAAATGTACAAGTCACTGATATACACTTATTATTAATGTATGATATTATGATTTTTTTTTCATATTTATAAAAAACATTATTTTAAATAAATAGTATAAATAATAAACAAATTTAGTTTTTCCTTTTAGACTTTAGTACCTATCACTGTATAATCATATTATTATTTACTGTTAAGTATACAATTTATTTAAAAGATTTACATTGCTGTAACAGTAAAAGTTATTTCAATATTTTATTTTACATATATCTAGCTGATGATAATATGAAGGCTAGTTTGGAATCGATAACTTTTAGAAAAATCCGGTTTAATTTGTTTAAAATAAAATATCAGATTAGATCTGAATCTGAAATACATGTTATGTAAATACTAAATATTAACACTTTTGTTGTAGGTTTATTTAACAATATCGTAGATAATTTAGATAAATTATTTTAAATGTTCAAATAATATTAAATGTTAAAAAATTATAGTTTACAAGAATATAGGTACAAAAAAAAAGATAACATCATAATAACAAGGGTTGTACTAAATGGTTATAAAAAAAATTCCAACTTTGATTAAGAGATTATTATTATTATTATTATTATGTATATAAACATTTTAAATACCTATAGTATAGTATACATAGTTAAAAAAAACATACATGACGTTCTTATTGAATTGAAAACGTACAAATATTAAATGTATATATACGTTATTTACTATGTGTTTAAAAAAACTTTGTCAATTAAAAATGTGAGTAGTATAGTATATATTTACATATTTAAATGTGAATGAATAATGATATGTGATTATTTGATAGCATTGGAATAAAACACATTTTTACTACTATTCGTAAATAAGAGTCTAAATAGCATTCTTTGTTTTTTTACTTTATTATTATAAGAAAACAAAGCATCGTCTGTTTTCTCATGGTATTTGTCAAGTAGGTAAAATTTATTATTAAAAAAAAATCAATTTTTTGCAACGTGATTTTGAAATGTTGGATTTTATTATTTCTATTTCTATTTACAACATTGTATAAAATATTTTTGTCATCTTGTAACGACAATTCACAATGCTTATATAATTTAATAATGCTAAGAGTTTGTGGTGTAAATGGATTGTATCTAATGCAGACATTTACATTACAGTAAGTTATTACTTATTTTATTAAAATATAATACCTATGTATAACGAGCATCGCACATTAATGCGCTTATGGGAATAATTACAAAATAATTTTACAAACATTCGTCTGGTTTTATTTAGTTTATAAGTATAATATTTAGTTGCACTTAGACATGGATATTGAATTAATGTATTATATAAGAGGGGTTTACTTTTGAAAAATGTGTATTTACTGTTTAACATGATGTTCTGATGGGCATGTGGGTATGTTTACTGTTTTGTAAAAATTCAAGAAATACCTTCATGGCTTCGTGTATTGCTTGTCGAAGAAATCGAAATATTCTATGCGTGTCAATCGTGTCATTTGTAATCGTATCAATAGACAGTTTTTAATGTGAATAGACAGGTCTTTTCAAACGTATTCCCACAACAAACAATTGATCATAATCATTGAACTGCTCCCAATACCTGATTCTCGAAAACAGAATTCTTTTATTTGTTATTTTTAACAAAAGGGAGAAACTAAAAACAATTCAATATTTGTTCGACATGATGTCAGTTGTACTGATGTATTGAGTTGAATTAATGAAAATAAAATATATATTCCTTCAATTTTTATTTTTATTTTCGAGTTTTAAAATTGTGTCAATTATAGGATATTTAAATTTTAATAGTTATTATTATTTGATGACATGCCTATATATTATTATTCATTACACTATAATTTAATTGTGCGTATAGAACTTAATTTAGAATTGATAAAGGTAATTTAAATACTTTATTAGAGTGGTTATTATATAAATTATTATTAATTACATCAATTTTGCATTTGTAATTAATATCTACTAAGAATTCAAATAGTGAATATCATAATATATGCGTTGTGATCATTATGTTAAATCTACTTGCAATTAATGGCTGTTAATCACATATAAATTTTAAAAAAATGTTTAAACTTAAAACAAAAAATTGTTATGATTATAATAATCAAAAACTTAGCAAACGAATTAAATTAACTAAGTTAGAAAATTTTTTTTTTAAATAAGGTATTCGCATTATCGGATCCTACTTGTATTATTTTATAGTAAAAAAAATATTATTGTAATGTATAAACTGTATTACCTTTAATTTAATAAAAAAAATATATGTATTGACATAATAATATTATAATGTGTATTAAAACATGTAAGAAGTTGTTTTTAAAACATTTACTGTTCAAATAATCTTCATGCAATTATTCATTAAAAATAGTATAAAAACACTATCTTTCTGCAATTGTGATTATTGTTATTGCTATATTACATAATATGTGTCTATTTAGTGTATACAAAGATTTGGATACGATTCATACAAATACAATTGATGGTATTTTAAAATAACAGAATGATTATTGATCATGTATAATTTATCAATAGGTACAAACGCATAAAAAGAAAATTATGATCCCGTTTAAAACTGTTTTTTTTTATATATATAATATGTATATGGCCAGTGATCAATCCCGCGTCCAATACCCACTCTATTCTGTGTCTCTGTACGCAATACTTAGTGCAGTTGCAATTTAATAATAATAATATACGCGTACGACGCAACACTGCAGTGTAACGCGCGTGCGTGTATTATATAATAATAATATGGTCTATATAGTCAAGATGCGTCTTGTCACCCGCGGGATCGAGTAAATTAATTGCGACGATGTCGTAAAAATCGAATACGCGCACCAGCAGCACACGTACCACTTGCGCGATTCTTTACGCTGCTACAGTTTTTAACACGGTATTTAGACCATTTCGAGTGATTTTTATTTAATTGGCCATCGCCGTATACAAGAAAAGGGGAAAAAGTTATTATAGCAATATATACGCATATGTGTGTATATAACATTATATAGGTACTCGACTTCAAAGCCCTCTCGCATTATATTGACCACTGCTGTTCAAAAAAAAAAAAAAAAAACATTTAAACACGAATTGGCTTTTAACCAAACCATGGTATATTTGTATAGACTCCGTGGACGTGAAAAGTTCTCCGGGTTATAAAATAGAAGAGCCCCCGCCGACCGAGAACACGTTATTATCCTGTCACTCCAGTTTACCTCGTACAAATCACACACGCAGCGGGGCCTGGCTATTCATACTTATATATATTTTATACGTATACACGTATGCATCGCTATAGCCACATACACCTAACAGTTTCTACAGTACATGCTCGCACACACATACAAACACACGCACACGCGCACACAATCACGGGCGTGCGACAATAGTAATTATTTTCCATCGGGATTCCAAAGACCACACTTAAACTACGCAGACCGACTCCCGTGGTACAGGCTGCTCTACGGTATCGATTTATGTTTAATTGGCTGCTGCCAATACGATTTATAGACATTGCCTATAAAGAACGGAGCGTATATACAGAGTGATTCGCTTATCACGTTCACTATATTTATGTCTTCGAATCGATATGATTTTTCAAAAAAAATTTTAAATTATATACCCTATTAAATATAATATTTCGAGATTCTCGAGGTTTTTTGCACCCCTATTTCTATTGTGCATTTTTTTAGCAGTTAATTTTTCGAAGAATATTGACATATATCAAAATCGAAATTGGAACGAGTTATTTAAATTCCCAGAGTAGGGACCCATATCGGTTAGCAAGAAAACCTATATTAATATCAGAAAAGCGTTTAGAAAACGATTTCCACCGATGTTTGAATTTTTATTTTAAACGCGAAAATTCAATAGGCTAATAGTGTTTACTGCTTAGCACCTCGAATATATTACTGTGCGATTTTAAATAATTATGAAACTATTGTTTGTATCATATTATTATTTATTGTCTTGAATAATTTCATAGCCTAAAGCAGAATACTTTTTTAATATGTTGTTGTGCAAAATATATCGAATATTGAAATTATAGTTTTTTAAACTTTCAACTTACCTGTCACTTGCCTATACAAGTAAAAGTGCGTACAACAGTATTGATATTAAATACAATTTGCGACTAAGATTATCGAATTTACGATATTCTTGTACTGTATCCACATTATAAATTAAAATATTAGTTATTTATACAGTGGAAACTTTATTTATGAACACTTTCTTATACACCCATAGAGTGTCCTCCGTAGATATGAGCAGTGGCGAAACGTCTACACATTATAATAGTTTGATTTTATTATGTTTAAATAAAATATTTTTTTACAAATTTTAATGTAATGATATGTGTATAAGTAAATTTTTCAAAATATATACATTTTTTTTTTTATACAGTACTCTTAGAATTAACTATAGTCGTAGAACGTACGTACGAGTTGGTGCTTTTCCTGCATGGTGGATCAATTCAGTAAGCATTTAAATACAGCATAAAAATAAATATGAGACGAGGTCAAATTCGGTTCATTCAACTAGGCACGATGTGCAGGGTAAATTAGAAAATGCGTTAAGAAGCCTGTCTTGTCGTTAATATTTTTGATTTACAGTGGAGCGTCGATTACCCGCATTGATTAGGACCAAGGGGGTGTGGATAATCAAACAATGATTAAACATATACAATGAATGTGAATTTAAATGTTTTGTATAATTAAAAAAAAAAACTATAATGTACTGTATATTGTAAAATATAAGTATAATTTCATAAAATAAATATTATTATATGTTGTTAAAAGTACGTAATATTATTAATTTAAATTTCAAATTTCAAAATATAAAATAAAAATAGATTTTTTTTGAAAAATGTATAGTACACGGATAATTGAGGAGCCGGATAATCGACGATCCGCTGTATTTTATTTTTATTATTTTATGTCACATCATATTAACCGCCCCCAATTCACTATCATGTTTAGATTTTTAATAATTAATTTTGCGTATTTCTAGTGAGATATTTTCTATACATGGATATAAAAAATATTATCATTTTAGCGTATTAATATATTTTTTAACTTATCTTATCTTCAAACTTAAAGATATTTCGTTTCTAAATCAATTATAAAGTAGGTAACTATAATATTTATATTAATTTTTTAAATCCATTAACTTAGTTTTATAAAAGTTGAAAAATAATACCTCACATTTCTAGCGTATGTTACGTTTTTCAGTGGTTTTTAACGGGATAAAAATAGGTTCTCACTGCAACGAGGGACAACTCACCTTGAATCGATAAAAACATAATAGGGAGTGCATTTAGTTGAATCGACTGCGTGTCTGGTGTCCATGCACAGACTCGTGCCAAACTACTGTGTGCGAAAAAGATGATGTAGACACAACAAAAGAAACATTATATATAATATATATATTGACCACATCGACAGTACGTAATAGGTATTATGTCAAATTGTATACATTATAGTTATATCAGTATAATAATATAAGACTCTGGTTCAGAAAAAAAAAATATACAAAACCTACGAGAGAATCCAATAAATAAACAATAACATTTTTAATAAATGCGATAAAAAGTAGTTCATTGTGCCTTTAATAACGTTATGTTTGTATTCATGATTATTTTACCAGAACATTATTACTATGACTTAATTATCATGAAATCGTGAATACTTCAATATATCAGTCTAAAGAAAAATTATTATTCTTCGTTAAAAGTATAATTTCTAAGACATTATAATGTAAATAATATAATATATAGTTTATACGACAAGTATAAAACTATTGTATATTGGAATAATTTGTTATTATTTTTTTTTTATTTATTATTATTATTATTATTATTATTATTAAATAAAAGTATCATTGTCAAGGTATCATATTCCATATCGATTTAATTTTATCGTTAATAGAAAAAAAACATGTTAACAAATACAACAATACGCGTATATATTGCAAAACTGTAATTTTTAGTTTAATAAAGACAAGAAAAATAAGGATTTATTAATAAACGGAAACCGCTATATCTTATTAATTATTATTTATTTATTTTTAAGCTGAACTTTACTACTTTTAATTGTGATTTAACATTAAAAGGAAAACAAAAAAGTTAGAATTATGAATATATCCTGTGCTAATTTGTCATTGGACTAGCCTCTTAACAATTTTTTTTAAATTCTTTATTTCTTTATAATTAATTACACAGTAATAAACTGATATTATGTTTATATACAGCTGTATAAAATGCATAATTTATAAATGTGGAATAAAAATTAATAATCATTATATTAAAACAAAACACCTTTATAGACTGATATATAACTGGTTCTTAATGTTAAATATTTAATACTCTAATTAAAATAAAACGTATTCACTATTCATCTTTAACTATATAATATCTATTCATAGTCATATTGACAATATCATAATATTTTGTGACAAATGTGTTCAATCTGCCATTAATCGTAATAAAGAATGTTTATAAAAAATGTAAACGATTTTTGATATCGCCATAATACGATTATGTCAGATGTTATAATATGTTAGTATCATCATCAGTACATAATATCATAATATGCTCGACCATATCCTCCAAAATCTTAATTTGAGCGGCTAAGCAGAACTATAGACCTAGTTGTTTGAACATTTAAGTACCCGAGTTATGGTTGTTTGGCTGTACATTGTCTACATTTATTAGTTTTCGAACAGTAATAAATAAAATAATAGGTATATATGATATGTATCTTTTTCAGAAAAAAATGCATGTTATTACAGCAGATAATATTGAGTTATTATACAATTCTTAAATAATAGTATTAAACTACCTGTGTTGTATACTGCGTACATATAGGTTATCAGTGTTAGTATAATTTAAATATATCGGTTCTTCTTTTAGTTTCCATACTTTTTTTATTATAATTATAAGCTCACTTTAATAGATATTATCTGTACATAATATAGTTTGTTATTCATTAAGTTGATAAAAATTAATATTACGATAGCGAAAATATTAATTTTTCTGTTACCTCTGGAGAAGGTTATCTGAATCAAAGACAACACGTCAAACATTTTATTACCATTGTGTATTATTGCGGTTTTATGTCATTAAGTCTAATATTACCCATACATTTGATAAATTTCATCCATAAAAATTTCTCAAGATCCGATTAGCTAAGATATGTTTAAGTCGTTGGCAAATTATTTGCATACCAAATGCGCGTAATAGATAAAATATACTCTACATGATCACAATTTGTACATAATTATCACATATAATAATATAATAAAACTTGGCTGTTATTACATATATAATATATATAGGTATACAAATATAATTATTATTTACGAGTATTAATGTCTTATCATTGCGCCGATCGTACAGTAGTATTTTGTAAAATGGTCGTATAGTGCAGTCGCATTATTATCGGTGCAAATCTTGATTAACTATCTCTATATAATGCGATGAGATGTGTCTAAACGCATGAACTTTATATATGAACAAACAAAATGTGTAGTATATTTGTACGAGAGAAAGAATATACGAACGGATAACGACGGACTCGTCTAATATAATAAACAGGATGATTCGCTAAACACGACCACCTCCTTTAATAATGAACTTAATAGGTACAATTCTAATTGTACTTATTATACTTTGACTATTTATTTAAATTACAAATAATGATATATTTATATTAATTACTAACATTTTTAAATTACCCCAATATTCTCCCTTCCCGCATTATCGTGTAACTATTGTCTCTACATTACACGCATATGAATAATTTCAGGTTCAAATTTGAATTTTGATACGTAAAAACCATTAGGAAAAAAGTTTTTATTGTGGAAGATAGGAGCGGTTCTCATATTTTGAAAAACAGAAGTGTGTATCTCCATAGGACGTGTGCAAGACATGATGAGTTTAGTTTTCCTCGCGAATAGTGAAAAGCAAGAATTCTCAAGAAATCGTCGAGGAAGAAAACAGGGGTGGCCGGGTGCTTGCAGTGGATATAAATGATTTTTAACGGAAATATCGATTGGCTCGAAAACAACTGACGTGAAAAAATAAGAAACGCGCGAACCCTATATAATATGCTCCATTATATTGGCACCGACAACAATAATATTAATCATCGCGTTCGCGGTCCACGTCCGTTATAATACGTCTTCGCCGTGAGAAGTTTATCGCCTACGCTGCTGCGTGCAGCAGGACTTATACTTCGGTCGCAGGCGGTCTGCAGGAGCCGCCGTGATGTAACAAGTACCAACGCACACACACACACACACACACACGTATGAGCGCATAAAGTCACACGCGGGGCACACAAGTATAGACGTGTGCGAGTGTGTGTATGGGAATGTTGCGGTTGTGCAGCAGGTAGGCACTTGTTTTCGGCAACGAATGTGTGTGTGTGTGTGTGTGGTTGTGGGTTAACGCGCGTGCGTGCGTGTATGTTGGCATGTAACACGATAAGTTCAGGAAGTACGGGTGGCTGGTCTACGTGGACTCCTCGCTTCCCCACCTCACCTCCACGAACCCTTTCGCCGCCGCCGCCGCCGACTGCACGGTTGTACACAAACACACACACACACAGCCGCCGCCGGTAGCCAGCCCGCTCAGAGGATCGTATACTGTACGCCAACTGGCCGTGGCCTCCGATTGAATTACATTTCGTGTGCACTTATTTTTTTAATAACTACTCGTTTCTCAGCCACCCACTGACTGTGAGCCGACGATGACCAGGCCGACCGCATATAATATACCTAGGTATAGGTGCCTACTGTCGTTTCACCGTCGTGGCTGCCACAGCCATCGCAGTCATCGTCGGGCGTGTGACGTATATATACCTAGGTGGGTTATAGGCAGGTACATTATTATGATGATCGTATGTCGTATTCGTGACCTGTGTCCTACAGCACGGCCGTATTAAGTATAATACGACTAATGAATTTATTCGAATTTTGAATTTTGGAGTTTTTAAGTACGTATACGCTTGTAAATACCCTGTTTTAAAAACTTCTTTCTTTTTGTTTAAATGAAAACCACGTTTTTTTACTGTAAACTGTAAAGTAGATGATTTTTAAAAAAAATTTCTGATGCATCTAAACAAGTAGTTTCTGAGTTATTGAAATTTCTGTAATAATGATAATAGTCCTAAAAAATAGTTTAAGAAACCCGTAAAATAGATGTCATCTTGAATTTAAAATGTGAATTAATTAATTATTAAAGGTAAAAACGAGAATAGTGAAAATGCAGAACCAAATACGTTTACATTTTCAAACATATTTTGTATAAGTAAATTAATTTTTCGGTTATTTTGAACGTTTAAAATTATCAAGCAGAATAAGAATACATATTTTAAACGTGGAAATTAAACAAACCTAAATGGTCATTCTATGATCGTTATTAGTTCAAACAATCATAATCATAGACGATTTCTTAGGAGCGTTAGAATTTGACTTGCTGCATTAAGCAATCTCTCAACTGTTGCTAGAGAGGGTATATAGGGTAGTATTATATTTTAAAAATGTTTGTTTCACTATGGGATATTTATTTAATACATTTAGAGTTTTAGAATTATTTTTGTAGCTCAAAGGTTACATTTTATCACACATAATGATATGAATATAGAAAATACAGTCAGGGCTGGATTTAAAATTTTGGGGGCTTAGGTCAAAAAAGATTGTGGGCTGCTAAATCTAATATTATATATTATTCTTTCTTATTCCCTCTAATCGTCTTCATGTTCGCAGTTATTCGACGAAACATTAAAAAAAAATCACATATTCACATTGACTACTTACAAATAAATAAAATTGGTGGTTTTCTTTCTGTTATAATATGTTGTTATTATGGTAACAAATCTTCGGTTGCAATCTTTCGGTAAAAAAGAAAAATACCCTCCGTCGAACCTGGCCCCGAATACAGAGAAGAATTATCTAGATAATATTGTAAACGATGACAGTTTTTATTATCCATAATAGATTTATATTAATCTTTTGAAAATTATCTAGATGAGATAAAATATACGAAAAAAAAGGATCTAGATAATAATATGCCGAACACTGTTCGAAGCGTCACGCAGTGATATTGCAGATCGAATCCCCAACTAAATGCATATATGTATACAACTGCAGTGTGCTGCTACAACTAAATATATATATATAGCTAATACAGCAGCGCATTGAATGAGACGATCTGAAACCATCCAACGCACTGTGGAGGTGATAAACATTTCATACGTATGTATATAATATTATATTATGTTCACGTCGGAGGGTGCAAAAGTATTATATTATACCATTTATATATTATTATATACCTATACGTGCGCCCGATTTTGAACTGAATTAACGAGACGTCGGCGTTAAGTAGCGCAGTAGGTGCTCTCGTGAATTATAATACTAATATATATATATATATATATATTATATAGCCATTATTATAACGTTCTTGCAGCAAAGGGCAGCTGATGTCGCGTGTGCTACCGTCGCGCCGCCGCCGCCGCGACAGACGCCGTATAGAGTAGTCTTCGACGGCGGCTGCTGCGGCGGCGTGGCAATGTCGAAGAAGACGTCATAGTCCAGGTGAACCGACCGGCGCGGCGTTTTCGTCGTTCCAGTAAAATCATCAGCAATCACAGCGGTCGATCCGCGTACAATATAATACAATGCGATGTACAAATAATATAAAAACGTTCGCTCTCGAAACGAATATAATGCAGGTACTACCTAACTGTATATGTATATGTGTGTAACACACGCACGGCGGACGGGGACGTGTCGCAGAAAATCAAACAATAATAATATATAATAATATAGTATACGACCGTGGAATTGTCCTTTATACCGCGCGCCGAGTGTTTTTTCGGTGACCGCGGTAACCGCACACAATACGCATATGGTATATATTATACGGTTCGGATTTCTCCTCTCCCCGAAGAATACGCCGTGGCCGAAAACGAGAACAGAACTTAATATCATCATTTACATTTATATACAGGGCGATTCGCCGAGTGAATTCTTTATTCTGTATTCGATCCCTGACTTTTGGAATTTTTAATTATTACGTTTACAGACCATGTTTTCAAGTATTTGGATTTATTTTTTTTATCATTCAAGGAGTGGCGATAAAAACTTCATTCGAGTGAGTATCTCGTTTTTTTCCTTATAACCTATTTGGAAATGTTGAAGTATTTAAGTCTAAAATATTCGAACGAGTAGTTTTGAGTTGTTTAACTTTATTTAGGTAAGGATAATAGGTTCATAATAGTGGGTCAGGAAGATGTTATGTGATCTATAACGATTTTAATCTATTAATCTATTAACATTTTATAATTAGTAAAAATTGCCCTAGTTTAATAAATACTAGGTAAATATCACATAAATTATTTCATATTTCTGTAGAACCATTACTAAGATCTATTATAATAACTCAAGAACTCTTCGTTCGAATTTTGATTTTGATACATCAAAATTCAAAAAAAAAAAAATCATCTGCTATTAACAATTTTCCGTAAAAAAAAGCTGTTTGTCATTAGAGAACAGAAGTTTGTATCGTTACTACAAGTTACTTCTAAAATGGTATAAAAATTTAAACGATAAAATATATGATCTTTAATAAGTAAGTGCTCGTACATCCTATACTAAAAATTCCAAAAATCAGAATTCGAATAATAAATACACCTATAAATTCGTTATTATAAGAAAAACGGGGGGAGGGGTGGTAATAAGAGCGTGCTTGGTGAATCGCACTGTATATATGATCCAGAACAGTGTGTGTGCGTGTGTGTATGACTATATGTGTAAGAGGCGTGTAAAATACCTATATCGACGTCGCATATATTATATTTTACATACTTATGCGTTATATAATGATATAATATATTGTATGGCCAGTACATATTATTCTTTTTCTTTTCTTCCGCCGAAAAAACCGTGTCTTTTGTGCATTGCAATCGTGGTAATATCAATCGTATTGTGTGCGGTCCCGGGGGGGCCGGTAGCGAGCTGCGGTGTACCTATCCCGTTCGTATTCGATAGGTACTACCGAACGCTATACAAATAAATAATATATACATACATATTACATATTATATGAAAAGGTATACACGATACACCCGCGGGACGGACTATTAAACACGCGTATTTGGGGCTGAAATCAAGTCATCGTCGACGCATTATCCGCTCTAAACGTCGCCCCGTCAACAAGTGGCACTCGTCGACATCAATAACAAACGCCTCCTTCGCCTTTTATCCTCGTGGCGTCCCGCACCGACAACGACGACGCTTCGTGAACATAATAATAATATAATATCATTATTGTATATAATAATACGCACGTTATACATTTATACATCGTTGAAGTCGCTATTGTCGGATTCGGTCAACGTCGAAACGCGTATTCGGTGTATTAAAATTATAATACCTTTTATACGTTATAGTGATACATATTTATCATGTTATTGATATAGCCATGATGCAGACGACATCATATTTGTTAAACCCGAAGGTTATCGATTGCACTTAATATTACCTTTTTTTCATGTAACAATTGCGTTTATAATTCTACACACTACTTAAATAGTACATTATAGTAGTACTATAAGTATAGCAAAACTAGTTTTCGGTTTTTTTTTAATTCGTAAACATCAAATTTCATCAAAATTAAATTTTAAACACTTATTTATATAAACAAAATTATAACAATATATTTTTTATATTTTTTAACTGCTGTAATTAAAAAAAAAATTGTCAGAAAAATAACTGTATTGAGGTGAGCGAAGCGAAAAGGTGGTTATAATGTTAGTGTAATAGCTTCTGTGTAACTGATCTACTTTTTGTGCAATGACTTTTCGGAAACAAACAGTTGTGTTCCATATTATATCAAAATGTATATAGATATATTTTTTCACCAGTTATTTGCATTTGGTGGTGTGGGATATCGGATGCAAGTAACCAATATTTAATCAATTAATGATTTGCTACCATTATGGTTAATAATAACGACCATTGTAAACATTAGATAATCAAATAACAGTGCATTATCGTTTTGAAAAAGTCAGTAAACATTATAAATGATTATGTTAAATCGGTGCTTATTTTCTTACTGACCTCATAATTAAGTGTATATCATGTAATTATCATAATTCATTACGATAGTTTGACAGTTTTATATGTATCTCTAAGGTAACAATACTAATATTTCGTGATACATTACAATAATTATATAATATTAGCCACTTAAAATCTCAGTTGTTGGCTTAAAACAATATTATTTTCTGTTGATAATCAATCCTACCACGACGGAAAACTGAAAAAATACGCCAACGTAATGAAAATAAATGATATTAAAGTTCTGAGCATTTCTATAAGTTAACAATTATTTGTCAAAAATGATTTTACAATTTTACATTATTGTGTTATACGATGCACACAAAATGGCTAGATTTTTTAAAGTAAAAATTATAATATAATCATTTAGCATCGCTTAAAAGTGATTGAAACATAATTACCAGCAATAACATACATATATAGTCAATATTTCTACGATGAACACTATCAAATTATCTAAAAAGAAAAGTCCACGAAAAAAAATACCAACAATAATATTTTTAAATGTATTAACAAAAACAGTTCACTTTGTTTATTAGGTATGATCGATATTTTATTATTATGATAAAGTATTATGACAATGACGTGTACCTAACGCCCATCGATCAATTCTACCGAAAGTTCATAAATCTATACAATATGATTATTGAAGGTTTTCTTCGCATATTGAGTTTATATTCTCGAAAGCACTTAGAAGTCTTAGTTTCTTAATTCGTAATACAAATGAATTTAAAAATGGATATTTGTTTTATGCACAGATCAATAAAAGATTTTTTATCCTGTCCGGATTTATTACATTTTATTATTTTAACGTTTCTCAATAGAATTCGCGATATTGTCCTACATTTTCAATTCCATTTCATCGTACCTCCTTTGGCTATAATAATCCCTTGAATCGTATTGCTAGATAATGTGGTGAATTAAAAAACCTCGATTTGTTCTATAAATGAGGTGTATATTTGATAAGCCAAGATCCTTAATATTTTATTGAAATCTGTTCAAAACTTTATAGAATATTATATTATTCAATTGTTGTTATATTACGTTAATATTATATTATAATGTATGATTATACGAGTATTATATGCTCTATTTATTATCATTTTATGTATCTATAATTATTTCTACTTGTAAATTTACCTTAACTGTACTTGAGCTTTACAGTCATTTATAACAATACATAAATAAACGAGTATAATAAGTACCTAAACAGAATACCTTGTCAGAAATGCTGCATATCATAATAATGTTGGTGAAAATGTCATGTTAGTAAATTATGGAAAAAATAGTATTATATTTTTAAGTACACGTGAATAATATTGTATATGAATAAATACATGTAAAGACTGTAGGTACATAATGTATATTAAACATTTATGTTGCATACATGTGTTCTCTGTGAAACTAAAAAAAAAAAATGAATTATCAGTTGAAAAGTATTTTTTTTTTTTACACAATCATAGAAATACAATGACAAACATTTATAGAAGATAAATGATCATCGGAGTCATATATAATTGTTTAAATTTATTATATTTACACGATTGTCCCAATTAAATAGAATAAAAATGATAGGGGAACCGCCATTAATGTCCGGAAACCATAACTTTTCCGCCATTTGTATTGTTACGGGTCAGTAAGTACAATCAAGTTTTGTTTGTTCAGCGGTTTTCAAAGATGATTTTTCTTTAGTCTACATAAAAAAAAACCACAATGTAGAAAAATCACCGCACCGTGAACGAAACCGTACAAAATAAATCTTCCCAATTTGTACAGCTTTTATCACTGGATGAAATTTTATTAATCGTGACCAAAGCGGTTTCTGTGCGTTTTATATAAAAACACGAGTAATTTATTTATTATTTTTTCCATCCCCAGCCATAATAATAAATGATAATGGTTGTAAAATGTATCTACGCTGAGCATTGCAGATGTGACTGCGAGATTGTGAAAGGAAACGGTTTTCAAAATAAAATATAATATACGTATATTTTATATTTACTATGATTTCGTCGTTGATAATAATAATATTATATGTAATGTTAATGTAAATCTATGATTGAAATAACAATTGATAAGTTTTTATTTTTTAACATGTAATAAACAAATTAAAATAATCCAATTTGGTTTTAAATAAGTTATTTTATATTATTCCTTGTTGCAAATATTTTATAAAGTTTTCTCAGATAAAACATGTATTCAACAAATACCGAATTATAAGCAAATTAAATAAAACATTTTTATTGAGTTATAACTAACTAATAAACTATTTAATATTGACTTATTTTTACTAGTAATTAGTATTTTATTTCACACTCACATGAATATACACATTATTATAAAATAATAACATTTATAACTTCATTTAGAACCTTAAGTAGAATAAATAATAATTATTACTTTACAAATCTTAATACATAGGTATTACTTAATGATAAACGATAAAAAAGTCACAGAAAAAAATTATTAAAATATTTAATTACATATGTAATATTGATACACAAAAAAAAAATCATAACTTTTTAATGCCAGTATAGGCAAGACAAAATATAATGAATAGATTTTTTGAAATTTATTTATCATTAAATAAAACGTACTAAATTTAAATCAAAATATTTATAAAAATTTTTTTTTCAATATTATATACTTAGTATATTTTTCCAAACATTCGTATTCATAAATTTTATGTTAAATTACTTAAATTAAACCTTTTTTTACTTATTAAATTTTCATATAACAAAAATATTACAGGAACTCATAAATTGTTTTTTTTTCATAAAAAATTGAGGATTAAAAAATAATTAATACATGAATCTTAATAATGCTATAAATTAAATAGTATATAGATAATAGATATAATCTGATTATTTGAACATAAAACCATTTTAAAGAAAGCTATTAAAATATTACTTATAAATTATAAGCATACTATTTTTTTTTTTGTCGATTGGTATTAGATAGATATCTCATCGTTTTGGATTATTAATCATTTTGTTTATTATTGGTTCAGAAAAAATTAAAAAAGTATTTTCTAAATAATAATGATCTTGCACCGGATATTAATGATATTGCATATATTTTTTTGACGAAAATGTATTTTCGTCAACACTTTAATATTAATTATTATTAATACTATTATAATTAATAAAATCGAAATTGTTAATATACAAAACGATATATTAATTAGAGAATTTTTTCTTCTATTACCAAAAGTATAATACTACTTTTTAAGGATAAAAAGTATAGGTAATAGAATATCAATAAACAAATATAGGATAGGCACAATTATGAAATGGTTATCAATTATTATATTATTAATGTTTTTATCAAATATATTCATTTTTGTGTAGTATAACTTAATTTTTTTTTCCAATAACTCATGCACACTACAGCTATGGTAGGTTATGATTGGGCAGGTCGCTCAAAGGGAATCTTGGTAAAAATATTGAATAGATAAAAGAAGTTAGTGTTAAAAATAAAAGGATAGAACAAGATATATAATTTAAATAAATACGAAAATTGATTGTTTAAAAAATAATAATAAATTATTTTATGAAGAATTGTTCCTAATATATATATTATTTTTATAATTATTGTTAGCACTTGGCAACAATTGAAAAACTAAATCTTTGTTTATGTAAATTATTTTTTAACTTGAATAATTTAATTTAATTTTCAATATTATTAATAATTAATACAAATAACTATATTATTATTATTATTATATAATGTTTTAAACGGTTTATTTTTAATTAGTTTTTAAATTTGGATTAAAAATCCAAAACCGTTGGATATTTTGTTTCAAGACACTTTAACTTAGATATTTTAGTAAAAATATTTTTCGCTAGTACCGCACGGGAGGGTACTGAATGTTGATTAATTTATCATTGTTCTTTTTATGTATGGTCTATTTTTTTTACACAAATGGTCATTTTTATTCATATAATTTTTCATTAATGATATGTCACTGAACTTGGTTTATCTGATAATGAATTATAAGTAATTATGCTTCAGTTTCAAATTTTAATTCTATTTTCGTTAGTTTTTCTATACTCTACTATAACTCTATAATAATGGAACGTTAAAAATTGTTACATTTTCAACGTGTAGGTACCGGTTTATTTATACACAGTTAATTTATCTACTACTTATATACAATTTTTTATGAATACAACTATACAAGGTTGCATTTTACTCAGGCAACGATGCATTATTATATTATTTTATGACTCACGAATGAATTATAAAAAGATTTAAAATACACCAATGTAACCACAGTCGTTGTATAATTACGTACAAATGAACAATTATTTACTTTTACGACATATTTTTTCCAGTTTAATATACACTCATTATATGCATATTTAATACAATTACTACAGTCACAATGTTTATGTGTCATTTTATCAAAGAACTTGTTTTGATTTCCAGGTAGACGATGTAAAGATCTTTCTTTGTTGCAATCATTATTATATTGACCGAAAGAATATTCCGCTACCGAGTGGTATTAACTCTATCTATAATAAAGGGTGCCTCCGTTATTTTTAAACAGGTTTGGCATATGGAGTCAAGTTGTCCGATATAGTTTTGAAAGTGTAAAATAATGATATTCACTTAACATATTTCACTGCACATTGGAACGCAATAAATTATGATTTCAGAATTATTTGCTATAAAATATGTATAATATGGAGAGTGTATATAGCAATATCATTATGAATTCTATTTTTTATATATATATAAGCCTTAACTAAATATTATTTATCGTTGTTGTTGATACTAACATGTTTCAATAATATTAAATAGTATTTGTCTGCAATTGATAGTTGGTTTGATTTTTTTATGTTAAAAAGTTATGCATAAATAATAGGGAATAGCATGATGGAATTTTAATCTAATCGATAAAGTAAACGATTTTTTTACTTATAACTTATATTAAATCGTTTGCAGTACTAAGAATTTTATACTAAATGTGGATGGATTGAACAGTTAAAGCAAAATATAATATACTATTTTTCCTCGGTAAAGTACTCTAATTTTAAACTTTTTAAAACTTTATTTGTTTGAAAACAAAAAATAATAGGAAGGTAGATATTTGATATTTGATATTTGATTTGGATATTTAAAAAAATGAGTTGGTTATAACTACTTCCAGTATTTTAAAATCTGACAATAACCGCCGTACAGCTATGAGTAATGACAAACTCAAGCCATCATCGTCATCCATTTTGATCGTTTGATGACAGCGATGCGTGCCCGTTTTAGTACGTCTGGTTCGAGCATGTGCCGTACAAGCCGTTTGGCCGGCGAGGAAACCGTTCGCTTGTACATCGGTCGGAGGAGAACAATGTCCGCCCGACACCTGTTGCGCGACAATCTGTTTAGTACGGCCGTCGTCAAACGGCACCTGGCCGGTTAACATATAATGCAGCACGCTCCTGTAACGTAGTAGTACACATCTCGTAGTCCTCTGGTCTTAATAGCGTGGCCAGGGGACTGTAAGTAGTATTATATTATGTAGGTAAGTCGGCACGTAGTATTATTATTACATATGAATATTGTGTATATTATAACAGTTTCGCAAAGTGCGTACATGGTTCGGGTAGTTGGTTTTAACCGGGAAATACGCACGAAAAACACGGCGTGAAACTAAGCCTCATATACATTATATTATACTTTAGACACCGTTGTGAGTGCATACATAAACCCAGACGGGCTAGTTAAAAAGCATATTATTTTTAACTTAACTAGTTAGTTAGGTAATTTTTAATCAACATTGTTTCTTTGCAGTCAAAATGATGTTGATTGCACAATAAATAAAATATATCATTGCACAATGATTGCAAAATGATGTTAAAATCATCGTATATTATGTTTTTAAAATGTTTGGTTTTAATGATTAGTTATAAATTAATTACTGATTACTGTATACGTGGTCTTAAACACAAATATTCGAATACCTACAATAAATGTAAAGAGTACCTAATAGCTATAATAATAATTGTATAAAAGTTTCTCTTATGTTTCTTGATAAAATAATAATATATCACAGAATAGTCTATGTGATAATAATATTAATTAAAAGAGAAAATCAACTTTTATAATCTGAATTAACTAATAATTAATATAAATTAATATTTTTTTTCTATATCAATTTTAAATTTAGCGTGTTAAATGTATTATTTGTAATCTAACTTAAAGAAAGTATGTACATAGTTGTGTTCGCTTAACTTAATTTTATGAGTTAATTAATATTTCATTAATTTGTATTCCTTTGCAAATATATAAATATCGTAGTGAATGATTGGTATATTTCATAAGAGTAATAAGAAGTATATATCTACTCATAGTATGTCATAAACTCATAAACGAAGACTACGTTTTGAAATTTTTAAAAAACAATTTTATACGAAACGGTTGCTTGTCATGTGACTGTAAATATTGAGTATCTTTATAGGTATATAATATAATAATACATATACAGAATAACTGCATAATATATTATTATAAAACTTACCTACTCTATTTGATGAAAATAAATATTAAATTATTATTGTAACTGATCTGAAAAAAAATGTATACCTACATTTTATTAAAGTACCTACATAGTATATAAAACTTAAGTCAATCGACTATATTAATTTATTAATGTATATTATATTTTTAAATCAAATGAAAAGTATTCTAAAATTTGTGATACAATCAAAACCCTATTTTTTTTTCTCGCGATTTGTATAGGACATTGCAGTGTAATCATTGTGATATTTAATCGTTTCAGCATAAGTTCAACTCGTTTGCATTTACAACACAATGAAATCATTGCACTAGGTTTGGTCGTTAATCGTTACACATTTTAGATTAGAAATAAAGCCAGTAATATGTATTCAATTTAAAATGAGAAGTACACATTTCCTGCGGATAAAATATTGATTTAGAAATGTAATGTTATGCCGTAATGATTGTATATATTAATATGATATATTTGGAAAATTAATTTTATATTTTCGCTTATTTTCGATTTCCAAAATAGTACGGAGAAACTAACAACAAATGCATGATCCAATATAATCTTTAACTAAAATTCAGTTATTTTAAATACATGCTATGTCTCACCCATTGACCAAATATCGAAGAATTTAGCGTTATATCCGTTATGACTGTAATTCATTAGTACTTCCGGTGGCATAAACATCCTTGTACCGCAGCGAGTTAGCGACAATGTTCGTTTATTGCTGAACGATTCTCTGCAAAAATTTGACAACCCAAAATCGGCTACTTTTACTTCATTTCGATGGTTCAGTAATATGTTTTCTGGCTTAAGGTCTCTATGCGCTATGTCCAGGCTATGAAGGTACTCGATTGCTGCGACGATTTGAGAAAATAGAAAACATGCATCATATTCCACGTAAGGACCGTACTTTTTAACAACTTTACACATATCACCATTTCTAAACGTGAAATAAGAATTTACTTGATGCATTTTTTCAATATTTTGAAACCTTACGAACTTATAGGCGTGTATTAATAGCCTACATTGTTTAAGGACTATAAAAATAATTAATAAGTACCAAAATGTTATTTTATTATTTTCAAATATTAAGATTGTTTATTATATTACTTCAATTTTTTTGAGCAATACAAAATTATTATTAATTATTGTAAGAAGTAAGAACCTAATGCTATAATTACATATAATGAATAAATAAAAAGTTATTCATAATATATACCTATATATATATATATATTGTATGAACATTTTTTACAATTATATATATATATATACATAGGAAATGTGTTTTTTTAATAATGGATGATTATAGATTTACTACGAGTATAATACCTATTGTATATAAATTAAAATAAATAGTATTTATAATATAAGCGTATAAAATATTAAAAATATCTTTTAGGTCATTGTTGTTTATCACAACCACTTAACTAGTGAGAGAGCAGTAAGATGGTATACTTGCAGTATTCCATGTACATGTAGACGTAATGACGATGTATGATAATTTTAATGAACTTTATTAGGTTTGGATGATCAACTTTTTTTGAAATCATAATTTCACGTTTTATCAAAGATTTGTTGTATTGAAAAACTGAAGATTTTTTGTCGATGATTTTTACTGCAAAACCAATAGTTTCATTATTTACCTTTGCCACACAATATTTGACTTGCCCAAATGTGCCTTTTCCGATGGTGTTTTTAAAATACACCTTTATCTGAGAATTATACGCCGTAGTTGTTCTATTTTGTTTTATAGTGGCCGTTTCCATTACGATGTATTTTTTTTAAAACGACAATTCATGAATTGTTAACGTGACGTGACTTCAGATAAAAACAAATCAAAAAACTAAACCAAATGTGGCGTGAAAATGACGTATTTACAATATACGATTTAATGGAAACACCAGCAATCCCGGTAACCATAACGAAAATTGCTAGTTACCGCTCTCCTATCCATTTTCATTTTCTTAGTGTCATCTTTATAGTCTAAATAGTAATTGTTTTTAATGGTTTAATACTATCAAAGCAGTGTCGTGAATCGATTCGTAAGTATATAATGTCAAGTTATTTTAAATAATCTATGAATATATTATACCCTTTATTATAGATTTAATATGAAAAAAAAGTTATAATTAACGGTTATGCGATTGACTGACCAACTAAGCGTGTACGAATAAATCAGCATTGTACGTAGTTTAAAGAATTATTTTTATTAATTTGATTTATCGTGATTTTCAATTCAACAAAAATACATTTTTCTTTCTATCAAAAACTTCAATTTCATACGAAATTCATCATTAAAAATAACTATTACAACTTTACATCACATATTTAATTTTAATCATTTTATAGAAATATTTTTTACAATTAGAAATTTTACCTTTTAAAAAAGTGAATTTTACCTACAATTTTGAAGTTATGCATATAATATTATATTCAAGTATTATACACAAAATAGTACTTTTTTCATAATTTCTCATAAACAATAAGTAGCTATTTAAATTAGTTTTCACTAAAAATATATATTAATTCAAGACATACATTAATTGTTCTAGTTATTTAAATGAAAAATAATAGTTTAATAAGTTACCAGTATAATTTAAATGTAGAATATCAATAATTGTATCTAAAATATATATGTAATCTCATATATAGCCAATATAGTTATCTGTAATTCACATAGTCCCATACAAAAAATAACAAGATTTAAGACAATATATTATATGTTTACATACTTGAAAATGTTATAGGTGCTACGAAATTAGTTATAGACGAAATAAAATAACACTTATACGTACTACTCGTATAATCTGAAGCCAAACGGGTGAACCTTGGTATTTCCGGTCGCAGGACAAATAGTTAAAAATTGTAATATTAAAATTCAAAACTTATCTGAATATAATTATTTTCAAATAGTTTCTCATTGATATTTGGGGCGGATCCATTTTTCTCTAATAATGAGAAACCGTTTACCTATTTTCCACCACTCAAAAGGTTAATTTTCTTTACCTCCAGAATTAGTTAGAAATGGTCCCTCCAAATATTATTGTAGACTAAAATTATATCCATTTTCCTCCAAATATTAAAATATTTAAAACTAACACCAGTGTTGTAGAATTGTAAACCAAATTATAAAGGGAAGATAAGGCTAGGATTATGTATATTATATGAGTTTTATCAGTCGCAAATCCGTGGTTAAATGAAGAAATTTCTAGGAAATTGCAAAAATTAAAATAATTTTTCATCTTTCTTTATTTCATTTCTTTAAATGTGGTATTTATTTGTTGCTGAAATGTTCTATAAATTATAACTATAAACAAATTATAATTTTTTATAATTTATAAGTATAATTATTTTTTCATTTCATTTTATTTTTTTTTGTTATTATAATGTGACTTTAAAATATATTTATTATAATACTCTTAATTCATTATTAGAGGAAGATGGTGGTGGCCGATATTAGGATCTGCAGTGTATGGGTTTTTAAGGTTGTTGGACACTTTATACAACCACAGAAAAAATTAAAAGTGCGATATGTATGCAGTATTTCATGTGGTAATAAAATGTGTATGATAGACACGTGATTACATTTATTAAAAATCTATACATAATTTATACATTTTTTACAGGTAGGTTTATTTGATTATTTCCATCGTACAAAGTATTCAAGTTATGCACATCAAACAATAGACAGTACACAAAGTGTCTGTGTTTACCTTTTTTTAAGTCGTGATAAAGTATACCAAAGACTTTAAATTTATATGTCAATTTTGAGTTTGTTGATGTAATAGGTATACCTATGCTACACGATAATAAGCAACTTTATATAATAAGACTAATCGTCTAATAAATATAAGGCTAATAGGTACTTGAAACGAGAAATTTGACTAATCGAAATTTTGGACATGTCGAAATTGTTGAACACGTTATTAAAAATGTATAACAGACGAAAATTCTATTTATTTTTTTTTTTTGCATTTCACCGCGTTAAAATCAGAATTTCATCAAATCAAACTGTTAATTGACATAGGCATAAAAACATATATGTGTCATATAATACCTACGAGTATATATAAATATATACATTATATATTATAATATATATAGAACCTATTATTTTGCCCGTTTATATTTATACCTATCTATTAATTTGGCTACGGAAATTTAAAAAAAAAGAAGAGGAAGTACCATTTCACACGATTTTTGTTTTCGTTAAATACCTATAATTGTATGGTAAAGTTATATATTATGTAAACGTATATTATGTGTAGGTATATTGCGTTGTCGTTCCATCCCACATTCTCACGATCAATTTGGTCGAAAAAATAATAACATTTGAACATTAAAATACATAGTAGGCATCTACTACCTATGAACCACTAGTCTTCGGCCCGTGCGAAGATGCGTACGTCCACCAGCGGTGGCAGCGGCAACACTAAACGCGCACCACCTCCCAGAGACCGCGCCCATCGGGGAGACCGCCTACCCGTTTGGCTAATGTGATCGCGAACGGCAGTGGTTACCACGGTAACCGAGCCACGGCTATGACGATATCGGTGGTGGGGTACGTGTGTGTCGAGTCGTCTGGCTGGCTGGCCCGGGAGTCGTAGTCGTCGCGTTAGTCGGCCGCAAAGCCTATACGTTGTATACACGCACAGCAGATCGCGCGATCGTCGGGAGAAAAAAATATATTAAAAGTGATAATAGTAATAATAATAGAGTTTTGTTATAATACAAACATAATATTATTATTATAGCACACGATTGTTTCGCGCGAATCGACTCGCGTCTATTGTGTCTCCGTCGTTCTGTCCGTTCGGTTTCGTATAAATGAATCGGTAATATTTTATATTATTAATATATTTCGCTCTGCAATTAATCTACTCACTACGGTGTTCGACGTCCGATTTCAAATTTTGCCGTCGTTCGCTGTCGATATACATAAATATATTTTCACACAACCGCATCGCACCTCGCTGATAATCGGCTGTCTGTACAATACATATACCCTTTACTACGCGTCCAGTCGTGCCATGCCGTCGTGTCGTTGAGTCGAGTGAATGCACAGCAGTGATGTTGATCGGCAGCGGTACAGCAGGCAGCTTCGGGAGTTTCAACGTGGACCATCCGGGCGGGCCCAGCATCATCAGCGGTCTACAAGGGTCGCCTCACCACGCGAGCACCGCCAGCCAGCCCCAACAACATTCGCCGGGCTCGTCGTCGGGCGGCGGCGGCAGCGGCAGTGCCGGAGGAGGTAGCGCCATGACGCCACTTTTGCCGTCGTTCGGGTTCACCCAGGAACAGGTGGCCTGCGTGTGCGAGGTGCTCCAGCAATCCGGAAACATCGAGCGGCTGGGCAGGTTCCTGTGGTCGCTGCCCAGTTGCGACAAGCTTCACAAGCACGAGAGCGTACTCAAGGCAAAGGCCATCGTGGCGTTTCACCGGGGTAACTTCAAAGAGCTGTACCGTCTGCTGGAGAGCAACCAGTTCTCCGCACACAACCACCCCAAGCTGCAGGCGCTCTGGCTCAAGGCGCACTACGTGGAAGCCGAAAAGCTCAGGGGTCGTCCGCTGGGTGCTGTCGGAAAGTACCGGGTCCGCCGCAAGTTTCCGTTGCCTCGGACCATATGGGACGGCGAGGAGACCAGCTACTGTTTTAAGGAAAAGTCCCGGATGGTGTTACGCGAATGGTACGCCAGTAATCCGTATCCGAGTCCCAGGGAGAAAAGGGAATTGGCCGAGGCCACTGGATTGACTACGACCCAGGTGTCCAACTGGTTCAAAAACCGCAGGCAAAGAGACCGGGCGGCCGAACAGAAAGATGGGTGAGTGGTGTTCGTTGTACTAATCATTACATACATTAATATGATATTATATCACCCTTCTTGCGTATAACTCTATAATAAATAATAATAATAATGTTATTATTAAACCTATTCCGTTACAAGCCTCGAATGTTTTTGACTCACTGCAACTGTTTATCAGCTCTTCTTGTGACAATGTTTAAATTACCATGTAACAATATTGTGTGACGAGCGCACCCGGAAGACGAGTGTTACTGGAAAATTAACTCGGCCCGGTAATGCTCCCTGAACGCAACCGCGAAACACTTCCTAAAGAGTTTGATACATATAAACTATTGTAACAAAATATTTTCATCATCTCCAAATAACTTATTATGTATACGTATATGTGATTAAAAAAAAAAAAAATTAATTAAATCGTTTTCTAAGTATTGTAATGGATAATGGCTACTCAAAAAAGGAGCTTTAAATAAATTCACAATTTTTTTTCTAAATAATGTAATCAAAATTGGTGTATATACAATTACTACCTACTTATTATATATTTTACACTGTTTCGATAAATTCGCTCATACATTAGACACGTGTTTTATAAATAGTTTTGTTTAAAATAGCAAATTTTTATTAAAAATATGATTACTCGTATATGATGTGTAAGCTATATTTATATAATACTAATTAGATGTTATCTAGTTTAAACCTAACCCATGATATAAAAATGCTTGATTTCAAACCAAAACTATACCTAGCAAATATATTGAATAATGAATAAAAAATAAAATGCTTTTTGACGATTATTTTATTAGTATTATTGGTAAGTAACCACCTATGGTTATTATAATTTGATTCTCAGAAACTAGAATAGTTCAATGTTTATACGATTAATGGGACAGAAAAAAATTTAATAATAAATTGTAAAAATAGATATTATTTAAAAAAAAAAAAACTTGATATGAAGTAAAAACAATGTATAGGCATTTATACAAATAAAATAAACTACTTTTGATTTGTATACGTTTCTGTTTATTTTACAGAAAAAAAGTACTCTTTTATTTATAAACAAAAATGTAAATAAAACAAATATTATACTATTTAATATTGGATGTATTAAAAAATTAATTAATATTTTAATTGGACCTACGATTTGCAAAGGACTATAAAAATAATAATGCCCATTTGGTTAATGAGTCTATAACTACACATAATTTATAGTTAGGTACTTCAAAATTTTTTCCAAAACATCAGTCTAAAAAAAATTAAATATTGTATTTACATTTTGGAGATATTTAAAAGTTATCCTATAAAGCTAAAGAAATACAGGAAATAAAATCATTATTTTTATATAATTGTAATTTGTATTTACATGTAAGTAATATTAGTATTAAATTTACAAAACATTGAAAACCACTTAAATTAAAAAATAAAAGCATAATATTTATAATTTTAATATCTTGCCATGACAAAACATAGTTTTTAAAATAAAATATAGTTTAACAAATATTGAAATATCGTAATGTAAATAATAAATATACCTACTACAATTGCGACACATTAAGGTCAAGTAATAAAATATATAAATAAATACTATTTTGAAATAAGCGACAAGTTAAATTAATCTCATATAATTTATATAGCTTGTAATTATTAATTTATCTGTATAAAATAATGATAATATATTAATAATTAGAAGTTTGAAGTTAAAACTGTTAGAAGATTTAATTTTTTTTTTCTGAATTTTGCTTATCTATATCCACACTGATACACACTTTAAAATTTAATGAATTTAAAATATGATAAACGTAATACATTTTATCATACTAGATTATATAAAAAATGTATTGTTATTATATTGATAAGGTCACGTTGACCTCATCATTTACTGTCTTAGAGAACTAAATTCTGTAAAATCTCATACTGGTGACCGGAAGCGTATTGTAGTTGGCCCTGAGAAAAAAATGATTACAGAATGACCCTAATCAAAATGAAATAATAATAAAAAAAAAATCACAACCCGTCACAATAGAGCTCTCTGTGAAGTATCATAAACAGGTACTATAGGTTTATGTAGACTGCAGACGTTAATTTGCCGATAATAACGAAAAAATATAGCCGCGACAAAGCGATAACTTAATATTGTAAACAAGGCGTAAGCCAAGCGGGCTACAACGACCTCCGGATGATAACGAATTTCATTAATACGGATGTTGATCGTTTAAGTACATAAAAGTGAATGAAACGATTATACATTACACATGTTGGATTATCACTTTATATTCTGCATGTGTGGTTATGGTATATTATATTATATAAATTACACACAATGCCGTCTTAAAGCACCCCACTGGGTGCAGAACTACCCTCTCGTTATTCTCTCAAGGGGCCGAATCACGGGAATTAGTTCGATAAATCATATTTATCATATGTTCCGAACTCAACGGGGTATGCTCGTAATAAGTTTTTCGCGTCATACATGTTCTCCAGATGATATCGGCAGTTTCGGACACACATATTTTACGAGATGTCATTATCTATTATATTATATTTTTCATTTAAATTTCACATATGGGACTCCTTTTTGAGATAAATATAAAATATCAAAGCAGTATTTAAATCGACGAAAAAGAATTTTAACTGAAATTAGCTCTCCCTAGTAAAATATAGCAAGTCAGGTTGATAAAGATAATGTCCTAAAATGTATATTTATTTTTTTTTTGTGATTTTAAAATATCGGCAATATAATATAAATTATAATCCATAAATATTATATATTATTAGTGGTCTAATTAAAAATGTACGTTTTATAATATAGTGATAGGTTCTTATAGGTATTAACAATTTACTATTGTTATGATAAACAATTCTTGTTGACTATAATAGTATATTACCTTATTATCTATTTAATAAATGATACACTTCAATGTAAAAAATAACAAAATACATGACGTATAAAATATGATTTTTACAAATACTTTTAGAATGTAATTTATTAGACTTTGTGCACAAAGTTACATGTAACTATACTATATTGTGTACCGTTGTGTATATTATAATATAAACGGTACATTTTTTACTAAATTTATAATTAATTACTATAAATGATTCAAATTCACAAAATATAATTAAATTGTTTACAGTACATAATTAGGTAAATTATGAAATTTATTTAAATATCTATTTTATTATTAAATATTTTCAAGGAGTAATAAACATTTAAAACCCTGCATTTTAGGTAGAGCCAAAAAACATCCAGAATTAATACGATAAAAGATACAACTTTGTAACTTTGCCAAGTAATAAATACTGACATAAAATAGTCTTATATTTTTACTTTGGTACTTAAAAAAAATATGTCATCATTAAAATTAAACTCATTCTGTGTTTTAAAATATTTCAAAAGCTTTAATGGTAATAATTTACTTATTTTCATTGTAATGATTTAATTAATTTTATTTATGCTTGTGATGATTAATGATTAAGTACAGTAGGTACCTATATATTTGTCAACAGACGATTTATTTTTGATTGAGTTTTACAAATGACATAAAAAAAATTATTTATCATTTTCATTAAAATTGTATTATTGTACATATTTTATTAATTCTTAAACGATTGTGCATATCTTTGATCTTCCATGTGGTTTTAATTTTATCACATTTAAGACTAAAAAAAAAGTATTGATTATTTTCAAACTACATTTTTGTTTCTTGACCTATGACATACCAGTCTATTTCGTATATTTTTGTTTATGTTTATATAGTGCTTGTCTGCTTGAAAATACGGGACGATATGAAAATGTTTATTATTGAATTTTGCAAACATACGTACCCAAGACAATACTATAGACAGTGAATTCCCATCGTAGTATTCTCACTATCGCGTAGTCGAGAAATGTGTTTGTTTAGGATGCCCAGATGCCCAAAACCATATAAAACAAATAGCAAACCAATAATGTAAAGAATTTCTATATAGTTTCAGTAGATACGTTGAGTGTAGCCTGTGTTTATAAATATAATACATACAATGTACATTTTATTATACATGTATATACATGAATAGAGCGACATAATTGAATAGTTCTTTTAGTTATTTAAAATGTTGGTTGAGTATAATATTATTGCACATACCTATCTTAATATAATTAATATATGCATCATAGTAGTCATTGATATCGTAATTAATTGTTTTTAATGTATTATCTATATTATCTTTTATAAAGTTTAAAAATAACAGATTTTCTGATTTTCTAAAGCTTTTAATAGATTTAAACAAATTAAAAAATTTTACCTAAATTCTTTATAATTTTTATTTTTTATTCTGTATAACTGTAAATATAATACTTTTTTTTATTATTACACTTTTTGGTAACTACCTACTGTTTTGCAATAAATGTATACCTACATTAATATTATATATTATTACATATACTATACATACATATAGTTATTGGAGACGAATCAAATATTTTATTTCATCAACAATAAGAGTTATGTCAAAAACACATTTAACGTGTGTGCCCCACTAATAAGATACGAGAGATACGATAGAATTTTTTTACGTCTTTTGTCTCATACGTAGTTTATTATTAAATACTTGTTTAAAAAATAACGCAAATACGTCACTACACGCGTGGTTATATCCACCTATATCCACCTAAACAAGTAAACACCGTAGTAAATTTGCGTTACAAACAAAATCAATTTTGTGTTGTCACTTAGATCATTTCAGTGAATTATACTTTATAGACATTATCAATATGAACAATTTTAATTTAAATTATTAAAAATTTAAATTGAAGAATAATTTAAAGAATGTTGACTATGTTCTCAAAATAATTATATTCTTAAGCGAGTTATGGACATTGTTAAATCGTTATACTTTACAACTATTGTGTATACTTCAAATCTCCATCGTGCCTTCTATAGTATACAATATGTTTCTACATTAATATATATATATATATAATAGATATTATATACATAAACCTGTTTGTTAATAATACAATACCTATGTATTAATAAAGGTAAAAATATAATTTTATTAATGTTCACATAAATTATTTCTATAAAATATAATATAATAATTATTATTATCGTCAGAATATCTATACCTATATAATTGGTGTTAATACAATTTATCTGTTCGCACTGTTCGCCACCGCCGTCGCGTTTCGTCGACGATGAATATCAGACTTTAAAGTAAAATAAAAAAATAAAAAAATACGTAATAATAATATTGATTTATTTTCTCGAAACGGATCTAATATCTCGGTAAATAACAATGTGAGATAAGCTGATAACAATATAAGCGAACATCGTCTTCACGAATGTAATCCGATATTTTATTTTGCCGTAATATACAATATATACCTACGTGAATGTATAAATGGCGAGAATTGTGTTCCGTGGAGAAATTATTCACAAATGAAGTACGATTTACCCATACGCACATTTGTGTGCCTTTACACAATAATATAATATTAAACATTCGAATAAATGTAACCAATTTTATCTGCATGTATTTTTTTTTTTAAGCTATTGAAAATGTAAATTTATAAAAAATAATACTTGAAAACCGTAACTCTATATATTTATATATATTAGTAACGCGCCGAGTGTTTTACACCTATAGGTATAGGCACTGCGTTTGAAAGTAGCTCTATATAAAGTGTATAATATGGTGTGTGGTATAAATTGTCACATGCAGTAATACTTGTACAGTATATATTCAACTAAATTCGAGTGTATACACTGTATACCTATAATAATATATTGATTTGTGTGTAGGCAGCGAAAAGAGAGAACAGTTTTTTTGCTGTTTTGACAACATTGCTCTCGATATAATATATTATTGACTTTGACGACATTACGCTCTATCTCATGAGGGGGCTATACCTATTTTTTCCGAAAGACATACGAACATAATAGTTACTAAAAATATATTATAACATTATGTTGAGCGACTTTATACCACGGCCGCCCTGACAACAATTTTGTGCAATTATATAGACACTTACATGTAATATTAAAGTTTGCGTATATATTCGTGTAAAATATTATATCTATTAAACAACGCAAGAACCCGCACAAAGCGATAAGGTTTTACATTAGACGTGATAAAAAAAAATATTATAATAATATAACTGTTTAGGAATGTTTCAATCAAAATTACTTAGGTACCTACAACATAATATTATCCGCACAATATAGTGTTTAATGTGTATATTAAGGTATCACTCTAAAATAGTAAAATATGCGTATATACTTTATATATTATTCGCTATTTGCCTGTGTCCCACTCACATCGTTGTGCTACACTTGTTTTTGTTTTATTATTCTTTTTTTTATTAAAACGTGTTCTAATTCTTTGTGCACGCTAAAAATGTTTAAAACTTTTATTATTTCTAACAACGGGTGATGGCGTGAACTTCGTGTCAAGGACTACGTGATGTTAAACATAAACAATTAGAAATGCTTAATCCGATGAAATCCGTAACGATTTTATTTTTTTTTTACCTAAGCACACACACACGCACATTTAAATGCATATTGTTGTACACTATATATACTGTTATATGTACTGTGCATGTATTTAAATAATATACTAAACGTAATAAATTTGAGAAAACATGCGAAAAATATAATCACATTTTGGAAAGCTAAATACAAATCAATACCTTTACAACATGCAGGTGGAAAATAAATTATATTCCAGTATACAAAGGTGCTGAAAAGTTACAACTCACTATAACAGTATACATATAGAAGGGTTAAACATTTAAGGATCTTTTATTTAAAAAGAAAAAACTCACAGCTCGACAATGATTATAATATGTTTATGTATAGCTTTAATAACTTAATAATAAGTATTCAAACGTTTGAAAATGTCATATTATATTATGTGCCAAAATACGTATTAATGAATCTATAAAATACAATATATGTTAAATATACTTATTCTAATTTGGAAATCTTATTAAATATATGATATATTATACTTACACACACTTCATTTTAGGATATATTAATTTATTTTGTACGTAGAATTCAATAGTGTATAGTTATTTTTACTTCATCTTTTTAGCATGGATGGATAACCATTTAACAATATAAATTGTTTGAATAATCCGTTTGTTAACGAATGGCGAAACAATAATATTTCTCTTCACTAAAACGTATTATAAATCGGTACAATAATACTATATAAATTGCATTGAAAAAAAAGAGAGTAATTTGATACGAAAATTTAGTTATTTGAAACGCTTGGAGCACGTGCTGGCACACACGTGATAATGATAAACGAAAAAAACATAAGACTAGCGACTGTAAAATAACTTTTATGATGTGGGCAACCGTATAATTATTATTGTTATTCAGAACAATATTTAATAGCAAACATGTGAACTCATGGAATCGCGATATCGCTCGAGTTCGATTGTGGTTCGATTGTGTTATGAGATTTGTAGATGGGAGATATTCTGCAGCACATTAAACTATAATACGAGTATATTATTATATTATATAATATTAAATTTTTAACTAAAATTCAATATTATGATATATATATATATATTTATGTGTGTGTGTGTGTGTGTGTGTGTTGTGTGTATTGTCCTATGGAACGCGTTAATCTCAGGCGGTATAGGTACGTGATAAATATTATTGCTATTAATTTAATACCATATTTCATTTATACAGTTATACCTGAGCATGATTAAAGGTGGGCAATGAGCATTAACTATAATATGTACTTAAAAATTCTAAGTCTAAGTAAAAAATTCATATTTTTTATCTCAACTAATTTAATTGACTGTTAAGATAACTTAATTTTTTCAGTTGATTTAAGAATAATCTATCAAGTTGAAATTAAAAATTTTTGGTTTTAATGATTTTATATATTAACTACTGTACATAATACATATCGTTAAATAAAAATAATCTAATACTATAATGATAATAATAATACTAAAATTTCTGTTATGTTTCTTGATAAAGTGACATTGTATATATTATAGATAGGCACAAAATGTGGTAATTAAAAAAGTAGATTTAATTTGTATTCAAATTAAATTTAATTAATTATATTTTCTATATTTTATTTAACCACGAGTTAAATATATTATTTGTTGACCATTATGAACTTCTAAATAATTAACGATCTTGTGTTTATTTACCTTAATAATTCGAGTTAATTATTTTCATTAACTTTGCCCAACTTCGCGGCTACACATCCGAATGCTATCGAAATAGTGATGACATTTAACACACTAATTGGGAGACGAAATCATCTGTACATAGATATATATATAAGTATACTTATAATAAACGCACATTATTATTTATTTCCGCTATATACTCTTGGGTATGCCATATACATAATACATAGCATATTTGAAAAACATGTTATACGAGGTTGCTGTAGTGGGACCCACGTCCCGAAAGCATATTGACGTTTTGCAATCGCCTTATTGTTTGCTCTCGAAATGTACACAAACGGCACGTTATCCATTTTACCATTGTGCGAACCGCGTCTACATTAAGTCGCGTATATGCGGACGCTTTTCCCAAAGCTATTATTTACCATTCATATATATATATATATATATATATAAAGTACACCTATTTTAATGGGGTAGCAAACATTTAGGTTCGATATATAGTGGTTGGAACCAAGGTAGGGATAGTATTTATAATAATATTATATTATAGCGTAGGACAGCTTGAATCAACACCTGCGCGCGTATGTATGTGTGGACGGACGGACGGATATATAATAATATTATGTGCCTATATTATGTTATATAATATAATTCAATACAATATTATATATTGTAGTATATTGACCCTGTAAGCTGAAATACCGTAAGTCCAAACAAACTTAAAAATGGGGTAAAGCCTGCAAATAAAATTTTAAAATTCACCTAAATTAAGCGAGTGCCATACATCTGAAATATTACACAGCAAAAACAATATTTAATGTAGACAATATAAAAAAAGATAAAAGCCGTAAATCATGATAAAATTCACAAGTAGAATGTACCTATTAAGAAAAAAATGCCATACAATCTATTAGGTAAAATGACAGTTATTTAATGTACTGAACAGATTGAACAGATACGTCATAAATGTTATAGTCGATTTTAGCTAATTTCGTAAATTTACTTTTAGAAATATTTTTAAATTATCAATAAAATTGAATACATGCAGTTATTAATTTCGACATATTGTTTTTTATGAACCAATATAGTTGATAAAACATGTATATCATTAATAATTTTATACTGATGTAAAAAGCAAGATATGTTATTCAAAAATATTTTATCATATTTATTTTCATTCCATTGTATATCTTAGGTAAATTCACAAAGAAAAACACACATCATACATCTACTGTATTCAATGTCATGAATTATGATGTTAAGAATTTAAAAACCCATTTTTTTCAAAAATGTTTTACATTGACTCACGGCATTTTTGGTTCTGACGCAGTGTATAGGTAAAGCTTTAATGTTCGTTTTTTTATATATAACTAAAAAATATATGTAATCGTTAGGTGAAAAAATATTTCTAAAAATATTTATGATTTTTGTTAGAATCATTTCGATATTTTTTTTGTGGAGTATTATACCTTTAACTATTGCTGTGCCTATAATGTATATCTGCATAACGGTACAATACAAATGCGTTTATTTAGGTAGATAGGGTATGTGTATATACAATATTATAAATACATTTATTGTAATAATTATACTTCATATTAAGAGAAATTGTTTAAAAACCCGTTACGAATATCCGAAACGACTGAATAATTATATCGCGTATACCTATACGTATATACGTGTTTTTTTTTTTAATATGAAAATAATCAAACCCATAATCGGTGAATGAAAATACAATTTGTTCAGTCATCGTGTAAAAATAGTGTGTTCGTCGTGTGAATTTCAAAACATGATCTTGTCTTGTACACGTATACATATATATATAAATTATATAGGTGTAACACGTCCTCCTATGTATATATTTGAACGAGTATCGTCGTAGGCATTATACGAAGGTCCGAGTTGTTTTATAAATAAACGGCTTTTCGCGGGCATGCGACACCTGCAATATAGATAGGTACCTACGTAATATATATTACACGGGGCCGGCTCTCATTGTCTCTCTCGAAATAAATAAAAATCTCTTCGTCCGCAGTCGAATATCGCACAAACTTATTATGCGATAGGTCTTGTAAAAAAAAAAAAATCCATCGGCATGTCCGTGATGTGACGCGCACGCGCCCGCGGTACAACGACGATTGTAATATATACAATATATACGGTGCAAAATGCTGCAATATCAGAAAACTATTTTCGGACACGTTTCGAACGAACGGCAGCCGCATCGCTTTCATTCGAGCCCGCGCGACCGATATATTATCCGTCTATATAATATAAACAGACGGGACACGTGTACGGTGAATAATAGCTTATAACACAGTGGCGTCATTTGTGGAGTTCACTGGTGATTTTTTTTTTTTGTACTCTCAACCACTGACAGCACCCGCTCGCCCGCGCGCCACCGTCATCGATTCCCAGGGCGAACACACACACACATACCTTTGGTTACCCGAAGAAAAAAATATGAATTATTATGGTTGTATGGAGTTCAGTCCCACGTCCAGAATCGTATAATATTTATGGCCGAATTCCGACCGACAATAAGCCAATAATTGAGTCAGACTTTTTGAGCAATTATAATACTAAGACCATAATTTTTGACATATTGTGTACTGACAGTCCTCAGTTTATAAAACGATAAAAGGGTAAGGTGGTAAGGACATTTTTTTCCCAACTCAATTAGGTTATTTTCCACAAGACTCGGCTGAGTCGAGTGTATGCGTCCCAAAATGTACAACGGGATGATGACTGCGATGGATATAGGCGTATACTCGTTTTCTGCGACAAAACAATATGACGTATTATATTATATGCGTCTTGGCGATAATTTCGTTCGCCTTAAATTGCTACGGTTTTTAATATGACGTGTATACATCATAAGTGTATGTCAGTTATGCACGAAGACTGATGTCTTATGACGAGAATTATCTTTGTATCGCAACAAACTCTATAGAAATATAATATTTTGGTAATGCTATATAAAATATATATATGATATTATATTTTAGTACATATATATGATGGGTACCTATATAATTGCAGATGTAGTCCCGTCTGCCTTTCAAATTTTGGCGTGCCGAACGATGCCACATCGTTGTATACATTCTTCGCCCACGCCCATCACGCTATATTATATACATATTATAGGTTTCTATCGCAGTTCGTATCTTATTGTTGTAATTGGATCATTTGTGTGGTAACGGATTGTCGATTTTATCAAAATAAAAAAAAATATTTGTGTGTATACAAAATGCGGACAAAAGTATTCGCAGTTCTCACCAGAAATTAGACGGGAGAAAATCGGAATAACTACCTTCATAACTATTATTATACAGTCGCATTCGACACGACATATTAAAAACATTAAAATAATGTTATTGAAATATAATAGATTGTAATGGATTTTTTTTTTTTGTTAAATACCTAACGGGCAAAAAACTCGCAGACGATTGTTTGTTTGTTGGTCAGGATTTAATTGCCCGAGAGCCAGATGGATATAATGTACACCGTGTATAAAAGAGCTGGCCGTTATTTTGGGAACACGAGGGGACGACGCGGGCAACTCGCCAGTCGCCAGTAACATGAACCCACCGTTTTGGCTCATCTTCTACACACACACACACACACACATACATGTATACATCAGAGTTCTATCGTGCGGCTATAGAGAGCCTCCACTCCGATCGCTCGTCCCGCTGTCACCTCCTCCTCGACTGGCCGGCCCGGGTCCTTAAACACACATACGCGCGCGTGCTCGAACTGTTGTAACAGTCCGTATTTCGGTAGCTGCGTGTAGTGTCTAAAATATATTACCATTATTTTTAAAGGTACAATATGCACCTCAATGGTATTTTCTTTCGATCTAAGTTAACTATTTTTTTTTTTTTAATTTGGTTATGTTCAGTACGCTATATCAAAGTAAAGTTAATTTTTTCATACATTTGTATGTGTATAAATATCACGGTAGATAGCTTAACATGATGATGCCTATGTGATATAAAAAATAAGTTCTTTTAATTAAGCAATCCTGACTAATGACAACAATATAGAAGTATACCTACATTTAATAGTTACATTTTTGATTTATCATGATTACGTACCATTAATAATATTTTTATTTTATTAATTATTATTTAATTATTCATAAATAAACGTGACTATGTGATTGAAAGTAACTCGTTTTTTATTAGGTTAATCTGGTTAATAATAAAAATCAAATTAAAAGTTAAGTTAATAAGATATACAAAAAATTCAAGTTAAAAATTTAAAATTAACCTAACCGTTTTAGCTTACATTCTCAACTCGTCCATGCCCAGCATTGGCAATATATGATACACGTATATAATAGGTACAAGCGTGATAAATTTTTACGATATTTGCGTCACGCGCAGTTAGAATTTAAATTTTGCGACCATTACGCGATATAAGTACTTTACATAATTAAGTGTATTTAGTATACCTACGACTACTTGAATAATATAATATTATGAGCCCGTGTACCTCCTACGTATTATAGATCGATATCGTCGATTACTGCTGCAGTGCGTATAATATATAATTATTAATAAGACGTATAACGATCTCGTACTATCTCGATCGCGGTAGAAATCTGCTTGCCGCTCATACGAATGAGACTCGACGAACTCGATACTGCTATTACCATCATAGCCGTATTACAGTACGAACCTAAAAATATAATAGTGCAATTTATACGCCAAGCACTTCTTTCCGCAAGTCTTGAGTTGCGAGCTAACTAGTTTTAAAAACACATGCCGATATTATATGGTCATACATATTATTGGCGTGTCTAGGACGCAACCGGGTACAATAATTTATGATTTTATAGTAAGTATATATAATACTCGCTGGCACGTTACGATACAATTTAAAACCTTATTAGTGAAAATAAATGGCCGTAATGTTCATTAAAATCGGAGCAATCGACCATATTATTATCGCTATTTATTCTCATAATATACCCTTAATTGTATTTATCATATAATATAATGTCTGCGGAAAGTTGCTTTAGTGCGATCACGATATATATTTTTATAGCCAATCGCAAATATTTTCCATCGTCCGGGTTTAATATTTTACGCGGAAAACATTACATTTAGTGTAGTAACATTTAGACATGTCACATACATCGCATATTATTTTACTTAACATTCACTGCAATGTTTTATTTTTTAATAAGTCTTCAAAACGGACGGCATCGCATCACGGTAAACATGATTGAGTATTATATAATATATCAGACAGATCGATGTGCTTCAGGGCCGACAATCCAAGAGTACAACGTAGGTCTTAGACGGCGATGTTCTACACGTGTAATAGAAGTATTAGAATATATTGGGAGTGAAAATCGATCGATAAAATAAAAAAATAATTACCAACAATAAATACTATCGGCCGGACAAATACGTAAAAGTGTCGCGATAGCCTGCGTGACGCGCAGAGTCGATCGTATCAATTACCTATATAATATAATACCATATACAGAACGCGATAAAAACAATATATATATTTATATTATCGTTATTATTGCGATGACGATGTAGTCGACGTATAACCTATATAATATCTATACGGCGGGCACGGAAATACGTTGACAGCGAAATCGAAATATCAAGCTCGTACAATAATATATATTATGCGACTCTGTATACAAGGAGAGGCTTGGACGCGCGTCTCGGACGAAATATCATTATATATAGGCTGTATACACGCGAAGTACAGCTGATGAATATCTCATCCGACGACTTAGGAATACGTATATAATATGTACTACACACACACACACGCCCCTCGGAATCTTATTATTATAATATTATATATATCTTCGATCTTTGTTTCTCGAATATATTACCGTAATGTATTTTATTATTATACGACGAGGACATGCGCACGCGCGTACGGCGACATAAATTCTATATAACGGCCACGCGGCATCGCTCAGTCATCATATTCCTACGTATATTCGTATAATATACTGCTGCGGGTAATATACCTACTACGCCTAATATTATATATTATTATAATATAATAATTATTGGCGATTGTTTTACAATAAAAATGTATAAGTCGGGCAACGTTTTCGTTCGATTCATTTCGATCGACCCGCGAATATTCCTCGTATAACGGCTATAGAGCGCATAACATTATATATTATAACGCTATATAACACGGCTGTGGAAACCAATGCACACCCATACGCGTGTATTACACGCACGCACTGGTCGGAGAGTCGTAGTAAAACGCAAGAGATAATCGGCTCAGCCGTGCCCGCGGTACTGTTTTTTTTTCCTCGTCTCTGCCGATTCGAACCGATCCGATGAGATTGTGTTAATAGGTATATAATAATAATATAATATACGCGTGTGTATTATATCGCATATTTATATATACAATAATTATAATGGGTGTTGAAGCGTGCAATCGAACCATATGCGGAATCCATTCGTCAACCCGAATAAGTATCTCGTGCGGCTTATAGGTACGCTTTCGTTATAATATATAATATAAAAGGATGAAATAATAATTATTATAACGCAACACAATACATTATATGATATGATATAATACAGTGCATACAGTGCGCAATTTCGAAATATAATTTAATTTAAAGGTAAATTTCTTGTATAATGATGATGGCGATTATCGTATAGGTGCGTGCTCGTATATATATACAACATATAGGCGTAAGAATCGTTTCTCGTTTTGGCTCTCCTAACAGAGAGATAAAGACATATTATATCGATCTCTCGCGTTCGGTCGAAGTGCAGATATTATCCGACAAACAGACGTTTCGCTAATGTATAATAATATTATTTCCCATCGTCGTTTACCATAATAATATAACGTATACATAATAATAATATAAACGTCCGCGTTAGGTCTCTTTGGTATGTTATCACATTCATCCAACATATTACTATATATTGCAGTAGTGCAGTTTATGGTTTATTCATCGATTTCCATTGACGGGGGCGAAATGCAAAGAAAAAAAGAATACCATACAAATATAACATACATTTTCGATACAAGGCGAGAGATTGTGAACGTATGGATATTATTATTATTATTATTTTTTTGTCAAATACGCACCGCACACGCACATAATATATATATATATAATAACATCATCATAACGACGACACCACACATTTGTTGAAAACGTGGTGCGACCAAGACGACCGGCACACGTGTTTTCGTCTTTTCGGTCTTAAACATGTATACTGCAGGGCCGCTGCCGTCGCCGTAGGGTTGTTCAAACACACACACACACACACAATGACGCGTGTATTATTATTATTATTATTATTATTATTATTATTGTAATATATTAATGTGCACGAGTGGTGCGTGTATTTGATATAAAATAAACCTGCTGCACGTCTCTGTCTCCCGCAAAGCGATAACGCGCGCCGACGCCGGCCCGTCGCACGGACGAGGCGAAAAATCATGGGTACAACCGCGCCATGTGTGCAATGCTGCTGCAGTACGACATCGGGGCATATATATAATACAATATTTTATGTTTGTACACGAACAAGAACAGATTATTATAAAAATTATCGGCCGTGTGTGTGTGAATGTGATGTGTGCGTGTTTGTCAAGGCCCGACGAGCTAAAGACATTTTTCAACAGATTCGAACCGAGCTGAGTTGAGGAAAAATTTTGAAAAAAATTAAGTTACTAATATCATTAGAGTTTACTACTTTTTTTTTTAAACTCCGACTTTATTTTAATGCGCGTCGGGTGTCTCGACATAGTGCTTAAAAGATGGGGGGGGGGTTAACATAAAATTAACATTCTTATAACGTTGACACAACTCAACTAACTCGAGTCGGTTTTTCGATTTACTTGCCCAGCTGCTACCACCTTTGATAAGTATATTGGAGAGCAAAAGCGTGTCCAACGTCTGGTATTACGCTCGTGTCGAGTCACGCGGGCCGTGGGCGCATTGAACGCGCAAATATTCGCGATAATACATATATATTGTATAGCATTCGTATATTGCAAACCGCAGACTGTTGTTGAATTATTGTTTCGCGTTATCACGGGCGAATATTGTTATTATAATTATTTTAATAACAATAATTATTATTATTGTCGGTAGTCACAATAACAGTGTTTCGTCAGCTAATCCATGCGGGCTGCAGCAGTGCAGAGCGTAATACAGTACGCCAATGTATTATAATATTATTTCATAAATAAATTAATGGTTATATTATTATTATTATGCACATAATATAATATACGCCCACGCCTCCGATGTATATATAATAAAAAAAAAAAATAAACCGTCGACGCAACGTTTAAGATTTTTGCATGTTTGACGTGCACACTGCTGCGGCTTACAGCTACTACTTATTCTGCGTACAACAGCAATCCAAGGACCCCGAGTTTTCATTCATGTATTATATTATATATACGTAATAATTCTATTTCTATGATCATTGCTTTCCAATATATACATATATACATTATACACACATACATATATTATAATATATGGGCGGCGTCGGTGCGTGTACGGATATAATATAAATGTATAATATTATTATTACATTAGGTATATACATATACGGTGAAATCTAATATCCATTAATTGTGTCCGACGGCCATCACAACAGCACTGGGCGCGCAGGTACATCTATACGTATATAACTCATAGTATATAATATTATTACGCATACAATATGATTATTATTATTATAGATGTGTATATATTATGTACGTATTATAGGTCCGTACCTATGCGACTGCACACACGATCGCGACTGCAGTACTTATACCTACAGCCGAGAAAAAAATCGGATTGGGCACCAATATTATTATTATTGTAATGACGCTCGACCGTGTGTTTGTATAATGCAGTTGATTTGCATTATTATTGACAAATACAAATGTATTTTTTTTTTCCAAACATATACGTCTTCGATTATAAATATTTGTCTTTCCTTTTTACGATCGGTTATTTTTTCACTTATAACTACGTTATAATATTATTAATATATGATAATTTTTTTTTAAGTAAATTTTTATTTGTAGCCTGTAGGTATATATGTATATTATATATACCATACACGTATATACTATGTATATAAATGTATATTTTTTTTTCATCGACGACCTGCCAAATCCGTTTATAAACGAAAGACCACCGCCATGCAAATGCATAATAATACATATAATATTATTATGCGTGCAGTGGATTAAACACCCTTCACGCGGGTCGTTTATCCGTCGGGGGCCGACCCGCGCGCTTTTATAGGGGAGCAATTTTCTATTGTTGTCATATTATTACATTAACTACCAATCGCGTATAAATATCTCTCATAATAATTCAACCATATTGTTGCATTTTTTTATTCACGAATCTTAGTCGGTATGAAATCGGGTTACCGGCTATATTATACGGCCAGAAATCAGAATACTTACGATATTCCTCCGTAAAGATTAGATTTACAGTATACTAAAATATATACAATATGCTATATCAATAGTATCATTAAAATTGGTTCAAAAATATTGACCAAGCAATAATTTAATTATATCATTACTATAGTATAAATAGTACCTATATGTAATTGTAATGCGAAGCAAACAATTTTAATTGCATGCGTTTAAATCAATTATACATTTTATTGCATACTACATATTATAGTATATATGTACGAGTTGGGAGGAATTTGTGGAATTGCAGTGTCATTAAGACAAATTTAGACGACATGACACCTTATCTAACGTTAACAATAATTTTTTAAGAGTTTTAATAAAACGTCTAATTGTAGGTAGGTACCTACTCGTTTACACTATAAAATATCGATTTGCGAAAAAATGTATCATTTGTTATTGCTGAAGTTTTAAAACTATACCCATGTAAAGAAACTAAATATTTCTATAAATGTTATTGCTTTTGGAGATAATGAGTGTTTACTAAAATAAAAATATAAAAATTATTCAGATAATGCGATTAAATAAAAAAAAATTATTTTTATAACGTGAACATCATAGTAAACCCGAATTGTTTGCGCAATTAAATTCTGAGTTTTTTTTTTTGATAATGCGGGCCATAAACGACATGGGTAAATTCAAATAAAATGGTTTTATTGGTCTTGCCAGCAGTTCATCAACGCTTTTAGCCAGTGTTTATCGAGCGTTAAACATAATATTTATAATGCATACAAAATATTTTATACCTAAATTCTGTTCCATTTAGATACTCCCACTGATTTTGTAAGTGTACGTCATAATGTCATATAATATATTTTGTTTATATAATATTATTAATTATTATTATTATCCATGTCATGTATATAATCTTTAAAATCGTATTTACACTAGATCGAATGAATTTGATAAAACGCAGAGGATATGATGACCGCCTATGGTGATAATAATATTACAATGTTTATTTGTGTTGTTTCCTCCTCTCCCACGCTCCATATCACACTTTCTTCGATGACGGTTAATTTTTTTTTTTAATATTTTAATCATTATCTGTCGTTACTCAAAAATTTATATAATCCATCATAACATATTCTTAACATTGAGTTATTTTTTGTGTATAAGTTATTTGCATGAAAATGTTTAATATAAAAACTAAAAACATAATCTATTTTTGTATAGAGATGCCTAAACTACGTATAGGTAGTTAGTGAGTTATACATTTTACGGAGTAAACGTACAATTTTAACAGGTGATTATATAATATATGTTAAATATAAAGTGAAAAAAAAGTAAAAATGTCCTTGTTTACAAACTTCGAATCATATAATAACTTTTAAATGCATTAACGTGTCTTGGCGGTGTACTTTACAGAAATTCTCTCTCAATCAGAGCTCAGTGTGTGTGTGTGTGTGTGTGTGTGTGTGTGTGAGTATATACATGAATATAATATATGCATTATTTATGTAGATCTATATGTATACATTTTATACCATTTTAAAATAATTATTTGCACATGAAACAACCGTAGAACCGTTAATTTAATCAAATTCCCTAGTTTTATACTACGTGTTTACAGCAGCAGCGTTAAACTTTGTCGTGTATCATACGATACATGTTATACACTATATATACTACAGCCGTATATACACGCAACAATGATTACAAAAAAACATATCAAATTCTACCTGTGTATGAACAGTGGCGATGATATAACAGCAATTTGTTAATTATTAAATTTAATTTAAAGCTGCGTTTAATATAATACTGTAAATTACGGGACAAACGTCAACGACAAATTTAACAGACGTTCAACGTCAAATATTTAAGAGTATATATTTTACAGTGGCTATTACATACATTACATAATAATTAATAATGGATAGAGTGAACACAAATTGAATTAAAAAAAAAAAGAATAAAAAAATTGGTGCAAAATTTGACGTTTGCGACCGCATACGAACACAGTCAACTTGCAAAGGGTCACTATAAAAGCCAATTAAAGCTCAATTTACACTGCCCGGATGTGGCGTTCCGTACTTCCGTTAAGATGCGGAATAAACACAATAAATTGTTCATCCACGAGACGTTAAATACATATAATATTATTAATCTGTTTATTATATTTTATAAATTGAACCTGTTAAGAAAATAGTTTATTTTCGAAAGAATATTAAAACGCGACCATAACACTCGACGTATTAATTTCTGTGTATTATATGTAATATGCACTTAAGTGAAATTTAATCACAATATGTGTACCGCGTTACAGTAAAACAGACATATTACAATTATCTGAATAAGTTCCCATAGTATATCGAATAGGTATTACATTGAAATTGCACAGTTCACTTTAACTAATGAAAACTTTGAACTCTGACCAATGTTTGTGGAAAGTAATCGTGTGATAACACAAAGAATAACGTTTCAACTTTCACAATTTTATTTTTATAATACCTAATAAATAATAATAACATTTAAACTCAATTTGTACACGATCGTAATTATAATATTATGTAGGTACCTCAAACCTACCTACTAATGGAAACATAATAATACCTATGCGGCAATACCTATTTCTAAACGAAATTCGTTAATAGATTACAAATAATTGATTGAATTGTGAAAAATATAGCAATATCAATTTTCAATATTCATCGAATTAGTATTTATTTTATATTATATACGCTGATAGGTATTATATATTTATATGATAGATATCAAAACGATTTTCGATATTTTATTTTTATTTTTATAGTTGTATATAAATGTATAATATTATATTTTCTCCAAATTCACTACCCTCGCGACCGTGAACCGACTTTAGTTAAATTTTTAATTATAAATTTATAACAGAATATATACATGATTGATATTGTATTTTTTAGTTACTTTAAAATTATTTTATTGTTAACACTACGATTCTAAATCGTATATATATATCGTTATTATATTAGATATGTTACATACTTACATAAAAGATTAAATCAATCAGTGACATTAAATAAACACACACATATATATATATATTATATATATTCAGAAGTTTAATCACCTATGTATAATATGGTGTTACATAGGTGTATCTAGACAAATTTTTGCAGGTTTATTTGCCCATCACCAAATCGTATAAATAAATTCAAATAATTATAGAATTTTGTATAAATTAAATTTAAAAACTATGGTAATTCGGAATCTTAAATATTTATTAATAAAATACAAATACACAACATAAATAATACATAATAAAAATATTATACCGATAATCGATATGCATTTCATATGTTACTCTTGAATTTACACCAGTCAATCTTAAGTTACATAATACGATATTATTATTTTTGTCCAAAAACACAGCTCAGAGCACCATTTAATAGAATAATAAATTCACGTGAAATTGCTTTATTAGTAATACAACTTTACTAGACGCATTTATACAATTAATATCGTATTACGATAATATGCATCTCAAGCACTATTTTTATTTAGTATGTATATACATATATATTCAATATTATCATAATATCTACATTATACGAAATAGCTGAGTTTATTTTTAATATAATTACAAAAATCTGTGTATATATTTATTTGAATTTGGCACTGATAACACCGCAATGGCAAGTTAATTGATAATTAGTGGTTATATATTGTAATCGGTATAGTATATGTACCGCTGTTTTTACCGAGTAATGTATAAATAAATAGACCATCGATTGCCAAATAGAGAAGAAAAAAAACGGATGAGGTCGTCACTAAACCTAATATGTATCATGTATGTATACATTTATTTTTATTCCTCGATTGTGCTCGGCCGGTTATTCTCACATATAGATGTATAAAAGACACGATGAATATAAATTTATATATCTCATTGTCGCTGAGAAGCGATTCGAAAAGGTTAGCGTACAGATGATGAAATATTTTAAATGTTATTTTTTTTTAATGTTTTATTTTACCGTTGTCTTATACCTACTAGGCATAGGCATTATAGATAAAAAGTTTTTATTCAATTTGAATTAACTTTTTTAGAACACGACTTTCGCCAAATAATATCAAAAAATATATTAATTAAATAAAACCACTAAAGTCTTAAACTATACGAATTAACGCCACTTGCTCATTCGAATTTTTTAAAACAGTGTAACAATTACATGAGAAATACAACATAGTTAAACAAATACAATATACAAGAGTACATTTGAGAGAGATATATTTTCGACAAAAGAAAGATTAATATATACGATGTTGCCTCTTGTTAGTAATTGTTATTGTGGCTCTATAGAGTATAGACATCATTCTAATAATCGCGTCATATTTTTGTGAAATCGTTCCGACTTACCGGTAAATTTAGGGTCCCTGTAGTCTAGCTGATGTTATCCGGGACATGAATGCCAAGTCGTTAACGGGGTGCATCGATGTGTTCTTTAATTTGTCTCTGAGTAAGCTTACGACAAAAATCTAATAATATTATATATATACACTATAATATATATCAATATATTATAATATTTATAACCGATACAGGACTTGTACCGCCAAAACCTAAACACGCCATTGTTCGGTTTAAGTTGCCATACATTATGGTTTTGCTCAAATTATGTTATAATTAGGTTTCCCAGGAAAAAGTCAAAATATGATTTCACACGGTACTCGAGTAAGTATATTGTGGACAGTTTTTGTTTTGGCTGGACATTTCTAAATTAACACGTATACTGTATATAGTACAATGAACAACAAATTGTACGTTATAATACAGGAAGTCGTCGTAAATATTAAAATATATTATATACGTATAAATCTGTATATGCTGCAACCATATAATATAGGTGTTTGACCCGCCAAGTTGACATGAAACATATGGTGCTTAAACATCGTCTGCAGAAACGGGCAGCGGAAAAATATAATATTTTATAGTGGAAAATAATATAACACATTATAAAATAAATTGTAACACGAACACACGCAGCCACCTCTCGACGATTTCGGGTTTTTATTTCGCTCTGAGGTACTTACGGAATAACAATATTGTTTACACAATGTATTAAATATTTAATATTATTAATACATTATACAAATAATAATATACGATATTACCTAATTGTCGGTCGTTGGATAATAACGAATCTCATAAATAGATCGTGCCCGCTGCAGTGCTGTACAGCAATGTGATTTCCTGCACTAGCAGTACGTATATAATATTAAATGATTATATATGTTGTAAGCCGATGAAAAATAAAAATCATAAATCTATGCGATTTGCGGTACATCCGAAAGTATGCAAACGCGGAAGAGAGCAAATCGTCTGGGTGGGCGCCACTATAGTAAATTGTATATAGTACGTGCATTATATTATAGTTGTAAAGATCACAGTCTGATGGGGTTCGTGTGTAAAATAAGAACGTACAACTTGCCTCATATACGAGTACAATTTATAAATAATAATAAAAATGTATTTAGCATGGATGTCTATATAACTTTATAGACAATATACGTTATATAGCTAGTATAGTATACTGGCAATATACTTTTTTCAAAATACCCTATCTCTCGCATAAAAATGTGATTCGAAATATTATTGCTTAGAAACAGTTTTAGTACCTAGTTTAATAAAATAAAAAAATTGCCTAATGTATTTAAAATATCAAAATATCTAAATATTTATCGATTTTATTTTCATTATCAATACTATTTTTTTTTCTAATTTCAATTTTAAACAATAAATTTATTTTATAATTTTATGATTCAATATAGAAGCACAATATAAATTTAATTTTTTCCAAATTGTAATTGGATTTTAAACATAATTTTTCTTTTTTTTTTTTTATTCAAAATATTGTTATTAAATTTTTACAATTTTAATTTTGATTTCTATATTAATATTATGAGCACCATTCGCACAGGATCATCGTCACGTGCATCTATGATAAGGTCCTATAAAA